>NC_135964.1:11202722-11802722 GCF_053455715.1 Rhinoraja longicauda
AGGTACAACGCCCAATGTCTGGAAAAAGTGAATCAATGTGTACATATAAATACACATTGTGACCTGTTCAGTTTGTGTTGTGAAAATGGCCAATTAGTGAGATTATTTTAATATGTAACTTCAATTGTGCAAATATATAAATTCTTCATGGGTACATAATTCTAGGATGAAGGATGAGTCATTTATTAGAAGTGCTTCTTTGTTACTGAAAAATTAGAAACATTCACAGCTTGATGGTCAAATTTCTCATCGGGGCCATTATAATTTAGAAAATTATGCTTCCGCAAGAATTAAAACAGGGTCTTTTTATATGTAGTACTCTTCTGTGATCTTAATAATTTTCTAGATGAACATCTTTCCTGCTGCATTTGTTGATACTTTAAAGAAAATGGTCATTGTTTGACGGCTCTGGGCCTGTTCTCAGTGGAGTTTAGAAGGATGAGGGGGGACCTCATTGAAACTCACCGAATAATGAAAGGCCTGGATAGAGTGGCTTTGGAGAGGATGTTTCCAATAGTGGGAGAGTTTAGGTACAGAGTTAATAGCCTCAGAATAAAAGGGTGAACCTGTAGAAAGGAGATGAGGAGGAATTTCTTCAGCATAGGGTGGTGGTGAATCTGAAATTCATTGTCACAGACGAGGCCAAGACTTTGGGTATTTTCAAAGTGGAGATTAACAGGTTCTTGATTAGCAAGAATGTCAGGGGTTATAGGTAGAAGGCAGGAGAATGGGGTTGAGAGGGGAAAGATAGATAAGCCATGATTGAATGGTGGCATAGACTCAATGGGCCGAATGGCCTAATTCTGCTCCTATTCTTATGAACTTATCATGAACTTAAGTGCCAGCACAATACAATGGAAAAGTGAGAGTGAAACAAGAGGAAAGATGTGTCTCGCTGTAGAGTGACCCTCTGTCGGTAGAACTGTAATTCTGACATTGAAGTGGACTTTCCCAAATTCACTGTTATTTTACAGATTGCCCAGGCGTTGTGAATGATGACGATGCTGCCGTAAGCCAAGGAGAGCTAAGCCCAGAAATGAAGCCTGAAGATACAGAATCATTTTGTTTTGAAGTGGGTCCTTTTTGTTTTGCATTGCATGGGTATAATGGCTAAAACTTCAAACAGAAGCTAAAAGGCACACAGCAAGACACATGGTAAACCTTCTGGAAGGAAGGCAATGCTCTAGTGATTGTGGGGTATCAGGAGCTGATGACTGGACAGTCCAGCTCCCTTACTCAAGCTGACTGCTTCACTCTCTACTCTTATGTGCTTTTGTATTTTGATTTTTATTTTGCAAACTCATTGTGCCCATTTAAAAAGAGAGATGAAATCAAGTTATTGCCCAACTATATAATCATCTTGTTCCACTGAGACGTACAAAGTGCTGTGTGCCTTTAGTTTCAGAGTGCTTGCAATGGGTTATTTCTGATGTCAGCTCTGATTAGATTTAGATCGAGCTTTGCAGAGTTTCCAGCTACCAATGGTGTATGCTGTACAATGCTGTGTACGCTGTACAATGGTGTACGGTCCTACGGGGAGAATTCACCATAATATCCTTGCAGCTGATCTGGCCTTATACCTGCATGTGTACCTGCAAGTGTGAGCTAAACCAGCATGTGATATCGGTTGGCACAAAATGCTGGAGTAACTCAGCGGGTCAGGCAGCATCTCTGGAGAGAAGGAATGGGTGACGTTTCAGGTCGAGACCCTTCTTCAGACTTCTGAAGAATGGTCTCGGCCCGAAACGTCGGCCATTCATTCTCTCCAGAGATGCTGCCTGTCCCGCTGAGTTACTCCAGCATTTTGTGTCTGTCTTCGGTTTAAACCAGGATCTGCAGTTCCCTCCCACACATGTGATGTAGGTTCTCTGCTTTTCAATTCTTTCCCTCAAGAATTACACCCTGTGTGTGGTTTGCAATTTTCTATTTGTGTTTAATTATTTAGTAGGTGACGTGACTTCCACTGATACAGGTATCTGCATCCCCAGCTCCTTGAGTTTCTTGTGTGAAGGATAATTCCAGGTCATTGTGGTGTTAAAGCCCACAGGAAGGGCAGCGCCAGGTGGTTTATGCTGACCGGACCGCACTATCGCATGCTGCTTCCAACTGACAGTGTGTTTCTGAATTTAATGTCATGTTATTGCATCTAATTCCAGAACAAGGGGCCACAGTTTAAGAATAAGGGGTAGGCCATTTAGAACTGAGATGAGGAAAAACTTTTTCAGTCAGAGAGTTGTGAATCTGTGGAATTCTCTGCCTCAGGCAGTGGAGGCCAATTCTCTGAATGCATTCAAGAGAGAGCTAGATAGAGCTCTTAAGGATAGCGGAGTCAGTGGGTATGGGGAGAAGGCAGGAACGGGGTACTGATTGAGAATGATCAGCCGTGATCACATTGAATGGCGATGCTGGCTCGAAGGGCCGAATGGCCTCCTCCTGCACCTATTGTCTATTGTCTATAGTCAGCTAACGACAGGAGAGACATCTGGAGAGTTACTAGAATGGTTCAAGTGGTGAGGCAATTTTGTTAGCTTAGATTAGATATGCGAGCTTTATCCTCATGGGAAAGAAAGTGAAGTTGAAAGTTAATTTAGTCGCACAATATTTAGGTTGAAGTGTAGGCGCAGGTTTATGTTACATATACATAGATACATAGACAATAGGTGCAGGAGGAGGCCATTCGGCCATTTTTGAACCAGCACCGCCATTCAATGTGATCATGGCTGATCATCCACAATCAGTACCCCGTTCCTGCCTTCTCCCCATACCCCTTGATTCCGCTAGCCCTAAGAACTCTATCTAACTCTCTTTTGAATGCATCCAGTGAATCGGCCTCCACTGCCTTCTGAGGCAGAGAATTCCAAAAATTCACAACTCTCAGTTCTAAATGGCCTACCCCTTATTCTTAAACTCATGCCCCTGGTTCTGGACTCCCTCTACATCGGGACCATGTTTCCTGTATCTAGCGTGTCCAATCCCTTAATAATTTTATATGTTTCTATAAGATCTCCTCTCATCCTTCTAAATTCCAGTGAATATAAGCCCAGTCGACCCATTCTTTCATCATATGACAGACCCCCCATCCCGGGAATTAACCTTGTGAACCTAAGCTGCACTCCCTCAATAGCAAGAATGTCCTTCCTCAAATTAGAAGACCAAAACTGCACCCAACACTCCAGGTGCGGACTCACCAGGGCCCTGTACAACTGCAGAAGGACCTCTTTGCTCCTATACTCAACTCCTTTCGTTATGAAGGCCAACATGCCATTCGCTTTCTTCACTGCCTGTTGTACTTCCATGCACAGATCAATGTAGATTTAAGTAGCGGGGGACTGTTCCCATTAACCAAATGTTTCAAGGACCAGGGGCACAGATGTGAATTTTTGGGCCAAAGATGAAAGAGAAAACTTCCTTTTTACCCAGACAAGCTATGTGCTGGAACTGACGATTTCCTTCACTTTGAAGCAATCATTTGGGACTTTCAAAAATAAATTGGACAGGCAGTGGAGAGAGACTTTGCTGGGTTTGGAGAAAGAATTGGGGGGTTGGTTTGATAGGACTGTTCCACCAGGAGCCAGCATAGGCTTGATGGGCCGAACAGCCACCTCCTGTGCCATTCTGTTCTAATTTAACCACGTTGAGACTCAACACACTAACTGGTTGATTCTATTGCTTGGTCTTTGTTCTCAGTTGGAGGTTGAAAATGTTGAAGAGAAGATGACGGGTTGCCTGGACATAAACAAGGCACTCAGAGCCTTCCCATCAATGAGTACCGATGAAAAGATTAAACAGTTTCAAATATTTCTCACAGCTATACTGAAAAATGACTTGGTGAGTAGTAAACTCATTATAAAAGTGTCTATTTTACATGGTGTACTTTGACTGCAGTGAATAATTTATCATTGTAATGAAATCTACTTGTGTGTGTTTAGTACTTTTAATATTAGTGTTTTTTTTTAGCTATCTCACAGTGGAAATCCCATTAATGAAATCCCAAAGAATGGATCGACTGGGCTTGTATTAACTGGAATTTAGAAGGATGAGAGGGGATCTTATCGAAACGTTTAAATTCTTAAGGGATTGGACAGGCTGGGTGCAGGAAAATGTTCCCAATGGTGGGGGAGCCCAGAACCAGGGGTTACAGTTTAAGAATAAGAGGTATAAGAAAATAACTGCAGATGCTGGTACAAATCGAAGGTATTTATTCACAACATGCTGGAGTAACTCAGCAGGTCAGTCAGCATCTCAGGAGAGAAGGAATGGGTGACGTTTCGGGTCGATACCCTTCTTCAGACTGATGTTTAAGTCTGAAGAAGGGTCTCGACCCGAAACGTCACCCATTCCTTCTCTCCTGAGATGCTGCCTGACCTGCTGAGTTACTCCAGCATGTTGTGAATAAATACCTTCGAAGAATAAGGGGTAGGCCATTTAGGACTGAGATGGGGAAAAAACATTTTCACCCAGAGGGTGCTGAATCTGTGGAATTCTCTGCCACAGAAGGCAGTGGAGACCAATTCACTGGATGTTTTCAAGAGAGAGTTAAGGTCCTGTCCCAGTTAGGTGTTTTTTAAGGCGACTGCCAGCAACTCATGATCGTAGCAGGTCGCTGAAAAAACGGTGACTGGACCCCCCTCCCCCCCCACGACAATTTCTACCACAAGCTACAACAACCAACCACCTAGTCGACGTCAAGCTACGGCAAGCTACCGAAAACCGACGACCCTATCGTCGCAAGCAGAACGTCCACCTACGACCGCACCTACGACCACACCTACAGCAACCTGCTACCACAGAGGCGACAACCTACGACAACCGAAGTCAACCTACGTCCACCCGCGACAAGCTACGACAAGCTATGACCCTGAAGACTGAAGACAACTGAAGACAATTCACGTTTCACCCACTTTCCCTATAAAAGGGGGTGTACAGTAGGGTTTCCAATCATTCTGCATCATGACTATTTGAAAGTGATGCCATGAGAAACTACTCTGAAATACAATAACTTTATACATCAATTTCCCATCAAAATGTCAAGAATTTTCTTTATTGATATACAAACAACATTTTTTAAAAGGTTGATAAGAACATACAACAGTGCATACAAAAATATTGTAATAAACTTTAATAAATTTCAATTAACTTCAAACTTTAAAATTCAAACTTTAAACAGAATACAAGTGCAAAAACATACAAAACCTAACATAATTTATGGACACATTACACTGAAGGAGATCAGATCAAGTCCACACTTGGAATTCGCCAAAGTCAACACTGGCGACAACCTACGTCACCTGGCGACAACGTACCACAGCGCCCACGTCAGGAGGCGTCAACCTACGTCATTGGCGTCAAACCAACAGTCGCCCAAAAATGTCAAGCCTTCACAAAATCCAGCCACGACCAGAAAAATGCTACGACCCTTTGGAGACTCCTCACGAACGTGCCCGCGATGCCCCGGCCACTGTGTGGCGGCAGCCTAGTCGCCTGTAGTCGCCTAAAAAATCGCCGAACTGGGACAGGGCGTTTAGATATAGCTCTTGGGGCTAATGGAATCAAGGGATATAGGGAGAAAGCAGGAACAGGGTACTGATTTTGAACGATCAGCCATGATCGTATTGAATGGCGGTGCTGGCTTGAAGGGCCGAATGGCCTACTCCTGCACCTATTTTCTATGTTTCTAGTAAAAGGGCCAAATCTTCTGGACAATGATCTAGAGTCGCAGCATAAAAATAAACGCCTTCATGATTTGGATATGACTGCACTAGGTATTAGACTCAGACCTGTATCCTTCTGCGCTTGAATAAAAGTACCACATGCGAGAGGTTGCAGGATCGGTGCCTGCATTCTCCACCAGAGTGGCGCAGCGGTAGAGTTGCAGCCTCACAGTGCCATAGACACGGGTTCGATCCTGACTACGGGTGCTGTCTGTACGGAGTTTGCACTTTCCCCTTGTGACCTTGTGGGTTTTCTCCGGGTGCTCCGGTTTCCCCCCACATTCCAAAGACTTGCAGGTTTGTAGGTTAATTGGATTTCTGTAAATTGTTTCTAGTGTGTAGGATAGAACTAGTTGACGGGTGATAGTTGATTGGTGCGGACTCGGTGGGCCGAAGGGCCTGTTTCCGCGCTGTATCTCTAAAAACGATTTTTAAAACCCCTGCACTTTCTTGCATCTCCAACTTGCGTTGGCTGGTGTCCCTGTTGTACAAGAACAAGTAAACTTTAAAGATATTAATGAACTTTATCGCCATCAAGCCAGTTTGCGATATTCTTTGCTTCTGAGCGATGTTATTTCTGTTAGTGGAAGCCTGTGGAAAGGTGACATGTATAAATATGATTAAAGATTGTCACATTTCTTGCTCCTAGATATGCCAGATAAGTCAAGTGCAGTATCTGCTCCTGTTACACTACTTTGTCACGGCACTCTGCTCCAGAAGCAAGGAACAGGTACAATGTTTCGGCGGTTCCATTTATCACCTGCAAACATGCTTGAGCTATTGTGTCTTTGTTTATTTATTGTCATATGTACAGAGATACGGTGAAAAAGCTCGTTCTCCATGTTATCCAGTCAAATCATCCCATACAGGACTGCCGTAGATGCTGCTTTGGAACAGCGCACAGACGCTCCATGTTGTGGAGTCACATTGCAAACTCCAGGTCACTGGAAAGTCCCACCTTGGCCCAGGGAGATGTGCAGTTCCTTCTATTCTCTCCTTATGGCCTAGTGTTCTGGCCGGCACTGCATTGATGAAATACATCAGCATGCTTTTGCTTCGAAATCCAAATGATTTGATTGATGAATTTTAGCAAAGCTAATAATCCCCTTAGGCTTCTGCATGCAAAGGAACTTCCACCATCTCCCAACAATTACACCAGCAGACACAGCCTCCCCTGTTCTCCCCTCTCAGCATTCTGAACTGTCCTTTGCATGAAAGATTGGACATTTGCTCTAATATCCAGTTGTGTGGCTCCACAGAAAGAATTCAATGAATAATGCTCCTGCGAAGTAACTTGAGATCTTCTCTGTCCAAGTGGGACGAGCTTCATGAAGAGAGTGTGGTGCACCTGTCCCTTAAAAGCCTCCACACACTGTCTAAGAAGGCAAACTGCAGTAAGTACAGTGTGGGAAGGCTCCTGTGAATCAGAGGATGAGTAATAGATTGCAACCTAGATGTAGATTGCAGCTGCAGCATGAGGCATCTCCTCTGCTCAATCACGTTTCCTGCAGCTGTAGATACTGTCCATCCTCTACATCATTAGAGCCACAAGCCATGGATTCAGTGCATCCACTTACATTGCAGCTTCAGCCCCAACCTCTGCTGCACGAAGGCCATCAAAATGGAAACGTGCACGGCCAGTTCTCATTCCGTCATCGATGCCAAGTTAACATTCCCAAATTCCTCGCCTTTCATTGTTTTGAATGCATCGTTGCAACAGCTCGCAGTGAATCAACGAGGTCATCTTGTTGGGTGACTAGGAATTGACAATAAAAACATTTTTTGCAATACCTCACCTGTGCTTGAAGCAAGAAAGTGTGCAGCCAGGTACATGGGGTGGAATGTGACCATTAGTGTGTTGCAGGTGAAGGAGAGCAAAGTATGCCAGCACGAGATGGTAAGTGTCAATGTACTCGGGTCTTCATCCGTGCGTGCTTTCTGTAACATGTACCTGATTTCAAAATACCTTCTCGCGTCCAGTTCAAGGCATGACTTCCGGAGGCTTGGTGTTGTTTGTTGTGCAGCTATTTCACACTCTTTGCATCTCCCTAGGATCTGGCTGAAGCCATAAAGCAAATTAGAACAATTGAGAAAATGGCTAAGGAGAAGCCTGAATGCCAGAGTTTTTTGTATGTGGCCTATCACACTTTAGGCTGTTTGTGCTACAAACAAAATAGGTAAGGAACTGGAGTTTGACGGTGAATATGAAACATTACATAGTATTTAGAACAATTTTATTTGGGTTGGAAGTGAGTGAGTTGATGTGGGGTAACCTGAACCTGCCTATACTTTAGAAACATAGAAACATAGAAAATAGGTGCAGGAGTAGGCCATTCGGCCCTTCGAGCTTGCACCGCCATTCAATATGATCATGGCTGATCATCCAGCTCAGTAACCTGTACCTGCCTTCAAGGGAGGGGCTGTGGTAGTCTGGCGTGCTGACCTCTACCGGACCGAGGCCAGACGACAACTATCAGACACCTCTTCCTACCTATCCCTGGACCATGACCCCACCGACCAACACCAGACCTTTATCAGCAGCACCATCACGGACCTCATCATCTCCGACGATCTACCCCCCAGTGCCTCCAATCTCATAGTTCCCCAGCCCCGCACGGCCCGATTCTACCTCCTACCCAAAATCCACAAACAGAACTGTCCCGGCAGACCCATTGTCTCTGCCTGCTCATGCCCCACCGAACTTATCTCTACCTACCTCGACTCCATCCTATCCCCCCTGGTTAAATCCCTCCCCACCTACGTCCAAGACACCTCACACGCTCTACATCTCCTCGATAACTTCCGGTTCCCAGGCCCCCACTCCCTCATCTTCACCATGGAATACAAGCACCTGCCTTCTCTCCATACCCCTGATCCCTTTAGCCACAAGGGCCACATCTAACTCCCTCTTAAATATAGCCAATGAACTGGCCTCAACTACCTTCTGTGGCAGAGAATTCCACAGACTCACCACTCTCTGTGTGAAGAAATGTTTTCTCATCTCGGTCCTAAAAGACTTCCCCCTTATCCTTAAGCTGTGACCCCTGGTTCTGGACTTCCCCAACATCGGGAACAATCTTCCCGCATCTAGCCTCACCAACCCCTTAAGAATTTTATATGTTTCAATAAGATCCCCCCTCAGTCTTCTAAATTCCAGCGAGTATAAGCCTAGTCTATCCAGTCTTTCTTCATATGAAAGTCCTGCCATTCCAGGGATCAATCTGGTGAACCTTCTCTGTACTCCCTCTAAGGCTAGAATGTCTTTCCTCAGATTAGGAGACCAAAACTGTACACAATACTCTAGGTGCGGTCTCACCAAGGCCCTGTACAACTGCAGCAGAACCTCCCTGCTCCTATACTCAAATCCTCTTGCTATGAATTACTCTGTTCAAACCTTATTTCAAATATTAGAAGTTTCAGGCAAAAGTGATACAGTGCCAAGCTTATTTGAATGTTTGATGACCAATTGAAGATAGATAGTTTATTTGTAATTTTGATATTTTAAAAATGACAATGTTGAGAAGACAGGTACAATAGGAATGTGACATGAGGTTTGGTGGAAGAAGTTCATGGAGAAGTATTTTCTGTATGCCAACATTTATTACTTTATCACAACATTTCTGACAAAAACTTTCCAAACATCAGAAAAAAAAGTGTCCAAATTCAACTTAAAATTTGGAATTCCTTTCAGTCAAAGATTGACTTCAACTGATCTCTTGAATTCCCTGAAGAATACACTTAGCAGGTTTGATTTATCTTTTAATTAAATGTTACAGGTTTTCTAACTCCAGTCAGCCAAATATTATTAAAAAAAACTCCTAAGGGGATAATTTTTTTTTCTAGGTTTGATGATGCCATACAATGGTTTAAAAAATCGAAGCAAGAATTTGAAGAAAACCCCCCAACCATAGAATGGACCGATGTGATACTAACAGCTGAAGAGATTAAACCCGAGAATTTTGAAGTAAGAGCTTCATCTCGTACTGTTAAGGATAAAGCTGCTCAACAATACAATACAATACAATATATCTTTATTGTCATTGTACCCAGGGGTACAACGAGATTGGGAATGCGCCTCCCATACGATGCAATAATTTAAGTAATTAACAGCAACCCAACGAAACGAAACAATTGTAACAGTTTTTAGACAGGGTAAAGTGCAAGTTGATCTATGCGTTGTGGCCATCCGGCTCAGCAGGACCGGTTCATAGCAGCTATGGCCCTGGGGATGAAGCTGTTCCTGAGTCTGGAGGTGCGGGCGTAGAAGGCCTTGTATCGTCTGCCCGATGGAAGGAGTTCGAACAGACTGTTGCAGGGGTGTGAAGAGTCTTTGTGGATGCTGGTGGCTTTTCTGAGGCATCGTGTGTTGTAGATGCCCTCCAAGTCTGGTAGCTGTGTTCCGATGGCCCTCTGAGCTCTATGGACTACCCGCTGTAGAGCTTTCCTTTCTGCCCCCGTGCAGCTGAGGTACCACACAGGGATGCCATGCGTTAGGATGCTCTCTATGGTGCAGCGGTAGAAGGTCGTCAGCAGCTGTTGGGGTAGACCAGACTTTTTCAGTGTTCTTAAGTAGAACAGTCTTTGTTGTGCCTTCTTGACCAGCGCAGCAGTGTTATTGGACCATGTTAGGTCCTCCGAAATGTGAGTGCCCAGAAACTTGAAGCTGGACACTCTCTCCACACTATCCCCGTTGATAGAGATCGGGGCATATTCCCCGTTATGTGACCTACGGAAGTTGATGATCAGCTCCTTGGTCTTGGTGGTATTTAGGGACAGGTTGTTATCCGAGCACCAGTCCGCCAGGTTCTGCACCTCCGCTCTATAGTTTGTTTCATCCCCGTTGGTGATAAGCCCGATCACCGTTGTGTCGTCTGCTAACTTGACAATGGTGTTGGTGTCGAATGCAGGAACACAGTCGTGTGTGAAGAGGGAGTAGAGCATGGGGCTCAGAACACAGCCCTGTGGTGTGCCGGTACTCAGGGTGATAGTGGAGGACAGGTGCGGGCCCATTCTCACTGCCTGCGGTCGTTCCAGCAGGAAGTCCAGGATCCAGTCGCATAATGACGAGCTGAGGCCTAGCTGGTGGAGTTTGGTGATGAGCCTGGTGGGGATGACCGTGTTGAAGGCAGAGCTATAGTCTATGAATAGCATCCTCACTTACGTGCCCTGTCTCTCTAGGTGAGTCAGGACAGTGTGAAGAGCCAGAGAGATGGCGTCCTGTGTGGATCTATTTGCCCTGTATGCAAATTGATGTGGGTCCAGTGAGTCAGGAATGCTGGATTTGATGTGTGAGAGGACCAGCCTCTCAAAGCACTTCATGACTATCGGCTTTAGGGCAACCGGGCGGTAGTCGTTCAGGTTGGAGATCTTTGCTTTTTTCGGCACCGGAACTATGATAGCCGACTTCAGGCACTTGGGGACCGTAGCTAGAGATAATGACAGGTTAAAGATCCTGGTGAATACCTCAGCCAGCTGTTCAGCACAGTCCTTCAGTACCCTTCCTTGAACTCCATCCGGTCCTGCAGCCTTGCGTGGGTTGACCCTTTGCAGAGCGCGTTGTACCTCCTGTGTGTTCAGTTGCAAGACCTGTCCCACCGCCTCGGCTGGGGTTCTTCCACTCAATACCTACGCTATGTTAGAAACATGGTCGAATAGGAATAGTAGTGGGTTAAACAGGCAGCACACGGGTTCGATCCTGACCTCGTGTGCTGTCTGTGCGGAGTTTGCACGTTCTCCCTGTAACCGCGTGGGTTTTTAGATTAATTGGGTTCTGTAAATTTCTCCTAGTGTTTAGGGAATGGATGAGAAAGTGGGATAATATAGAACGAATGTAAACAGGTGATCGACGTGGTCTCAGTGGGCCGATGGGCCTGTTTCCATGCTATATCTTTCAATCAATTAATTCAATCAATCAAACATATCTATGGGGGAGAGAGTGCAAGATTTTGTTTTGAAAAGATTTACATTTTTCCACTTTTATTATATGTGTTTCAAAGCAAATCATTTTCTGAAATAACAGTGGTGTAAATTGTTTTCTTAATAGGAATGGATAATTTTTTTCATGATTCTTTTTGCTCTTTGTAACAGTGGCAGGTCAAAGCTCTGCTCTTTCCCTTCCTTTGTCATAGAGTGGAAACAGGCCCTTCGGCCCAACTTGCCCACACCGGCCAACATTTGGTCCATATCCCTCCAAACCTGTCCTATCCATATACCTGTCTAACTGCTTCTAAAATATTTGGTTGGTCCCTGCCTCAACTACCTCCTCTGGCAGCTCGTTCCATGCCCCCACCACCCTTTGTGTGAAAAAGTTACCCCTCAGATTCCTATTAAATCTTTTCCCCTTCTCCTTAAACCTACGTCCTCGGGTCCTCGATTCAGCTACTCGATTCAGCTACTCTGGGCAAGAGACTGTGCCCCCTCCCCTCCCTACTTCCACTTCCCCCCTCTCCATCCCCCAATCTATTCCTCTCTTGCCTTTATACACAGTGTTGCAGTGCTAATTTTTTGGGTACCGTAGCGGTCGCTGTTAAATTCCGCGCTGGTTAAAATTCCCCGCTGTTTATTTTGGCTTTTTTTTACAGGGGTGTCGGAGCGGCGCTCCAGTGAGCTCCAACACCACTGCACCCCTGTTTATACACCTCTATAAGATCACCCCTCAACATCCTGCTCTCCAAGGAATAGAGTCCCAGCCTGCTCAACGTCTGCCAAGAGCTCAGACCCTCTAGTGCTGGCAACATCCTCGTAAATCTTCTCTGTACCCTTTCCAGCTTGAAAGTGGTGCATTAGAAGTTACTAGACCAAGTGGACCCGTTAGGCCCAAACCTCTCCTGCATTGGTGTAGCATCCTCTCCTACCCCCCCCTCCCTCCCATCCCCTTCCCCCCCCTCCCTCCCATCCCCTTCCCCCCCCCCCTCCCTCCCATCCCCTTCCCCCCCTCCCCTCCCTACTTCCTCTTCCCCCCTCTCCATCCCCCTCAACCCCCCTTATCCACCTTCCTCCCCCCCCACCTCCCTCCCCCTTCCTCCCCCCCACCTTCCTCCCCCTCCCTCACTCCCTCCTCCCTCCCCCTCCCTAGGAAATAGATTTAAACTTTAAAATGTGAATAACTTAAAAAATATAACACCGATTTCAATAAAACTACTTGCTTTACCATTAAAGCGATGACGGTGAGTAAGGTGGGCCTAAAATTGTCAAGCTATCGTGTACCGTTTTGGCTGTAGTTCGATCACAAATAAACAAACAAACGAGACTTTTAGTATATAGATGACCTCTAATTTGGGTTAACTTAAGAAGTTGGGTGTCAGGGGTTATGGGGAGAAGGCAGGACAATGGGGTTAGGAGGGAGAGATAGATCAGCCATGATTGAATGGCGGAGTAGACTTGATGGGCCGAATGGCCTAATTCTGCTCCTATTATGACCTTTTGGGAATACTGCAGATATTGAAAGGTAGCTCAGGGTCCATGCTTCAATTTTGGCCATTATCTTGATATTTATTTTATTTCATCCATGCTCCAAAATTAATGTGGCTGACATTTTTTAATGACCTGCAGATGTAAATACATTTAACCAGGCAAAAGCCCTGCAGCTTAGAGAAACTTTCTGCAGTGGGGATTTTACTGATCAGTAATTTAGGTCCTAACAGATCAAGTTCTTGGTATGCAAATGATTAGGCATTTTATTAAAATGTGGTTATTGGTAGCCATATTTCAAGACAGGCAGTCTAGCTCCCAGAGCACAGGCATGAAGTGAATGTGGAATCTATAAATCATGTCAAAGAAAGTTTGATTGGCTACATTCAAAATTTATCGCAGAACTACAGATTCATGATGACACAGGCATATTCAGCCCATCGAATAACCCTGCCGTAGGAAAGATGCCATTCATCTGGAAAGAGTGCAGAGAAGATTTACGAGGATGTTGCCAGGACTTGAGGTGACCTACAGGGAGAGGTTGGGCAGGCTAGGACTTTATTCCATTGAGTTCAGAAGGATGAGGGGTGATCTTATAGAGGTGTACGAGACCATGAAGGGGATAGATAGGGTGAATGTTCAGAGTACCAGGACATCCTCGGGTTGGGGAAGTTCACTCAGTGGGTATAAGGAACGAGCTGTCAGAAGAGGTAGTTGAGGCAGGTGCTATAACAATATTAAAAAAAACACCTGGACAGGTACATGGACAGGAAAGGTTCAGAGGAATATGGGCCAAATGCAAGGAGGTGGGACTCGTGTAGATGAGGCATCTTGGTCAGTATGAATGTGTTGGGCCGAAGGGCCTGGTTCCATGCTCTATAACTCTGACTGTAAATCTTTGTACTTTGTGCAGTGTGGTGTGCACCATCATTCCCCCAGCTCTGCAGATTATTTTTCTGCGTACATCTGTAAAATAGACAGCCACAATTCTGTTGCGGCTTCAGAAATGATGTGGGTGTTGTTATTCTGCTTGTGTCCTCCTTTAGGTGGAAACAAATAAATACGTTGAGAAGTGCACCGATCATCCTTGTCCCACAGCAACATGCCAATATTTAAATTGTCTGGGATACTACAAGAGGGAAATCTATCCATCTGACCCCGATTACAAGGTACGGCTTCACGGATTACTGCAAAATAATCTATTCGTGCACTCGAGAGGAAAATACCGAGTGCTGCATGTGATTAGCTAAACTGAAACCGGCCCTCTTGCATGGTGGAGGCAGCAATGGGGTGTTATATCTAAATGCAAGGAAGCAACTTTCATGACTGAATTGAATTGAATATTTTATTGTCACATGTAAATAGTGGCCCATAAAGGGCACTTACAAAGTACCCTCCCCTGCCCACACGCCATGTCCCCTCTTTGTTCCTCCTTCCCCCTCCCTCACGGCAGTCCGCCCCACGAGGGGTCCATTGTTCCTCTCCGCCCCCCGGCAGCGGCGTCCTCATTTCCACGTGTCCATCCTCGTCTGTCGGCCGGCGCCATCGTTGACCGCCACACCGACCTCCCCACTATCGTCGCTGGGACCTCTCCGTGGCGTCGGCCCAGGCCCAGCCATGGGCTCCGCAGACCCAGGCCCAGCCATGGGCTCCGCAGACCCAGGCCCAGGCCCAGCCATGGGCTCCGCAGACCCAGGCCCAGGCCCAGCCATGGGCTACCCAGACCCAGGCCCAGCCATGGGCTACCCAGACCCAGGCCCAGCCATGGGCTCCGCAGACCCAGGCCCAGCCATGGGCTCCGCAGACCCAGGCCCAGGCCCAGCCATGGGCTCCGCAGACCCAGGCCCAGCCATGGGCTCCGCAGACCCAGGCCCAGCCATGGGCGCCGCAGACCCAGGCCCAGGCCCAGCCATGGGCTCCGCAGACCCAGGCCCAGGCCCAGCCATGGGCTACCCAGGCCCAGGCACAGCCATGGGCTCCGCAGACCCAGGCCCAGGCCCAGCCATGGGCTCCACAGACCCAGGCCCAGGCCCAGCCATGGGCTCCGCAGAACCAGGCCCAGGCCCAGCCATGGGCTCCCCAGGCCCAGGCCCAGCCATGGGCTCCGCAGACCCAGGCACAGGCCCAGCCATGGGCTCCCCAGGCCCAGGCCCAGGCCCAGCCATGGGCTCCGCAGACCCAGGCCCAGGCCCAGCCATGGGCTCCGCAGACCCAGGCCCAGCCATGGGCTCCGCAGACCCAGGCCCAGCCATGGGCTCCGCAGACCCAGGCCCAGGCCCAGCCATGGGCTCCGCAGACCCAGGCCCAGGCCCAGCCATGGGCTACCCAGGCCCAGGCACAGCCATGGGCTCCGCAGACCCAGGCCCAGGCCCAGCCATGGGCTCCGCAGACGCAGGCCCAGCCATGGGCTCCGCAGACCCAGGCCCAGGCCCAGCCATGGGCTCCGCAGACCCAGGCACTGATGGACGCGGGCTCCAACGTCCCACAGGCTGTACCCTGACCCGCGAGGCTCCGTCCCACGAGGCGGAAGGAGGAGACCCAGTTTCCTGCCGCACACTCTGGTGTGCCATGGACGGTAACTGATGACGAAGTACAGAACATTTTACCTCTGTGGACTGGAAGCAGAGAGCCTTAAAGTAATCATGGAGGATTTTCTTTCTTTCTCTGTCTCCTGTCCTCCCTGTTATCGGCCAGGTCTGTCTTGCTGCCACTTGTTCTCTTGCCGTCCATCTGTGGCATGGAGCTACGCAGTGTGGAAGCAGCTGGTCTACATTGTACACAGGTAGATGTTGAGCAGTGTACGCAGCCTGGCGTGGGTAGGATGTACACAGGTAGATGTTGAGTGGAGTACACAGCCTTTCATGTCTAGGGTGTACACAGGTAGGTGTGCTGTTGAGTGGTGTTAATAGCCTGTCGTGTCCCGGGTGTACCCAAAATAATGTGCTGGAAGGAACTGCAGATGTTGGTTTACATTGAAGATGACACAAAAAGCTGAGTCACTCCAGTATTTTGTGTCTATCTTCGGTGTACTCGAGAGTCCCGTCTCAAATTATCTCCACTGCTACAGCAGGGACTACAATATCATGCATTCTACCACAAATAAATATTCCCTGAAATCCCTCAGGTTTACTCATGCAACGTTGTTACATTTCAGGGTTATGTCAAGCTTTTCTGTGACAATAATTGTATAATACAATATCATACCACCTGTTGGAAAGAATTCAAGGACTCTGACTATGGTGGGCAACCCGATAAGGTGAGGAATATTCAACTTGCTTCACTGCACTTCCCTCAGTCCCTCTTTCCTCATCCCTTCCTCCTTATTTTGATGGTTTCCCCACATCACTGTTCCCTGACCGCATGTTAAGTTGATGAGGGGGGAGACCCAGTCTCCTGCCACAGACTGATGGGCCATGTCCAATGACTTTGTCATTGGTGACAAAGTACAGAACATTTTACCTCGCATTTATTTGATAAACTTTATATCCAAAGAAATGCACTCATTGAACTGTAATATCCTCCCTATCCCCTGCCCCCCTCCCCCCCCCCCCCCCCAAACTCCGGTGCGCACACAATCCTCCCACCATCTCCGCCACCCTAATCACCCTGCTCCTTTCCCTTCCTCCGTATCCTCAATTATCCTCGTCTCCCATCCAGCGTCTCACAATTCTCGTTTATCACTCTTCTTTCCACTCGCTCCTACCCCCTTCCAACCATATCCCTCCCACTGGCTTTACATTTCACACCTCTCCCTCTCTCCTCATCTGACATCTTTCTCTCCCCTTTTGACCTCGGGCCTTTGCCACTACCTCCACCCATTTGTCAATCCCCCCCACACTCCACCACTCTGGGGTCCCGGCCCGATACATCATCTGCCCATTCCCTCCACTGATGCTGCCTGACCTGCTGAGTTTCCCCCAACGCAATAGACAATAGGAGTAGGCAATTCAGCCCCTCGAGCCAGCACCGCCATTCAATGTAGTATGAGAAAATAAATGCAGATGCTGGTACAAATCGAAGGTATTTATTCACAAAATGCTGGAGTAACTCAGCAGGTCAGGCAGCATCTCAGGAGAGTAGGAATGGGTGACGTTTCGGGTCGAGACCCTTCTTCAGACTGATGTCAGGGGGGGCGGGACAAAGGAAGGATATAGGTGGAGACAGGAAGATAGAGGGAGATCTCCCAGATCCTTCCCAGATCTCCCTCTATCTTCCTGTCTCCACATATATCCTTCCTTTGTCCCGCCGCCATTCAATGTGATCATGGCTGATCATCCACAATCAGTACCCTGTTCCTGCCCACTCCCCATAACCCCTGACTCCGCTATCATTAAGAGCTCTATCTAACTCTCTCTTGAAAGCATCCAGAGAATTGGCCTCCACTGCCTTCCGAGGCAGAGAATTCCACAGATTTACATAGAAACTCTCTGTTTTTCCTCATCTCCGTTCTAAATGGCCTACCCCTTATTCTTAAACTGTGACCCCTGGTTCTGGAATCCCCCAACATTGCGAACATGTTTCCTGCATCTAGCGTGTCCACTTTGTGTGTTTGTTCACGATTCCAGCAACTGCAGTTCTCTATGTCTCTAACTATGTTTATTGTTACTTTTCAGAATTTCTGTTCAACGAATTGTATAAGTAGTGGTTGTAAAGGCACAATCGTAAAGTTTATAATCCACGATAGTGCGAGTGGCATGTATACAGAGGTGAGTGCCAGTGGGGCTGTGCGGCATGTGGGATCATAAATGACCTGCGTGGCATCAGAGCACTGTCCTTACCCGTCAGATGCCAACCTCTGCATCTAGTCACACCTCGTTTTTAGTCCATTTCCTGTGACACCCATATTTTCTGTTCTTGATCTCTTAAAATCAAATTCTGGTTAGAGCTCTTTGACATTTTTTGAACCAAAGTGATCTCTATTATGTAGTTTTAATCTCACCCAATGCAAGATGGTTTAATGAATGGATGAATGAATGATATTTTATTGTGCAAATGTGCAAAACTTGTTTTGGTTAAATTTTTCCCCAACATCGCTGCATTAAACCGTAACATATGAAAGGTAGAAGTATTGACAAGCTCGGATCCCCCCCAGGCAGGGGAATGAAGAAGCAGGGGGCATAGGTTTAAGGCGAGGGGAAAGATTGAGGCGAGGGGAAAATCTGACCACTACCATAACAACATTTAATTTGCACGGGTACATGGATGGGAAGGATTTAGAGGGATGTGGGCCAAACATGGGCAGGTGGGGTTAGCTTGGATGGGGTATTGTGGTCTGCATGAATGAGTTGGGCCGAAAGGCCTGTTTCCATGCTGTGTGACTCTGACTGTGAACCGCACTCTCCCACCTAACCAGGCAGCCCGAGACCTCACCAGGGCTCGCCTGGCCTCTCCTGGTTCCCCATGTCCCATGTTGCCTGTTGTCCTTGATCCATGCTCTCAGCATGGCCATCCCCAGGTCTCCAGTGTGTGGTTACATGTCCTCCACCGCCGCTTCTGTATGATCACATCCCGCGTGATGTTCACCCCTCATCCCCCCAATCCTTCTGGTCACATCACGTCTCTTATTGATTCCATGCACATGTACAGGGGGCTGGTACATGCACGTCAGGAACACTGCATCGACCTTTCCACACTCCAGGAACACGGCATTACCCTTCCACACGCTAGGGACACACGCATCACCCCTCTACACGGCAGGGACACACGGCCAGGAGCGCACAGCATCACCCTTCAACATGCCAGGCACACATGCAATCACCCTTCAACATGCCAGGCACACATGGGATTACCCTTCTACACGCCAGGAACACAAAACATCACCCTTCCACACGCCAGGAAGACATGGCATTACCCGTCCACATGCCAGGAACACATGGCATTACCCTTCCACATGCCAGGGACACATGGCATTACCCATCCACATGCCAGGGACACACTTGTTGCTGCTCTCAACAACAAGAACAGTCTGACGACTGCTCTGTGTGGTTTCCTGTTATTCAGTATCAGCTCAATTTTCTGAAGTTATGAGTCTCTAAAGCAAATTCCATGCAATGTCCTGGCTAAATCCAATGGACTTGATCGTGTTTGAGCCTAGCCAAGCCTCTCCCACCCCTTTCCCACACCCACCACCCATTCTCACCACACACCCTAAAATATCTCTTTGACTGATTTGTTTTAAGTAAATTGCTGGCAAAGTCTTGTGGCGGCCAATTTGAAAATTTGTGCCTGTTATTTTTCAATGTTTTTGTGCAGTTTGAAGAGAGGGTTCCAGATGTGTCGCCACAACTTTCAACTGTGTGAGTATTTTTAAATAATTCAAAGCACTGTATGACGTCTGGTATAATTTCCTGGGAGTACCTTGTGCATTAAGTAAACAGGTTGCAGATCAGGGAAATTGGAATAATTGGCTTGATGTACAGTTGATGGAGCTGCAACAAAGGTGGGATGGTGCAGAATTTTAAGTTATTGGATTAATAGGGCAGTCACGGTGGCGCAGCGGTAGAGCTGCTGCCTTACAGCGAATGCAGCGCCGGAGGCCCGGCGTTCGATCCCGACTACTGCTGTACGGAGTTTGTACGTTCTCCCCGTGATCTGCGTGGGTTTTCTCCGAGATCTTCGGTTTCCTCCCACACTCCACCAGGTTTGTAGGTTAATTGGCTTGGTAAATGTAAAAATTGTCCCTAGTGGGTGTAGGATGGTGTTAATGTGCGGGAATTGCTGTTTTGCGTGGATCCGGTGGGCCGAAGGGCCTGTTTCCGCGCTGTATCTCTAAACTAAATAAACTAATATTGGGAGCTGGGTCCACGATGACACTTGATCAAAGCTCAGCCTCACCTGGAGAATTAAAGGTGGAACAAAATATCTCTTCCCTCTGATATTAACCAAGAAGCTAAAGCCATTTTAGTTTATTATCGTGAAAGCCATTTTAGCTTACTTCTGTTCATCGTGACTGAGATTAAACCAGAATCTATCTATTGTTGGGCAGAGTAGGCTTGTGGTGCCACGTGGCTTATTCTTGCCTCTCTTGCAGGGAGAGTGAACCGAAGGAAATAGATGTTCTGGGGGAATCCAGTAAATGTCAAGAGCTGAAGACAGTTGAGATGGCAAAGAAAGAGTTCCATCCATTCCATCCACCAGGTTTGTTTGTGTCTTGTTGCTTCTGAGCCATGGGTAGCTTGTGTGTCGGGTTTGCATCCAGTGTTAGTGAGGAGAGAGTGAGACAGTTTCCTCCCACATCCCAAAGACAATAGACAATAGGTGCAGGAGTAGGCCATTCGGCCCTTCGAGCCAGCACCACCATTCAATGTGATCATAGCTGACCATTCTCAATCAGTACCCCGTTCCTGCCTTCTCCCCATACCCCTTGACTCCGCTATCCTTAAGAGCTCTATCCAGCTCTCTCTTGAATGCATTCAGAGAATTGGCCACTGCCTTCTGAGGCAGAGAAATCCACAGATTTACAACTCTCTGAGTGAAAAAGTTTTTCCTCATCTCTGTTCTAAATGGACCTGTGGGTTTGCAGGTTAATTGGCCCTCTTTAAATAGGATCTTGGGAATTAAAACCTAATTGTCCTGAGCACACCCTATGAACATGAAATCGTTACACGGGAAGACAGCTGATCCAATGTGAGTGGAATTTGCGAAGAAATGCCCAGTCAGATTTTGAAGCAGTATTTCTGATTATTGACCCTCGTAGTCTGTAGATACATTGGATCAGAGATCTGCCCATCACTGGGCTATACCCTAACGAGATGGAGCAGTTGCCAACATTGTCGAGTGTTGCCAATGGAGCACCTGCTGTTAAAGAAAACTTTAAAACACAGCGCAAAGATCGGGAGAGGCAATCAAGCCTTTTTTGAAGAGCGCCAAATACAGTGATCACTGAACACAGGAGATTGTTCAACGAACAAAGATTCATCTACTACTTATACAGAATGTAGAAAGGATATCGTTAAGTTGGAATGGGTGCAGAGTGATTCATCAGGATATTACCAGGGCTTGTGGGCTTGAGTTACAGGGAGAGGTTGGATAGGCTGGGACTTTTTTCTTTGGACCATAGGAGGCTGTGGAGTGACCTTATTGAGATGTACAAGATCATGAGGGGCAAAGTGACCACTCAGTCTTTTTCACGGGGTTTTGTTGGGCTGCTGTTCATTAGCCAACCTCAGTTACCTGTTTCATCTAGAGGGGGTGGTTTGTGCTTGCAGAAATAAAAATTAAAAAAATATATATATATTAAAAATAGAGGATGGCATGGTGGTGTAGCGGTTGAGCCACTGCCTTACGGCGCCAGAGACCCAGGTTCGAACCTGACCACGTGTGCTCGCCTGTATGGAGTTTGTACATTCTCCCCCTGACCTGCGTGGTTTTTCTCCAAGATCTTCGGTTCACTCCCACAGTCCAAAGGCGTACAGGTTTGTAGGCGAATTGACTTGGTATAAATGTAAATTGTTCCTAGTGTGTGTAGGATAGTGTTAATGTGCGGGGATCGTGGTCGGTACGGACACGGTGGGCCCAAGGGCCCGTTTCTGCGCTGTATCTCGAAAACTAAACTTGAAATGTTTGACAGAAAGGAATGTGAGCCTGCAACCTGCTAAATGTCACAGTTTTAACGACATTCGTCTATAAAATTTTGATCTCTCCAACAGTCAAGTGTCGCCTATTTCAAGAAATTACTCAGAACAGGAAGTTGATTGAAAACGCAATCAGTCATATGGGGAACTGGTCTGAACTATTGATTGAGTATAACATAAAGGAGGAGTTTGCCAAGAGGATTCCTGCTGAAGTAATTGTGGACCATGTTCTGGAGTGGAACTGCAATTTTAAGATGCGCCACTTCCTGAACCTGCTCATGAAGCGGAATGTTTCTCATCATTCTGAACTGTTGGAATGGTTGACACACATCTTGGAATTGAGTAAGATTTGAACTCTTAATTTACTCTTCATTGAGCCAGAAAGACTGCTATGGACAATATGAAGATCATTTCAATTTGTAAATGAATTCCTGAACCCTTTTCCAGATTCTCAAGGGGTGGTGGGAGGGGGAGTGTGGGAGAGCGGCCGAAGGTCATTGTGCACATCGGTACCTTCGGTGAAGGTGGGAATGGGGCATGGTCCTGCAGAGTCATGTAGGCATTCAATAAAGCAATTAAAAGGCCATCTCTGGATTGCCACGTGCTTGTGAAAGCAAGAGTAGAAGGATAGTCCAGGCGGACACTTGGCTGAGGAGTTGGTGCCAGGGGCAGGGATTCAGATTTCTAGACCATTGGGATCTCCCCTGGGGCAGACCTGACCTGAACAGGAGGGATGGGTTGCACCTGAACTGCAGGGGGAACCAATATCCTGGGAAGCGGAATTTCGGGGAAGGAGGGGTGAATTTAGGTGGGGGGGGGGGGGGAAGGGTCAACAGCATAAAAGAGGCAGACGAGAAGATGGGGACAAATACTGTGGTCAAAGGGAGAAGGTTTAGTCGTGGAGACAGGCAGGGACGTGGCAGAGAAAGGCAAGATGCTGCTTTCAACAAGAGCTAGAGACTAGAGTCAGGTTAGGATGTGGATTGGCTCATGACTGGGATGAAACAGCTGAGAGAAGGGCTGGGCTGTCAGGACTGGTAGCTCCGTGTCCCGGGGTATAGATGTTCCGGGTATGATCGAGATGCAGTAAGAGAGGAGAGGGGGTTTCCATTTTGATGAGGGAGGACAAAACTACATGCATAGAGGAGATATTCTCATGGGATCAACCGGTCAGGCTAGACGGATAGGACTTCGTAAAGGGAATGATCGCTTTGATGGGACTGTATGATAAGCTTCCAATAGTCCATGTGAATTAGAGGAGCAAATGTGTAGGGAGAAAGCAGATAGCTATAAAAATAATAGGGTGTATTAGTGGGAGATCTGAACTCCTCGAATGTTGATGAAGTTCCTTCTCTTTCTACCAAATTTAGTAATGAAGACTGAGCTTATTATCGCAGTTCATTTTTGTTGCGTTTAGTTAATTGTCACGTGTACCGAGGTACAGTGAAAAGCTTTTGTTGCGCGCTAACCAGTTAGCGGAAAGACAATACACGATTACAATCGAGCCATTCACAGTGTACAGATACATGATAAAGGGAATAACGTGAATAGCGTTTGGTGCAAGATAAGGCCAGTAAAGTCTGATCAAAGATAGTCTGAGGGTCACCAATGAGGTAGATAGTAGTTCAGGACTGCTCTCTGGTTGTGGGAGGATGGTTCAGTTGCCTGACAACAGCTTCATTACAAAACACCTTTTTCATGAAGACACCGCCTATTATTGCAGTTCATTTTTGTAATGTAATTATTGCAACACATTGTTCAAACCCCGTGAGAAGTTATTCCCATTTAAAAATAACCATAAATTTATTCATCTTTTTAAGCCTGAATTTTCTTCTTATTCCTGTGCAAACATTTTGCATGTTTTTTTCCCCCAGGTGATTTGTGTAGTTTATACTTCTTATTTAATTACAAGACAACCGTAATTCAAATCCTTCATGAATCAGGAAACCTCATCGTCATAATGGCTAAGGAGCTGCTTTCAAGGAGAGCTGTAAGTCCAGAGGAGTTCAAGGTATTACTTACAATTCCGCCCGACGAAAGACCAGAGAAGTTGATGGAGCAAATGATCGGCAAAAGGGTGCTGAGCCAGGTTGGAGAGCTGGTGTTTCTTCTGGCTGAAGAGCAAGATGTGATTCCCAAACTGAAGCCTTTATTTGCAGAATTTGACCAGGCGTTTGACAAGTTCAGTAAGTTGGAGCTTTCTCAGTTTAACATTTATTCGAGCTGGCGTGGAGTTTTAGTTTTTCAGAATGTCAAAAGCAGGACATGAGGAGAAAACTGTAGAACATGTGGCAGGCTGTGGTGTGTTACACCTGTGACAGGCTGTGGTGTGTACAGTGTGAAACCTGTGGTGTGTTAATTGTTACCTGTAGTGTGTTAATTGTTACCTGTGGTGAGTCCATTGTTACCTGTGGTGTGTACAGTGTGAAACCTGTGGTGTGTCCATTGTTACCTGTGGTGAGTCCATTGTTACCTGTGGTGTGTCCAGTGTGAAACCTGTGGTGTGTCCATTGTTACCTGTGGTGTGTCCATTGTTACCTGTGGTGTGTCCAGTGTGAAACCTGTGGTGTGTCCATTGTTACCTGTGGTGTGTCCAGTGTGAAACCCGTGATTTGTCCAGTTCACAAGTGATAGGAGCAGAATTAGGCCATTCAGCCCATCAAGTCTACTCCACCATTCAATCATGGCTGATCTATCTTTCCCTCCTAACCCCATTCTCCTGCCTTCGCCCCCTAGCCTCTGACACCCGTACTAATCAAGAATCTCTCAATCTCTGCCTTAAAAATATCCATTGACTTGGCCTCCACAGGAGACAATGAATTCCACAGATTCACCACCCTCTGACTAAAGAAATTCCTCCTCATCTCCTTCCTAAAGAAGCGTCCCATTATTCTGAGGCTATGACATCTGGCCCCAAACTCTCCCACCAGTGGAAACATCCTCTCCACATCCACTCTATCCAAGCCTTTTTCTATTCGGTAAGGTTCAATGAGGTCCCCTCTTATCCATCTAAACTCCACCGAGTGCAGGCCCAGTGCCATCACTCATCATATGTTAACCCACTCATTCCTGGGATCATTCTCGTAAACCTCTGGACCCTCTCCAACGCCAGCACATCCTTTCTCAGATATGAGGCCCAGAATTGCTCACAATACTCTCAATGTGGTCTGACCAGCACCGTATAAAGTCTGCATTACATCCCTGTTTTTATATTCTAGCCCTTTATGACTGATTTGATTTGCAAATTAACTTTTTGGGAATCCTGCACCAGCACTCCCAAGTTCCTTAGCACCTCTGATTTCTGAATTTTCTCCCCATTTAGAAAATAGTCTAAGCCTTTATTCCTACTACCAAAATGCATGACTCCACACTTGGCGCTGCTGCCCAATACAGGCACCATCAGGACAATGTGACAACAGACAATAGGTGCAGGAGTAGGCCATTCGGCCCTTCGAGCCAGCACCTCCATTCAATGTGTTCATGGCTGATCATTCACAATCAGTACCCCATTTCTGCCCTCTTCCTATACCCCCTGACTCCACTATCATTAAGAGCTCTATCTAGCTCTCTCTTGAAAGCATCCAAAGAATTGGCCTCCACTGCCTTCTGAGGCAGAGACTTCCACAGATTTACAACTCTGAGTGAAAAACTTTTTCCTCATCTCCATTTTAAATGGCCTACCCCTTATTCTTAAACTGTGGCCCCTGGTTCTGGACTCCCCCAACATTGGGAACATGTTTCCTGCCTCTAGCGTGTCCAATCCCTTAATAATCTTATATGTTTCAATTAGATCCCCTCTCATCCTTCTAAATTCCAGTGTATACAAGCCCAGGTACTCCAGTCTTTCACCATACGACAGTCCCGCCATTCTGGGAATTAACCTAGTGAACCTACGCTGCACTCCTTCAATAGCAAGAATGTCCTTCCTCCAATTTGGAGACCAAAATTGCACACAGTACTCCAGGTGCGGTCTCACTAAGGCCCTGTATAACTGCATCTTTGCTTCTATACTCAACTCCTGTTGTCATGAAGGCCAACATTCCATTGGCTTTCTTCACTGCCTGCTGTACCTGCATGCTTACTTTCAGTGACTGATGAACAAAGACACCCAGATCTCTTTGTACTTCCCCCATTTCCTAACTTGACACCATTCAGATAATAATCTGCCTTCCTGTTCTTACCACCAAAGTGGATAACCTCACATTTATCTACATTAAACTGCATCTGCCATGCATCCGCCCACTCACACAACCTGTCCAAGTCACCCTGCATCCTCATAGCATCCTCCTCACAGTTCACACTACCACCCAGCTTTGTGTCATCTGCCACCATACTGTGCTCCAAGAGGAGCCGTGTACTCCACTAATTAAAGCATTGACCTTTCTGTTTATTCTCTTCATTGTGGCTGACTGGCCTGCTGAGTACTTCCAGCATTTTCTGGTTTAATTGCAAAAGGACCATTGCAAAGAGAATGATATCATGACATCAACTCTCGATGTCATCACTCAGTCTGGGTCATGTGGGTGACTTGTGGCAGGAAGTGCCCGACTAAATTTCCCAGTGTAATTAATTCCAGATATGTTCACAAGATTCACTTTACTCCAAGTGAGATTAAGTTCATAAATTCATAAGTGATAGGAGCAGAATTAGGCCATTCAGCCCTTTATGTCCATTCTGCCATTCAATCATGGCTGATCTATCTCTCCCTCCTGACCCAATTCTCCTGCCTTCTCCCCATAACCTCTGACACCCGTACTAATCAAGAATCTACTTATCTCTGCCATAAAAATATCCATTGACTTGGTCTCCACAGCCTTCTGTGGCAATGAATTCCACAAATTCACCACCCTCTGACTAAAGGAATTCCTCCTCATCTCTTTCCTTTAATTCTGAGGCGATGACCTCTGGTCCTAGACTCTCCCACTAGTGGAAACATCCTCTCCACGTCCACTCTATTAATACTTTTAGTTGCATTGTACTGAAGAAAACGTGCGTTCTGAGATTGGATGTTTAACCAAGTAAGTGATCAAAACAGAAAACGCTAGAGAGAAAGCAGATAATTGCTGAAAGGTGGTTGAGTCGGTGTTAACTTTCCTTTCTCTCTGTAGACACTGCCTGACCTGCCAGTGCGCTCTCAGCTCTTCTTAGTTCAGAGGGGTGTAAGGAACTGCAGGTGCTGTAATCTTGAGCAAAACACAAAGTGCTGCAGGAACTCAGCAGGTCAGGCAGCATCTGTGGAGGGAATAGAGAGATGATGTCTCGGGAATAGAGAGATGATGTCTCGGGTCAGGACCATTCTTCAGACTGATGGAGTAGGGGAGAGAAAACTTGAAAAGAGAGGGGGAGGTAACCTGGCAAGTGATAGGTGGATACACGCGAAGGGGGATGATTGGGTGCAGTAAGTGACAAAAAGGATGGAGGTGAAACGGAGACAGAAGGGCGTCAGATAAAGAGCGAAGGGGAGTGAAATATAAAGCCAGAGGGAGGGATATGGGTGGAAGGAGATGGGGAGACGGGAAAGAGGTGGATAAAAGGGAGATGGGGAACTCGGGGATGAGAGATGAGTGTTCAAAGGTGGGGGAGGAGCAGAATGACGGGGTGAGCGAGGTTGTGGAATATGGTGAGACATTCATTATTTCAGATTGAAAGGTAAATTGACAACCTGACTAAAAATGATGACTTTCAGTCTAAAATCCAGGTTTTGTTCATGACCTGTATGGGGTTGCAGAGTTGTGACTATGTGTTTCGCAATACTTGTGTTATGTATATGGGTGTTTCCGTAAATCAGGGTACCAACCTGTGACATGGGTGGCCAAGTTTGAAAGTTAATAAATCACTACCTCTCCTACATTGGTGCAGTACCCTCTCCTCCCCCCGTCTCCCTCCACCTCTCCCCCTCCCCTCTCCCTCTCCCTCTCCCGTCTCCCCTCCCCCTCCCGTCTCCCCTCCCCCCCTCCCTCCCTCCCTCCCCTTCCCCTCTCCCCCACTCCATCACCCTCAATCCCCCTTATCATCCGTCCACCCCCCTCCCTCCCTCCCTCACTCCCTAGGAGATAGATTTAAACTTTAAAATTGAATAAATATAACCAATTTCAATGAAACATCTTCCATTAGCACCAAAGGGACGACGGTGAGTAAGGTGGGCCTAAAATTGTTGTGCTATTGTGTACCGATTTGGCTGGAGTTCAGGAACAAACAAACAAACTAACGAGAGTTTTAGTATACAGATAATGAAATACCACAGGATTAAAAATGGGCCTACCTATGATCCTTTTGAGCTAATTTGTGATCAAAATCGATCAAAATTTGATCAAAATTTTATACTTTCAAAATCTGGAGAGAAGAAACGAGAGAAAAAAAAGATTTATAAAACATATATGGGACACTTACTGGTTTCGAAGCTCCCTTACAAAATGTCGGCTCCTAACTCACCACGAGGCCCGTAGTTCACGCCAGGGTCATTATCAATCGTGTTGTTTGAATATTTTAAAAAATCGCGACGACTGCAAAACCCCCCCCCCACTAACGCTCTATAAATAGCATTCACGATGTGACTCAATTTGGGGGACACAACAGAATGAGACATCACTAAAATAGGTGAGCAAACTAGATTTTTATTTCATGATTTTAAGTTCTTTTCATTATTAAGTATTTCAATGGAAAGCTTAAACACAAAACATAAACAATAAAAAAAGGAACAATAAATATAAAAACGGTTACTCTGCTTTCAATTCACACATTTAACACGTGTCCAAATTGACACGTTCTGCTGCAAAAACTTAGGGCATCAGAAAACCATTTTCTCGGGTGATAAATGATAAAAATCATAAGCATAATCAGAATTTGGCTTATATAGAGTTATTGAATTACAAAATCAATGTAATCTTTCTGGTATAAACTCGCCTAAGAATTTGATAAAATCCTGCTTGGAAAATGTCACCAAAAAAGGCAAGATATCTGATATTTGTCTTTGTAAAAACAGATTTATTTATTTTTGCTTCCTCTCATTATTTTGGCTGTACACCATGATGTATCCTACTTAGAATACAGGATATGAAACAATGTGAATATCACAAAAAAAACAAGCAAATAACCTGGAAGTTTGGTGACCCTCAGTTTCACCACTGAGTGCTGTATTTACGGAAACACCCATATGCATGATATTTTTCATTTATCCATTTGTTCGATGCAATTGTACTAAAGCTTGTGTATTGATCTTCAGACAAAAACAGTGTTCCTAATTTTGGAAATGCTTCCCCCATGGATTCATTTTGCAAGGACATGGATTATTCGCTGTTCTACCGTCTTCTTCATCTGCTCATAATAAAGGGCACTGAGGTCCTCCTGCAAATATTCGATCGGGCAGTACCGCCCCAGGCACTAAAGAGGGAGCTGCTGAAACATAAACGTCTTTTGGAGGCTTACCACAAGGTTGGCACCAAGGCCATGGTGGAGGCTGGTGAATGGAGATTACTTTACCCCCCCAACAATGAGCAGCCCTCCTCGCATACCTTTGACATCACGTTGCTGGCGTCGCTCATGAGACACTTGAAGGTCCTTCCTGCGCCGCGGCGAGGCTGGGACAATGAGCCGTCGTCCAGTGACCACAGCAGAGGTGCCTCCTTGCTGCACCTCTGCCGACTGCGAAACAGGCTGTTCTTCGAAACTCTCAACACCGGCATTACAGAGTCCGAATTTGCCGTCATGTGGGACAGGATTGCAGAGATCCTGATGGACCTGGGGGCGGATGAGGAGGAGCTGCAAGACCTGAAGAGTTTTCCCATCGAAGCCCTGTGGGAGGATCATCACCGACTGGCTGGTTACTTGGGCAAGCCGGTGGCAGACGTCATGCAACTGCTCCTGTCACTTGTTCAGCAAGGTAGTCGCCTTCACCAGCTCAGCGCCCCACTTTTGTAGCTGAAAGTATCGTACGGTCATAGGAGCAGAATTAGTCCATTCGGTTCATCGGGCCTGCTCTGCCATTCAATCATGGCTGTTACCAAGATGGCGCCCGACACAGGCGACTATTTGTGTGCCAGCCACAGAGTAGATCTACAAGCTCGCATTACAATCACTCCACACTCTTAAATCTCTATTCCTACAGCAACATTTCTTACTTTAACTGCCTTATCATGTAACTTTACACTGTAAATGGCTCACTTATAATCATGTATTGACTTTTTGCTGACTGGTTAGCACGCAACAAAAGCTTTTCACTGTGCCTCAGTACACGTGACAATAAACAAAACTGAACTGAACTGGTCTAATCCTCCCTCGCAACCCCATTCTCCTGCCTTCTCCCCGTAACCATTGACGCCCTTATTAATCAAGAGTCTATCAATCTCCGCTTTAAAGATAGCCATTGACCTGGCCTCCACAGCTGTCTGTGGCAATGAATTCCACAGCAGCAGATTATACACCTGTCAATTACTAAACAATTCTATTGAACACTGCACGGCACTAACCACCATCTCAGCAACTACGGTCTTCTATGGACCGTGAGTTTGGTTGCTGTACAGACTCCGGTTGTGCACTATTAGACTCTTGAACGGACACTCATACCCTAGAGATGAGTTCCTGATCTTCCAATCTACCTCATTATAGCCCTTGCACCTTTTTTATCTGCACTTTTTCTGTAGCTATACCATTATATTCTGCTCTTTGTCTATTTTCTCTTTTGCACTACGCACTCCTGCATGGGGTGATTTGCTTGCATAGCACGCAGAATAAAGTTTTTTACTTTATCCCAGTACACACGACTATAATAAACCAATACCAATAGTATACTGCCAAGGGCATTAGGAAAAATACTTGTATTTTAAGCAAAGCTACAGGAACAAAAATAAATAAAGTGGATCCATTCGTTGTTCCAGCTGACATAGAAACATAGAAAATAGGTGCAGGACGAGGCCATTCGGCCCTTCGAGCCAGCACCGCCATTCATTGTGATCATGGCTGATCGTCCCCAATCTATACCCCGTGCCTGCCTTCTCCCCATATCCCTTGATTCCACTAGCCCCTAGAGCTCTATCTAACTCTAAAGCAAAGCATGGCAAAATATTGAAATCTCATATTTCAATTAATAATCACTCAAAGGGTAACATAAAATGACAATACCTGGAATGGGTAGAGCTGCTGCCTTACAGTGCCAGAGACCCGGGTTCGATCCTGACTACAGGTGCTATCTGTACATTCTCCCTGTGACCTGCGTGGGTTTTCTCTGAGATCTTCAGTTTCCTCCCACACTCCACAGACGTACATGTTCATGGGTTAATTGGCTTGGTATAAATGTAAAATTGTCCCTGGCGTGTGTAGGATAGTGTTACCATAGATGAGTCTCCTCTCCACATTGGATGGAATTTGTCCTGGTGTCGAGGGTCTACTGCAAACTCATTTTTCTTTGCATAATCAGAGTTCGATCCCGACGACGGGTGCTGTCTGTACGGAGTTTGTACATTCTCCCCGTGACTGCATGGGTTTTCTCCGAAATCTTCGGTTTCCTCCCACATTCCAAAGACGTGCAGGTTTGTAGGTTGAGGGCCTTGGTATAAATGTAACTTGTCCTTCGTGTGTGTAGGGTAGTGTCAATGTGCAGGGATCACTGGTCGGTGTGGACTCGGTGGGCTGAAGGGCCTGTTTCTCGCTGTATCTAAACTAAACTAAGCTAAATAATCAAGCAGCTTTGGCTCAAAAAGTAACTCGGCTCTGATGTTGGCAGACAGCTGAAAGATATTAATGTAACTTGTAAGCTGAAGTTTCTCTGGGTGTCATTAAGAGCCGAGCGTTTTAATTGTTATGTGTATCGGTGACAGAACAATGATATTCATACTTGCTGCAGCTTTACAGGCCCATGAATGCAATAACACAGATAAACAAATAATAACCAATAATACATTCATTTAATAACCGTAATACGAGGTGACCATAATACCACAAAATTGAAGTCCGTAGTGCAACCACAGTCTGTAGAAGATCATAGTTGCTGAGGTTAGTGTTGTGCAGTGTTCAGGAGCCTGACAGTTACCGGGAAGAAACTGTTCTTGAAGCTGGAGATCACAGACCATCAACACTAAAACGTTCTCATCCCTTTGCTTCAATAGGAAAGACCACACAATCAACAGAAGCGACCACACCACCAACTAGCAGTAAGTAATTGGTTCCACCGATGTATGTGGAATAAAACAAGCTCATTGGTTTATTGGACTGAACATTTTACAAAAGTAATTGGGATGCCATAAGACTACCAAAAACCTGAATAGCTTTCACATTGATCAGTGCAGAATTAATATTCACTAATTCTCCTTGTGAGAATTACCCGACGAAAGAGACTCCTGGATGTTGCCTGTTGCCAGTTGGACAGGTACATGGATAGGACAGGTTTGGAGGGTTATGGACCAAGCGCAGACAAGTGGGACTAGGGTAGCTGGGACATTGTTGGCCGGTGTGGGCGAGTTGGGCCGAAGGGCCTGTTTCCACACTGTATGACTATGTTGCCCCAAATGCATTTTCAGGCAAGTTTTTAAATGGAAGACCAGAGTGTGGGTGTGTAATGTGACCGTCATGCAGAAGTGGAGAGCACATTGCAAGCTGCTCACACGATCTCCTCTGGTTCTAGCGATGGGGGCTGGCAGTGTGGAGGGCAGCGGTATTTCTGCTGCGTGATGGTGAGAAGTTAGATTAACCAGTTGCTATTTCTTTTGTCAGCTGTTTTACCTGCACTTCCTCCCCCATCTGAGATAAAAGAAAAAGTAAATTCCTCGGGGAGTCCAGTGGACGATGATCACTCAATGGTAAGTCCTTCCTCTGGTAAATTATCACCAACTAAGTTTGTAAGCTGCACGTGTGTGACTTTATTAATGAGTGGTTAAAAGATTCATTCATCTCATAGCATCCAGAAAAGAGAGGGAAGCATTCTAACTGTTGTCAATGCCTCTGTTCTGTCAGCTTCCCTTGGTCAGGATATTGCTGCTGGTCTCACAGTGAATGATGCACCTTTTCACAATGCTGCTGAAGTTGATAAAATAAATACTTTATACAGTTACATTCCACAGGCCAGGAGATTGGATTTGTACAATGCTAATCTGACAAGTTTCTTCATATAAGCCTTCTAGCGTTTCTACATTGAATCAATGCACTGATTAAAACATTCCTTCCATGCCTTTTGTGTTATTCATACCTTCCCCTAACCCTGGACATGCACATTCTGCAGCCAAAATCACCTTTATAAGTTGACACAGAGTGCTGGAGATGCGGGTTGGGCAGCATCTCTGGAGAACACGGATAGGTAACATTTTGGGTCAGGACCCTCCTTCTTTATGTTATTTGCAAAGGAAAGTAGTTCACAGTTCCATCGTTGGTTAAAAGTTTAAGAAATTGTAAGAGCCACATAGCATGGAATCAGGCCTTTCAGCCCATTGCATCTGTGCCAACCAAGAGGCTTATTAATGCTAGTCCCATATTCCTCCATTTCCTATCCCATCCATGTACCTGTGCAAATGCTTCAACCATTGTGTTGTATCTGCCTCTACCACCTCCTCTCTCAATTTACCCAACACTCTTACATGGATGAATGTTCCCTCATATCTCCTTTAAATATTTTTCCTCTCTCCTTCAACCTACAGTACAGTGCATTCAGAAAGTATTCAGACCCCTTCACTTTTTCCACATTTTGTTACGTTACAGCCTTATTTTAAAATGGATTAAATTCTTTTTTTTATCATCAATCTACACACAATACACCATAATAAAAAAGCAAAAACAGGTGTTTAGAAATTTTTGTAAAGTAATTAAAAAGAAATAACTGAAATATCACATTTACATAGGTATTCAGACCCTTTACTCAGTACTTTGTTGAGGCACCTTTGGCAGCAATTACAGCCTCAAGTCTCTTGGGTATGACGCTACAAGCTTGGCACACCTGTATTTGGGTAATTTCTCCCATTCTTCTCTGCAGATCTTCTCAAGATCTGTCAGGTTGGATGGGGAGCGTTGATGCACAGCTATTTTCAGGTCCCTCCAGAGATGTTCGATCGGGTTCAAGTCTGGGCTCTGGCTGGGCCACTCAAGGACATTCATAGACTTGTCACGAAGCCACTCCTGCACTGTCTTGGCTGTGTGCTTAGGGTCGTTGTCCTGTTGGAAGGTGAACCTCCACCCCAGTCTGAGGTCCAGAACGCTCTGGAGAAGGTTTTCATCAAGGATCTCTCTGTACTTTGCTCCATTCATCTTTCCCTTGATCCTGACTAGTCTCCCAGTTCCTGCTGCTGAAAAACATCCCCACAGCATGATGCTGCCACCACCATGCTTCACCATAGGTATGGCATTGCCCAGGTGATGAGCAGTGCCGCTTGGCATTCAGGCCAAAGAGTTCAATCTTGGTTTCATCAGACCAGTGAATCTAGCTTCTCTTGGTCTGAGAGTCCTTTAGGTGCCTTTTGGCAAATTCCAAGCGGGCTGTCATGTGCCTTTTACTGAGGAGTGGCTTTCCGTCTGGCCACTCTACCATAAAGGCCTGATTGGTGGAGTGCTGCAGATATAGTTGTCCTTCTGGAAGGTTCTCCCATCTTCACAGAGGAACTCTGGAGCTCTGTCAAAGTGAGCATCGGGTTCTTTGTCACCTCCCTGACCAAGGTCCTTCTCCCCCGATTGCCCAGTTTGGCCGGGCGGCCAGCTCTATGAAGAGTCCTGGTGGTTCCAAAGTTCTTCCATTTAAGAATGACGGAGGCCACTGCTTTTCGGGACCTGCAATGCTGCAGAAATTGTTTTATATCCTTCCCCAGATCTGTGTCTCGACACAATCCTGTCTTGGAGGGCTATGGACAATTCCTTCGTCTTCATGGCTTGGTTTTTGCTCTGACATGCACTGTCAACTGTGGGACCTGATAGACAGGTGTGTGCCTCTCCAAATCACGTCCAATCAATTTAATTTACCATTGGTGGACTCCAATCAAGTTGTAGAAACATCTCCAGAATAATCAATGTAAATGTGATACTTATGTAAATGTGATATTACAGTTATTTCTTTTTAATTACTTTGCAAAAATTTCTAAACACCTGTTTTCGCTTTTTTATTATGGGGTATTGTGTGTAGATTGATGATTAAAAAAATGAATTTAATCCATTTTAAAACAAGGCTGTAATGTAACAAAATGTGGAAAAAGTGAATGGGTCTGAATACTTTCTGAATGCACTGTATATCCTCTAGTGTTAGAATCCCTGCCCTTTTACAAGACTGATTATCTACACACCATGTTTGCTCCTTATAATTTTATAAACCTCTTTACTTTCACCTCTCAGCCTCCTGAGCTCCAGTGAGAACAATCCCAACCTGTGCAATCTCCCCTTGTCCAATCGCCCTCCATTCCCAGCCACAGCCTGGCGAGTCTCTTCACCCTTTCTAGTGTGACCACATGTTGTGTCCTGATGGCCAGACAGGACACAACATGATGTCCCCGCTCATGTACCCAATACCTCTGCCTATGAAGGTGTAAACGCAGCCCTTGTACACTATCAACCTGTGTCGCCATTTCAGGGAGTGATGGGCTTGCACCCCAGGGTCCCTCCCTACATCCACACTTCTAATGTCCCTGCTGTTTACTGCAGTAGTCCAGCCGGTATTAGGCAGCCCAAGTGGCGTTAACTTTGCCCTTGTCTGGATTGGATTGCATCTGCTGCCGCTCTGGCCAATGTTGCAGTTGATCCATGGCCCGCTCTACCCTGAGGTGACCAACCTCACTCTCTGCAACTTCAGTCTTTGAGCCATCAGCAAACGTACTTATCAGACCACAGACATTCTCTGCAGGCAGCCCGTGTTACGGCAGAATGCTTCACAGAAATTCACCCTGACAGAATTGAGAAATGTTCCTTAATCATACCAGCTTTGTTCATTACCCTTGAAGGGACATGCTGACTCTCAACACTTACTATTTCTCTTTCACTCGCCTCCTACATATCGGATGTTGTTCTTCCCTCCAACTGCTCCTCCAATCTGCTTAGACAATAGACAATAGGTGCAGGAGTAGGCCATTCGGCCCTTCAAGCCAGCACCGCCATTCAATGTGATCATGGCTGATCATTCTCAATCAGTACCCCGTTCCTGCCTTCTTCCCAAACCCCTGACTCCGCTATCCTTAAGAGCTCTATCTATCTCCCTCTTGAATGCATTCAGAGAATTGGCCTCCACTGACGTCTGAGGCAGAGAATTCCACAGATTCACAACTCTCTGACTGAAAAAGATTTTCCTCATCTTCGCTCTAAATGGCCTACCCCTTATTCTTAAACTTGGCCCATGGTTCTGGACTCCCCCAACATTGGGAACATGTTTCCTGCCTCTAACATGTCCAACCCCTTAATAATCTTATACGTTTTGATAAGACCATAAGAATTAGGCCATTCGGCCCATCGAGTCTACTCTGCCATTCAATCATGGCTGGTCTATTTTTCCCTCTCGACCCCAATCTCCTGCCTTCTCCTCACAGCCCCTGACACTTGTCTGCCAGATGCCGTCCTGTACTATTGAAGTCAGACCTCTGCCAATTCAAGGACTGAACTCCAGGCCTAGCCTTGTCCTTTATATGATATTTATTTTCATGTTCATGATTATATTTAAAATTGGAATTCTACTAAATGGACTTATTTTCTTTGCCTCTCACCGCAGATGTTAAAAACCAAAACAAAGTCGAAGAAGAAAAAGAAAAAGTCTAAAAGTAAAAAGGTAAGCTGTCACCAGTGTACTGAAACTAGACACAAAAGGCTGGAGTAACTCAGCGGGTCAGGCAGCGTCACTGGAGAGAAGGAATGGGTGACATTTCGGGTCGAGACCCTTCTTCGGAGTACTGATTTGCAGGCAAAAAGAAACGTGATCTTTCCAGTCAAGTATAAATGTTGTTTAAAGAGCTGCCAGTGTTCGAGAGCCACACAGCCAGGTTTGACCTCGAGCGAGTACAATCTGAATCCGAGCAACACATTTTGAAATTGTTTGAAACTAAATAGTGAATTATTGGAATTGTTTAAAACTTTGTTGTGAGTGTTTGAAACTAATTGTGATTAGGAAAGAACCACTTGTTAGGCGAAGATAGATACAAAAAGCTGGAGTCACTCAGCTAGTCACATAGCATCTCTGGAGAAAGGAATTGGTGACGTTTTTTGGGTCGACACTGTTCTTCAGACTGAAGAAGGGTCTCGACCCGAAGTGTCACCTATTCCTTTTCAGACTGAAGAAGGGTCTCAACCCAAAACGTCACCTATTTCTTTATTCGGAGATGCTTTCTGACCTGCTGAGTTACTTCAGCTTTTTGTGTCTATCTCCAGTTTAGTCCAACATCTGCAGTTCCTTCCTACATGCTTGTTAGGCGAGGTCTGGGCTTTTGTTTTAGACAGAACGGTACAGTACACATATCGTTCCTTGCCGCTGGTCTCAATGATGGATCATCATCCTGTAAGAGGCATAAGTACACATAAGGACATGACCACATTTTATTTTGTATTCTTTAGTAATCTTTTTGAAATATTAAAAATTGAAAATCTAGTTTTTATCCTCCGAGGTGTGGGTGTGGAGTACTGGTGCATATTATCACATTGAACACCGGCAAGATTGTGTGTTGTGTGCTGCAATGAATTCACAACTCCATACACCCTGGATTTGCCTCCGTGACATCTGGAAGTATCACAAGCCATTTGTAATGGTTACTTATGTTTAATTTTGCTTTGGTAAAAGTCAACGTCCAAATTGCCTCGCAGAAGGGAATAGTTCCTGTTTTCCCTCTATCCCCTTCCCAGTTCTCCCACTAGTCTCCCTGTCTCCGACTACATTCTATCTTTGGCCCGCCCCCTCCCCTGACATCAGTCTGAAGAAGGGTCTCGACCCGAAACGTCACCCTCTCCCGAGATGCTGCCTGACCCGCTGAGTTACTCCAGCATTTTGTGTCTCCCTTCAATTGTAATTTTCTGTTCTGCTGTTGTTCTTTTTGGTCGGAGCTAACTTAGAACCATGTGCGGTCAGATATCTTTAAATGGTCGGGGCATTCTGAAGGGAATAAGATGCAAGTGTACGGAACGTACAATTTGAAGATAAATGCATTAAAAAAACTACTATTTCAACTTCTACAGTATTACACAATATGGGGATTAAGCACCAGACGAGACAAGTTTCAGATGAGAGGGGAAAGATTTAATAGGAACTTGATTGGCAACTTTTTCACTCAGAGGGTGGTTAGTATATGGAACTAGCTGCCAGAGGAGGTAGTTGAGGCAGGGATTATAACAACATTTAAAGACATTTGAACAGGTACATGGATAAGAAAGATTTAGAGGGATATGGGCCACATGTGGGTAGGTGGAGCTAGTGTAGAGGGGACATCTTGGTCGGTGTGGGCAAGTTGGGCCGAAGGGCCAGTTTCTGTGCGATCAGATGTTTACCTTTTGTGTTGCAATTTTAATTATTGATTAGTCCCTACTAATGATTAAATTGTCAATAGATTACTTTGTGATCAGAAACAGGGGTAGAAAAATATAAACCAGTGTTAGCCAGAGTACAAGGACTGTGAAGCAACTCCAGGGATTCACTGGTAATTAAAGAGTGGAATACACACGGGGGTTTACAATAATAGCAGGGATTACAAAATGGGAACATAATAAATCTCTTAAATTCACTCGCTTGAATCCTGTACAAGTGCACTCTTATTGTTACTGGTCAGATAGAAAGGAGCACAAGGGTCAATGTAATCAGCCCAGGTCAACAAATCTCATTAAAGAGTCAGGAATGTTTTATTGTCATAAGTCCCAGATAGAACAATGAAATTCTTACTTGCAGCAGCACAACAGAATATGTAAACATAGTACACTGTAACAATATAATAAACGAGAGGAAAAAAAGTTCACTGTGTGTATATATAGATATACATACAAATATATATACACATACACACACAATATATATATATATATATATACATATATAAATACATACACACACTTGAAACTTAACTTGTTAACTTTTATACACAAAGGGTCGTGGGTGTATGGAACAAGCTGCCAGAGGAGGTAGTTGAGGCAGGGACTATCCCAACGTTTAAGAAACAGTTATTCAGGTATATGGATAGGGCAAGTTTGGAGGGATATGGACCAAACGCAGGCAGGTGGGGCTAGTGTCACTAGGGCCTCCTCTATATCCCGCAGCTCTGCTCTTACTCCCCCTCCCCCCCCCATTCGTAACAAGGACAGAATCCCCCTCGTTCTCACCTTCCACCCCTTCAGCCAGCGTATCCTACAAATTATCCTCCAACATTTCTGTCACCTCCAACGGGACCCCACTACTGGCCACATCTTCCCATCCCCTCCCCTTTCTGCTTTCCACAGAGACCGTTCCCTCCGTAACTCCCTGGTCCACTCGTCCCTTCCTACCCAAACCACCCCATCCCCGGGCACTTTCCCCTGCAACCGCAGGAGATGCAACACTTGTCCCTTTACCTCCCCCCCTGAACTCCATCCAAGGACCCAAACAGTCTTTCCAGGTGAGACAGAGGTTCACCTGCACCTCCTCCAACCTCATCTATTGTATCCACTGTTCCAGATGCCAACTTCTCTACATCGGCGAGACCAAACGCAGGCTCGGCAATCGTTTCGTTCAACACCTTCGCTCAGTCCGCCTTAACCAACCTGATCTCCCGGTGGCTGAGCACTTCAACTCCCAGTCTGACCTTTCTGTCATGGGCCTCCTCCAGTGTCATAGTGAGGCCCACCGCAAATTGGAGGAACAACACCTCATATTTCACTTGGGCAGCTTGCAGCCCAGCGGTATAAACATTGACTTCTCTAACTTTAGATAGTTCCTCTGTCCCTCTCTTCACCTCCACCTTCCCAGTACTCCCACTGTCTTCCTGTCTCCACCTATATCCTTTCTTTGTCCCCATCCCCCCAGCCATCAGTCTGAAGAAGGGTCTCGACCCGAAACGTCACCCATTCCTTCTCTCCAGAGATGCTGCCTGACCTGCTGAGTTACTCCAGCATTTTGTGATACCTTCAGGACATGTTGGCTGGTCTGGGCAAGTTGGGCCGTGGGGCCTGTTTCCACACTGAATCACTATTTCCCTATGGCTCTACACGCACACACATATATACACACAGAAAAACAAACAAACAAACAACAATAATAGTGCAAAAAGATGTGATGTTGTTTTTTTGATGGCTAATAAGACGCATTTTGCAGGCGTCTGGTGCAGGTAACATTTGCTGATGTAATTTTCCCTTTCAGGCTGCAGTAAAGGAGGATGATCATCATACAACACCAGCCGCTGGTTCTACAGAGCAGTAAGTTGGGCAAGGTGTCCACATCTGCACAGTAGTTCGAACCCTTCTGAAATTTCAGGGGCCATTAGATAATAGGTGCAGGAGGAGGCCATTTGGCCCATCGAGCCAGCACTGCCATTCATTGTGATCATGGCTGATCATCCACAGTCAGTAACCTGTGCCTGCCTTCTCTCCATATCCCTTGATTCCACTAGCCCCTAGAGCTCTATCTCTCTCTTTTAAATTCATCCAGTGAATTGGCCTCCACTGCCTCCTGAGGCAGAGAATTCCACAAACATTCTACAAGATGCATTCCCTGTGTCTCTAACCTTTCCTCACCCCACTTCCTGCCCGCCAGAATAGAGAGAGAGAGAAAGAGAGCCCCCCCTTGTCCTCACCTTTCACCAGGTAGTGATGGTGTGACGCATCTAGCACATCACCCCAACCCCCACGTGCAGTAGTTTAGTTTAGAGTTACAGTGTGGACACAGGCCCATCGGCCCACCGAGTCCATGCCAACGATCACTAGTTCTATCCAGTTGGACCCCACCATCAGTCACATCCTGCCCATCCCTTACCCCCCCCCCACCGAGTGAACCATTCCCTCCCTGGCCCCCTGGTCCACCCACCCCTCTCTGACCCATGACCCCCTGGTCCACCCACCCCTCTCTGACCCCTGACACTTTCCCCTACTTGTCCTTGCCCCTCCTCCCTCCATCACCAGCCAGGGACTGGATAGGGGCAACAGAGTGGCACAGCGGTAGAGTTGCTGCCTCACAGCGCCAGAGACCCGGGTTCACTCCTGACTGCGGGTGCTATCTGTACGGTGTTTGTACGTTCTCCCTGTGACCTGCGTGGGTTTTCTCCGGGTGCTCCGGTTTCCTCCCGCGCTCCAAAGACGTGCAAGTTTGCAGGTTAATTGGATCAGGTAAAATTGTAAATTGTCCCAAGTGTGTAGGATGGTGTTAAGTGTACGAGGTAATCGCTGGTTGGCGTGGACTCGGTGGGCCGAAGGGCCTGTTTCCGCGCTGTATCTCTAAAGTCTAAAGAGCCCTACCAGGTGAGACATTCACAATTCATCTGACAATGCCGTACGTTCATTTTAGTTACCGGTGTTTAACGTTTTTGTTGTGGTGACAGTGAGGCCCTGTCGATCCCGGTGAAAGAAGGCCGAGCCATTGTGGATCCAGCCAGCGATCAGGTGGCAAGCAGTAGCCGACATGTGTCCACATCGGGAGTGGCTCCCATCGACTCCTCGCTCTCGCCTGTGCCCACTGCGACCCATCACACTGCTCCCTCTGTGACCAGTGAGGGGGTTAACCAGACTTACCAGAGTGATGGTGAGCTGGATGGTGTCGATGGTGTTCCCACGCACAGCAACAAGCCCAGTGCAGTAAGTTTGAATTTCCTCTTCAAAAAAAGTTAAACAAAAGTTTATGTCACAGTTGTGCAAGACATTGAAGGGGCCACATTTGGAGTGTTGTGTTCAGACTCAACATCAACATTAGGGAGGGTGTTACTCAGCTGGAAAGAGTGCACAGAAGATTGAATTGAATTGAATAAATTTTATTAGCCAAGTATGTACACATACAAGGAATTTGTCTTGGTGCTTTGCTCCTAAGTAACAATACGACATACAGTAAACAATTAAGAATAAAACACTATAGTTTAAACATGTGAAGAATGAAATAAAATACTAGAGCAAAAGGAGGCTACAGACGTTTGGTTGTTGAGTAGAGCTACTGCTCATGGACAAAAGCTGTTTTTATGTCTGGCTGTGGCGGCTTTGAAAGTCCGGAGTCGCCTTCCAGAGGGAAGTGCTTCAAATAGTTTGTGGCCAAGGTGAGAGGGGTCAGAGATGATCTTACCCGCTCGCTTCCTGACCCTTGCAGTCTACAATTCGTCTCTGGGGGGGAAAGTTGCAGCCAACAACCTTCTCGGCTGATCGAACGATGCGCTGCAGCCTCCGGATGTCGTGGTTGGTGGCTACATGAGGTGATTTAGGAGATGTTGCCAGGACTCGAGGGCCTGAGCTGTGGGATCACAGCGATATGATCAGTAATAATAGGTCACTGTACAAGTACAAAACTGAAGGCTATAGTGCAACCAAAGTCCATAGTCGCTGAGGTACGGTTGAGGTGAGTGTTGTACAGGGTGGTTCATGAGCCTGAGGGTTGCTGCAAAGAAGCTGCTTGTGATTCTGGAGGTCATGGTTTTCAGGCTCCTGTACCACCTTCCCCAAGGTAGCGTGGCCAGGGTGGTGTGAATGGACGATGGTGCTGTGCTCTGCTGTCATTGCTGAACGACTACATGGGCAGCACATTATTGTAACGGAGTCATAGATTCCAACACAGGAAGGTGCTCTGAACTGATGTTTCCCTGTCTTCTCCAGGATGTGTATTCATTCCCGCAGGAAGCCATTGCCAAATCACAGGGCGACGTTTGGCAAAATAGCAAAGGAGATTCCGAAATCAAACAAAAATTGAATGATCTAGAAACTGAAAACAATGTAAGTTTTGTAAATGTTACATTTGCATTATTGTAAGCCACAGCGTGACATGCTTATAATTGTTCAGTGTAGCACAAGCATTGTCATTGGAAGTCAGCGAGCAGCAAGCATGTTTAGTTTAGTTTATCGTCACGTGTACCAAGGTGCAGTGAAAAGCTTTTTGGTCGCGCGCTAACCAGTCAGTGGAAACACTGTACATGATTACAATCAAGCCGTCCACAGTGTACAGATACCACATAAAGGGAATAACGTTTAGTGCATGATAAAGTCCAGTAATATCCGATTAAAGATAGTCCGAGAGGCTTCAATGAGGTAGACAGTAGCCCAGGACTGCTCTCTCGTGTTGATAGGATGGTTCAGAAATTCAGTAAGCATGTTTCCAGTATTTCACTGTCTGAAGAAGGGCCTCGACCCAAAACGTCACCCATTCCTTCTCTCCAGAGATGCTGCCTGTCCCGCTGAGTTACTCCAGCATTGTGTGTCTACCTTCAATCTCACTGTTGCTGTTCACCAACAAGCACTTCTGCCTTATCACACAAAACTATCATTTTCATTTGAGTTTCAAAAATGTCTGAATGCTTTTTTGTTTTGTCAGGTTCTTAAGAAAAACTTGGAGCATTTGATGATTCAACACAAGAAAGAGCAACAGCAAAGAATGTTTACAGAGAGCCTGAACACTCAGCTCCAAGAATATCACCAGCTGGAGATGTCCCGGTACGCCTGCATTCATCAGTGCAATATCCAATTAGCTTCAAATCTCTAACAATTAAAATATAAGCTAGACAATATTGCTTATTTATCTTCTGGAATATGAATTCTGTTGGGAAGACCTCAGTGATTATAAGTTGTTGGTGAGACCGCACTTGGACTACTGTGTGCATCCAGCCACAGGAAGGATGTCATTAAATTGGAAATAGTACAGAAGAGATTCACCAGGATGTCACCTGGGCTTGTGGGCCTGAGTTCTCGGGAGAGGTTGGATAGGCTGGGACTTTTTTCTTTGGAGCGCAGGAGGCTGAGGGGTGACCTTATTGAGGTGTACGATCATGAAGGGCATGAATAATGTGAATGCTCACAGTCTTTTTCCCAGCGTAGATGATTCTAAAACTAGAGGGCACGGGGTTAAGGTGATAGGGGTGAGATTTAAGAGGGACCTTGGGGGCAACTTTTTCACTCAGGAATGAGCTGCCAGAGGAAGCTATAGAAGTACATACAACTGTGGCTTTTTAAAAGACATTTAGATATGGATAGGATAGGTTAGAGGTATATCGGCCAAATGCAGGCAAATGGGACTAGCCCATTATGCAAACTTGGTTGGCATGGACAAAGTGGGCCGAAGGGCCTGTTTCCATGCTGTACAGCTCTGTGACTCTAATCATAATCATAATTTATTAGCCAAGTATGTTTTGTAACATGCGAGGAATTCAATTTGCCATACCGTCATACCAATAAAAATCAACAAGACAGACATTTTAACATGAACATCCACCACAGTGACTCCTCCACATTCCTCACAGTGATGGAAGGCGAAAAAAGTTCAATCTCTTCCCTTCTTTGTCCTCCTGCGGCCGGGGGCCTCGAGTCTTCCGTTGACAGAATGATCTTGGCTCCCCTGGTCGGTGTCGGGCCCTCCGCGTCAGGGGCGATCTCATTCCCACGCCGGGGGGGGGGTGGTCTCTGCTCCCTGCGCCGGGCGATCGAACTCCCGGGGCGGGGTCGGAGCTCCCGAACATCGGCTCTTCCCGAGACTGCGAGCTCCTCGATGTTAAGGCCCGTAGACCCAGCAGTTGGAACGTCAATCCCAGGCAAGGGATCAGCTCTGATGGTACGTCCACTGGCCCCACGGGGGGGGGGGCTCAGTCAGTCCCAGCAAGGCCTCCAACTCCATGATGTTTTAGGCCGCAGAGCGACCGGAGATACAATACGGAAAAATCGCATCTCCGGCAAGGTAAGAGATTGAAAAAAAGGTTTCCCTGAACCCCACCCCCACACATAAAACAAACCAGAGAACATTGAAAACAAACGTTTAAAAACACACTAAAATAACAAAAGAAGTTGAAAAGACAGACCAACTGTTGGTGAGGCTGCCATTGATTAACATAGTGCACTTGCTGGAGCAACTCAGTGGATCAGGTAGCATCTGTGGAGGGAAATAGACGGACGCGTTTTGGGTCAGGACCCTGCTTCAGACTGATGTCCTGACCCCGAAGCATTGCCTGTCCATTTGCCTCCACAGATACTGCCTGACCTGCTGAGTTCCTCCAGCACTTTGTGCTTACTCAAGATTCCAGCATCTGCGGTTTGTGTCTGCAAATGAGTTGCTTCAGTGACATTTTCACTTTGGTCCTTAGATTAAAGCAACAACTTCAAAGGAAAGAAGAGGAAATAAAGAAAATAACTGCACAGTTTGCAAGTGAAAGGTATGTTCACCGGATGTCAAGGCATAGTTCTGTGGTCAGAGGCGGATCGTTTAAAGGAGATGTGCTGGTACACGTGGTGATGGGTGCCTGGAATGTGCTGCCAGGAGGTGTGATGGCAGCAGAGGCATTTAGTCAGGCACGTGGGTATGCAGGGAATAACGCAATGCCTTATCAGTTTAGTTTATTGTCACGTGTACCGAGGTACAGTGAACAGCTTTTGTTGCGTGCTATCCAGTCAGCAGAAAGACAATACACGATTACAATCGAGCCATTTACAGTGTACGGATACATAATAAGGGAATAACGTCTAGTGCAAGGTAAAGCCAGCAAAGTCCAATCAAGGATAGTCCAACGGTCACCAATGAGCGATTGGGCTTGTATACACTGGAATTTAGAAGGATGAGGGGGGATCTTATTGAAACATATAAGATAATTAGGGGATTGGACACATTAGAGGCAGGAAACATGTTCCCAATGTTGGGGGAGTCCAGAACAAGGGGCCACAGTTTAAGAATAAGGGGTAGGCCATTTAGAACGGAGATGAGGAAGAACTTTTTCAGTCAGAGTGGTGAAGGTGTGGAATTCTCTGCCTCAGAAGGCAGTGGAGGCCAGTTCGTTGGATGCTTTCAAGAGAGAGCTGGATAGAGCTCTTAAGGATAGCGGAGTGAGGGGGTATGGGGAGAAGGCAGGAACGGGGTACTGATTGAGAGTGATCAGCCATGATCGCATTGAATGGCGGTGCTGGCTCGAAGGGCTGAATGGCCTACTCCTGCACTTATTGTCTATTGTCTATTGATAGTAGTTCAGCATTGCTCTCTGGTAGATTTTGCATCTCGTTTTGGCCAGTGCACCTTGTGAAAGGGAGCAGGCAGTTTACCGAGGCAGCTCCTCGACAGCAGGGAGACTGCGGTGTGCCATTTGTGGGGAATCACCGAGCCGCCATCTCGCCCACAACAGAAAGCATTGTCCGAATGGGCACTTCATCTCTTTTCCAACTTCTCATCCGTCTGAGGTTCAGATGTAACTCGACATTCAGCAGCATTTGTTTGCTTAGAAACGGTTCTGCACCAAAGCTCAATGAAACTAACTGCACTTGGATTGAATCCTGGCACCATGAGCGTATTAGAGCTTCCACAGGATGCTGGTTGAGTTTGTGATGTGATTCTGTTGTCCTTGGGCAGGTCTCTGTGGAACAAGGATAAAGCTAAGCTGGAAGACGTGTCTGCAAAAAACATTGTCAAGTTGGTGGAGGCAACCAAGCGTGCAGTGGCTGCTGAGGTAAACGCCCGGCGTATCCGGGTACGCGGTGGGACCTGATCCAACCGTTACACACTAACTCTGATGTTTGTGGGTACAGTGATCAGTGTAAATCCGGTTGTGATGTAGTTTTTTGACACAGCTTCATGTGAGACAGTACACGCCAGCACTGCGACCGACAATAGACAATAGGTGCAGGAAGAGGCCATTCGGCCCTTCGAGTCAACACCGCCATTCAATGTGATCATGGCTGATCATTCTCAATCAGTACCCTGTTCCTGCCTTCTCCCCATACCCCCTGACTCCGCTATCCTTAAAAGCTCTATCTAGCTCTGTCTTGAATGCATTCAGAGAATTGGCCTCCACTGCCTTCTGAGGTAGAGAACACCTTTAGACTTTAGAGCTACAGCGCAGAAACAGGCCCTTTGGCACCGAGTCCGCACCGACCAGCCATCACCCCGTACACTAGCACTATCCCACACACACTCGGGACAATTTACAATGTACACAAGCCAATGAACCTACAAACGTGCACGTCTTTGGAGTGTGAGAGGAAACCGGAGCACTCCGAGAAAACCATAGCGGTCACGGGGAGAACGTACATACTCCACACAGACAGCACATGAAGTCAGGATGGAGCCTGTCCCTGGCGCTGTAAGGCAGCAGCTCTACCGCTGTCACCCGCCCCCCTCATCTCTTAAAAAGCTAATAAATAAAACGACATACGTTTTTGGAATTTTTATTTTTCTGCTCTTGAATTTTAAATGATCCCTTTTATTGCTAGGACATCAAAGTTTACATAATAGAATTTATTAATTAAACTAATCGGTCAGGCCCGAGAACAGTTTAAGCAGCTTTTAGGATGATGATTCGCCCCAGTCACCAGAAGCAAGGAACAAGGTTGGGAGATTGCTTTTAACAATCCAGACAAAGTCTCAAATCATTTGGCATAGAAATTTATATTGGTACAATTTTTAGTGTAAATTCTTTTAATAATATGCTGAAGTTCTGACATGTTGATTTGGTACTTTGGTCCAACACATCATCACTCATTTCCCTCAGTCCCTTTTCTTCCATCATCTTCTCCTCAGTTAACAGAGAGGAGAAATCATCATTTAACACCTGGCCCAGCACCTGGTAGAGAATATCATATCATATCATCATATATATACAGCCGGAAACAGGCCTTTTCGGCCCACCAAGTCCGTGCCGCCCAGTGATCCCCGCACATTAACACTATCCTACACCCACTAGGGACAATTTTTACATTTACCCAGCCAATTAACCTACATACCTGTACGTCTTTGGAGTGTGGGAGGAAACCGAAGATCTCGGAGAAAACCCACGCAGGTCACGGGGAGAACGTACAAACTCCTTACAGTGCAGCACCCGTAGTCAGGATCGAACCTGAGTCTCCGGCGCTGCATTCGCTGTAAAGCAGCAACTCTACCGCTGCGCTACCGTGCGAATAGTCCTCCTTAAGAATCCACATTGTTAATGCACAGAGAAGCATTAATTTAACACCCCACTCCTCTTGTAGTTCCACACACAGATGACCATGTTGACCATTAGGGGGGGGCCTTCTCTCCCTTGTGCAGGAAGGAGCTTCAGATGCTGGTTTACACCGAAGATAGACACAAAATGCTGCAATAACTCAGCGGGACAGGCAGCGTCTCCGGAGAGAAGGAATGGGTGACGTTTCGGGTCGTGACCCTTTCTGTCACCTTACCCATATCTCTAGTCTCCCTCTCCCCTGACGCTCAGTCTGAAGAAGGGTCTCGAACCGAAACGTTACCCATTCCTTCTCCAAAGATGCTGCCTGACCAGCATTTGGTGTCCATTTTCTCCCTTGTTACCCTTGTGCTCTTGATGTGCCTGTAGATTTTCCCTCATCTTATCTATCACGTCCTCTCTTTGCCCCCCTGATTTCCCTCTTAACTGCACTCCCTCCTCGTTGCAGGTTCCGTTGTCTGAGTATAGGTGCAGAGAGCTATGATGCGTGTGGTTTTTACTCTGCGCAGTCTGACCTGTGCAGCCCAGGGCTGTGAGTTAGCTGCTGCCTTCTTGCAGTCATTGTTGCTCTTGCCGACAGTAAACAAAGCCCTCGTCTTTCCCTCAGAGTTGTCGCACATTCAGTGTATTCCACTCACTGGTGAAAATACACTCAAGTGTATAGTGCAGCAGAATCTTGTGGTACAAAATTCACCGAGACCACCTCAAGGGAGTTTAATGAAATGCGGATAAGTGCGTATATTGTTACGGACTGTGTTTCCAGGTGCTGTTCCAGGAGTGTTTGCGGGACAACGGCCTCTTCCAACTGCAGCAGGCAGAGCGGGACTGTACGGGGCAGCTCAGGGCAGCAGAGGCAAACATGGCCAGGTGAGTGGAGTGGCACAACCCACCTAACATAGAGGTGGATGCACTCACCTGCACCTACAGTAATGTCATCACTATTTACACACTTCCACGCCGGGACTTGTTATACAGAATTACATGGAGTGTGTGATTCACCTGGTTCAGGCTGGTACAGAAATGTCATCGCTATTTACACACATACACTTTGTGCCGCCTTTTCCAGGGTTACATGGAGTTGAATGCAGGGCCTCTGAGGCTGGTAGTGTGTGGTTGTGAGGGCCAGGTGTTAGCGGTGCATGTTCCCATGTGCAGTACACTGACAGGTGGGGAAACGGAGCCCCCACTTTCCCCAGCGAGGAACTCCTAACCTCAACTGCAGATGTTGGAAACCTGAAACACACATCAGAAAACGCTGTTCCATGAAGGGTGTTGGACCTTAAACATTGGCTGTTTCTCTTTCCTGACCTGCTGGGATTTGGCCCCCAGCATTTTCTCTGTTGTTGCTGAGGAACGTGGCACTCCGTATCTATGTTCCTCACACGGAGATGCCATCATCAACACGGACTGTGTATTGTGGAGCACACAGCTACTGGGACTCAGGTCTGCCCATCACCCATACCCAGAGTGGCAATTACTGATCTAGCAGCTCGTGCAGTGAAGGAGGAATCAAATAGGTTAAAAAAACAACTATTTGCAGATTGTTGTGGAAACTAGTGAAATTAACACTGGAGAGAAAAATAATTCGCAGAATTGACACTGAATTGCAGCGAAAATATGAATGCGATAAAAGACGTCCTTTCAGAAACTCTGTCTGTCTGTCGGTCTCCATTATCCTGGGCATATTATGTAACTACTCATTCAAATTGAAGCTACATTTTTAAAGCTACAGACATTTTAAAGTTAAAAAAAATCACTTTCTAACCCATTTCCTGAAACTCCTCAGCATCTGACGTCTCAAAGCTCCACGTTCCGCTTCATTTGCTCCTCACTCGCCAAAACAAGATGGCCGCCGGCAGCGCCGCCGCCCGCCCGTGCTCAGTCGGTCCCTCCCCCCTCTCCCACTTCACCTCTCACCTCGCCTCTCGTCCCGCCCCGGCAGAGACTCGCACGTCGGCAATCAGCGTTGAACGCATGGGCACTGGTAAGTGCCTTGCGCACCCAACGGCTCCACGGAGGGGAGTGGGCGTGGTGGCCGAGTGGGTGGAGGGGAGGGTGGGGGTGGGTGTAGGGGATGAGTGGGGGTGGGAGTAGGAAGGGGAGAGTGGGGGTGGGGGGAGGAGGGGGAGAGTGGGTGGAGGGGGTCGGGGAGAGTGGGGGTCGGGGTGAGTGGGGGAGGTGGGAGATAGTGGGTGTGGAGGGAGGGGGTCGGGGAGAGGGGGTGGGGGTCGGGGAGAGTGGGGGTGGGGGGAGGAGGGGGAGAGTGGGAGTGGGGGGAGGAAGGGGAGAGTGGGGGTGGGGGGAGGTGGGGGATAGTGAGTGTGGAGGGAGGGGGTAGGGGAGAGTGGGGGTGGGGAGGTGGAGGAGGGGGGGCAGTGCGGGTGGGGGGGAGGGGCAGTGGGCGTGGGGGGGAAGGGGGACAGTAGGGGGCAGGAGAGGGGGGGTGGGGGTCAGGAGGGGGGAATAGGGGTGGGGAGCGGGGAATGGGGGTAGAGGCAGGGCTGGGGGGGTGGGGGCAGGGGAGGGACAAGTGGGGGTGGGGTAGGGGGGATGGAGTGGGTCAGGAGGGGGCATAAGAGGGATTGAGTGCGGGGGGGGGTGCTACACCAATACAGGAGAGACTTTATAGACAATAGACAATAGGTGCAGGAGTAGGCCATTCAGCCCTTCGAGCCAGCACCGCCATTCAATGCGATCATGGCTGATCACTCTCAATCGGTACCCCGTTCCTGCCTTCTCCCCATACCCCCTCACTCCGCTATCCTTAAGAGCTCTATCCAGCTCTCTCTTGAAAGCATCCAACGAACTGGCCTCCACTGCCTTCTGAGGCAGAGAATTCCACACCTTCACCACTCTCTGACTGAAAAAGTTCTTCCTCATCTCCGTTCTAAATGGCCTACCCCTTATTCTTAAACTGTGGCCCCTTGTTCTGGACTCCCCCAACATTGGGAACATGTTTCCTGCCTCTAATGTGTCCAATCCCCTAATTATCTTATATGTTTCAATAAGATCCCCCCTCATCCTTCTAAATTCCAGTGTATACAAGCCTAATTGCTCCAGCCTTTCAACATACGACAGTCCCGCCATTCCGGGAATTAACCTAGTGAACCTACGCTGCACGCCCTCAATAGCAAGAATATCCTTCCTCAAATTTGGAGACCAAAACTGCACACAGTACTCCAGGTGCGGTCTCACCAGGGCCCGGTACAACTGTAGAAGGACCTCTTTGCTCCTATACTCAACTCCACTTGTTATGAAGGCCAACATTCCATTGGCTTTCTTCACTGCCTGCTGTACCTGCATGCTTCCTTTCAGTGACTGATGCACTAGGACACCCAGATCTCGTTGAACATCCCCTCTTCCTAACTTGACACCATTCAGATAATAATCTGCCTTTCTATTCTTACTTCCAAAGTGAATAACCTCACACTTATCTACATTAAACTGCATCTGCCATGTATCCGCCCACTCACACAACCCGTCCAAGTCACCCTGCAGCCTTATTGCATCTTCCTCACAATTCACACTACCCCCCAGCTTAGTATCATCTGCAAATTTGCTAATGGTACTTTTAATCCCTTCATCTAAGTCATTAATGTATATCGTAAATAGCTGGGGTCCCAGCACCGAACCTTGCGGTACCCCACTGGTCACTGCCTGCCATTCCGAAAAGGACCCATTTATCCCCACTCTTTGCTTTCTGTCTGTCAACCAATTTTCTATCCATGTCAGTACCCTACCCCCAATACCATGTGCTCTAATTTTGCCCACTAATCTCCTATGTGGGACCTTGTCGAAGGCTTTCTGAAAGTCGAGGTACACCACATCCACCGACTCTCCCCTGTCAATTTTCCTAGTTACATCCTCAAAAAATTCCAGTAGATTTGTCAAGCATGATTTCCCCTTCGTAAATCCATCCCTGCTGGTCCAGGGCTCACCCTCTCAGTCACACCCTCTCCCCTTCCCTGCCCCCCTCTACGAGGAATGCACCCAACGGGTCCACTTGGTCTAGTAGTGAAATAAAGTCCCGCCCTGGCACCTCATTTAGTCATCGGTGCAAGAAATATTCTCCATTGCTGGTAAATATTAGACATTACCTTGTTCTGGCCCGTTGACAATACTGTTGGAGGATCTGCCTGTGTCTACTGCTCTCCCCAATACATCATCCTGGTGCCACCTGGCTGCTGCCTCAGTGTGTGAGGAGAGAATGGCAGGTGATGAATGAGTGATGCTGACACTCTCAGTGAAACGTCTTCATTCCCTTTTAAGGTGATGCAACTGTCTGCGCTGTCTCAGTGACAATTACATTGGTGAGAGACAACCCCATTTTCTACGATTCTCTTGTTTTGCTGAACTCTGAATATATCGTTAAAGGACCACTTTCCCCTTCCAACGAGAGCTCGGTGGATCCTCACAAAGCACTAGAACCTTGTATCTAACAAAACGCATTGTCTTTTGCTTGCTAGGAGTCCCGACTCAGCTTCTGCCTGTGCAAAAGCTGATGGATGGCAAGCAATCGTGGCCGATATCAGAAATAAGATTGATTTTACAAAGGTGAGATTAATGTTTTCTGTTTAGGTTCATTATAAACACCCAGGTTTGGCTTGGGATCAATATGGGTCTATTTTAAAAGCTTTGATATATTTTGTACCTTTGAATTGTACTTGGGCTTAAGTTTTTGGAGGGAGTGAGTCTGGCAGTGAATTCCCCATTCTGCCAACGTTTGTGCCAGGATTGTACATTCTTTGTGAAGCCATGGGTGGTGAAGTTGTGGACGATCCGATACCTGTGGCATCTTCGTCATGTCCTCCGGGTGCGTGAATTATGGGCGACTGGAGTGCAACAAAGTGTGAGAGGACCTCGTTCAAACCCAGTACAATTGTGCTTTCATTCAACACATCCTTCTCAAACGTTTATTTTCTTAAAAGGTTAAGTGAAATCCTTGGTGTGAGAGAAGAAATTCATGCAAACTAAAAAAATTGTTTTATGTAGAGGTGTATAATATCATGAGAGGAATCGAGAGGGTTGACGTGCAAAATCTCTTGCCTAGAGCAGGGGAGTCGAGAAGCAGAGGGCAGAGGTTTTAGTTTAGTTTAGAGACACCGTGTTTAGAGAAACAGGTCCTTTGGCCCACTGAGTCCGTAACGACCAGTGATCATTAACACTATCCTGCACACTCTCGGGATAATTTACACATACACCAAGCCAATTAGCCTACAAACCTGAACGTCTTTGGAGTGTGGAAGGAAACTGATGATCTCGGAGAAAACCCACAGGGAGAACGTACAAACTCCGTACAGACAGCACCCGTAATCAGGATGGAGCCCGGGTCCCTGGCGTTGTAAGAGAACGACTCTAACACTGCACCACCAGGGCCCTAAAACTAAAACCCGAGGTTCAAGGTGAAGGGGGAAAGATTTTATAGAAATCTGAGGGGTAACTTTTGCACACAGAGTGGTGGGTGTATGGAACGAGCTGCTGGAGGAGGTAGTTGAGGCAGGGACTATTGCAATGTTTAAGAAGCAATTAGACAGGTACACAAATGGAACAGGTTCAGAGGGATATGGGCCAAACGCTGGAAAGTGGGACTAGTTGGTCGGTGTGGGCAAGTTGGGCCGAAGGCTCTGTTTCCACGTTCTATGTTCATTGATTGAACAGAAAATGCCAATGCAGAGTTACAATGATCTGTCTTTGTTTAATTTGTAATCATTGCACCTTTTCTCCTCATTCTTAGAGCCAGTTTGATGAGCAGATAGGTTGGTTGAAGAGTGGGACAAAGCTGAACATGCTTCCACAAGTAAAGATCCCACCACCACCTCCCCATCCCGATGCAGTGGTACGTTCTGCCGCTGTCATTCATTACACCACAGTCTATATACTGCAGGATTTATCTTGCCCTAAAATCATTTTTTATTTACCTGTGCCCACAGTTTTTGTGAAACCTCAAGTGGTGTTTTGTTACTTTTAGATGAAGCATTTCCTGGACCAACATTTACAAGCCAAAGCCAACTATTTTCGGGCTGGGTCTGGACAGACCGACTCAGGCAATGGAAGGCCCACCATTGTGGGAGGACAGCCTGAGGCCTCTGCAACCGGACGGGAACAGGTGTGTACTGAGGAACCAGTGTAGACAGTGACAGAACCATGAAACTAGGACATGCTCAGGAACCAGTGTAGACAGTGACAGAACCATGAAACTAGGACATGCTCAGGAACCAGTGTAGACCACAACGGAACCATGAACCAAACTAGGACATGCTGAGGAACCAGTGTAGACAGTGACAGAACCATGAAACTAGGACATGCTGAGACATGCAATGTTCTATAGATTCAGGTGCAGTTCCTGTGGATTGGAGGGTAGCTAATGTTGTCCCACTTTTTAAGAAAGGAGCGAGAGAGAAAACGGGAAATTATAGACCAGTTAGTCTGACATCAGTGGTGGAGAAGATGCTGGAGTCAATTATAAAAGACAAAATTGCGGAGCATTTGGATAGTAGTAACAGGATTGTTCCGAGTCAGCATGGATTTACGAAGGGGAAATCATGCTTGACTAATCTTCTGGAATTCTTTGAGGATGTAACCAGGAATATTGACAGGGGAGAGCCGGTGGATGTGGCGTACCTTGACTTTCAGAAAGCCTTTGACAAGGTTCCACATAGGAGATTAGTGGGCAAAATTAGAGCACATGGTATTGGAGGTAGGGTACTGACATGGATAGAAAATTGGTTGACAGACAGAAAGCAAAGAGTGGGGATAAATGGGTCCCTTTCAGAATGGCAGGCAGTAACTAGTGGGGTACCACAAGGCTCGGTGCTGGGACCGCAGCTATTTACAATATACATTAATGACTTGGATTAAGGGATTAAAAGCACCATTAGCAAATTTGCAGATGATACAAAGCTGGGTGGTAGTGTGAACTGTGAGGAAGATGCTATGAGGTTGCAGGGTGACTTGGACAGGTTGTGTGAGTGGGCAGATGCAGTTTAATGTGGATAAGTGTGAGGTTATCCACTTTGGTGGTAAGAATAGGAAGGCAGAGTATTATCTGAATGGTGTCAAGTTAGGAACAGGGGACGTACAACGAGATCTGGGTGTCCTAGTGCATCAGTCACTGAAAGGAAGCATGCAGGTACAGCAGGCAGTGAAGAAAGCCAATGGAATGTTGGCCTTCATAACAAGGGGAGTTGAGTATAGGAGCAAAGAGGTCCTTCTGCAGTTGTACAGGGCCCTAGGGCGCGGCCTGCAACCACAACAACCTGACCGCGGGAGAGGTATGCAGGAGAAGGGAAATGACATTGTGGCCTTCCATCACAGTGAGGAGAGGACTGGAGGAGATTCACTGTGATGGATGTTTTCTTGATGGATGTTTCTTTTTTTGTGTGTTTTTGGGGTTGTGTAATTTTAATGCCTATTTTGATGCTTTTGTTGTTGGACTGTGGGTGACTGAATTTCGTCCAATTTGGATGACAATAAAGCTATCTTGAATCTTGAATACTGTGTGCAGTTTTGGTCTCCAAATTTGAGGAAGGATATTCTTGCTATTGAGGGCGTGCAGCGTAGGTTTACTAGGTTAATTCCCGGAATGGCGGGACTATCATATGTTGAAAGACTGGAGCGACTAAGCTTGTATACACTGGAATTTAGAAGGATGGGAGGAGATCTTATCGAAACGTATAAGATTATTAAGGGGTTGGACACGTTGGAGGCAGGAAACATGTTCCCAATGTTGGGGGAGTCCAGAACAAGGGGCCACAGTTTAAGAATAAGAGGTAGGCCATTTAGAACTGAGATGAGGAAAAACTTTTTCAGTCAGAGAGTTGTGAATCTGTGGAATTCTCTGCCTCAGAAGGCAGTGGAGGCCAATTCTCTGAATGCATTCAAGAGAGAGCTGGATAGAGCTCATAAGGATAGCGGAGTCAGGGGTATGGGGAGAAGGCAGGAATGGGGTACTGATTGAGAATGATCAGCCATGATCACATTGAATGGCGGTGCTGGCTCGAAGGGCCGAATGGCCTCCTCCTGCACCTATTGTCTATTGTCTAAACCAATGTAGACCGTGATGGAACCATGGACCAACCTAGGACATCTGTAGTCTGGTAAGATGATTTTACCCGGTTTGATTATTGCTTAACATTTACTGACTTGATGACCTCCTAGATGCTTGAGGCCATGTCCTCTTTCCTTAATTACAAGGCTTTCTCTGTCCAGCTATTATGTTATAAAGTGACTTCTGTAAAGAGGGTGCAGAAAAGATTCAAGTTTGACTTATAAGGGGAGACTGGATAGATTGGGACTGTTTTCCCACCCAGGGGCAAAGGAGGTTGAGGGCAGCACTTGGTAGAGCTTTGTGAAATCATGAGGGGCCGAGATAAAGGTGGACAGGCGGTCTTTTTCCCAATGCAGGGGAGTCTTCAACTAGAGGGCGTAGGTTTAAGCTGGGAAGTGGCTGAACAGGTGCAAACAGAATATATTGGCATGCAAACATCCAGCCTGTGGTTGAATGAAAGTCATACATGAAACAGTTGAAGATGGTTTGACCGGTTTGACACAATCCTCAAGAACTTTTGTTGTGATGCCTTTGGGGTGAAATGCTTAGTCTCTGCTAAGAACTGCCATTTCCTGTTTTGTGAGGTATCGCCTAACCATTTGGGTGTTTTCTTGTTGCTGTAAACTCCAGAAAATCTCCAATGATTTCATTTGTTTTGTTTACTTGGTAACACACATTTATCCTTCCAGCTTTGTAAAATTATTATTTTTTTCCCTGTAACAGGTTTAATGACCATTAGGACAAAGCAGCTATTCAAGTGTAAATCCATTTAATTTTCCAAATGTTCTTCAGACTCGAATGGTCTTGTATTTACAGGAGGAGTGAACCTTATACAATGAGATGGACACTCATTGTGCTTTTTAGTGTGGTAGAAGAAGATGTTTGAGAATTGTATTTTGGAAGTCTTCACACCTCCACACAGGTTTAGAGGGATATGGGCCGAGTGTCGATGGGACGTGTTGGGCCGAAGGGCCTGTTTCCACGTTGTAAGACTCGATGACCTGTAAAATATAATTGGAGAACAGTAATAACGCATGTATAAAATCATGAGAGGAATAGACCGGGTAGATGCACAGTCTCTTGCCCAGAGTAGGGGAATTAAGGACCAGAGGACATATGTTTAAGGTGAAGGGGAAAAGATTTAATAGGAATCTGAGGGTAACTTTTTCACACAAAGGGTGGTGGGTGGATGGAACAAGCTGCTAGAGAGGTAGTTGAGGCTGGGACTATCCCAATGTATCCCAGTGGGAGAGAGAAACTGAAGGGATTCCACGTTAGTCAGAAAATGGTGTTAGGTAAACTGTTGGGACTGAAGGCAGATAAATCCCCAGGGCCTGATGGTCTGCATCCCAGAATACTCAAGGAGGTGGCTCTAGAAATCGTGGATGCATTGGTGATCATTTTCCAATGTTCTCTCCACTCGGGATCAGTTCCTGTGGACTGGAGGGTAGCCAATGTAACTCCACTTTTTAAGAAAGGAGGGAGAGAGAAAACGAGGAATTTCGACCAGTTAGCCTTACATCGGTAGTGGGGAAGATGCTTGAGTCGATTATTAAAGATTGTTATCGCAGCGCATTTGGAAAGCCGTGACAGGATCGGTCAAAGTCAGCATGGATTTATGAAGGGGAAATCATGCTTGACTAATCTTTTGGATTTTTTTGAGGATGTAACAAGTAGAATGGATAAGGGAGAGCCAGTGGATGTGGTGAATCTGGACTTTCAAAAAGCCTTTGATAAGGTCCCACACAAGAGATTAAGATGCAAAATTAGAGCACATGGTATTAGGGGTCGGGTATTGACATGGATAGAGAACTGGTTGGCAGACTGGAAGCAAAGGTAGGAATTAACGGGTCCATTTCAGAATGGCAGGCAGTGACTAGTGGGGTGCTGCAAGGCTCGGTGCTGGAACCCCAGTTGTTTACAATGTATATTAACGATTTAGACGAGGGAATTAAATGTAACATCTCTAAGTTTGCGGATGACACAAAGCTGGGTGGCAGTGTGAGCTGAGAGGAGGATGCTAGGAGGCTGCAGGGTGACTTGGATAGGTTGGGTGAGTGGGCAGAAGTATGGCAGATACAGTATAATGTGGATAAATGTGAGGTTATCCACTTTGGTGGCAAGAACAGGAAGGCAGATTATTATCCGAATGTGTCAGATTAGGAGAAGGGGAGGTGCAACAAGACCTGAGTGTGCTTGTACACCAGTCACTGAAAGTAAGCATGCAGGTACAGCAGGCAGTGAAGGAAGCTAATGGCATGTTGGCCTTCATTGCGAGAGTATTTGAATTTAGGAGCATGGAGGTCCTACTGCAGTTGTACAGGGCCCTGGTGAGACCGCACCTGGAGTATTCTGTGCAATTTTGGTCTCCTAATTTGTGGAAGGACATTTTTGCTATTGAGGGAGTGCAGCGTAAGTTCACCAGGTTAATTCCCGGGATGGCAGGACTGACATATGATGAAAGAATGGGTCAACTGGGCTTGTATTTGCTGGAATTTAGAAGGTTGAGAGGGGATCTTATAGAAACATAGAAAATTCTTAGAGGATTGGACAGGGTAGATGCAGGAAACATGTCCCTGATGTTAGGGGAGTCCAGAACCAGGGGCCACAGTTTAAGAATAAGGGGTAGGCCATTTAGAAAGGGGATGAGGAAAAACATTTTCACTCAGAGAGTTGTAAATCTGTGGAATTCTCTGCCTCAGAAGGCAGTTGAGACTAATTCTTTGGATGCTTTCAAGAGAGAGCTAGATAGAGCTCTTAATGATAGTGGAGTCAGGGGGTATGGGGAGAGGGCAGAAACGGGGTACTGATTGTGGATGATCAGCCACGATCACATTGAATGGCGGTGCTGGCTCAAAGGGCCGAATGGCCTACTCCTGCACCTACTTTCCTATGTTTAAGAAGCAGTTTGACAGGTACATGGATAGGACAGGTTTGGAGAGATATGGACCAAACGCAGGCAGGTGGGACTAGTGTATCTGGGACATGTTGGCTGGTGTGGGCAGGTTGGGACATTCCTGAAGGTCCTGTTTCCACACTGTATCACTCTGCACTGATGAGCCAAAACATTATGACCACCTGCCTAATATGCTGTTAGTCCTCCGTGTGCCGCCGACCCGCCGAGGCATGGACTCTACAAGACCCATGAAGGTGTCCTGGGGTATCTGGCACCAAAGCATAAGCAGCAGATCCTTTAGCAGCACCCCACAAGCCTTGCCGTTTCAGAGATGCTCTGACCCAGTCGTCTGGCCATAACAATTTGACCCTCGTTAAAGTCGCTCAGGTCTTTACTCCTGCCCATTTCTCCTGCATCCAACACATCAACTTCAAGAACTGACTGTTCACTTGCCGCCTAATATATCCCACCCCTTGACAGGTGCCGTTGTAACAAGATAATCATTCTTATTCACTTCACCTGTCAGTGGTCATAATGTTTTGGCTCATCGGTGTATGTCTCTGAGAGCTTGTTACCTTGCCATTTCCGATGTCTGAGGCAGAGGAGGTGAATGTCCCATTGACATTTTCCTTTCCGTTATACCCTGAGATTGTGACAGTCTTCGAAATCTAGGTGCGTCAGAACAGGCCCTCAGTCATGCCTTCCCCCTTGGTACCAGCTGAATGCTCTGGTCTTGACTGATGTAGATGTCACGGCTGCTTTGGTGTGTGGTGGGGCTCTGAGACTTACTGCTGCAAGTAGTGTGTGGTGTCGGGAACACCGCCTGGATTACTTCACCGCGCTCTCTGAAGCAGCAGGTTTGGAGGGTGTGGGGGCATCACATTTGCGATAGTTTCAGTGGTTTTTGTTGACACACCTGGATGACTCGTGCTAACTTTGACACAAGCATTGTTTCCATCAATGCACAGATTGAAGCGACCATCCCAGTATCCACGCCTGCTGCACCCTGGCACGCTGGCAGAGCAGCACAGGACATGGCCGCTGCTGGAGGGATCCGTGCAAAGAACAGCTTTGAAAGAATCATGGAGAAGCTCTCAACATCCTACCCACACTTTTCTCGGTAAACATCAGAAGCTGAATTACTACAGCCAGACATTTGCAATAGTATGGGCGGTCACGGTGGCGCAGCGGTAGAGTTGCTGCCTCATAGCGAATGCAGCGCCGGAGACCTGGGTTCGATCCTGACTACGGGCGCTGTCTGTACGGAGTTTGTACGTTCTCCCCGTGACCTGCGTGGGTTTTCTCCGAGATCTTCGGTTTCCTCTCACATTCCAAAGACGTACAGGTTTGTAGGTCAATTGACTTGGTAAATGTAAAAATTGTCCCTAGTGGGTGTAGGATAGTGTTAATGTGCGGGGATCGCTGGTCGGCGCGGACCCGGTGGGCCGAAGGGCATGTTTCCGTGCTGTATCTCTAAACTAAAAATTAAAAAAGTAATAATTAATTTCATCCAGTTGTGCTTTCTCTTTTGGTTCGAGCTATTGGTACATGTTCAAATGTGTAAAAATGACAATGTTTGTATTGTAGAAACTCATTAACTGAGTATCTGAAGGAGGTTCGCCAATCCAATGGAGGATCCCTCTCCGGGTTAACCTACGATGACATTATACATAGAGTCGCTTCCTTAGTGGAATCAAGGCTCTCAGAGGTAACCGCGTGTCAGGGGTGGTGAATATTATAAGCCAGCTATTTCTCATGAGTTGACATTTATCTTTAGTCTCGGTGCTTTTCAGAGCAAAAACAGAGGACAGAATAAATCCCCTCAGCCATCGGCGTGGCGTACATCGACACAAGGAGTTAAACTCTGGGAAGGAGCCACAGCCCTGGTAAGCTGCACTTGACATCTGATGTGTTGATACGACGTTTATGCAACTTTTACAAATGTATCCCATGCTTTTTTATTAAATGTACCGTTTTAATTCCTCTTGAATTTGAATGTGAAACAGTGCACTCCAATCCAGTGGTTTTTCTATGCATTATCTGAAATGAATGAATGAATGGAACAACAGGTTGCAGTGTAAATCCTGTGAACTGCACTCATGGAGAATGATGCCAGGAACTGTAGTATTCATACTGTTTAGGAACAAAGCTTCAGCAATTACTTTGATACGATCATTGACATGGTGAATAAACTGTGGTCTAATTCATAGCAAACAAGGCTAATCTCCCCTCTCCCATCGGGCATAATGTATAGAAGTGTGAAAACGCACACCTCCAGATTCAGGAACAGTTTCTTCCCAGCTGTTATCAGGCAACTGAATCATCCTACCACAACCAGAGAGCAGGTGACCCTCGGACGATCTTTGATTGGACTTTGCTGGCTTTACCTTGCACTAAACGATATTCCCTTATCATGATACACTGTAAATGGCTCGAGTGTAATCATGTGTTGGCTTTCCGTTGACTGGTTAGCACGCAACAAAAGCTTTTCACTGTACCTCGGTACACATGACAATAAACTAAACTGAACTAAACTCTAAAATAACATGGGAGTTCGATTGTCCAACTGTTGATGAAACCAAAGTTAATGCACAAATATAGTTACACAGCATGAAACGGGCCATTCAGCCCAACTCATGCATGACTCTAAACCTACCCTACCTGTCCAAATGTCTTTTAAATATTGTTATAGTACCTGCCTCAACAACCTCGTCTGGCACCTTGTTCCATATACCCATCACCCTTTGTGTGAAAAAGTTGTCCCTCAGGTTCCTCTTAAAGGGCGGCACGGTAGCGCAGCGGTAGAGTTGCTGCTTTACAGCGAATGAAGCACTGTAAGGAGTTTGTACGTTCTCCCTGTGACCTGCGTGGGTTTTCTCCGAGATCTTCGGTTTCCTCCCACACTCCAAAGACGTACAGGTATGTAGGTTAATTGGCTGGGTAAATGTAAAAATTGTCCCTAGTGGGTGTAGGATAGTGTTAATGTACGGGGATCGCTGGGCGGCACGGACTTGGAGGGCCGAAAAGGCCTGTTTCCGGCTGTATATATATGATATGATATGATATGATACATGGCGTTGTGACGGACATGCCTGGAGTGTAATGTGCATTTGGAGCAGGATATCTCGGCTTGGAAAGAGTTCAGAGAAGGTTCATGAGTATCTTGCTAAGAGTTGTCTGAGGAAGAGTTAAACTGTAATCATTGGAGCTCAGAAGGAAGATAAATAATGGCACCGAGAGGGAAGCTTGTGAGGGACCATGCCAAGGTAGATACTGAAAGGGTGAATCACAGCTTAGCAAGGAACCGCCCAATTATGTCAAAAGGCGGAGGAATTTCTTGGGTGTAAGGACGAAGAATCTCAAAAATTCACAAGGCCGAGGTAGATGGATTTCGGCCTACAGGGAGTCAGGGCTGGCGGGAAACAGGAGCGGGGCCTGAGACGAGATCTGGTCACGTAGATCTACAGAGAGAGAGAGTTAATATTTCAGGTAAACATTAACTGTTTCTCTCTCCACGGTTATTACCGGAACTGCTGAGAGTTCAGAGTTTAGGGTGGACGAGGGCAGGGAAGGAAGGGGATATATCGGTAATTAGAACGACGTGGACCATGCACTTGGTACTTGGGATAGGGCAGCTTCGTCGGCATGGACGAGTTGGGCCGAAGGGCCTGTTTCCGTGCTGTATGACTGGAGCAAGTTAGTAGTTTAGATTTTATGCACGATCTAACTAAACACAGTGACAATGAATAGCCCTTAGACAACCAACTTCAAAGTTCACCATTGTCAAGTCTCACAAGGAGCCAACTGTTTGGATTCTAAAAACTAATAATAAAAGAGCAATGTTTCTAACAGGATTAATACACAAAGCTCATTTATTGCATGTGAACATTAGGCATTAATGTAAGTGTGTCATCTCTTCCCAAAACAATGTTATTTGCAAAATAGTACAGCACAGGAACAGGCCATTCGGCCCACAACATCTGTGCCGAACATAATGCCAACTAAGAAAATAACGGCAGATGCTGGTACAAATCGATTTATTCACGAAATGCTGGAGTAACTCAGCAGGTCAGGCAGCATCTCGGGAGAGAAGGAATGGGTGACGTTTCGGGTCGAGACTGAAGAAGGGTCTCGACCCGAAACGTCACCCATTCCTTCTCTCCCGAGATGCTGCCTGACCTGCTGAGTTACTCCAGCATTTCGTGAATAAAATAATGGCAACTAATCTCTGCTTGCATGAGATCCATATCTCTCCATTCTCTGCATATCCATGTGCCAAATCTATAAATTAAACAATGTAATTTTACTTTAACTTAGCAAGTTCACTAAATGACTTATCAAGTGGCCTGCTGAGCTGGGAATGTCATCCTTTCCTACCAAACTGCGATGCTATACAGCATGGTTAGCAAGTCGCATTCATTGTGGACAGGAATCTTGTTGTAATTCAGTGATCTCCTGTTTTCTAGAGTGAAGATCCCTGTGTCATCTGCCATGAAGACCTTACAACAGAAGCCATGCTGATTTTACCGTGTGCCCACAAGTTCCACTCCCAGGTAGTCAAAACTAATCTACTTCTGTAACGTAACTGTTCTGCTGAAGGAACTGTGACCTGTGATCATATGGGCCATCTCCACTCATCTGGTGTCAATCTCCCCCCCCCTCCCCCCCAGCTTCTCCCACGGGGAAAACCCCTGCAGTCAAAGGTTTCAAAGGTCTTTTATTGTCATGTGTACCAATTAAGGTACAGTGATATGCGAATTACCATACAGCCATACTAACAAAAAGCAACAAGACACCCAACTACATAAAAGTTAACATAAACATCCACCACAGCGGATTCCTCACTGTGATGGAAGGCAATAAAGTCCAATCCTCTTCCTCTTTATTCTCCCGCGGTCGGGGCAGTCGAACCATCCGTCGGGGCGATCGAAGCTCCCAAGGTTGGCACTATACACAGCTCCCTGCCCCACTGTGCCAGCCCAAATGATTGGCATGTACACAGAGTTGTATTGGCACCCTGCATTCGATAGGCCGAATGGCCTAATTCTACTCCTATAACTTGGGAACATGTACATTATAAGCCAACCAATCCATTTATAGTTTATCTATATTAATGACCTTGTGATAGTCAGAATCATATGGCAGAGGTACTTCAGCCCAACTAGTCTCGGCCAACCAAGATGATAGTCCCCTCGTGATCTGATATACCTCTTTCAGATCACCTGTACCAAGGAACAAAGTCCTAGGCCAGCCAACCTCTCCCTTTCTCCCTATAGTTCAGGCTATCGAATCCTGGCAACATCGTTGTAAATCTTCTCTGCTGCTTTCCAGCATCCTTCAAATAAATGTCCTGGTGACAGTCAGAAACAAGCCCAACAGCACAGTTTTGTGAATCGGAGACCGTGATGGCAATGTCCCCATCCTTGTGGACACGAAATGTACTTATCAAGCTCTCCCCAGCACTGTAAAGGATTCATTGCACTGGTGAAGCATTGGTTGTGGTGTACGCGGTAGCAGGTGTGCTTCACTGACCCCTTCCATTCCTAGCCCACATCCACACACCTCAAAGTGCTTTCAGTCGCAGACGTAAAGCAACAAGTGAGTGATTGATCGATCTCCCCATACAGTGCATTGGCCCGTGGCTGAAAGAACAGAGAACCTGTCCTACCTGCAGACTGCACGTTGTGCTCCGACAAGAGTTCCCAGACCTTCCCAGCAGGAAGATCGCTCCACTGTGAGGACACAGAGAGTCCGTCCGATACGCTGGATGGTCCGAGCCGGCTGGATTCACCTTCTGGTACCCGACTTCACCATGTGGCAAACCTCTAACGTGAAACAGACCCAGACCAGCACCCTGCCCTCTGCCCAGCGGAGAAGAGGTCGGTGCCAGAGTTATACCTGGGAAAGCAGCAAGGGCACAGCTTCGCTCACAACTGGTGCTGGAGGAGAGATTTGGTGGTACGTGCTGAAGGAATTCAGAGCTGGGCTTTGGTCTTCGAGGGGGATGTTCATGCCTTTTAAGAGCAAAACAGTGTGTGTGAAATTCATTTTTCTCAAGTTTTTAAATATATATCCCGAGTAACTTGTGTAGAAATTGCAGACATCTCTTAAGTGCGCTTATGAGGGCTTTTAAACTGATCATAAAGTATGAGAATAGGTTAATGTTGAAGTGCATGGTGCAGAAATGGAAGTTGTCAGAAGGGGTGGAGGGAAAATATTTAGGATTTATATTAAAGAGTTTTTTAGAAACATGTCTTGGAATGATTTTACATTTTAACTAATACATTGAACATGGAACATAACAGCATAAAAACCGACCCTTCAGCCCACAATGAACATGAACATGATGCCAAGACCATCAATGATCTACCTACACATGATCCCTATCCCTCTACTCCCTGCATTGTCACCACTCCTGGCTTCGCATTGTAGATATTTCCATCCATTAAGATCAAAGCAGCTTCTCAGATCCACTGGAGACCTCTGCCCACCTGAGCAGCATCAATTAGCCCACTCCCTGGCTGAGGCCAGCATTACTGCAGAGTGCGTGGACTTCCACACCAGGGATGAGAGGTGAGCAACACTTCTGCCACCTTCAATCCCACGCCATCCAGAGAGGTCGTGTTGCAGTTGTATAAGACGTTGGTGAGACCGCATTTCGAATATTGTGTTCAGTTCTGGGCACCATATTATAAGAAAGATATTGTCAAGCTTGAAAGGGTTCAGAAAAGATTTACGAGTTTTGTTGCCAGGACTAGAGGGTGTGAGCTATAGGGAGAGGTTGAGTAGGCTGGGTCTCTATTCCATGGAGCGTAGGAGGATGAGAGGAGATCTTGTAGAGGTGTATAAAATCATGAGAGGAATAGATCGGGTAGATGCACAGTCTTTTACCCAGAGTAGGGGAATCGAGGAACAGAGGACATAGGTTCAAGGTGAAGGGGAAAAGATTTAATAGGAACCCGAGGGGTGACTCTTTCACACAAAGGATGGTGGGTGTATGGAACAAGCTGCCAGAGGAGGTAGTTAAGGCAGGGACTATCCCATCGTTTAAGAAACAGTTGGACAGGTACATGGATAGGACAGGTTTGGAGGGTTATGGACCAAGCGCAGGCAAGTGGGACTAGGGTAGTTGGGACGTTTTAGGTTGCTGTGGGCAAGTTGGGCCGAAGGGCCTGTTTCCACACTGTATGACTCTATGACACAACTACACTGCTATGTGTACAAGGATTGGGAGATTCTTGCAACAAAATCACAAAGTTTTGAAGAAGGGTCTTGACCCAAAACATCACCCATTCCTTCTCTCCAGAGATGCTGCCTGTCCCGCTGAGTTACTTCAGCATGCTGTGTCTATCTTCAGTGTAAACCAGCATCTGCAGTTCCGTCCTACACAAAGTTCAAGGATGTGTTCAAAAATAACAAAAAGATAAAATAGAAGATTGAGCTTTTATCAGCAGAATACAAGGCGACTCATGATTTTATACACCTGTATAAGATCACCCATCCTCCAGTGCTCCAAGGTGGAAATCCTAGCATGCTCAACCTCTCTATAGCTCCCGCCCTCGAGACCTGGCAACATGCTGGTAAATCTGCTCTGCATTCTTACCAGTGTCATGGCATCTTTCTGATAGCAGGTGGACCGGAACTTAGCAAAATACTCCTAATGAGGCCTCATTTTCAAGTATATTATTTTAAAATATTTTAACTGTGGGCCTCAAAAGAAAAACTCTAGAATTGCTTCATCTCTTATGATTGCTCAAATTAGATAGACAAGTGGGCATCTAAAATGAAATATGTAAAATAAGTACCAGCTTATATTAAGAATCATGTACGTTTGGTGAGAAAATTAGTTTTTAGCTTTTCTCCATAACATGGTGCTGAATCTTTGCCAGCCGTTCATGATGGGTTGTGGGGATGAGGATGAGATTTCTTTGTAATCCCAATCAGATTTGCGGAATATTGGGTGGCAGTTTTACATAGAATAGAACAGTACTGGGCAGGAACAGGCCCTTCGGCCCACGATGTCTGTGCCGAACATATTGCTAAAGTAAACTAATCTCTGCCTGCACATGATCCATATCCCTCAATTCCCTGCATATCCAAGTGAAATCCTCTTGAAAGCCACTATCGTATCCGTTTCCACCACCACCCCCGGCATCACGATCCAGGCACCCACCACCCTGTGTAAAAAAAACTTCCCCCACACATCTCCTTTAAACTTTGCCCCTCTCTCCTTAAAGTTATACGCACTAGTTTCACCCTGGGAAAAAGGTTCTGACCATCTACCCAATCTACGCCTTTCAGAATTTTATACACTTTTTATCAGGTCACTGATGCTCCAGGGAAAACAATCCAAGTCTGTCCAACTTCTCCTTCTAGCTGATGCCCTCAAATCCAGGCATCGTTTTGGTAAAAGACTCTCTACCACAGTCACGTGTGTTTGCTTGCCTGCACCTCCATCTTGTGCCTCGGGGCTTTCAACTCTGGTTCCACGCCTCCCAGTTCAGACCCAACCCAGATCTCTGTTACCTGCACTCCATCCACCGCTTCTCCCAGCAGTTCTCCTTGCGTGCCCTGCGTTCCACACTGTCCACCATGTGCCGGCACCAGCAGGCCCTCACTGACTCTGCAGTAGCTCCGAGCCTCGCTCGCCCACACCTGCAATGGGCCCCAACTTTATTCCCCATTAGATAAAATAAAACAGCTTTCCGGTAAACCTCCACTTTCCAAAGCATCCACATCCTTCCTGTAATGATGCCACCAGAACTGCACACAGTACTCATAGAAACATAGAAAGTTCGGCCCTTCGAGCCAGCACCGCCATTCAAGATGATCATGGCTGATCATCCAAGGTCAGTGCCCCGTTCCTGCTCGCTCCCTATATCCCGACTCTGTCACTCCACATGCCTCCTGGCCAAAGCTGCACTCCCTGCTCAGGCCCACTAGGTCCAAGAAACACTCCAGATGTGAGTGAAGGACATAAGTGATAGGAGCAGAATCAGACCATTCAGCCCATCAAGTCTACTCCACCATTCAATCATGGCTGATCTATCTCTCCCCCTCAACCCCATTCTCCTGCCTTCTCCCCATAACTCCTGACACCCGTACTAATCAAGAATCTATCTAGCTCTGCCTTGAATATATTCACTGACGGCCTCCACAGCCTTGTGTGGCAAAGAATTCCACAGGTTCATCACCTTCTGACTAAAGAAATTCATCCTCATCTCCTTCCTAAAAGAATGTCCTTTAATTCTGAGGCTATGACCTCTAGTTCTAGACTCTCCCACTAGTGGAAACATCCTCTCCACGCCCACTCTATCCGAGCCTTTCACTATTCTGTACGTTTCAATGTGGTCCCCCCTCATTCTTCTAAACTCCAGTTTGTACAGGCCCAGTGCCGACAATAGCTCATCATATGGAGTCATAGTGATACAGTGTGGAAACAGGCCCTTCAGCCCAGCTTGCCCACACTGGCCAAAAATGTCCCAGCTACACTAGTCCCACCTGCCTGCGCATGGTCCATATCCCTCCAAACCTGTCCTATCCATGTACCTGTCTGTCTCTTAAACGACGGGATAGTCCCAGCCTCAACTACCTCCTCTGGCAGCTTTCCCATTGTGTGAAAAAGTTACCCCTCAGATTCCTATTAAATCTTTTCCCCTTCTCCTAGAACCTATGTCCTCTGGTCCTCGATTCTCCTACTCTGGGCAAGAGACTGTGCATCGACCCGATCTATTCCTCTCATGATTTTATACACCTCTGCAAGATCACCCCTCATCCTATGCTCAGCATAACATGCAGCTGTAACCTCAGAGATCAGCTGTGCATAGCTCGCTGGGTAATCATTCACAGGGTTGGACCATGCCACAAGGCCTGTAAAACCAGTTCTTTGCAACATGACCAAATATCCAGAATATTTTGAGACTTATCAAGATTTCAGACTAGATTCAAGAAACCAATGAAGGTTATCACATTACCTTTACTAAAATTGTTTTGCTGTGAGTAAGGAAGGACATCTAGCCATCTGTGTCAGAGGACAGAGCAATCTTGGTGGCCTTGGCAAGATCACGTGACGTTTGAACAGGTGCATGGATAAGAAGGGTCGGCATGGACCAGGTGGGCCGAAGGGCCTGTTTCCGTGCTGTTGCAGCTCCATGACTGGTGTGCCTGGGGTGGTTCAGAAAATAAAATGAGTTGCAAACCACCAGTGGAGACAAATTCTCCTGAAATAGCATTTAAAACATAACACTTCCTCGCAAATACATGAAGCACCCGGCAAACTCTGTTAAAGCACAGCTCAAGAACGTGACATTGCCTCACCGATTACAAGAAGTGGATTGTGGAGTGCAGCCTGTAATATGGGCCCATGGGAAACAATAGTCCTTGGCAGACGTTCCTTGCATCTGGGTCAGGTGCGTTTCCAGATGTGGATCAGTTGGTCATCTTCACCTGGGATTACCACTCTCCTGCTCTCCCCACAGCCTCCAGGGAATATACAGTCATGCACAGAACACAAAGCCATGTACAATGGCGTTTCTCTGGAATAATTATTAGCAAGGAGACAATTGCAGATAAGAGAAAACATCAATAGACATCAGAGTGCTAGAGTAACTCAGAGGTGGAGAACATGGATAAGTGACGTTTCGGTTTGGGACCTTTCTTCAGACTGACTGGAAAAGAGTCCCAACCTGAATTGCCACCTATCCATGTTCTCCAGAGATGCTGCCTGACCCACTGAGTTACTCCAGCACCTTGTGCCTTTTTTTTTGTAAGCCAGCATCTGCAGCTCCTATGAGGTAAGATGGGTATTCCCTGGGGAGAATGAGGCCATACAACCGGGAGCCCAGGACCACTCCATTCACCACGTTCTCTCGACTGTTCACTTGTGGACAGAGAACAACCTGCTCCCACTCTGGCCCACAAAGATCAAACGGTGGCTGTCCATTGGGACTTCATCTCAAAGGAAGGCATTGGTTTTCCACAAGACCTGGTTCCACCTCATCACCACTTCACTAACCCCTCCACCGTGTCCAAGTCGTTAAAATACTGCACAGCAGTCCCTGGATGTCAGACAAGCAGTTTCCTGAACGATAAACAGCACGACTAAAGTGTTGCCTTACGCCAGAGTCTCACCGCCTGTCCCTGTCCCCAGCAGACAGTGTTTGGGTGTTCTGAGAGCAGGAAGTGTAGTGTATCTGACCCTCAAATGGGGAACTGATCACTCCCATTGCAACCTCTTCTCAGCTGCCTCAGTTTACCTGCAGGTTTCCGCTGCAGCTTCTGCACTGCTGTGGTGGCACTTCTCTGCAGGTGGTGTCTCATACTGCATCTGGATTCCCCTGCAGATGGGAACGTGACCCCAGCAACGGAACAGTGAGGAATTGGCGTTTTAGATTCAGGTTTGTAATGGATTCCACAAGAATAGGCTTTGATGTAAAGCCTGCGAACCACAGTGTACAGCAAGGGGCCCTATGTTGAACAGTTTATAAACGAGCTGTGGTGAATCTCTGATGCGTCCAACTTCCACCTGGTCTTATTTGGGCAATGGAACATTTTATACAAAACCAACCCACACACTTTCACAGGAAATGACTGGTGTTCTCACTGTAACACCCACAGGAACGTGGGTATACTTCCCATCTTCAGACCAACTCCTCAGCTGAGCCACGCTCAGTGGTAGAAATGAAGAGAGGGATATTGTTAATAAGGAAGCAATTGCAGAATACCACTGCACAGAGATGCGGAGTCCTTATCGATGAAAGCAAGGTAGCTGCAAAGCCAGCAAGCCACGAAGAAGGCAACCGGGACATTGGTGATGATTGCCAGGGGAAAGGGGTAGAAAACAAAGGAAGTCTTTCTCCAATCCAGACATTGGCGAGACCACACCTGGAGCACTGCCCCGTTCCTCATTGAAGGAAGGCTCTTTGGCATTGCAGGAAATGCAGACGAGGATCCAGGGATGAAGATATTTGAAGAGGAATGCTTGAACGGGTGCGGCCTAGCTCTACTAAAATATGGGCGAGCTTGAGAGGGTAGATGTGGAGAGGCTGTTCACAGCAAGAGAAGATCACTGTAAGGCCCCACAGCTGTACAGATGTCTAGTCCCAGATGGTCTACAGGCTTCATTTCATTAGGAGACTCACTATTAGTCAGAGTCACACAGCAGGGAAGCAGGCCCAACTTGCCATCAATACTAATCCCACCTGCAAGCATTCGACCCATATTCACCGAAACTTTTCCTATCCATGTACCTATCCAAGTGTTATTTATCTGCCTCAACTGGCAGCTCATTCCAAATACTGTACCAACCATGTAAAAAAGTTATTCCTCAGGTTCCTATTAATACTTTCCTCTCACCTTAAACGTATGTCCTCTGGTTCTCAATTCCCCTACTCTGGGTAAAAGACTCTGTGTGTTCACCCAATCTATTCCTCTCATGATTTTGTACACCTCTATAAGATCACCCCACACTTCAAGGAATAAAGTCCTGGCCTGCCCAACCTCTCCCGAAAGCGTGGCCCTCGGGTCCTGGCAACATCCTTGTAAATCTCCGCACCCTTTCCAGCTTAACGACATCTTTATCAGGAGGATGACCAAAGCTGAATGCAATACTCCAAGTGTGACGTCACTGCTGTTTTGTACGACTGTAACATAACATTCCAACTTCAGTACGCACTTCCCTGACTGATGAAAGCCAGCAAGCCAAAGGCCTTCTTCACCACCCTATCCACCTTCAGCACTAAGGGACAGTCTAAGAAAAGTCAAGGTACCTGCGCACTGTGAAATATTACCCGGGAAGGCCTCTATCAAAACCAGAGTACTTTTCTATTATTTTAAATAATAGTCAGAAGTTTACATCCAAGAAAAATATTTCCACAAATGGCCATTGAAAAATTATTGACATTTAATTTGTTTCAGTGAAGATCTTTGCAGCCTTTACAATACAATACAATACAATATATCTTTATTGTCATTGTACCCAGGGGTACAACGAGATTGGGAATGCGCCTCCCATACAATGCAATAATTTAAGTAATTTAGACAACAGCAACCCGACGAAACAATTGTAACAGTTTTAGACAGGGTAAAGTGCAAGTTGATCTATGCGTTGTGACCATCTGGCTCAGCAGGACCGGTTCATAGCAGCTATGGCCCTGGGGATGAAGCTGTTCCTGAGTCTGGAGGTGCGGGCGCAGAAGGCCTTGTATCATCTGCCCGATGGAAGGAGTTCGAACAGACTGTTGCAGGGGTGTGAAGAGTCTTTGTGGATACTGGTGGCTTTTCTGAGGCATCGTGTGTTGTAGATGCCCTCCCAGTCTGGTAGCTGTGTTCCGATGGCCCTCTGAGCTCTATGGACTACCCGCTGTAGAGCTTTCCTTTCTGCCTTACTTTCTATCCTTACTGGATAAGGCTGGATAAGATTGGCATTCCAGAAGACTGGTACAGGAACCTCTGCTGTTGGTGGTCATGAGGTTGACCGAGTTCCTGCGGTGACTTTATTTTGACAGCCGAACAGCATCTACTAAATCTGCTGCAGGACCTACCTGTCAGCAACTGCACATCTCCACTGTTGCTCATGGCCTCTCCCACCACAGGCCAAGGCAGCAGGAAGAGAGTAACATCGCCACCTACTGGTGCTTCTCCAACTCGTACATCTCCCTGACTTAGCAATGCATTGTCATGGGTCTCCGATGTCAGAAATAACATTTGTAATAAAACATATACAAAAAGAAAGCAGAACTCTCGAATTGGCAGCAACACTTCTTCCTCAATAACCATCAGTACGGGAGCACCACAAGGCTCAGCCCCCTGCTCTACCCACTCTCTGCTCACGACTGTGTAGTCGGACACAGTGTGAACTCCATCTTCAAGTTCGCCGACGACACCGCCGTTGTTGGATGAATTACAGATGATGATGATGTCAGAGTATAGAGGTGAGATCGATCAACTGACCAGATGGTGCCAGCACAACAACCTGGCTCTCAATGTCAGTAAGACCAAGGAACTGGTTGGGGACTTTGGAAGAGGAAGGATGAGGACCCATAAACCTGTCTATATTGACGGGACGATGGTGGAGAGAGTCAAAAGCTTCAAGTTCCTGGGCGTGCATATTTCTGAATATCTTTCCTGGACCCAGCACACTGATGCAATTATAAAGAAAGCACATCAATGCCTCTACGTTCTGAGAAGATTGCGGAGATTCGGTCTGTTAGAGAGGATTCCTTTGAACTTCTGCAGGTGTACAGTAGAGAGCATATTGACTGGTTCGGCAACTTGAACGCCCAGGAGCGAAGAAGACTGCAAAATGTGGTGAACACAGCCCAGTCCATCATGGGTTCTGACATCCCCATCATCGAAGGAATTTACAGAAATCGCTGCCTCATTCTGGCTAGCACGCAAATAGTTGCCTGTTGACTCTCAGGCAAGTAGATGGAGAGGTAGGGAGGAGGAGGTGGTAGGAGAGGTAGGGATAGGGAGGAGTAGGTGGGAGGAGAGGTATGTGGGAGGAGAGGTAGGGGTCGGGAGGAGTAGATGGGAAGAGAGGTATGTGGGAGGAGAGGTAGGGGAAAGTGGTGAAATCATTGAACAAAGTCAGCATGGATTTATGAAAGGTAAATCATGTCTGACGAATCTTATAGAATTTTTCGAGGATGTAACTAGTAGAGTGGATAAGGGAGAACCAGTGGATGTGTTATATCTGGACTTCCAGAAGGCTTTCGACAAGGTCCCACATAAGAGATTAGTATGCAAACTTAAAGCACACGGTATTGTGGGTTCAGTATTGATGTGGATAGAGAACTGGCTGGCAGACAGGAAGCAAAGAGTAGGAATAAACTGGTCCTTTTCAGAATGGCAGGCAGTGACTAGTGTGGTACCGCAAGGCTCAGTGCTGGGACCCCAGCTATTTACAATATATATTAATGATTTGGACGAGGGAATTGAATGCAACATCTCCAAGTTTGCGGATGACACGAAGCTGGGGGGCAGTGTTAGCTGTGAGGAGGATGCTAGGAGGCTGCAATGTGACTTGGATAGGTTATGTGAGTGGGCAAAGGCATGGCAGATGCAGTATAATGTGGATAAATGTGAGGTTATCCACTTTGGTGGCAAGAACAGGAAAGCAGACTATTATCTGAATGGTGGCCGATTAGGAGAAGGGGAGATGCAACGAGACCTGGGTGTCGTGGTACACCAGTCATTGAAAGTAGGCATGCAGGTGCAGCAGGCAGTGAAGAAAGCGAATGGTATGTTGGCATTCATAGCGAGGGGATTTGAGTATAGGAGCAGGGAGGTTCTGCTGCAGTTGTACAGGGCATTGGTGAGACCACACCTGGAGTATTGCGTACAGTTTTGGTCTCCTAATCTGAGGAAAGACATTCTTGCCATAGAGGGAGTACAGAGAAGGTTCACCAGATTGATTCCTGGGATGGCAGGACTTTCATATGAAGAAAGACTGGATAGACTCGGCTTGTACTCGCTGGAATTTAGAAGATTGAGGGGGGATCTTATAGAAACTTACAAAATTCTTAAGGGGTTGGACAGGCTAGATGCAGGAAGATTGTTCCCGATGTTGGGGAAGTCCAGAACAAGGGGTCACAGTTTAAGGATAAGGGGGAAGTCTTTTAGGACCGAGATGAGAAAGTTTTTTTTCACACAGAGAGTGGTGAATCTGTGGAATTCTCTGCCACAGAAGGTAGTTGAGGCCAGTTTATTGGCTATATTTAAGAGGGAGTTAGATGTGGCTCTTGTGGCTAAAGGGATCAGGGGGTATGGGGAGAAGGCAGGTACGGGATACTGAGTTGGATGATCAGCCATGATCATATTGAATGGCGGTGCAGGCTCGAAGGGCCGAATGGCCTACTCCTGCACCAATTTTCTATGTTTCTATGGTGGAGTAGATGGGAGGAGATTTATGTGGGAGGAGAGGTAGGGGTAGGGAGGTGTAGATGGGAGGAGAGGTATGTGGGAGGAGAGGTAGGGGTTGGGAGGAATAGATGGGAGTGGGAGCAGGAGGAGGGACAATGAGTGAGGATGGAGTGGGAGGGAGGAGCAGGATGAGAATGCAGGTTTACATCTTGACTCCCGCTACAGTGTTGGACAAGCAAGGGCAAGGAGTCTCGCAAAACCTCACACTATGTCATTCTCAAAACGTTCTTGATTGCCTCGGTAACATCGCTGCGATCTAGATCTTTACTTTTGTTTTACATCAATGTTTGCAAGACCTTATTCTGTAAAACAAAAGTTGTTTAACCCTGACATGGAATATAACTAAACAAACAGAGCACTAAGTCTGCCTCAGATCCAGTGAGATGCTGTCACCCAACACCCAATGAAGATAAAGATAGACACAAAAACCTGGAGTAACTCAGCGGGACAGGCAGCATCTTCAATGTGAAGAAGGGTCTCGACCCGAAAGGTCGCCCATTCCTTCTCTCCACAGATGCTGTCTGCCCTGCTGAGTTACTCCAGCATTTTGTGTCTATCTTCGGTTTAAACCAGCATCTGCAGTTCCTTCCTACACCCAATGAAGACACGTGTCAATGGACACACTCCCTGATTGACCCATATTAAATGGCTTAATCACAACAACTCACTGGGAAGATGTGTTGAGTGAACCAGAGTACTGGGAGATGTGGTCAGTTCAGCATCTCGTACGCCTACAGCTCATGAGGTCCAGTGCTGCACACAGACCTGGAGATGCAGCAGGATATACAGTCACTCCGTTTACTTTTTGCAGCCCTGTTAGTCATACAATTCACATAGTATGGAATCATGAATGAAGCACAGCCATCAATCTCCAACCCAGCTCCCACAGGAGTGGAAGACAGCTGAAGGAACAATCAGATCCTAGGTCAACAGTGTTGCTCCCTGGCCTGCTACACTTACCATCGCCAAATGATCACACTGTTATGCCGATATTCCCCTTGGTAAACCCTGAGCCAAAGAGTCTCACAGGCACCATTCATAGAGTCATAAAGCATGGAAACAGGCCCTTCGGCCCAACTTTCCCATGCCGACCAACATGTCCCATCTACACTAGTCCCACCAGCCTGCTTCAGGTCCATATCCCTCTAAACCTGTCCTATCCATGTACCTGTCCAAACATTTCTTAAACGATGCGATAATCCTGCCTTAATTACCTCCTCTGGCAGCTCGTTTCATACATCCACCATCCTTTGTGTGTAAAAAATGTTACTCCTCAGGTTCCAATTAAATCTTTCCCCCTCACCTTAAACCTATGTCCTCTGGTTCTCGATTCCCCTAATCAGGGCAAGAGGCTCTGTGCGTCTACCCAATCTATTCCCCTCATGATCTTGTACATCTCTATAAGGTCACCCCTCATCCACCTGCGCTCCAAAGAATTGGGTCCTAGCCTCTCTGTAGCTCAGGCCCTTGTAACATCCTCATAAATCTTTTCTATACCCTTGCCAGCTTGACAACATCGTTCCTATAACATGGTGCACAGAACATAACACGATGAGCAAAACTGACCACCATGTTCATCCATGTGAGCTGAATTCCCACACCTTCAACCATTCCATGTTGATTGCCCCCACCTGGACCTCTTACTGCCCTTGTCTCTTTAATGCGCCTTAAATTACAATTAAAACACAAAGGTACCTGTGCTATAACTCCAGGATAAGCACTCAACTAAGAAAACCAAGCCCAAAGCCAAAGTATTATCTAACTAACTGAATATACCAACTTATGCTAAGGACAATTAATAACTCAGTATGCAAAAATATAGCCACCTACATATTAATTAGCTCTTTTTAAAAAACTGATTGTGTAGATGCAAGTATATCATTGGGGTTATCAAGTGGGCTTGATAACACCCTTCACTGGTGTTTCGTTGAGTTAGGCGCGCGATACCTCGGGAAGGCTCAACAGTTAGTTCTGGCATCCCAGACCAACCCCCCTCAATACCTGCCCTCACCACCTGCAGCCAATTACCTTACTCTAACAAATGCTAAACACTTGGATCCTATCTCCAACTTATCCTAGCCCATCATTAAACTTGTAACGCCACAAATATCACCCTTGCATAAGACTGGGATACACTTACACAGACTACACTTACAAAGAAATACACATAGTGCATGTTATACACAAAATGCTGGAGTAACTCAGCAGGTCAGGCAGCATCTCGGGAGAGAAGGAATGGGTGACGTTTCGGGTCGAGACCCTTCTTCAGTCTGAACTGCACTACAGTACTGTGTGCAGTTTTGGTCTCCAAATTTGAGGAAGGATATTCTTGCTATTGAGGGCGTGCAGCGTAGGTTCACTAGGTTAATTCCCGGAATGGCGGGACTGTCGTATGTTGAAAGGCTGGAGCAATTAGGCTTGTATACACTGGAATTTAGAAGGATGAGGGGGGATCTTTTTGAAACATATAAGATAATTAGGGGATTGGACACATTAGAGGCAGGAAACATGTTCCCAATGTTGGGGGAGTCCAGAACAAGGGGCCACAGTTTAAGAATAAGGGGTAGGCCATTTAGAACGGAGATGAGGAAGAACTTTTTCAGTCAGAGAGTGGTGAAGGTGTGGAATTCTCTGCCTCAGAAGGCAGTGGAGGCCAGTTCGTTGGATGCTTTCAAGAGAGAGCTGGATAGAGCTCTTAAGGATAGCGGAGTGAGGGGGTATGGGGAGAAGGCAGGAACGGGGTACTGATTGAGAGTGATCAGCCATGATCGCATTGAATGGCGGTGCTGGCTCGAAGGGCTGAATGGCCTACTCCTGCACCTATTGTCTATTGAAACGTCACCCATTCCTTCTCTCCCGAGATGCTGCCTGACCTGCTGAGTTACTCCAGCATTTTGTGAATAAATCGATTTGTACCAGCATCTGCAGTTATTTTCTTATAGTGCATGTTATACATTTCCTTTCTGCCCCCGACTGACACTATTTCTTCTCCACCAAATCCACCTACTGCCTGGCTCTGCTGCCTCTGACATCTGCTTTACGGCCTGACGCAAACTCTGTCCACAAATTCCTAGTTCTCCAAATAGCGACGTGGTCGATCTCACTATGAAATCTCTACAACCCACCTCCACCGGACGTACTCTTGCTCTCCATCCTCGCTGCTCAACCTCTACAGCTCACTCTAGATATCTACGTTTCTTCCTTTCATAAGCCTCATCCACTGTTCTCCCAAGGCCCCGTCAGTTCTATAAAATACTCTATCCTCTGACCAACTGACAACACTATATCAGGCCTTAAACTAGTACTAATTACGTCATGCGGAACAACAAGTTTTCCTCCCAAATCTACCAGCATCTCCTAATCATTGGCTCCCCGTAACTGGCCTAACTCATACCTGTTTGAAAACTTCCCTCCTCTACCTTTCTCTCCTTCACGGACAAAATGAATAGCTACTCTCTCAGTCCTGATGCCTACTGAAATTCACTTGTGCTCTCCTCCTCTCAATTGTGCAGCTATACATTTCAAGACCTGGTTGAAGAAGGGTCTCGACCCGAAACGTCACCCATTCCTTCTCTCCCAAGATGCTGCCTGACCTGCTGAGTTACTCCAGCATTTTGTGAATAAATACCTTTGATTTGTACCAGCATCTGCAGTTATTTTCTTATATCAAGACCTGGTTATGCTGCCAAATATACCGACCCTGCGAAAGACTAGCCCTGCATCCTGACAAAATATGCCTCTGCATTGCCACCTCTGCACACGGGACACGCTGAACAAACAGTTGTTTCTTGGGTTCCAGCTTGGAAACAGGCCCTTTGGCCCATCGAGTCCATGCCAACCAACAATTCCCATAAACTAACACTATCCTACACACTAGGGACAAATTTACAGAAGCCATTAACTTACAAACCTGCACGTCTTTGGGATGTGGGAGGAAACAGAGAAAACCCATGTGGTCACAGGAAGAACGTACAAACTCCGTACAGAAAGCACCCGTAATCAGGATCGAACCAGGATCTCTGGCGCTGTAAGGCAGCAATTCTACCGCTGGGCTACCACCTTCGATATTTTACTGCCTCCTCCATACTCTTCAAGGCTGAACGACACTTCAGTGTATTTAGATAAATCAGACACACACGGAGTGCAGAGTTGAACGCTTCTCTCTGGCGTCTCGATACCTTCATGTCTCCCTTTGTCACAATGGTCAGAAACGGCCATGGTGCTTCACGCCGGTCCTCCCACCAGTAACGGCATCGTTTGGAGTTACTGCAAAGGAACAGGCAGAGTGGACGCAGCACATTGACCCATCACGTCTTTCAGAGCTGCACGGACTGAAGGGAGTTACTTGCTGGTTACGTTCATAAGTGATAGGAGCAGAATGAAGCCATTCAGCCCATCAAGTCTACTCCGCCATTCAATCATGGCTGATCTATCTCCCCCTCCTAACCCCATTCTCCTACCTTCTCCCCATAACCCCTGACACCCGTACTAATCAAGAACTATCTCTGCCTCAAAAATATCCATTGATTTGGCTTCAACAGCCTTCTGTGGCAATGAATTCCACAGATTCACCACCTCTGACTACAGAAATTCCTCCTCATCTCTTTCCTAAAGGAACATCCTTTTATCCTGAGACTATGGCCTCTGGTCCTAGATTCTCCCACTAGTGAAACATCCTCCACATCCAAATGTTAGACTTGTGCATTAATGCACTAGAATATTATAGGTCAACATATGAAGAGCGTTTGACGGTACTGGGCCTGATCTCGTTGGACTTTAGAAGGATAAGGGGGGGGGGGTCTCATTGAAACTTACCATATAGGCAGGAGAATGGGATTGAGAGGGGAAGATAGATCAGCCATGATTGAATGGCAGAGTGGACTTGATGGGCTGAATGGCTTAATTCTGTTCCTGGAAATTATGAACTTATGATACATATACTGATTTATGGACATTGCAGGGTCTGTGATTTTACTAGATACTGATGTACAATGCCAGGCTCATTGGACTTTGCATCAATTTCACCTCTAGGCACCTAATGGATTATATGGAACCAAAGTTGCAGGACTCTCCAAGGATGGAGAATACAGAACGTCAAATACATTTAGAGCAATAATGACCACCATGAAATAGATGGCGATCTGAAATATTCATCCACATACTCCGGTGAATATTCTCAGCAATATCTGTTGCTAACGACATTTCTTCGGCGTCACTGATGTGAGTTTATTGATGAACCTTACGACGGGCATCTCACTCTGGAATGAGTGAAACATTTCACCGTTTACATTTTCGCGTCGCCAATGGTTTTGCAGATCGGTGCCAGTGAACAGCAAGACTTCAATGCATGATCTTTGATCGGCTCCGGACACCCGCGCTCCCCCTTGCACCAAAGGGGGTTCGGAGGTCGTTTTGTGCAGAGGAAGGGACGAGGTGGGCAGGCGGCGAGGGCAAATGCAAAGAAGGAAAGCAGCTGCAAGCTTGGCCAAGCGGGAGGTTGGGATCATAAGCTCATAATTGCAAACTCTCCACAAGGGCAGACGGTGCAAGGCGCACATCAGTGTCCCGGCTCAGACTCCGTGGCTCCAGGCGCCCGGGGTTGGGCGGTGACCTGTCCCGGGGTGTGGGCAGAAGAGAGGACCACCCCATCCACACACGTGGCACGGCCTCTCACACCGGGGAGAGGGGCACGGTGAAAGGTGGCCGAGCTGGAGGTGGACGAGGACCAGGGGAGGTACAGAGAGGGGGGAGATTAGTGGAGATAGGGGGAGGTTGGGGAACTGGAGATAGTGCATGGTGCAGATTGTGGAAGGTGGCGTGCTGGGGATAGGGGGAGTGGAGATAGGGGGAGTGGAGATAGTGGGGAGTGGAGATAGGGGGAGGTTGGAGATAGGGGGAGGTTGGAGATAGGGGGAGTGGAGATAGGGGGAGGTTGGAGATAGGGGGAGGTTGGAGATAGAGGGAGTGGAGATAGGGGGAGGTTGGGTAGTGGAGAGAGGGGTAGGTTGGAGATAGGGGGAGTGGGGATAGGGGGAGTGGGGATAGGGGGAGGTTGGGGAGTGGAGAGAGGGGTAGGTTGGAGATAGGGGGAGTGGGGATAGGGGAGGTTGGGGAGTGGAGAGAGGGGTAGGTTGGAGATAGGGGGAGGTTGGAGATAGAGGGAGTGGGGATAGGGGGAGGTTGGGGAGTGGAGAGAGGGGTAGGTTGGAGATAGGGGGAGTGGGGATAGGGGAGGTTGGGGAGTGGAGATAGGGGGAGGTTGGAGATAGGGGAGGTTGGGGAGTGGAGATAGAGGGAGGTTGGAGAGAGGGGTAGGTTGGGGAGTGGAGATAGGGGGAGGTTGGAGATAGGGGGAGTGGGGATAGGGGGAGGTTGGGGAGTGGAGATAGGGGGAGGGTGGAGATAGGGGGAGTGGGGATAGGGGGAGGTTGGAGATAGGGGGAGTGGGGATAGGGGGAGGTTGGGGAGTGGAGATAGGGGGAGTTTGGAGACCAGGTTTGGGACCAGTAGGGATTGGGGCCGAGGAGACGGAGGGGGAGTAGCGGGGTGAGGCGGAGGGAGAGTGCACCCGAGGGGCGGAGGTTGGAGGAGCAGGGGGGTGGAGGGGAGGCGTTGAGGACTGAGGGAGACCGAGGGAGAGATGGTGCAGTGGAGGGTGATGGCCCTGAGCTGGCATCTGCTGGCTCTGTGCGCCCCCGTTGCCCGGACACATCCCCCCACCCTGGGGCGCCGGGGCAGGGCTTGGCCCAGGGGGGCTTTCGACCTGCTCAAGGGCCAGGTCATCTGTCAAAGGCGGGCGGACCCCGCGCTGGTCCGGGACCTCATGAGGATGGGGGACGCGGCCATCGCCACCTACTGCAGATACACGGGCTCGGCCGGGGGTGGAGGGGGAGGAAGAGCTGGAGATGAAGATAGAGGTGGAGATGATGGGAGAGGTGGACATGATGGTAGGGGTGGAGATGATGGAAGGGGTGGAGATGATGGAAGGGGTGGAGATGATGGAAGGGGTGGAGATGATGGGAGAGGTAGGGGTGGAGTTGATGGTAGGGGTGGAGATGATGGAAGGGGTGGAGATGATGGAAGGGGTGGAGATGATGGAAGGGGTGGAGATGATGGAAGGGGTGGAGATGATGGAAGGGGTGGAGATGATGGAAGGGGTGGAGATGATGGAAGGGGTGGAGATGATGGAAGGGGTGGAGATGATGGGAGAGGTAGGGGTGAAGATGATGGGAGAGGTGGAGATGATGGGAGAGGTGGAGATGATGGTAGGGATGGAGTTGATGGTAGGGGTGGAAATGATGGTAGGGGTGGAGATGATGGAAGGGGTGGAGATGATGGTAGGGGTGGAGTTGATGGAAGGGGTGGAGATGATGGGAGAGGTAGGGGTGGAGATGATGGGAGAGGTGGAGATGATGGTAGGGGTGGAAATGATGGTAGGGGTGGAGATGATGGTAGGGGTGGAAATGATGGTAGGGGTGGAGATGATGGTAGGGATGGAGTTGATGGTAGGGGTGGAGATGATGGGAGAGGTAGAGGTTGGACGCCGGCAGGTAGGGCAGGTCTGTCGGTTCAGGGAAGACCTCGAGGATGTCTAAGTCCCAGGGAGAGGGAACTGCTGAGGGCTCTGGGGGCCGGAAGACCCCTCTCTACCTACAGTTGGTGTGACACCAAGACGGGGGAGAACCTCAAGCAGCGCCTCCGCCTTCCACCCCTGCAGAAAGTAGCAACGCTGCCATTGAGACAAGGTAGGCTCGACGTCCACTCTCTGCCGCCTCGCCTTGCAAATGGACATGGCCTGAGCAGGGCCGTAGTGAGATGCGACCAGGCTCAGCGACCTCCCACTGAGATAGCGGTCTGACCAAAAACAGCCCTCGCAACCCATTGCATCGGCTTCAACAAATATCACCCCCAGCATCTGCAAAGGGGGGTATCTTCGCATAAAGAACTTACTAAATAATTTCCACACATTTAAACTGTAACATTGTTGTTCCTCTAAAAAACACAGCGGGTGGAGGGTTTATAGAACGTGCTGCCATAGGAGGTGGTTGAGGCAGGAACAATAACAACATTTAAAAGACATTTGGACTGGTACATGGATCGAAAGGTTTGGAGGATTATGGGCCAAACGCAGACAGGTGGGACTAGTGCATCTTGGTCAGCATGGACAGGTTGGGTCGAAGGGCCTGTTTCTTGCTGTATGACTATGACCATAGGAGATTTGTAATTTTGTACGGATTATGGGTTAACAGCAGAGTGTGGGACTAATTGTATTGTTAATAGTCTATGTTCACGGTAGATGGAGCCATCGGAAGTGCATGACTGGATCTTCACTACGGGTTAACACGTTTGAAAGCCAACTTGGGTCAAGGCCAACTTTAAGTGTATGAGAGAGGGACTCGCACAAGTTGATTGGCGTAGGTTGTTTGAAGGAAAATGGAAGGTCAGGAAAGTGGGATGTTTTTAAACGTGTGCTGACGAGAGTTCAGGGCATGCACATCCCTGTTAGAGTGAAGGGCAAGGGAGGCAAACAAAAGGAAGCCTGAATGACGAAGGAAATTGAGGCAGTGGTCAAGAATAAGAAGGACCCATGGGACAGGTAGAGGCAGCTGGGATCAAGTGTATCCCTGGAGGAGTTTCGGGAACTAAGGAGCAAACTAAAAAAAGGAAATTAGAAAGGCAAACAAGGGCCAGGGGATAGCTCTGGCAGGTATCATTAAGGAAAATCCAAAGAGATTTTATAAGATCACAAATGGGGAAAAGGGTAACGAGAGAGAGAGTGGGACTTCTCAGGAATCAAAGCGGTCACCTCTGTGTGGAGCCACAGGAGATGGGCAAGGTCCTCAATGAGTATTTCTCCTCTGTATTTACAGAGGAGAAAGACAGGAGGATGGAGGAACTTGGAGCGGTCAATGGAAGTGTCTTGAGAGCAAAGAGGTGCTGAGGGTGCTGACGCGTATGAAGGTAGACAAATCTCTACGGGCTGCTTAAATATATCCAAGGACATTGTGGGAAACTAGAGAGGAAATTGCGTTGAAATTTCCGAGTCGTCTTTAAATACAGGAGAGGTGCCGGAAGACTGGAGGGTGGCAAATGTTGTGCCTCTTTTCAATAAGGGCTGCAGGGAAAATCATGGGAGCTGTAGGCCATGAGCTTAACATCTGTAGTTGGAAAGTTACGAGAGGGTATTCTGAGGGAAATGAAATATATGTATTTAGATGGACAAGGGCTGATTAGTGATAGTCAGCATGGTTTTGTACATGGGAGGTCGTGTCTCACAAATCTGATTGAGCTTTTTGAAGAAGGTTGATGAGGGCAGAGCTGTAGATGTATACATGGATTTCAGCAAAGCATTCGACAAGGTTCCGCATGGTAGGCTGTTCTGGAAGGTTAGATCTCATGGGATCCAAGGAGAGATAGCTGAATGGATTGAAAATTGGCTTCATGGAAGGAAGCAGTTGATGGTGGAAGGTTGTTTAAGAAAATAACTGCAGATGCTGGTACAAATCGATTTATTCACAAAATGCTGGAGTAACTCAGCAGGTCAGGCAGCATCTCGGGAGAGAAGGAATGGGTGACGTATCGGGTCGAGACCCTTCTTCAGAATAAAAGTTGAAGACGTCTGAAGAAGGGTCTCGACCCGAAACGTCACCCATTCCTTCTCTCCCGAGATGCTGCCTGACCTGCTGAGTTACTCCAGCATTTTGTGAATAAGTGGAAGGTTGTTTCTCAGACTGGAGGCCTGTGACTAGTGGTGTGCCTCAGGGTTTGGTGTTGAACCTGTTACTGTTGGTCATCTATATCAATGATTTGGATGAGAATGTACATGGCAAGATTAGCAAGTTTGCTGATGATACAAAACTGGGTGGTTTTGCAGATAGTGAAGATGGTTGTGCAAAATTGCAGCAGGATCTTGATCGATTGGCCAGGTGGGCTGAGGAATGGTTGAGGAATTTAATGGAGAGAAATGTGATGTGTTGCATTTTGGGAATTCTAACAAGGGCAGGACCTACACAGTGAATGGTAGGGCTCTGGGGAGTGTTGTAGAGCAAAGGGATCTAGGAGTACATGTACATAGTTCCTTGAAGGCGGCATCACGGGTAGATGGGGTGGCCAGAAAGGCTTTTGGCACATTGGCCTTCATCAATCAGAGTATTGAGAAGAGAAGATAGACACAAAAAGCTGGAGTAACTCAGTGGGTTCACTCTGGAGAAAAGGAATAGGTGACGTTTCAGGTCGAGACTCTTCTTCAGAATAAAAGTTGGAAGGTCATGTTGCAGTTATATAAGATGTTGGTGAAGCCGCATTTAGGGTATTGTATTCATCTCTGGGCACTATATTATAGGAAAAATGTTATGGAAAAGGTGCAGAGAGGATTTATGAGGATGCTGCCAGGACTCGAGGGTCTGAGTGGAGATTGAGGTTGAGTAGTTTAGGACTCTAGGGAGAGTTGAGTAGTCTAGGACTCTAGGGAGAGTTGAGTAGTCTAGGACTCTAGGGAGAGTTGAGTAGGCTAGGACTCTATTCACTGGAGCGCAGGAGGATAAGGGGTGATCTTATAGAGGTGTATAAAATCATGAGAGGAATAGATCGGCTAGAGGCACAAAGCCTCTTGCCCACAGTGTGGGAATTGAGAACGAGAGGGCAACGGTTTAAGGTGAAGGGAAAGATTTTATAGGAATCTAAGGGGTAACTTTTTCCACACAAAGGGTGGTGGGTGTACGGAACAAGCTGCCGGAGGAGGTAGTTGAGACAGGAGCTATCGTGACATTTAGGAAGCAATTAGACAAGTACATGGATAGGACAGGTTTAGAGGAATATGGGCGAAACACAAGCAAGTCGGACTAGTGTAGCTGGGACATGTTGGCCGGTGTGGGCAAGTTTGGCCGAAGGGCCTGTTTCCTCACTGTATGACTCTAACTCCATCACACTCACACCGGCCTTGTTCATTATTGACATAACGGTGCTAAAAAGATGCCAATTAGTCTCACACTTGCTGTTAACCCATAATCCTTATAAAATTACAAATCTCTCCTGAAAGTTACTATTGAATCTGTTCTCTAGTCAGGCAAAGCAGTCCCCATCATAACATCCTACTCCATCTCATATCCACTAACATTCACTCATCTCTATTTGCAAGAAGATATGAAATGCATCAAGTTGAACTATTTAGTCATATGTGCTTTAGTCATACAACACGGAAACAGACCCTTTGGCCCAACTTGCCCACGCTGACCAACATGCCCCATCTACACTACTCCCATCTGCCTGTGTTTGGTCTCATCCCAGTAAATCTTTCCTATCCAATTACCTGTCCAAATGCCTTTAAAACATTTTTTTTTAATTTTAAAATTTTTTAAAGTACATGTACAAATAATAATAAACGACAAACTGGTTATAGAGTTCTTACATAGTTTCAATTTTTAAATTTTTAAAGAAAAAATAAAGATGAAAAGAGACTGAAAAAAAAGACTATAAACTAATAGAGAGAAAGCAAAGAAAAAAGAGAATTACATATATAAAGATTATGGGGATAGATCCGAGAGTTAGTGAGTATAGTTGTACATCCAACCCTAAACTCAAGTTTTAACTTTAGTTTTAAATTTTAGTTTTGTGACAAACCCATTTACTTTTTTAAAAATTCAATAAATGGAGACCATATTTTTTTAATAGATCTGGTTTGTCAATTAAGGCAAACCTTATTTTTTCCAAATGCAAGGTCTCGGTCATTTCCGTAATCCACATTTTAATTGTGGTGGTTACTGTTTTTCCCCAAAATTTAAGTATTCATTTTTTCGCAGTTATTAAACTGTAGTCAAGAAAGCATCTCTGACTTAGCGTAATGTGTTCTGATAATCCTAAAATTATTCATTTTAGATCTAAATCCAGTTGGTTATCGATAACTTTGGAAATGATTTTTAAAATATCGATCCATCCAAATGCCTTTTAAAATGGTGTTATAGTACCTGCCTCAACTACTTCTACTGGCAGCTCGTCCCATACACCCACCGCCCCTTAGAATTAACATGGAACAGCAAAGCTGCTTGATAATGCCTTCAGCTACCGTCTGCGGTTTAGACATACTGACAGGTCTGCTATTCGTGAAGTATATTCCACAAACGACGTCACTGTTTCTGCACAAAACCATGGCCGGGTACAGAGGATGCCTGAACAGCCCTGCAGTCATGGAGCTGCACAGCAGTGAAACAGGCCCTTCAGCCCAACTTGTCCATGCCAACCAAGATGGCATACTGCACCAATCCTTGAGCCCTCTAAACCCTTCCCATCCATATATCTGTCCAAATGTCTTTGTATCCGTTTCTACAGCTTCCTCTGGCAGCCCCTTCCAGACGGACTACCCTCCGAGTGAAAGATTTGTCAACGAGGTCCTTGGTAAATCTCTCCCCTCTCACATTAAACCTGTGCCCTCTAGTGTTAGAACCCGTTACCCCATGAAAAACACTGAGCTTTCACCTTATCCATGCATTTTGGGTTTTTGTTTAAATCTGGTGTGAAATATGCGGTGAATATGGAGAATAGTGTTATTAGAATATACCCGGCACTCCTCAGCAATGGAAATGTAAATATTGCTTATTCATGAATGAAAGGAGTTAAAAGATCAGCCACCCTTTTCATTGCAGTAGCTTCATGTGCAGTAAGTGGGGCATTGTAACATTGTCTGAAAAAAGGGTCTCGACCCGAAACGTCACCCATTCCTTCTCTCCAGAGGTGCTGCCTGTCCCGCTGTTACTCCAGCTTTTTGTGTCTATCTTCACAATGTAACATGCGCCAGGCTCTGCATTTATTGTCTGTTTACATGCACTTTCTTTTTCCTTAAGATTAGAGTGAAAACATGTAAGGTAGGGTCCCTCCCCAACCACCACACACACAGGCACACACACACACACGCACACACAGGACAACACACACAGGACAACACACACAGGACAACACACACAGGACAACACACACACAGGCACACACACACACAGGCACACACACACACAGGCACACACACACACAGGCACACACACACACACACACGCACACACAGGACAACACACACACACAGGCACACACACACACAGGCACACACACACACAGGCACACACACACACAGGCACACACACACACAGGCACACACACAGGACAACACACACAGGCACACACACAGGCACAGGCACACACAGGCACAGGCGCACAGGCACACACACACAAACACACACACAGGCACACACACACACAGGCACACACACACACACAGGACAACACACACAGGCACAAACACACACACAGGCACACACACACAGGCACACATACACACACAGGCACACACAGGCACACACACACACACACAGAACAACACACACAGGCACAAACACACACACAGGCACAGACGCACACACAGGCACAGGCACACACACAGGAGAACACACACAGGCACACACACAGGCACACACACACATACACACACACACACAGGCACACAGGCACACACACACACAGGCACACACAGGCGCACACAGGCACACACACACACACAGGCACACACACAGGCACACACAGGCACACACACACACACACACAGGTACACACAGGCACAGACGTACACACAGGCACACACACACACAGGCACACACACAGATACAGGCACACACACACAGGCACACACACACAGGCACACACACACACAGGCACACACACCCACAGGCCCACTCTCTCGCCAGCACTGAGCTTAGCAGAAGGAAGTGAAGGACTTCAGAGGCTGTGATTGTATGTGTAAAACATTATTAGGTAAACAATAACAAGCAATTGTATCTTTCTAACCAGGTTAAGCTCCTGGCTCACATAACTATTAATTCGTCACCACATTTGCTGCGATTGTACTGTACTGTATTCCGATTGTAATTTGCCAAGTATTTGTCCCTGTGTGTTGCAACAGTGAGCTGGCGGGCCGGGCTTGAGCTGGAGTTTGGAGAGGCAGCGGTGAAGGGGGCCAGAGTTTCCAGGGCATTCCTGGTCTTCTTCCTGGAGGAGGAGAGGGATTGGCTTCCTGCCACCCACAGGAACTTCAGCGTCACCATCACAACGGGCAGACGGACAGGGCAGCAGGTGAGTGGCCGGCGGCGGCTGTGGGGGGCATCTGAAGGGGTTCACGGAAAGATATTGCCCCCGGGCATCCACCACTTGCCCACTCCCTCGCGCACAACACGTGTCTGGAAGATTCAGGGCTCTGCCCGAGCCGACTGCCTGCCCCTTTTCCGGGGTTACGCCCCCACCCGGGTGGTACTAGAGAGGGACTACACACTCCATGGGCACCCTGGGGGTTCCGGGACCGCTGGGCACCGCGGGGGGTAGAATGTATCCTTAATAAGGATGGTGGTATCGTTATTTGAAAGTTTAAAGATTAGATCATTTGGTATTGTGGTTCCCACCGTTTTGCTTTGTATACATTTAAAAAAAATAATTGAGTAAATTATTTTTGATTTTTTTTAAAGGGAGGTTCTGGAAGCTTTCAGGTCCTTGTAGTGTTGAAATGTTGCAATTGTAAATGGTGAGCAAGGGACCATGCGATGGGCTGGAGCCTGCTCCTTGTCATTACCTGTGGGGTGTGTGGGGAGTTCAGCATTTGGTCTGCAAAGCAGTTTCATTCATAATTTGTCACCTGCATTCAAGTCACATGTAGGTTTGGTCATCACAAGGGATCAGACTACAGCAATTAGTCTGAAGAAGGGTCTCGACCCAAAACATCATCTATTCCTTTTCTCCAGTGACCCGCTGAGTTACTCCAGCTTTTTGTGTCTATCTTCGGTTTAAACCAACATCTGCAGTTCCTTCCCACACATTACAAGGGGGTGTGGGCTTATGAAAGTTTCAACGAGTATAACGCGGGATACAAATGAAGTTTGTGTTCCATTTGGTTAAGAGAGTCCACAGAGCAGCAACTAAACACATTGGGGTCAATGTGCCAGGGATGTGTACGTAGACTCAGGGTGTTCATGGGGCCTGATTGTCAAGAGGTTGTGGGTCAGATCAATGTCCCGGCTGCACCATATCTCGAACAAGGGAGATCGCCATAGAAACAAGGAACTGCAGATGCAGGTTTACACAGAAGGACACACAGTGCTGGAACGTAGATGGGTGACGTTTTGGGATCCTTCTTCAGACTGACTGTGGGGGGTTGGAGCTGGGGGAAAGGCTGCTTCTCCACAGATGCTGCCTGACAGAGTTACTCCAGCACTGTGCGTCCTTTTGTGTAAGGAGATTCTGGTTGCCATTGTTGCTCCGAGAGTCTTGACAACAAGCAGCCGTCTTTGTAACGGTGCACATCAGGGATATGGAGTTCTGGCACCTCCAAAGAGCTCAAAATGTAGATTTTCACATTTTTAACGTGTCGATTTTATACTTTTTTAGTTATTAGTTTATTAAATTAGAAGTTGATTGGTCGCAAAATCAAAACAGATGCGAGGGAATGAGATTGATGGGGGGAAAATTGTCAAAAAATGCAGCTCAATTTTTAAATGATATGCCTACCTGCACATTTTTCTCAGCGAGAAAAAGCACCGATGGAAAATATGGGTCCATATTGTAGATATTGTATATTGGTCATGAAGTTGCAGAATCAAATGTTAATAGCAACTTTTTCGCTGAAGATTAGAGTGAGAGGTCTCAAGTGTGGAAACAGGCCCTTCGGCCCACCGGGTCCGCGCCGCCCAGCGATCCCCGCACATTAACACTATCCTACACACACTAGGGCACTATTTTTACATTTACCAAGCCACGGCACGGTGGCGCAGCGGTAGAGTTGCTGCCTTACAGCGAATGCAGCGCCGGAGACTCAGGTTCGATCCTGACTACGGGCGCCGTCTGTATGGAGTTTGTACGTTCTCCCCGTGACCTGCGTGGGTTTTCTCCGAGATCTTCGGTTTCCTCCCACACTCCGAAGACGTGCAGGTTTGTAGGTTAATTGACTGGGTAAAATGTAAAAATTGTCCCTGGTATGTGTAGGATAGTGTTAATGTACGGGGATCGCTGGGCGGGGCGGACTTGGTGGGCCGAAAGGGCCTGTTTCTGCGCTGTAGAATCTAAATCTAAATCTAAATCTAAAAAAAAATCTAAATTAATCTACAAACCTGTACGTCATTTGGCGTGTGGGAGGAAACCGAAGATCTCAGAGAAAACACACGCAGGTCACGGGGAGAACGTACAAACTCGGGATTGAACCCGGGTCTCCGGCGCTGCAAGGCAGGAACTCTACTGCTTCACCAATGGTTGGGAAGGTGTGGAGACTTGGAGAGCACTTGGGACCTGTACCCAGCAGGAGGTCCTGAGCTGCCGGTGGTCTCCACACTTCACCGTGCCCTCACCGCTGGACGCTGCGTGCTCTTGCCTCTCTTCCCGCTGCCTCTTGTGATTCTGTAATCCTCCTTCTTTCAGGCAGTGTGTGTTGCCGAGGACTCGAAGTACATGGTAGTGGAGCTGCCTGCCAAGGCCTGCCGGAGGCTGTGCTCGCCATCCCTCCACCTCTCAATGCACATCAGAGCTACAACTGCCCACAGTGAGTGCTGCCTATCCTCACCCTCCAGTCTGCAGACGATCGAGGAGATGCAATATGTATCTGTTCATCAACACACTAAATCTTCCCTACATCTCTACATTACTATCTACATCGGCGAGACCAAACGCAGGCTCGGCGATCGTCTCGCTCAACTCCTTCGCTCAGTCCGCCTTAACCAACCTGATCTCCCGGTGGTTCAGCACTTCAAATCCCCCTCCCACTCCCAGTCTTACCTTTCTGTCATGGGCCTCCTCCATTGTCATAGTGAGGTCCACCGCAAATTGGAGGAACAGCATCTCATATTTCACTTGGGCAGCTTACAGCCCAGCGGTATGAACATTGATTTCTCTAACTTCAGATTGCTCCTCTGTCCCTCTCTTTCCCCTCCCCCTTCCCAGTTCTCCCACTGTCTTCCTGTCTCCAACTACATCCTTTCTTTGTCCTGCCCCTTCCCTGACATCAGTCTGAAGAAGGGTCTCGACCCGAAACGTCACCCATTCCTTCTCTCCTGCGATGCTGCCTGACCCGCTGAATTACTCCAGCATTTTGTGATACTAACGCTTCCCAATCTTCATGGAAGTAGGGCGGCTCAATGACCCAGCCGGTGGTGTTGCTGCCTCACAGCGCCAGAGACCCGGGTTTGATCCTGACCTCGGTGCTGTCTATGTGGAGTTTGTACGTTCTCCCTGTGACCGCGTGGGTTTTATTCGGTTTCCTCTCACATCCCAAAGAAGTACAGGTTTGCAGGTTAATCGCACTCTGTCGATTGCCCCTAGTGTGTAGGGACTGGATGGGAGAGTGGGATAACGTAGAACTAGTGTGAAATTAGACACAAAACGCTGGGTAATTCAGCGGGACAGGCAGCATCTCTGGAGAGAAGGTATGGGTGATGTTTCGGTTCGAGACCCTTCTTCAGAGTCTGGTGTAAACCAGCATCTGCAGTTCCTTCCTACACATGGAACCAGTGTGAATGGGTGATCGATGCTCATGTCAATCAGTACTGCAATATTTCACCAACATCAGGGTTTTCCGCACGTCCAATGATTCTTAGCCATTCCCCACCACTCCCCATCCCTCTGCACACTCTGCCCCCCTCCCGCTTCCACCATGGCCAAAGGTGAATGCATTACACCTCGCTGCACTGGGTAAGTCAGTGATGTCGGTCGTTAGTCTTCCCGCTGACTAGATAGCACGCAACAGATATGCTTCTCAATGTAAGAAAATAACTGCAGATGCTGGTACAAATGGAAGGTATTTATTCACAAAATGCTGGAGTAACTCAGCAGGTCAGGCAGCATCTCAGGAGAGAAGGAATGGGTGACGTTTCGGGTCAAGACCCTTCTTCAGACTGATATCAGGAGGACGGGACAAAGGAAGGATATAGGTGGAGACAGGAAGATAGAGGGAGAACTGGGAAGGGGGAGGGGAAGAGAGAGACAGAGGAACTATCTAAAGTTGGAGGTCAATGTTCATACCACTGGGCTGCAAGCTGCCCAGGCGAAATATGAGGTGCTGTTCCTCCAATTTCCGGTGAGCCTCACTATGGCTTCTCAATGTACCTCAGTACACGTGACAATAAACTCAACTGGTAGTGCAGGTCCCAGCATCAGTTTGGTCAATGCTATAATTAACACGACTTTGTCAGTCAACCCTCCATCTAAGCCAGTGTTACCAGGAGCTCCTAGCGTGCCCCAACCTACTGGAGTTGCATCATGAGGTCCCAACTGACCTATCATGCACAGAACAAGAACAACACAGCACAAGATCAGGCCCTTCCGCCCACAATGTCTATGCTGAACATGATGCCAACACCAACCCTGCACATAATCCATATCACTCTATTCCCCGCATATCCATGTGCTTCTCCAAAAGTCTCTTAAACGCTCATCACTTGCCTGTTTAGAAATACAGGCATCATCTCTTGGTTCTCCGTGATATTCTCTGCTTTTCTTCATATAACTAACCCATTTCGACTTAATTAATCACGTACACTAATTAATCTTGCACACTTCAATAGGGTCACCCCTCACCCTCCACAACTCCAAAGGAAAAGCTCCCTACGTACCCAACCTCTCCCTCTGTAACTCCTGAGCCCGCAAGTCCAGGTAACATCCTGACCAGTCTCTTCTGCACCCTTTCCATCTTCAGAATTCTAGAACGAGAAGGCACAGGGTTTAGGAGGGTGGGGAGAGATTTAAGAGGGACCTCAGGCGAATGTTTTCACTTTGGCTTCAGTTCCGCGAGACTCATCTCTCTGTTCCCATTAGTTCTGCAATTACCTCTTTTATTTTGTCCCACACCAGTGCACCAGATATCTGAAGAAGGGTCCCGATCCGAAATGTCACAATCGTTTTTCTCCAGAGATGCTGCCTGACCTGCTGAGTTATTCCAGCACTTTGTGTCTATCACCAGAAAACCTTTTAGCTGGGTATTGTTCAGTTTAGAGATACAGTGTGGAAACAGGCCCTTCGGCCCACCGAGTTCTCGCCGACTAGTGATCCCTGCACATTAACACTACCCTACATACACTCGGGGCAATAATACATTATACATTTATACCAAGCCAATTAACCTACAAACCTGTACGACTTTGGAGTGTGGAAGGAAACCGAAGATCTCGGAAAAAACCCATGCAGGTCACGGGGAGAACGTATGTAGTCAGGATCGAACCCGGGTTTCTGGCGGTGTATGGCAGTATCTCTACCGTTGCACCACTTGTTCAAGTTGTTCAGATTGACCTCATGTTCAGGTCACTTCCACCATCTTGTTTTTTACACCAACAGGGAAGAAGTGGACAACTGTTGCACGGCAGGATTGCGGCAGAGCTGAGTGCCAGGAAACCCTCGCTCAGAAGCTCTTGTTTGGCCGTGATAGAGAGCGATACACACGCATGCCGCCCACGGTCCTCACCCTCCTAACACGTAGAAGACCGACCAAGAACAAACATTACTGACATGTTTCTCTGTGGACCCAAAGAAGTGGGTAAACCACAGCAGAGCGGGAGAAAGACCCGGATAGAGAGGCAGCTGCAGATGGATCAGATTCCATGTGTAAGCCAGGTGCTGCCTTGGTGAACATGTAACATTGGGTGGGTTTCTGGAAGATGCATAAATGTCTCTTATTTCCCTCATCACTCAATGTTTACATTATTTTTACTGCTGAGCTATCATGACAGGAAAACACTTAAGGATTTGGAATATTTTGTTTAATATCGCGCGGTTTATAGACATGCTTCAGCTGTTTATAGAAGCTTTTTACACGTTCTCCCTTGCATTGAACTTACTGGTATCGATGTAGCTAAAATACGTTGGCAGCAAATAGTTATTGGTTGGAATCAAGTATGTAAAACAAATAGGGCAGTCGGATGAATGATGCCCTTGTTCATGACTGTATGCTTCCCATCGAGAGGTAGGTAGATCCTTTATGCCCCATCGAGATGTGACTTTTACAGACTATAATAGTCATGTTCATTCTCCAGTGAGGCGGTTATTGAAGCAGGTTAATGAACGTTACTTCTGAAAAGAAAACCAATTATTTTTTTGTTCACGTCTCCTGCAGCTCTGTATTTTGAGTTTGGTGTAAGTAGTTTGGAACGGGCCGTACTCACTGTCCCCGCCGGCATGTTTTAACCGCTGTTATGTTCCGCTGTGTGAGAGGATCTGTGTGGTGCAGCTGAATTAAACAGTGAAGGTGGTGACAAGATTGGTGCGCTGATTTATATTTGACGTCGGACATCCAATTTCTGGTTTGGGATAATGTGACAGATTCAATCAAATGCAGCTGTTTTTTGATCCATTATTCACCACAGGAGACACCATCATAAGCTCTCTACATTAATCAGCAGGGGAAGAGCAGAGTAAAGTCAGTCACAGTTACTGGTTGCAAAATAACTCGAGGTCTATCCAGCTTCGATGCAGACAGCTTGTCCCCGGTCCATTAATGCTTCTCATGAGCTGTCTCACCGTTCTCTGTCTATCTCAGTCAAACATCTTGTTAGCTTTGGACTTTCATTCAACATATTGAACGATAATGCATCATTCATCTGTTAACAATAAGCAATTGTGCTCCTATTAAAGATTTCCTCTCTCATAGAAACGTAGAAAAATAGGTGCAGGAGTGGGCCTTTCAAGCCAGCACCGCCATTCAATATGATCATGGCTGAACATCTAAAATCATTCCTGCTTTCTCCCCATAGCCCTTGATTCCCTCAGCCCTAAGAGCTAAATCTAACTCTCACTTGAAAACATCCAGTGAATTGGCCTCCACTGCCTTCAGTGGCAGAGAATTCCACAGATTCACAACTCTGGACGAAAAAGTTTTTTCTCATCTCAGTCCTAAATGGCCTCCCCCTTGTTCTTAAATTGTGCCCCAGTGATCATAGGATCATTAAACCTATGACCTCTAGTTTTTCGTACCCCCACTCTATGGGTAAAAGACTGTGCACCTACCCTATCTATTCCCCTCATGATGTTATACCCCTCTATACGATCTCCCCTCAGCGTCCTGCGCTCCAAGGAATAAAGTCCTAGCCTGCTCAACCTTTCCCTGTAACTCGGGCCCTCAATTCCACCTTGTAAATCTTCTCTACGCTCTTTCCAGCTTCGCAACATCTTTCCTATAACAGGGTGACTAAAAATGAACACAAACACAAACTGTCCCTTCATGGCAGGGGTGGGGAGATTTGGGTCAGACTTGTTTGGAGAGACAGGCAGCAGGTAGGGAGTAGATACCTGTGCGTCTGATGTACGGTGGGATATCTGAGCTGGACACCCAGAGGATGGATCGGGAATCACCCCAGGACAGAATGGAACAGCTTCCAATGACAAAGACACAACTCCCATCACTGCCAGGCTCATGATGTGCTGCCCTGGAGATCAGCGACTCACAGTAACGCCAGCGAGTGCAGGCACACCAGAAGTGCAGCATTTGCACAGAGGACTGCACTGCAAGCTCTGCACACATGCAGGTGAAAGCAGTCAATCATCTGCCTGGTCCTTCACGGGTTCTGACCTCCCCCATCATCAAAGGGATTTACAGTTGCTGCCTCAAAAAGGCAGCCAGCATCATCAGAGACCCACACCAAAGGGCAGATACGAGCATGGATAGCAGGCTGGCTGGATGGCAGAAGGCAAAGAGTGGCAATAAAGGGCTTTTTCTGGTTGGCTGCCAGTGACTAGCGGAGTTCCGCGGGGGTCGGTGCTGGGGCCGCGACTGTTCACGTTGTATATTAATGATTTGGACGAGGGGATTAAATGGCTTCGTGGCCAAATTTGCGGATGATATGGAAATAGGTGGAAGGGCAGGTAGTGTAGAAAAAGCAGGGACTCTACAGAAGGACTTGGACAGGTTGGGAGAGGGGGCAGAGAAGTGGCAGATGGAATATAGTGTAGCAACGTGTGGAGTCATGCATTTTGGTAGTAGGAATAAAGATGTAGACTATTTTCTAAATGGGGAGAGAATCCAGAAATCGGAGGTGCAAAGAGACTTGGGGTGCTGGTGCAGGATTCCCAAAAAGTTAATCTGCAAATCGAATCGGTAGTAAAGAAAGCAAACTCAATGCTAGCATTTATTTCAAGAGGGCTTGTATACAAAAACAGGGATGTGATGCTGAGGCTCTATAAGGCGCTGGTAAGGCTGCATTTGGAATATCGTGAGCAATTTTGGGTACCATATCTGAGGAAGGATGTGCTGGCTCTGGAGAGGGTCCAGAGGAGGTTTACAAACATGATCCCAGGAATGAGTGGATTAACCTATGATAAGCTATTGTCGGCACTGGGCCTGTACTCACTGGAGTTTAGAAGAATGAGGGGGATCTCCTGGAAACATACAGAATAGTGAAAGGCTTGGATTGAGTGGATGTGGAGAGGATGTTTCCACTAGTGGGAGAGTCTAGGACTAGAGGCCATAGCCTCAGAATTAAAGGATGTTCTTTTAGGAAGGAGATAAATGCCTTTAGTCAGAGGGTGGGGAATCTGTGGAATTCTTTGCCACAGAAGGCTGTGGAGGCCAGGTCAGTGGATATATATTTAAGGCAGAGATAGATGGATTCTTGATTAACAAGGATATCAGAGGTTATGGGGAGAAGGCAGGAGATTGGGGTTAAGAGGGAGAGATAGATCAGCCATGATTGAATGGCGGTGTAGATTTACTGGATCGAATGGCCTAATTCTGCTCCTATCACTTATGACTTATGACACCAGCCCGGCCACACACTCATTTCATCCCTGTCATCGGGAACCTGAACCTGAAAACTGTAACGTCCAGGTTCAGGAACAGTTTCTTCCTCACAGCCATCAGGTTATTAAAGACTACAACCTCAAATAAGCTCTGAGCTACATAGACTTGGGGGCATCGGTTTTGTCTTTTTGCACTATTATTGTTTGCTTTTTATGTGTGTGAGTGTGTATATATGTATATATATATATGTATAAATACTGTATATATGTGTGTGTGTATGTTTCTATGTATGTATGTGAGTATATGTATGTATATGTGGGTATGTATATATATACACACTGATTTTCTTCTCTCGTTTATCATATTGTTTACAGTGTACTATGTTTACATATTCTGTTGTGCTGCTGCAAGTAAGATTTTCATTGTTCAATCTGGGACATATGACAATAAAACACTCTTGACTCTCGATCTCCAGAGATGCTGCCTGTCCCGATGAGTTACTCCAGCATTTTGTGCCTGTCTTGACTCTTGGCACGGTTTCACCCTTCATGAGAACGTCAGCGCACGAAGGATTGTGAACGTCCCCACTTCTGACGTTTGCAAGACAGAGCGTCGCCAGCATTCTGCAGTTACGGTGGTAAACCTGCGGCCGCACAATCCTTCCTCTGCCGACCGCGAGTGGAAAAAACCAGTGGTCTATCTTTATCACAAACAGGAAGCCGTGTCTGCCTGGAATCTGCAGAAGCCACATTCAGCGTTCAGCGCAGCCCAGGTGTCGCAACCCAGCCTCACGTCAACGGATCACTCGAAGAAACAAAGTCACGCTCAACCTGCACACAAATCTAATTCAGAATTAGAGTTACCGCAGCAACAAAGAGGAATATGTGCAGAACTGTCATGAGCTACGTAGAATGTAATAGAAGTATAGAAAATAGGTGCAGGAGTAGGCCATTAGGCCCTTCCATCCAGCACCGCCATTCAATATGATCATGGCTGATCATCCCATTCCTGCTTTCTCCCCATATCCCTTGATTCTGTTAGCCCTAAGAGCTCTATCTAATTCTCTCTTCAAAACATCCCGTGAATTGGCCTCCACTGCCTTCTGTGGCAGAGAATTCAACAGATTCACAACTCTCTGGGTGAAAATGATTTTCCTCATCCCTTATTCTAAAACTGTGACCCCTGGTTCTGGACTCTCCCAACATGGGAATATGTTTCCTGCATCTAGCATGTCCAATCCCTTAAGAATTTTGTATGTTTCTATAAGATCCCCTCTCATCCTTCTAAATTCCAGCGAATATAAGCCCAGTCGATCCATTGTTTCATCATATGTCAGTCCTGCCATCCCGGGAATTAACCTGGTGAGCCTACGCTGCACTCCCTCAATAGCACGAATGTCCGTCCTCAAATTAGGAGACCAAAACTGCACACAATACTCCAGGTGTGGTCTCACCAGGACCCTGTACAACTGCAGTAGGACCTCCTTGCTCATATACTCAAAATTCTCTCGCTAGGAAGGCCAACATGCCATTAGTTTTCTTCACTGCCTGCTGTACCTGCATGCTTACTTTCAGTGACTGATGTACAAGCACACCAATGTCTCGTTGTACGTCCCCTTTTCCTAATCTGACACCATTCATATAATAATCTGCCTTCTTGCTCTTGCCACCAAAGTGGATAACCTCACATTTATCCACATTAAACTACATCTGCCTTCTCACCCAACCTATTCAAGTCACCCTGCAGCCTCATAGCATCCTCCTCACAGCCCACACTGCCACCCAGTTTTGTGTCATCTGCAAACTTGAAATTACATTTAATTCCTTTTTCTAAATTAATATATATTGTAAATAACTGGGGTCCCAGCACTGAGCCTTGCAACACCCCATTAGTAACTGCCTGCCATTCTGAAAATTAATTCCTACTCTTTGTTTCCTGTCTGCCAACCAGTTCTCTATCCATGTCAATACCCGACCTCCAATACCATGTGCTCTAATTTTGCACACTAATGTCTTGTGTGGGACCTTGACAAAGGCTTTTTAAAAGTCCAGATACACCACATCCACTGGTTCTCCCTTATCCATTCTACTTGTTACATCCTCAAAAAATTCCAGAAGATTAGTCAAGCATGATTTCCCCTTCATAAATCCATGCTGACTTTGACCGATCTTGTCACTGCTTTCCAAATACGCTGCTATAACATCTTTAATAATTGACTCAAGCATCTTTCCCACTACCGATGTAAAGCTAACTGGTCTATAATTCCATTTACTCTCTCCCTCCTTTCTTAAAAAGTGGGGTTCCGTTAGCTACCCTCCAGTCCACAGGAACTGATCCTGAGTCTATAGAACATTGGAAAATGATCACCAATGCATCCACGATTTCTAGGGCCACCTCCTTGAGTACTCTGGGATGCAGACCATCAGGCCTTGTGGATTTATCTGCCTTCAGTCCCAACAGTTTACCTAACACTAGTGCCTGACTAATGTGGATTTCCTTCAGTTCCTCCCTCCTGCTCGATCCTCGGTCCGTTAGGATGTCTGGGAGATTGTTTGTGTCTCCCTTAGTGAAGACAGAACCAAAGTAGTTGTTTAACTGTTCTGCCATTTCCTTGCTTCCCATTATAAATTCACCTGTCTCTGACGTTAAGGGACCTACATTTGTCTTCACTAATCTTTTCCTCCTCACATATCTATAGATGCTTTCAGTCATTGCTTATATTCTCTGCCAGCTTTCTTTCATGGTCTATTTTCCCCCTCTTAATTAACCTCTTTGTCCTCCTCTGTTGAATTCTAAATTTCTCCCAGTCCCTCGGTTTGCTGCTTCCTCTGGCCAATTTATTTGCCTCTTCCTTGGATTTAACACTATCCCTAATTTCCCTTGTGGTTGAGCCACCTTCCTGTTTTATTCTTACACCAGATACTTCATAATCATGAAGTTATTCCAGGAAGCCAGATATTGTGTGCCCAGCACCAAATAAAAACTCTCCACTTGTTTCATCTGGAGTACGGCAAGCAATTCCTCAGTGGACAGTGGACAAAGGCCGGGGTTTGTGCTGGTCGGCTGAGAGATGTCGCCAAGTCTCAGCCACATCCAGACAGCTCGGTCTAATCATCAATGTCCTCTCACCCCACTTCATCCATCCCTGCAGCGATCCCCGGATATGTGCCGCTCCTGCCCTCGGCCCTGCCTCCTTCTGCAAGTGCCCTGGTCTGTTCACAGTGTGGGTGATTACAGAGACACCAAGACCTTTCAACCCTGCTCTCTGCCACTGGTGCCAGAGTTAGGAGCAAAAACTCAACGCTCATTGTCAGAGGACTAACTTGTTGCAGTGCCCAACATCCTTGAATGTATTCATAAACGTCTTGTTCACTGAGATATATCACTGTTTGCATTCTTCATGTAACCACGTTGCAGCACTATAGATGCGTTGTTATAGCAACTACGTTGCCCCTGGCCACTGTCCCTTCTCTTTACACCAACAGAAATACAAGACCGTTCTACATGTGTTGTCCTGCTAGTTGGTTCCATCGCAGGAAGAAACATCAACTCCACACACACTATCGAGATCCGAGATGTATTCAAGAGAGAGTTAGATTTAGCTCTTGGGGCAACGGAATCAAGGGATATGGGGAGAAAGCAGGAGCAGGGTACTGATTCTGGATGATCAGCCATGATCATGTTGAATGGCAGTGCTGGCTCTTAGGGCCAAATGGGCTACTCCTGCACCTATTTTCCATGTTCTATGTTTTCTATCCCACTGGACCCTGAGCAGAACACACAGTGCTGGAGGAACTCAGCGGGTCAGGCAGCATCTGTGGTGGGACTGGACAGACGAAGTTCTGGGTCGGGACCTGTCTTCACATCTGCCCATTCCCTCCACAGATGCTTCCTGACCCGCTGAGTTCCTCCAGCACTGTGCATTTTGTCCTCAATGCCAGGCACTCTTTGCCTTTGCTTCCCGGCAAAAGGTCCTTAACCCAAACATGACTAGATTTCTCTTTCCACGGATGCTGCCTGACTGACTGAGCATTTCTAGTACTTTCTGCTTTGATTTCATTTTCCAGCATCAGCAGTTATTTTGATTCATTATTTTCACGTCAGTGGCTGAATTTCAGACTCAATGCTCTTCGTGAACAGTGACTTACAGAGATCCCTGACACAGATATTATATGACCCCAGATTATAGTTGTATGCATTTTCGCACCTATTTGAACACAAAATCGTTTCCATTATAATGGGTCAGACCACAAGATGGATCCAGTGAAGGCATTTAACATGATGAAAGGATGAGAAATAACACCAGGAGAGATGGTCACTTTATATCCCCTGGAAAAAAGGCTGCAAGATTCTTTGGAGAGTTGACTAATCCAATTTGAAAAAGGAAATTGTGTCACAGCGGCACAGCGGGTAGAACCGCTGCCTCGCAGCGCCAGAGACCCGGTTCAATCCTGACCGCAGGTGCTGTCTGTGTGGAGTTTGCACGTTATCCCTGTGACCGCATGGGTTTCCTCAAGGTGCTCCGGTTTCCTCCCACATCCCAAAGACGTGCGGGTTTGTGGCTTTAGCTCAAAGATACAGCGCAGAAACAGGCCCTTCAGCCCACCAAGTCTGCTCCGACTGGCGATCCCCACACATTGACATCGCCCTGCACACACTAGGGACAATTTACATTTACACCCAAGCCCATTAACCTACAAACCTGTGCGTCTTTGGAGTGTGGGAGGAGACCGAAGATCTCGGAGAAAACCCACGCAGGTCACGGGAGGTACGTGCAAACTCCGTACAGGCAGCACCCGTGGCCAGGATTGAATGCGGGTCTCTGGCACTGTAAGGCAGCAGCTCTACCACTACGCCACCGTGCCCCCTTTAACAGAGGTTAGTTGTCCTCTGTAAATTGCTCCTAGTGTGTAAGGAGTGAATGAGAAAGTGGGACGGCATTGAACTAGTGTGAATGGGTGATTGATGATTGTCGTGGACTCAGCAGAGGGCTGAAGGGCCTGTCTCCACGATGTTTCTATAAATGAAAGCAAACCAGTTTGTGGCGTTGCTGTACCTCACTTGCTGATGTGGACCCCACTCTGCCCTGACCCTGCACCCTCACTGAGTACTCCCCTGGCTCCAGGAGCCATTCACTGCAAGTAATCCTCAGAACCACAGGTAAATTCATCCCAACCTCTGAACTAGGAAGTGTAAGAAAATAACTGCAGATGCTGGTACAAATCGACGGTATTTATTCACAAAATGTTGGAGTAACTCAGCAGGTCAGGCAGCATCTCGGGAGAGAAGGAATGGGCGACGTTTAGGGTCTCGACCCGAAACATCACCCATTCCTTCTCTCCTGAGATGCTGCCTGACCTGCTGAGTTACTCCAACATTTTGTGAAGTTGGAGTTGTTGCTTCAACTGTTAGAGCATTGTTTACGTCGCATCATTGACACCAGCTGACAACTGGTGCATAACTCACAACTTGCAGAGAAATTAGCATTTTCAATCAGTGTCACAGATGAAAGGAAACTTCGTCCACTTGGTCACCAGGTGACCTTATTGTGGCTTTCCTCACAGCCAAACCACAGGTGTTAGAGATAGCAACTGCTGTGTGGCCTCTGTGGCACCTGCCAGCTCCGTCTACACTTCACGCTGCCTCGGGGAAAGATGGCAACATAACCCAGGGCCACTCACTCCACAGTCATTCCCTCTTCTCTCCCGGCAGGCAGAAGGTAGAGAAGCTTGAAAGCACGTACCACCACACTCAGGAAAAGCTTTTCCTCCGCTGTTATCAGACCACTGAGCAGTCATAAGCTAGGGTATAGCCCTGATCTCCCAACCTACCTCTATGTGGACCTTGCACGTTTCCCCTGTAACTGTAATGCTGTAACACTATATTTTACACACTGGCATTTTTCTATTTGCACTACCTCTTGCACTAGTATTGCAGTTATGTACGATATGATTTTCAGCGAGATTGTACTCATGTATGGCCTGATGTGATTTGCCTGAACAGCATGCAGCCACTCCACATGTAATACTGAATCGATGCCACTGTAGAACTGCAAATCCCTGGGGCGATTCTGATCAGTTCCACTGAGAGATCATCGATGTCTGGGTGCGGCCCTGTTGAGGGAAGTGCCCTGTAAGAAAAGGGCGAGCCTTTGGCTGCGAGTCTTCGACGAGGAGGCTGAGGTGAGGAGGATACGCTTGTTTTTAAGCTTGATTTGTTTTTAGACACTAAAGTAATGGCGGACAAGTTGGTGTAGTGAGTTTCCTGCAGGATGTGGGAAGGTAGGGACACCGCTGGATCTTCTGGGGGCTACACCTGCAAGAACTGTGTCCAGGTGCAGCTCCTGAATGGACGTGTGGTGGAGTTGGAAAAGCAGCTGGATGACCTCAGGGCCATCCGGGAATGCGAGAGTTTCCTGGACAGGACCTACTGTGAGGCTGTCATGCCAAGGGTCCAGGTCGAGCGAAGGTGGGAGACCGTTTCAGGGGGGAGTGAACGTGGACTACAGGAGACCCCAGTGGCTGTGCCTATTGCAAACAGGTACACCCTCTTGGGAGCTGTCGGGGCAGAAGATGCTTCCAGTCCGAGCGGCGGACAGGTTGGCGGCTCTAATCCAGGCAAGGAAACTCGACCAGGGAGACTGAAGTCAGGAAGAGCCATAGTAGTGGGTGACTCCATTGTCCGAGGTACGGACAGTAGATTCTGTGGCCGCAGGCGGGACTTGAGGATGGTCTGTTGCCTCCCTAGTGCCAGGGTTCATGACATGACGGACCGGCTTCAGAACATCCTAGCGAGGGAAGGCGATCCACCGGAAGTAGTTGTGCACGTGGGCACGAACGACGTCGGGAGGAAGAGGAAGGAGATACTGCAACGTGAGTTTAGAGAGTTAGGAAGAAGACTGAGAAGTAGGACGTCGAGGATGGTTGTCTCTGGACTGCTACCTGTACCTCGTGCTGGTGAGAACAGGAACAGAGAGATCGGGGATATGAATGTATGGCTGAGGGGCTGGTGCAGAGAGCAGGGATTTAGATTTCGAGATCACTGGGATCTCTGCTGGGGTAGGGGTGACCTGTACAAAAGGGACGGGTTACACCTTAACAGCAGGGGGACCAACATTCTGGCAGGCAGGTTTGCTAGTGCTACACGTGTGGGTTTAAACTAAGTAGTGGGGGGGGAGGGGTTGACAAATTGGGAATATGAAGATGGAGTTAAAGGGGAAGTGAATACAGGAGAAATTGCAAAGGACTCTAGAATAAATGGGAAGGAAAGTTCTAGATGTGATAAGATAGTAAGGGCAGGGCCAATTGTGACCGGTGTGAGAGGGGAGGGAGGTGAATACCGAAGATAAAGTGTTGTATTTAAATGCGCGAAGTATAAAAAATAAAGTGGATGAGCTTGAGGCTCAGTTAGACATTGGCAAGTATGATGTTGTGGGAATCACAGAGACATGGCTACAATAATAATAATAATAATAATACATTACATTTGTATAGCGCTTTTCTGGAAACTCAAAGGCGCTTTACAAAGTAAATAAAACATAAAAAGAAATAAATAAACGAACAGAAAAGGATGAATAAGGTGGAGCGGCGGTCAATGATTGAAGGCAGTGTTGAACAGCTGAGACTTCAGTGATGTTTTGAATGTGGTGAGTGAGGAGGAGTCTCTGATGGTTTGAGGTAGTGAGTTCCAGAGGGTGGGAGCAGTGATGGAGAAAGCCCTGTCCCCCCAGGATCTGAGTTTGGTCCGGATGGGGGGGGGACAGGAGGTTAGCAGCAGCAGAGCGGAGGGTGCGGGTGGGAGTGTGTCTGTGGAGGAGGTCAGTCAGGTAGGATGGGGCCAGGTTATGGAGGGCTTTGTAGGTCATGAGGAGGATTTTGTACTGGATTCTCTGGGGGATGGGGAGCCAGTGGAGCTTGTAAAGGACAGGGGTGATATGGTCACGGATCAGGGAGTGGGTGAGTAGACGGGCAGCGGAGTTCTGGATGTATTGGAGTTTATTGATGTTTTTGAAGGTGAACCATAGAGGAGGCTGTTGCAGTAGTCCAGACGGGAGGTGATGAAGGCGTGGATGAGGGTTTCTGCAGCTGTGGAGGAGAGGGATGGACGGAGACGGACGATGTTTTTGAGGTGGAAGAAGGCTGTCTTGGTGATGTGTTTAGTGTGTTTGTCAAAGGAGAGGGTTTGATCAAAGATGATGCCAAGATTCCGGATGTGAGGGGAGGTGGATACTGAGAAACCATCGATGTTGAGGGTGAAGTTGTGGGTGGATTTGGTGGGCGTTTTTGGTCCAATGATGTTGATTTCGGATTTGTCACAGGGGTTTGTTTGACAAGAGGACCAGGGCTGGGAACTGAATATTCAGGGGTATACAACCTATCAAAAAGACAGACAGGTGGGCAGAGGGGGTGGGGTCGCTCTGTTGGTAAAGAATGATATTCACTCCCTTGCAAGGGGCGACATAGAATCAAGAGATGTAAAATCAGTATGGATAGAAATGAGGAATTGTAAGGGTAAAAAGACCCTACTGGGAGTCATCTACAGGCCCTCAAACAGTAGCCTCGACATAGGGTGCAAGGTGAATCAAGAGCTAAAATTGGCATGTCGAAAATGTAATGCTACGGTAGTTATGGGAGATTTCAACATGCAGGTAGACTGGGAAAATCAGGTTGGTACTGGACCCCAGGAAAGGGAGTTTGTGGAGTGCCTCCGAGATGGATTCTTAGAACAGCTTGTACTGGAGCCTACCAGGGAGACGGCAATTCTGGATTTAGTGTTGAGTAATGAACCTGATTTGATAAGGGAACTCAAGGTAAAAGAGCCATTAGGAGGCAGTGATCATAATACGATAAGTTTTAATCTACAAATTGAGTGGGAGAAGGGAAAATCGTAAGTGTCAGTATTACAGTATAGCAAAGGGGATTACAGAGGCATGAGGCAGGAGCTGGCCAGATTTGACTGGAAGGAGGCCCTAGCAGGGAAGACGGTGGAACAGCAATGGCAGGTATTCCTGGGAATAATGCAGAAGTTGCAGGATCAATTCATCCTAAAGAGGAGAAAAGATTCTAAGAGGAGTAAGAGGCACCCATGGCTGACAAGGGAAGTCAAGGACAGCATAAAAATAAAAGAGAAGTACAACATAGCAAAAAAGAGCGGGAAGCCAGAGGATTGGGACTCTTTTAAAGAGCAACAGAAGATAACTAAAAAGGTAATACGGGGAGAAAAGATGAGGTACGAGGGTAAGCTAGCCAATAATATAAAGGAGGATAGTAAAAGCTTCTTTACGTATGTGAAGAGGAAAAAAATAGTTAAGGCAAATGTGGGTCCCTTGAAGACAGAAGCAGAGGAATTTATTATGGGGAACAAGGAAATGGCAGACGAGTTGAACTGGTACTTTGGATCTGTCTTCACTAAGGAAGATACAAACAATCTCCCAGATGTTCTAGTGGCCAGAGATCCTAGGGTGACGGAGGAACTGAAGGAAATCCACATTAGGCAGGAAATGGTGTTGGGTAGACTGATGGGACTGAAAACTGATAAATCCCCAGGGCCTAATGGTCTGCATCCCAGGGTACTTAAGGAGGTGGCTCTTGAAATCATGGATGCATTGGTGATCATTTTCCAATGTTCTATAGATTTAGGATCAGTTCCTGTGGATTGGAGGGTTGCTAATGTTATCCCGCTTTTTAAGAAAGGAGGGAGAGAGAAAACAGGAAATTATAGACCAGTTAGTCTGACATCAGTGGTGGGGAAGATGCTGGAGTCAATTATAAAAGACAAATTTGCGGAGCATTTGGATAGCAGTAACAGGATCGTTCTGAGTCAGCATGGGAAATGGGAAGGGGAAATCATGCTTGACTAATCTTCTGGAATTTTTTAAGGATGTAACTAGGAAAATGGACAGGGGAGAGCCGGTGGATGTGGTGCACCTTGACTTTCAGAAAGCCTTCGACAAGGTCCCACATAGGAGATTAGTGTGCAAAATTAGAGCACATGGTATTGGGGGTAGGGTACTGACATGGATAGAAAATTGGTTGGCAGACAGAAAGCAAAGAGTGGGGATAAATGGGTCCCTTTCAGAATGGCAGGCAGTGACTAGTGGGGTACCGCAAGGCTCGTTGCTGGGACCGCAGCTACTTACAATATACATTAATGACTTGGATGAAGGGATTAAAAGTAACATTAGCAAATTTGCAGATGACACAAAGCTGGGGGGCAGAGTGAACTGTGAGGAAGATGCTATGAGGTTGCAGGGTGACTTGGACAGGTTGTGTGAGTGGGCGGATGCATGGCAGATGCAGTTTAATGTGGATAAGTGTGAGGTTGTCCACTTTGGTGGTAAGAATAGGAAGGCAGAGTATTATCTGAATGGTGTCAAGTTAGGAAAAGGGGACGTACAACGAGATCTGGGTGTCCTAGTGCATCAGTCACTGAAAGGAAGCATGCAGGTACAGCAGGTAATGAAGAAAGCCAATGGAATGTTGGCCTTCATAACAAGAGGAGTTGAGTATAGGAGCAAAGAGGTCCTTCTGCAGTTGTACAGGGCCCTAGTGAGACCGCACCTAGAGAACTGTGTGCAGTTTTGGTCTCCAAATTTGAGGAAGGATATTCTTGCTATTGAGGGCGTGCAGCATAGGTTTGCTAGGTTAATTCCCGGAATGGCAGGACTGTCATATGTTGAAAGACTGGAGCAACTAGGCTGGAATTTAGTGGAATTTACTGGAATTTAGAAGGATGAGAGGAGATCTTATTGAAACATATAAGATTATTAAGGGGTTGGACACGTTAGAGGCAGGAAACATGCTCCCATTGTTGGGGGAGTCCAGAACAAGGGGCCACAGTTTAAGAATAAGGGGTAGGCCATTTAGAACGGAGATGAGGAAAAACGTTTTTAGTCAGAGAGTTGTAAATCTGTGGAATTCTCTGCCTCAGAAGGCAGTGGAGGCCAGTTCTCTGAATGCATTCAAGAGAGAGCTAGATAGAGCTCTTAAGGATAGCGGAGTCAGGGGATATGGGGAGAAGGCAGGAACGGGGTACTGATTGAGAATGATTAGCCATGATCACATTGAATGGTGGTGCTGGCTCGAAGGGCCGAATGGCCTCCTCCTGCACCTATTGTCTATTGTCAATTAACCGTTTCTTTGCAGTGCAGCCCAACTTGCTGTCTTCTGCTTTTACTTTGGACTTTTACAACTACAGGGTGTCAGTGGTCTAATGGTCACTTTGAAGAACCTGGAAGCGGTTTTGCTGATTCATTAATTTTGTCAAAACCCTGCTGTAAAATGTGAAGTGCGTCATATCAAGAGTGTGAGCCCATTGCATCAAAGGCAATGATGGGCAGCACAAATTTTCATGTATTACATCATGACTCCCACATGCATGGACAGATCCCATTAGAGCTGTGTTCAATTCCATTAGTTGAAGATGATGATAACATTGGTAAAGTTGATAAAACAGAATGCCCACCTGCCCACAGTGGTGGTGGAGAGGGAAGGGCCTTTTAGCTGCAGGTCACAGCTCCTCCCTCATACATCCCAGTCCCATCTGTACTTAGAGTCGCACAGCACGGAAACAGGCCCTTCTGCCCAACTCGTCCACACCAACCAAGTTGTTCCATCCACACCAGTCCTACCTGCCCACATTTGGCCCACGTCCCCCTAAACCTTTCCTATCCATGTACCTGTCCAAATGTCTTGATAGGTTTTGTTATAGTACCTCTTCCGGCAGCTCGTTCTGTATAGCCACCACCCTCAGTGAAAAGGTTTCCCCTCCATGTTCCTCCAAGTGCAGCCTCACCAACATCTTGTAGAACTGCAAAGTAACATCCTGACCTCTACACGCACTTGCCCGACTGACACCCGGCAACATCTTTGCAAATATCCTGGCGTACTCTCCTGTGCTCTCACAGCTTCCCAGTACAGTCAGAACCACACACACTACTCCCATTGTGGGGAGTCTAACAGTCTCAGTACAATTGGCCTGCTTTTATCTATATACTAAAACTCTCCATTGTTATCTTGTTTGTGACTGAACTTCAGCCAAAACGGTACACGATAGCGCCACAATTTTAGGCCCACCTGACTCACATATTAGTGATAATGCAAGTAGTTTTATTGAAATCGGTGTTATATTTTTAAAGTTATTCACATTTTAAAGTTTATAAAGGGGGGAGGGGGAGGGGAGAAGGGAGGAGAGGAGGGAGGGGGAAGGGGGGAGTGGAGGAGAGGAGAGGGGGGGGAGGACAGGGTGCTGCACCAATGCAGGAGAGGTTTGGGCCCAACGGGTCCACTTTGTCTAGTATACTATAGAAGTACAGCACAAGAACAGGTCCTTCACCCCACAATGTGTGGGTCGATCCTGATGCCAAGACCATCACTCATCCATCTGCACATAATCCATAGCCCTCCATTCCCTGCATATCCATGTGCCTATCCAAAAGTCTTGTACCTGTCTCACCCACCACCCCTGGCATCGTGTTCCAGGCACTCACCATTGTCTGTGTAACATAACTTGCACATCTCCTTTAAAAACTTTGCCCCTCTAACCTTAAAGCTATGCCCTCTAGTATTTGATTTTTTCCATCAATTTCCAACAATTTCCATTTAAAATAGTAAATGAAAAATTTAAATATCTAGGTATCTATGTAACTAAGATATATACATCATTATTTAAAGCAAATTTCCCCCCATTACTGAACAAACTACATAAGAATATTCAATATTGGAAAACACTCCCTATCTCAATGGTTGGCAAAATTAATGCCATAAAAATGATTTTTTTACCTCAAATATTATACCTTTTTCAGACAATTCCGATATATTTGACAAAAAACTTTTTTTAAAAATTGGACTCTATTGTTAATGATTTTATCTGGGATTATAAGAATCATAGGATAAACAAAAGACACTTGTGTAAATCAAAAATAAATGGAGGCCTGGCTTTACCCAATTTTTTGTTTTATTTCTGGGCAGTTAATATTAAAAATATGAATTTCTGGTTGGAAGAAATAGATCATCAACCAGACTGGTTAAAAATGGAAAAGGAAGATTGTTTACCTTTTGATATTGGTTCGATATTATTTGCTACGTCTAAATTAAACAAAAAAAATTATAGGGGAAACCCTATAATATTTAGTGCTATACGAATTTGGAAACAATTAAAAAAGACATTAAAATTAGATAATTTATCACTTTTTCTTCCAATTGTGAATAATCCTTTGTTTAAGCCTTCATGGGTAGACGGGGGTTTTACACAATGGAAGGATTATGGAATTAAAAATATGGGACAACTTTATAAGGAAGGCACCTTTCTGACATTTCAGGAGTTGCAACAGACTTATGGTCTTCGTGGAAATGATTATTTCAGATATCTTCAACTTAGAGATTATGTAAAATCGAACTCCCAAAATTTTCGAATTAGAAATTCAGAAATTCTTGATGAATGTTGGAACAAACATCCTAATACAGAAAAATTAATATCTTATATATATAATATCTTATTAGACAGTGACATTCCCTCCACGGACTTATACAGACAAAAATGGGAAAAAGAATTAAACCAAGTAATAACGAAAGATACTTGGGAAGAAAGTTTGCAACATATACATCAGTGTTCACTAAACGCCAGACATTCTCTAATACAATTTAAAGTAATACATAGGTTACACTATTCAAAAACAAAACTACATAAAATTTTCCAACATATCTCACCTAAATGTGATAAATGTCAACATTTAGAAGCTACATTATTTCATATGTTTGCAAACTGTATAAAAATTAAAAAATTCTGGGTAAATATTTTTAGCATAATATCTAAAGTAACCAGCACACAATTGGACCCAGATCCAAAATTAATTATACTCGGAATATTAGAATTAAATCAAACATTTAGAACAACACAAAGAAACTTCATTGATTATAGTTTAATAACAGGAAAAAAATTAATTCTAAAATTTTGGAAAGGCACTACGGCCCCCACAATCAAAATGTGGATTATAGAAATGACGGAGACCTTAAACGTGGAAAGAATCAGATTTTCCCTGTTGGACAAACAGGAATTATTCATTGGAACATGGTCTCCTTTTATTGATTACTTAAAGGGTCAGAATAGTTCAGCACAGGAACCTGACTAGCACTCGGACTAAAGAATGGATGAAATGCGATACTTTGAAATGTACGAATATATCTCGAATGAAGTTTTTGTTATTTTAATAAATTTTTCCATTCTTCTTTAACTAACTTTTTCCTTATCTTTTTTTTTTTTTTTTTTTTTTTTTTTTTTTTTTTTTTCTTCTCTCTCTTTTCTTTCTTTACTTCATCTATTTCTTTAGTTCTATCTAGTTTAAAAAAAAAATTTAAAAAGGGGGCAAAAGGTATTGGAGACAATATAATAATAATTGACAATATTATCAATTTAAAAATGTATGACTGTAAAGATGTAAACAGGTTATGTACCTATCTCCAATAAAAATTTATTTAAAAAAAAAAAAGGAAAAAAAGGTTCTAACTCTCTCACACAGAAAAAACGTTCTAACCAGTGGCTGCTTTGTGAGAGATTCAGAGGATTCGGAAAAGTAGGGTGAAGAGGAGGGGGTGGGGGGGTGTTCTGTTTTGGATCTCAGTTGCCTGGTTGCACTCTTATCGAACCTACTTAGAGCAGCAGGGAGAAGGCCTGCTGCTTGTAGCTCAGTCTGCAAGGCCAGGCCATTGATGAACCATGTGATATAGTCCCCAAGGTGATAGCAATGCATGTCTTAAAGTGACAGGTTCCCCAGCAGCCAATCTCACAAGCCAATGCTGCACACTACTGCAGGACTCACGCTTCCTGGTGTGTACGGTGACCTCCTGCTGCCTGTGACACGAGGCCCAAGGGTCTTCACTGAAATGCTCATGGATGTGATGTGCTGCATTGTACAGACACCTGGATCAAGAGTGGAGCTTCACATTTCATGTAGGAACTGGGGCAGGGTCTGTACTCTGTCATTCGGTGCAGAGCTGAGCAAGGCAGCACGGTGGCACAGCGGTAGAGTTGCTGCCTTACAGCACTTGCAGTGTCCCAGAGACCCGGGTTCGATCCCGACTATGGGTGCTGTCTGGCCGGAGTTTGTACGTTACCCCCCCCCCCCTCCCCCTCCCCCTCCCCCTCCCCCTCCCCCCCCCCCCCCCCCCGGTGACCTGCGTGGGTTTTTTCTGATATCTTCGGTTTCCTCCCGTACTCCAAAGATGTACAGGTTTCTAGGTTTAATTGGCTTGGTATAAATGTAAAAATTGTCCCTAGACAGTGTTAATATGCGGGGATCGCTGGTCGGCACAGACTTGGTGGGCCGAAGGGCCTGTTTCCGCGTTATATCTCTAAAACTAAAACTAAACTGCGAGGTTTGGTTGAAGTTGGAGCTCACTGTTCCAGCTGCCACTCATTGTGGACCAAAGGAACAAGTGGTGGGTAATGTCCGCCCTAACGCTGGCATAGGGGCCATCCAGCAGATTGGAAATGATGGTCACAACTGAAATGACAGTAACATCTCCTTCTAAACATGTGCACAATTTCTGTCGAGACACAAGGAACTGCAGATGCTGGAATCTTGAGCAAAACACAAAGTGCCGGAGGATCTCAGTAGATCAGGCAGCAGCTGTGGAGAGAATGGACTGATGATGTTTCGGGTCGGGACCCTTCTTCTGAGTGTCAGCGAGTCTTGATTGGCATGGATGAGTTTGGCCGAAGGGCCTATTTCGGTGCTGTATGACCTCTTTGATCGATGTCAAGGACCTGCTGCTTGATGTTTCTAGGAGTCCACATGCAGCCATCTTCCTCTGGAAGTCCCTGAGAGGTGGCTGAAGATTATAAAGTTAACACCCAGATGTGGATAGCTCAACAAAAAGGAATGCCGGATAAATGCAAACCACAGAGAAGGTTTGCAAAGAGGTGCTTGTGGGCTGCTGTCGTGTGAGCTGTTTTCACATTGAGAGGCATTAGGTTAGTGGCAGGAGCCCGTGTGTGCGGGTTTATGGACACAGCGGTACAGCTGAATCTATGTTGATTCCACCCCATACATCACCTCAGCTGTGTTGCTCAGTCCTGCTGCCCTTCCTCCAGCAAGTACAGCATGAAAACACACCTACCTTTCAAGTGCAATGGAAAGAAATGACTCTTTTGTGTTATTGACGAGATCGCAAGAGACCACAAGTGCAGAAGGCATGATGTTCTCGATCTGTAAGATCTAATCTCCCTCAGGTCACCGCTTTGTATATAAGAAAATAACTGCAGATGCTGGTACAAATCGAAGGTATTTATTCACAAAGTGCTGGAGTAACTCAGCAGGTCGGGCAGCATCTCAGGAGATTCACAAAGTGCTGGAGTAACTTCTTCAGTCTGAAGAAGGGTCTCGACCCGAAACGTCACCCATTCCTTCTCTTCCGAGATACTGCCCGACCTGCTGAGTTACTCCAGCACTTTGTGAATAAATACTACCGCTTTGTATATGTTGTTTTCTGAGAGAAACGTATCCCCGGCTCCTCACCCTCAATTTCCCACTTCTTAAACTTTTCAGAGACGTGGAAGTTGCAAGATGGCCTGGAACATGGCAACCCTCTGCGTGCTGTTCCAGAAGAGGATCTAGTGTATTCATGTATGGTATTATTTGACAGGATAACATGCAGAACAAGCTTGTCCCTGTATCTCTGTACCCCTGCTCTACTCACTCTACACTCACGACTGTCCATTACAGTGTGAACTCCATCTTCAAGATGGCCGACGACACCGCCATTGTTGGACGAATTACAGATGATGATGATGTCAGAGTATAGAGGTGAGATCGATCAGCTGACCAGATGGTGCCAGCACAACAACCTGGCTCTCAATGTCAGTAAGACCAAGGAACTGGTTGGGGACTTTGGAAGAGGAAGGATGAGGACCCACAAATCAGTCTGTATCGACGGGACGATGATGGGAGAGAACCAAAAGCTTTAAGTTCCTGGGCATGCGTAATTCTGATGATCTTTCCTGGACCCAGCACACTGATGCAATTATAAAGAAAGCACATCAATGCCTCTACTTCCTCAGAAGTTTGCGGAGATTTGGTCTGTTAGAGAGGATTCTCTTGAACTTCAACAGGTGTACAGCAGAGAGCATATTGACTGGTTGCATCATGGCCTGGTTCGGCAACTTGAATGCCCAGGAGCCAAGAAGCCTGCAAAAAGTTGTGAACACTGCCCAGTCCATCATGGGTCTGGCCTCCCCTCCATCGAAGGGATTTATCGGAATCGCTGTCTCAACCAGGCAGCCAGCATCATCAGAGATCCACACCACCCTGGTCACACACTCATTTCACCCCTGCCTTCGGGAAGAAGGTACAGGGGTACGAATTTCATTGTTCTATCTGGGACATATGGCAAGAAAACCACTCTTGACTTGACAATAACTAACCAAACTAAACAAAGTTATTCCAACAACTTGCCGAGTTACTTTGTGTGAAACTAAACTAAAATGTTAGATAATTCAATGCAAATGATGATGATTGATTATCTTCATAAGTGATAGAAGCGGAATTAGACCATTCGGCCCATCAAGTCTACTCCGCCATTCATCATTGCTGATCTATCTTTCCCTCCTAACCCCATTCTCATGCCTTCTCCCCATAACCCCTGACACTCGTACTAATCGAGAATCTATCTATCTATCTCTGCCTTAAAAATATCCATTGACGTGGCCTCCACAGCCTTCTGTGGCAATGAATTCAACAGATTCACCACCCTCTTACTAAATTGGAGGAACAGCACCTCATATTTCTCTTGAGCAGCTTACTTACACCCAGCGGTATGAATATTGATTTATTTACCTTGGTAACCCTAGCTTTCCCTCTCTCTCCCCGTCTCTCCCCACCCTAGTTCTCTGACTAGTTTCACTGTCCTCATTAATTTTACTGATTGTATGCCTCCTTGTCACCTTCTCCTCAGCCAACAACCAACCACTCTACATTTCCTTGATCTTCATCTGCTTTGATCTGTCTTTTTTCACTCCTTACCCTTCCATATCTCTCGACCCCCTCTCCCCTGACTCCGTATGAAGAAGGGTCTCGACCCATTCCTTCTCTCCAGAGATGCTGTACTGCCTGAACCGCTGAGTTGCTCCAGAATTTTGCGTTTATCTTCGGTGTAAACCAGCATCTGCAGTTCCTTCCTACACATTGTGTCAGTTTTATAGGAACACTGTCACCTGGTAACATGAGGGTTGCCAGCATTTTCAATTTTGGTTTAAGCCTTGATTCCAGGCTTAAGGAGAAATGGAAAGGAATGAATGTATTTCCTCCAGAGTTTACAGGGTTGAGTGTTGATCTCATTGGAACAGGTGATTCTGAGGAAATGCAATTTAGTTTATTATTGTCACAGATACAGTGGAAACCTTGTTAAGTGTGCTATCCAGCCAAATCGTGCCATACAAGAGCACAATCATACACAAGTGAGAATGTAACGATTGTCGTGGATTATCATAATCATAATCATAATCATACTTTATTAGCCAAGTATGTTTTGCAACATACGACGAATGTCATTTGCCGTACAGTCATACCAATAAAAAGCAACAAAACACACAAAATACATTTTAACATGAACATCCACCACAGTGACTCCTCCACATTCCTCACTGTGATGGAAGGTGAAAAAAGTTCAATCTCTTCCCTTCTTTGTCCTCCCGCGGCCGGGGGCCTCGAGCCTTCCGTTGACGGGATGATCTTGACTCCCGTAGCCGGCGACATTTGGGCCCTCCGCATCGGAGCAATCACGCTCCTGCATCGGGGGCGATCTACCCCGGGCCGGGGCTTGTCGAACGTCATGCAGCTTTTGGAGCTTCCAGACGTCGGTCTAAACCCAAGACTGTGAGCTCCTCGATGGTAAAATCCGCAGGCCGCAGTTGGAGCGTCGATCCCAGGCAAGGAATCGGCTCTGATGGTAAGTCGACGCCCAGCGGTGGGGCTCAAAGTCAGTCCCGAGCAAGGTCTCCAGCTCCACGATGTTAGGCCGCAGAGCGACCGGAGATACGATCCGGAAAACAATCGCATCTCCGGCAAGGTAAGAGATTGAAAAAAGTTTCCCCCGACCCCCCCCCCCCCCCCCCCGCCCATTCCCCACATAAAACAAACCAGAGAACATTAATACAGACTTTTAAACACACTAACAAAAAGACGAAAAGGACAGACGACTGTAGGCGAGGCTGCCATCGATCCTTCTGGGATAGCACGCAATGAGTGGCCACGCTCTGGAGTTGGTGGGATGGATTTGATAAGACTAGTGTGGGCTGGAGGTGTGAGTCCAAGGACCACTCTCAGGATAAGGCACCAGCCATTGAGGGCTGAGGAGAAATGATTTTGTCCCCATGTGGTGGTGTGAACTTTTGGACTTCCCTCCTCGATAAGGCTGTGGGTGTATTCAAGGCTGGTTGCTGGAGAGTTGGAACTGTGGGACAAGGCAAGCAGTGCAGTCCAGTGAAGTTGCAGCAGGTTTAACAAACCAATGTCCTTCCCTATTCTTAACTCTTACGTGAGTTGGACAGGCTGGGACTTTTTTCTTTGATGCACAGAGGCTGAGGGGGGACCTTATTGAGGTGTACAAGATCATGAGAGGCACGGACAAAGTGAACACTCACAGTCTTTTCCCCAGGATAGAGGATTCCAAAACTAGAGGACACAGGCTTACGGTGAGAGGGGAGAGATTCAAGCAGAACTTCATGAGCAACTGCTATAGAAACAGATACAATTACAATTTGTAAAAGACATTTGGACAGGTAATTAGAGGGTTATGGGCCAAATTGGATGAGCCAGCGCTCGGCCTTGACAAGTTGGGACAAAGGCTGTCAACCTCCATGGCTCTATGACTCTAATTTACCCCACTTACACTAAGGGCAATTTACCATGGCCAAGTAACCTACCAACATGCACGTCTTTAGGATGTGGGAGGAAACCAGAGCACTCAGGAAAATCCCACGCAGTTACAGAAAAAGTGCAACCTTTTTTTAAATTTTCTTATTCTCTCTTTCCAATAGTTTATAGGTTTTTTTTTTCTTTCTTCTTTATTTTTTATTTTCTCTCTTTAAAAATTGAAGCTATGTAAGAACTTTGTAACAAATTTGTCTTTTATTTCTATTTGTACATATGCTTTTCAAAAAAAAAAATATTAAAAAAAAAAAAAGAAAAAGTGCAACCTCCACACAGACAGCTCCCGAGGTCAGGATCGAACCTGGGTCTCTGGAGGTGTGAGGCAGCAACTCTGCTCCCTGCACGATTGTGTTGCCCTTATGTTGGCGGTTCCTATTTCTTCAAGGGGGAATGGTCTGTTTTTTTTAATATGGACGATGGAACTCGAGGCCTCTGCGAGATAAATGCTGAATTTGGTTCCCAGGTCGTTTGTTGGAACTATATTTTATTCTGGGCTCAGCCTAATCTGGCAGGGTTTGATGCTGACTTGTGGAAAAGTAGGCTGAATGTTCTGTTCTGTTGCGTTAACCCCCCCCCCCCCCCCTCCCACCCACCTTAATGAGCACAAAGTGCAAGACTCAGCACTGTGATAAGTGTGGAACGTACTGTACTTGAGGCACAGATGCTTCTAATAGGAATCTGGGCAAGCACACCAGGGCAAGGGCAACAGAAGCTTTGCCCGATAGTGTTTACTTTTAGTTTAGAGATACAGCACGGAAACAGGCCCTTCAGCCTACCGAGTCCACACTGACCATCGATCATCGATGCACATCTATGTCATCACACTTTCCCATCCACTCCCGACACACTAGGGACAATAAAACAGCAAGCCTGCGTGTCATTGGGATGTGGGAAGAAACCGGAGCACCCCATGGAAACCCACGGGTGAAGAAAGACATTTCCCACGACTGGTCGTTGGGCAGGTTGGCCACTCCATCACAGTCAAACGCACACTCCACCAGATCAACAATAATATTCACTCTTCAATTGTCCAGACGATGAGGCAGGAAACATGTTCCCGATGTTGGGGGAGCCCAGAACCAGGGTTCACAGTTTAAGAATAAGAGGTAGGCACCAGGGTAAGGACAACAGATGAGAAAAAACTTTTTCGCAAAGAGAGTTGTGAATCTGTGGGATCCTCTGCCACAGAAGGCAGTGGAGGCCAATTCACTGGATGTTTTCAAGAGAGAGTTTGATTTCGCTCTTAGGGCTAACGGAATCAAGGGATATGGGGAAAGCAGGAACGGGATACTGATTCTAGATGATCAGCAATGATCATATTGAATGGCGGTGCAGGCTCGAAGTGCCGAATGGCCTACTCCTGCACCTATTTTCCATGTTTCTATGTTTCTATCATATCAACAAAAAATAATAAGCAATGAAAAAGAAACTTACCAATCCCATTCTGTCTACTCTGAGTAAACCTATCATATATTATAGTCAGAGACCTATATAGCTTGGAACCAGGCCTTTGGCCCACTGTGCCCATGCCCACCAAGTTGGCAGACTGGGCTTGTCCCGTTTGCCTGCATTAGTCCCGTAGCCCTCTAAAACATTACTATCCATTATATCTGGCTAAACGTATTTAAAAAATCATGATGGTGCGCTGACTGTACAGTTTGTGTAGCGCCTTGTTTACTTTAGACTTTAGAGATACAGAACCCCTTCGGCCCACCGAGTCCACGCCGACCAACGATCACCACGTACACTAACACTTTCCTACACACACTAGGGACAATTTACAATTTTACCAAGACGATTGGCCTGCAAACTGTACGTCTTTGGAGTGCGAGAGGAAACCGGAGCGCCCAGGAAAACCCACGCGGTCTCAGGGAGAACGTACAAACTCCGTACAGACAGCACCAGTAGTCAGGATTGAACCTGCGTCTCTGGCGCTGTAATGCAACTCTACTGCTGTGCCACTGTGCAGCCGAGGTCATGCACACCTCACCTGGCCGTGCCCCATCCCACAACAGCCTCCACACCCCTGCAATTGCCAACCCACACTGGCTGCACGCTACCATCTACGTTTTAAAATGCCCAAGACAGGCACAGATGGAGTAACTCAGCGGGTCAGGCAGCATCTCTGGAGAAGATGCATAGATGACGTTTCGGGTCGGAACCCTTCTTCAGATTTAAAATGCCCAACTTTGCTTTTAATCCTTCCATGGTCTCAACCCCTCATTAGCTGTGTTCCCTCCTCCTGCCCTGCACTTTGTGAGATAACAACATCTTGGAATCCCTGGATGCAGGAACTCCTCGATGGTGGTTGTATGTTCAGCCAATGTCTTCCAATCCTCTCAAGCCAAAAGACCTTCAATCACCAGTTTTAGTCATTTGGTCAAACAGTTCAGAAACAAGCCTTTTGGCCCAAGTTGTCCGCGCCAACCTAGATGCCTCATCTGAACTTGACCTGTTTGCTCGCATTTGCCCCTTGTCCCTCTAAACCTTTCCAATCATGTACCTGTCCAAATGTCTAAATGTTGTTATTGTACCTGTCTCAACTACCTACACTGACAGCTCGTTCCAAACACTCCCACCACCCTCTGAGTGAAAAAGTTGCCCCTCAGGTGTCTATTAAATCTTTCCCCTCTCACCTTAAACCTATGACTTGTGGTTCTCAATTCCCCTTCCCTAGGTAAAGCACTCTGTGCATTCACCCTATCTATTCCCCTCATGATGTTATGCACCTCTATCAGATCATCCTTCATCCTCCAGCGCTCCAAGGAATAAAGTCCTTGCCTGCCCAACCTCTCCCTACAGTTCAAGGTCTCGAGTCCTGGCAACATCCCGGTAAATCTTCTCTGCACCCATTCCAGCTTAATGGCACCTTTCCATTACAGGGTGACCAAAACGGAACTATTCCAAGTGCTGGAGACTTCTGGAGACGACTCCTGACCCGAAAGGTCATGTGTCCATTCCCTCCCCAGATGTTGCCAGGTGTTGAGTTCCACCTGCACTCTGCCTTTTGCTCAAGATTTCAGAACTGTGTGAACTTCCAGAATCATTTCTCCGACTGATGAAGGGCAGGATGCCAAAAGCCTTCCTGACCACCCTACCTACCCATGATGTCACTGCAATGAAACCTTTCAACTATGTACCTGAGTTGGATCCCTCTGCTCTACAACACTCCCCGGGACCATACCATTCACTGTGAAGGTCCTGCCCTGGTTCGACTTCCCAAAATTCAACACCTCATTGTTAATTTAGAGCATTTCTCCAAATAGACACACCGGTTTAGACAACAGACGTCAACAGAGACTAAAATAAGAAACCTTCGTGTTCCAAGCCACAACCACAGCAGTTGCTATATCGGTAACCACATACCTGCATATTTATTTTTCCTTCTTTCCTTGCCACGCTGTTATAAGTTTACACTTTCTTTCGATATTGAGACCATGACAAATGTGCAGCTGACAGCTCGAAAAGGACTGAAGATCTGTCTGCATTTCAACAACAGGACTTGCATTTACTTTCAGAAAGCCTTTGTTCGTAACGATGAGACATTCGCTCCAATGCACCTTGCAGATAGAGATGCTGTGTCTTTGCCAATGCTTCACGAACCAATGAAAGGCAGACAATCACATTAACAGGCCAGGCACACCCATTTAAAATGTGTGCAAGCATTGCTCAATTAGATTGATGCTGCAGATCTCTGAGGTTCTAGGTCACGTTAATAAAAGCTGCTGCATTAACCGTATTCACTTTGCAAGTTTTACTTCACTTTAGACTTTACAGATACAGAGCCGAAACAGGCCCATCGATTCCATGCCAACCAGCGATCACCCTGTACTCTAGCACTATCCTACACACTAGGGACAATTTACAATTCTACCACAGCCAATTAACCTGTGAACCTATACATCTTCGGAGTGTGGGAGGAAAACAGAGCACCCAGAGAAAACCCACGTAGCCAAAGGGAGAACGTGTAAACTCCTCACAGAAAGCACCCGTTCGTCACAATCGAACCCGAGTGTCTGGCGCTGTAAGGCAGCAACTACAGCTGTGTCACTGTGAGAAGATCTCTGTTCATTGTGAACATTTCAAGGTGATCACTATTCCATTCGATGTATCTGTTTCATTCTGGGGATGTGGGTATTGTTGGTATGGCCGCACCATATGTTACTAGGGAGACTCCTCTCCATATCTGCACCTCTTGTCACCTTGTTACCCCGCGCCTCTGCTATTTACTCCACCCATCCGCCAACTTGGATGAAGGGATTAAAAGTACCATTAGCAAATTTGCAGATGATACAAAGCTGGGTGGTAGTGTGAGCTGTGAGGAAGATGCTATGAGGTTGCAGGGTGACTTGGACAGGTTGTGTGAGTGGGCGGATGCATGGCAGATGCAGTTTAATGTGGATAAGTGTGAGGTTATCCACTTTGGTGGTAAGAATAGGAAGGCAGAGTATTATCTGAATGGTGTCAAGTTAGGAAAAGGGGACGTACGACGAGATCTGGGTGTCCTAGTGCATCAGTCACTGAAAGGAAGCATGCAGGTACAGCAGGCAGTGAAGAAAGCCAATGGAATGTTGGCCTTCATAACAAGAGGAGTTGAGTATAGGAGCAAAGAGGTCCTTCTGCAGTTGTACAGGGCCCTAGTGAGACCGCACCTGGAGTACTGTGTGCAGTTTTGGTCTCCAAATTTGAGGAAGGATATTCTTGCTATTGAGGGCGCGCAGCGTAGGTTTACTAGGTTAATTACCGGAATGGCGGGACTGTCATATGTTGAAAGACTGGAGCGACTAGGCTTGTATACACTGGAATTTAGAAGGATGAGAGGAGATCTTATCGAAACGTATAAGATTATTAAGGGGTTGGACACGTTAGAGGCACGAAACATGTTCCCAATGTTGGGGGAGTCCAGAACAAGGGGCCACAGTTTAAGAATAAGGGGTAGGCCATTTAGAACTGAGATGAGGAAAAACTTTTTCAGTCAGAGAGTTGTGAATCTGTGGAATTCTCTGCCTCAGAAGGCAGTGGAGGCCAATTCTCTGAATGCATTCAAGAGAGAGCTAGATAGAGCTCTTAAGGATAGCGGAGTCAGGGGGTCTGGGGAGAAGGCAGGAACGGGGTACTGATTGAGAATGATCAGCCATGATCACATTGAATGGCGGTGCTGGCTCGAAGGGCCGAATGGCCTCCTCCTGCACCTATTGTCTATTGTCTATTGTCTATTGTCAATCTCCGCCCTCATTTGTTCCAGCCCTAACTCTCTTTTTAACTTTAACCCCCCCCCCCCCCACTCCATCGGTCTGAAGAAGGGTTCCGACCTGAAACGTTGCCTGTCCATTCCCTCCGCTGAGTTCCTCCTTTTTTTGCTGAGGAAATTTACCGTTGTCTGAAGTGCAACAACAAAGTGCAAACGATCTGAGGAAAATATTGTTTGAAGATGGAGACCACAAACCCAGCACAAATCTCATTGTTCACCAGGCCACTGTGACCCCTGCCCTCCTGAGGACAACCACGGCAGATACACTGCACCTCTGGAACACTGTCTGCACAAACTCCTCCAAACCTACGAGCATCCACACCTTTCCCACACCCACATCACCTACACTGCCGGTTCAGTTGGTATTGGTAGGCAGCCAACACTCTCATCCTCGATGCCATGACATATACCACCCATCAGGGCAGCTGACGGGTGGCATGGTGGCACAGTGGTAGAGTTGCTGCCTCACAGGACCAGAGACCCAGGTTCGATCCTGACCACGGGTGCTGTCTGTGTGGAGTTTGCACGTTCTCAATGTGACGGGTGGGTTTTCTCCGGGTGCTCCGGTTTCCTCCCAAAGATGTGCAGGTTTGTAAGTTAATTGGCTTTTGTAAATTGTCCCTCGTGTGTAGGATAGGACTATTGTACAGGTAAATCGATGGTCAGAGTGGACTCGGTGGATCAAGTGTAACAACTGCACTTATTCCTGGCAATCCCATTCCTGGTGGGATATTTGGGACAACATTGAGGGCCTCGATTCCTGGCATCAGAAGCACGACAGAACGTGCCGGGATCGAACCCGAGTCTCTGGCGCTGGAAGGCAGCAACTACAGCCGTGCCACTGTGAGAAGTCTCCTGTTGTGAACATTTCTGGATGATCACTCTTCCAGTCGATGGGTCTGTTTCATTCTGGGGATGTGGGTATTGTTGGGATGGCCACACCATATATTACTGTGGCCATATCTACTCTCCTTATCCACACCTCTTGACACTTGTTACCCCTCGCCTCCTCTGTTGCTCACCCTTTGGCTGTGTTTGTGGTTCCTCATCAGCCAACTCAGAACCCACGGAAGTGGAATGGAGGTTTTCCTGGGCCTGAGACGAGGAAGAAGAAACTCATTTCTTGTGCGGTGAATATAACAATTCTTCCCATTGTCGCGTGATGTGGCACCACAGTGAGGTCCTCCAGCCCTGCCCACCAATGCTCACTCATCCCACACTCAGGGTGGTGGGTGTATGAAACGAGCTGCCACATGAGGCAGTAGAGCAGATACTACAACAGCATTTAAAAGACATTTCGCCAGGTACATGGATTGGAAAGGTTGAGAGGGATGTGGGACAAACGCAGGTAAATGGAGTAGCTTACATGGGATATCTTGGTCGGCATGTGTAAATGGCGCATCTTGCTGGCATGGGCAAGTTGGGCTGAAGAGCCTATTTCCCTGCCGTACGACTCTACGGCTCAGGTGACCCTCGGGTTATCCTTGAACGGACTTTGCTGGCTTTACCTTGCAATAAACGTTGTTCCCTTATCATGTATCTATACACTGTAAATAATAATAATAATAATAATAATACATTTTATTTATATAGCGCTTTTCATATACTCAAAGACGCTTTACAGAGATTTTGAGAACATAGGGAAATTAATAAATAGATAAATAAGTAAATAAATAAATGAACAGAGAAAGGAGACAGTAGGTGAGGTGACCTTCAGTGGTTGAAGGCAGTACTGAACAGGTGAGACTTCAGCGATGTTTTGAATGTGGTGAGTGTGGGGGAGTCTCTAACGGTTTGGGGTAGTGAGTTCCATAGGGTGGGAGCAGCGATGGAGAAAGCCCTGTCCCCCCAGGATCTGAGTTTAGTCCGGATGTGGGGGGATAGGAGATTGGCAGCGGCAGAGCGGAGGGTGCAGGTGGGAGTGTGCCTGTGGAGGAGGTCGGTCAGGTAGGATGGGGCCAGGTTATGGAGGGCTTTGTAGGTTATGAGGAGGATTTTGTACTGGATTCTCTGGGGGATGGGGAGCCAGTGGAGTTTATAAAGGACGGGGGTGATATGGTCACGGATCGAGGTGTGTGTGAGTAGACGGGCAGCGGAGTTTTGAATGTATTGAAGTTTATTGATGATTTTTGAGGGTGCGCCATAGAGGAGGCTGTTGCAGTAGTCCAGACGGGAGGTGATGAAGGCGTGGTTGAGGGTTTCTGCAGCTGTGGAGGAGAGGGATGGACGGAGACGGGCAATGTTTTTGAGGTGGAAGAAGGCTGTCTTTGTGATGTGTTTGATGTGTTTGTCGAAGGAGAGGGTTTGATCAAGGATGATTCCAAGATTCTGGATGTGAGGTGAGGTGGATACTGGGAGACCATCAATGTTGAGGATGAAGTTTTGGGTGGATTTGGTGAGCATTTTTGGACCAATGATGATGATTTCAGATTTGTTGCAATTGAGTTTGAGGAAGTTTGATTGAAGCCAAGATTTTATGGCTTGATATAAATGGCTTGATTATAATCATGTATTGTCTTTCTGCTGACTGATTAGCACGCAACAAAAGTTTTTCACTGTACCTCGGTACACGTGACAATAAACTGAACTGAACAGTTGGCCCTCAAATATTTCAGTTTTGTCTGAAAATTGGAACGTGACAATAAACATCCAAACACTGTACAGTTGCAAATAGGGTTGTAACTGAAGCAATGGCAACCTTTGTATTGTGTCTAATCTTAGAACACCTCAGCAAAGTGCACAAGTAGTTGGACCCTGATAAATATCGATTGTAAATTCCCCAAACTTTCCACTCCATGCGATTCACAGAGAGAGCGGCTGACTTTACCGTTCAGAGTTAAGACCACAAGGTTGCGTGGCCTCAAACCATTCAACTACAATAATCATTATCTTGCCGCCTTGCCCTGCAAACCATGCTCACTGGACTCAAGCTTCAGCTGATCACAGGTATCACATCACGTAACCCACACCCTTTCAATGTCACCTTTTTGCACTTCCTTCTTTAACATAAAATCTTTCAATCCAAAAAACACAACAACCGAGGGGGAGGTAGAATTAGTTGGAAATGCTTTCCTTGGAAAACTGGATCATAGCTTGATAAGTTTTATAAAATGTCACTGCTTGTCCCTGCTGAGCAGAACAGAACCAGGCCCTTTGCCCCACCACATCCACACCAACCAGAAAGCACACATCTACGGTTTAGTTTAGAGGTACAGTATGGAAACAGGCCCATTTGCCCACTGAGTCCACGCCGACCATCGATCACCCGTACACACTAGTTCGACGTCATCCCACTTTCCCATCCACTCCCTGTCTTGGGGCAATTTATAGAGGGCCAATTAACCTACAAACCTGCATGTCTTTGAGATGTGGGAGGAAACCAGAGCACCCGGAGGAAACCCACGCTGGGAGAACGTGCAAACTCCACGCAGACAGCACCCATGGTCAGGAGTGAACCTGTGTCTCTGGTGCTGCGAGGCAGCAGCTCTACCCGCTGCGCTACTAATCTCAATTTAAAACAAATTATTTTCACGTTCCCTTCTCTTTCCCCCAGGTTCTACCACCTACCTCCCTCAATCTCCACATGACAGCACCAAGATTGGACCCGGGTTACTGATGCTGTGGGGCAGCAGCTCTACCAGCTGCACCACTGTGCGACCTCTTTATCCTTTGATTACCCTCCTTGGTATCTTGACACAAAAGGTTATCGACCAAAGGTTAAAGCTCTACCAATTTCCCACTCATCCCATCTCAGTGCCAGAGACCAAAGAGAAAATGTCATCTGAATATCGACAGGCCCATTCAACCTCGTTCACCCAGAAATGAGGCTTCAGTCTGAAGAAGGGTCTCAACCTGAAACATCACCTATTCCTTCTCCCCAGAAATGCTGCCTGTCCCTCTGAGTTACTCCAGCATTTTGTGTCTCTCTTCTGTATAAACCAGCATCTGCCGTTCCTTCCTACACATGAGGCAGCATGCATTGTTTACAAGAGAGCTGGCTGATTTTATGATTGGGAGCAAATAGTGAAAGAGTGCTATTGATGGTCTTGGGTTCCTTTGGGTAGATTTAGTTTAGTTTAGAGATACAGAGTGGAAACAGGCCCTTCGGCCCACCATGTCCGCACTGACCAGCGATCCCCACACACTAACACTATCCTACACACACTGGGGACACAATTTACAATTTTACCATGCCAATTAGCCTATAAATCCACACATCTTTGGAGTGTGGGAGGAAACCAGAACTGGAGAAAACCCAAGCGGTCATGGGGAGAACGTACAAACTCAGTACAGACTGCACGGTTTCTGGCTGTCAGGCAGCAAATCTACCGCTGCACCACCCTAGATAGTGTGGTTAAACAGACCTCACAACATGCAACACATGGTGGAATGCAATCAAGAATCATGGCGTCTGATGCATCTTTTAATCCTCTATGTTTTGGTGTCTCCACAGAAAACCCCCCAGAAAAAAAATCACTTTATCGTCCAAATAACCGTCAAGAGTGGTCCTTCTAGTGAAACTGCACAACTCACCCGTCACATTGATGGGAGACTGCGATCCCTCTCCAGGAACCCTGCATGTTCAAGAACAGCTTCTTCCCAGCAACCATCATACTCTTGATCACTGCACTGACCTCGGCAACTATGAACTTCTGTTGCCTGTGTTTTTGCTTGCACTAAGAACTTGGGCTTTTGATTGTTATAGTTACTAACAGTAATACTGGCCTCTTGTATTATTGTGTATTTATTGGTGGGTGTTGCTTTAATGGGCCTGTAAAGCTGCAGCAAGTGGGAATCAGTCTCACTTGTTTGTTGCCGGTACACATGGCAATTGAGACACAGAACTGCAGACGCATTTACAGGTAGTAATTAAATTATGGTGAATGAACTCTGATACCGGGACTGCATCGACTTGGCTATCTCTCTCTGTCTCTCTCTCTCTCTCACAGTGACTTTAAACACTGCCATAGTTTGTTGGACGAGTCTCACGCACTTTGTGAGGACACACCTCATGTGGTATATCAGGAGCCAGGTGGCACATGAGATCCAGCCACGGCCCAAATAGCGTTTAACTGCTGCTTCCCGAGAATGAATCTCCACCTGAAGAAGGGTCCACAACCGCCGCCCGAACCATCACCGATCCATGAGACGCTGTCTGACCAGCTGGGTTACTCCAGCACTTTGTGTCTTTTTTTAAATTGTAAACCAGCCTCTGCAGTTCCTTGCCTCTCCCCTCTACTTCCCACCCGTTGATTCCCGGCCCACGCTTTGCCAACTAAAGAGGTACAGAATGTGCTGGGGCCGGGGACGGGGACGGGGACGGGGACGGGGACGGGGACGGGGACGGGGACGGGGACGAGCCCCTCGGAGGATAAGTGCAATGTTGCAAGGACGTCAGCTATTTCCTGTGTCTCTGCTGTGTTGGGAGAGGATCGTCGGGCGGCGAGAGTGTGCAGTCGCGCCGGGGCCAGGTGTAATGGGTAGGTGCACAGGTCGGGGACAGACACAACTCCACGAGTGGCTGGGTCGCGGCTATTTCACTGTGCAACCCTGACATGGGGCGTCTGTCTCACTGTGTGTGAAGATCGCCGCGTCCTCAGTAGTTCCACAACTACGAAGGGAAGTCGTGGTGGGACCACTCGTCTCAACTCCAAGGGGCTTCCTTCGTTCCAGTAACAGTGAAGCTGGATAATCCCCGGGACTGACCTGATGCGTTCTCCTTGTACCCCAGGTTACGGGATCCAGTGATCTGTTGGACCGCTGTGTGCAAGAAGGACCTGCAGATGCCGGTTTAGACCGAAGATAGACACCAAAAGCTGGAGTAACTCAGCGGGTCAGGCAGCGTCTCTGGAGAGAAGGGATGGGCGACGTTTGGGGTCGAGACCCTTCTTCAGACTGAGAGTCAGAGGGAAAGGGAAAGGGAAATCTAGACAATGTTGTAGAGAGATATAGAACAAATGTGAAAGACGTGCAAATACAGCAAGGATGCTGAAGGGAGGGAGGGAGCGGGCCGTTGTGAGAGCGCTGTTTGGCGATAGTTTTCGTCCTGTTCTTGCGCTCGCAGCGACCAGGACTTGTTGCATATCCTGGGAAAGACGGATTATATTTCTGTGCGGAGCAGACGGCCCAACATTAAGGGTTGAGTCACAGGTGATTTGAGTGGAAGAATGGAGCCGCCGCTGGGCAGGTAAAGCAGGGTTTTAGTTTAGGGAGAGACTTAGAATAATGTCTCCTGACGTTTACATCGCTGCTCAGCTAGTGGGACATGGGGGGGGGAGCTCAGCTAGTGGGACATGGGGGCTCAGCTAGTGGGACATGGGGGCTCAGCTAGTGGGACATGGGGGCTCAGCTAGTGGGACATGGGGGCTCGGCTAGTGGGACATGGGGGCTCAGCTAGTGGGACATGGGGGCTCGGCTAGTGGGACATGGGGGCTCAGCTAGTGGGACATGGGGGCTCGGCTAGTGGGACACGGGGCTCAGCTAGTGGGACATGGGGGCTCAGCTAGTGGGACATGGAGCTCAGCTAGTGGGACATGGGGGCTCGGCTAGTGGGACATGGGGGCTCAGCTAGTGGGACATGGGGGCTCGGCTGGTGGGACATGGGGGCTCAGCTAGTGGGACATGGGGGCTCAGCTAGTGGGACATGCAGCTCAGCTAGTGGGACATGGGGGCTCGGCTAGTGGGACACGGGGCTCAGCTAGTGGGACATGGGGGGGGGCTCAGCTAGTGGGACATGGGGGGGGGGCTCAGCTAGTGGGACATGGGGGGGGGGGGGGGGGCTCAGCGAAAGACGAGCCCTGGAAGCACCACCGTTACACACGGAGAGCTCTCTTGTGAAAGGTACAGAGAGGAAGCCCTTGCCTCCCAGAGCTCGGTATAAGATTATTACGGGGTTGGACACGTTAGAGGCAGGAAACATGTTCCCAATGTTGGGGGAGTCCAGAACCAGGGGCCACAGTTTAAGAATAAGGGGTAGGCCATTTAGAACTGCGATGAGGAAAAACTTTTTCAGTCAGAGAGTTGTAAATCTGTGGAATTCTCTGCCTCAGAAGGCAGTGGAGGCCAATTCTCTGAACGCATTCAAGAGAGAGCTAGATAGAGCTCTTAAGGATAGTGGAGTCAGGGGGTATGGGGAGAAGGCAGGAACGGGGTACTGATTGAGAATGATCAGCCATGATCACATTGAATGGCGGTGCTGGCTCGATGGGCCGAATGGCCTCCTCCTGCACCTATTGTCTATTGTCTATTGTATTAACGCCGACCGGATAGGACAGGTTTGGAGGGATATGGACCAAGCGCAGGCAGATGGGACTGGTGTAGCTGGGACACGTTGGCCGGTGTGGGCAAGTTGGGTCGATGGGGCCTGTCTCCACGCTGTATCACTCGGTGACTCTATGACTACTTTTGTTTGCACAGATGCGTCGGGCGGCTGCCACGTCGGAGTGTGGGGATTGTTGGCTGTGACCGCCTTGGCCCTGCTGGCTTCCCTTGTGATGAACGTTATCTACTGTACAGCAACGCGCCACAAAGGTCAGCATCTTGCCCATAATTTCTCATTCCGCTTGTGAAGACACTGCACAGTCGTAGGAGCAGAATTAGGCCATTCGGCCCACTCCGCCATTCAATCCCCATAACCCCGGACACCATTACTAATCAAGAATCTATCATCTCCGCTGTAAAAAATACCCAAAGACTTGGCCTCCACAGCCGTCTGCGGCAATGCTTTCCAGATTCATCACCCTCTGGCTCAATAAATTCCCCATCTCCTTTCTAGAGGCACGATGAGCTGAACAAGTCGCGGCCAAGCCCTGGTGTGTTGTGCGGAGCTGCCTGCCCCTTGGCCCATGGATGCATTGCGCTCTACGCATCAGCACAGTGTAGCTGAGTTAGATCTAGCTCCTGGGGACACGGGGATAAAGCAGGAACGGGGTACTGATTCTGGGTGATCAGTCATGATCACATTGCATGGCGGTGCTGGCTCGAAGGGCCGAATGGCCTACTCCTGCACCTGTTTTCTATGTTTCTAAATAGGGGAAGTGGAGTAAAAATTGCCAAGGCAACACAATTGCAGGTCACAAATCATATTCATTTTCACCATCTGAGCTAAGTGCATTTGACGGCTTGTGTTTTCAAGTGCGTTGAATCAGCAAGTAATGATTAATAATAATAATAATACATTTAATTTATATAGCGCTTTTCTGGAAACTTGAGGACGTTAACGCTTCGGAGAAGTGTGAGTGATAGATGGTCAGTCATGATTGGCCTTTTCCTTGCCGGCAGCGCTTTAAAATCAAAGTTTCTCCTTTCTTTGTGTGAGCGTATTTCCACTCACGGCCACATTGAAGTCCCAACCGCGCTGACAGGAGCGCTTCTCCAAATGTAGTCCGAAATGTTGCGCTCTGTACAGTACTATTGTAATGTGGAAATGCGAAAACCAGCTTCGGGTTTGCTGCTGTGAATTTGTCTCTGGGAGCAGTTTTTTAAAAATCGTTCCTGCTGGTTACATTTTCACATTCAAACACACACTAACCTGCAAGTTTCAAAAGAGGAACTGGAAGGCAATAGCTAGTGGAACAAGTGACCACCGCTCCCCGCTCTCGGACAGCTCATTCCATTTATCTGTGTGCAGGAAGGAACTGCTTTAATCCGGAGATAGACACAAAAAGCCGGAGTAACTCAGCAGGTCAGGCACAGCATCTCTGGAGAGAAGGAATAGGTGCGGTTTCGGGTCGAGGCCTTTCTATTCACCCATTCCTTCTCTCCAGAGATGCTGTCTGACCTGCTGAGTTACTCCAGCTTTTTGTCTATATTCCATTAAACATGAAATGCATTTGACTCTCCCCTCCCCTCCTTTTTGTAAACATTTGAAAAAGAGAATTAGCAGTCTTAGCTGAAGAGCTATTCTGAGTTTTGAATACAATCTGCTTTAATGTGTTTGAAACAAAACTGAGCAATGTGTGCTCAGTTAGGTTACATTTCACAATTGTCTCTCAGAGAGGCTACATACAGCAAGCTGTTTGGTCTTTTAACATTATAATAGTGAAACTTGGAAGAATTAATATAATTTTCTGATTTACAGCACCCAGACGAATATACCGAAGCGTCAGTCAACTGCAGAGGTATGGCCGCGAATCTTTTATTTTTTCCAAAAACTAAAATGTATTTCTGGAATTATTGAATACGAATTATTTTGCTGTGAATTGCCCAGTTCAAAAATCAGTTCAATTTTTGTTGTATGCCTGGCAGTCAGATTATCCCCGTATTGTTTCTAGCTGGGACATGTTGGCCGATGTGGGCAAATTGGGCCAAAGGATTTGTTTCCACACTGTATAACTCTATGACACTAAAAAGGCGACCTCTAGATATAAAGTGGCTACTATCTCTGAATATTTACGTGCTGTTCAGAATTTTAGATTACAAAGAACCATCAAACTCGCACCATTAAATAATTAATAAAAGATGGGGTTGGAATGGGACACATGTTTAATATATCATTATTACACAATGCACATGTTTAATATATCATTATTACACAATTGGCTACCTTAAAAACAGCAAGGTGTAGTTTACAGATTGTTCCCGATGTTGGGGAAGTCCAGAACTAGGGGTCACAGCTTAAGGATAAGGGGGAAGTCTTTTAGGACCGAGATGAGAAAACATTTCTTCACGCAGAGAGTGGTGAGTCTGTGGAATTCTCTGCCACAGAAGGTAGTTGAGGCCAGTTCATTGGCTATATTTAAGAGGGAGTTATATGTGGCCCTTGTGGCTAAAGGGATCAGAGGGTATGGAGAGAAGGCAGGTACAGGTTACTGAGCTGGATGATCAGCCATGATCATATTGAATGGCGGTGCAGGCTCGAAGGGCCGAATGGCCTACTCCTGCACCTATTTTCTATGTTTCGATGTTTACAAAAGTTTGTAGGCGCAGAGGAAAAGTAACAAACAGTTTCTCCCTTAAGAATCCCACTGTTTTTTTCCTAACATGTGCAAGTATATCAAAGTAATTATTTCAAATGATTTATGGCGCCAATTCCATTTGTGGTTGATTTAACACCAGTTTACGTGACTGTATTTGAACATGGAATTAATTGCCAGCAAGTCCCCTGACTAGATGGGGATTTGTGTTGCGTGCTTGTAACAGAATGATCACTCACAACCACCACCTCCACAAAAAGTCCACTTCCACAAGTCACTTTCTGTGAAAGATTACTGGCAGCTTCTAGTCTGACTACATTTAATGGGTCAATGCAGAATGGTTATGTGGAAATGAGATGTTTTTTTCTCCCCCAAAGGGTTTTACTGGATTGGAAAGTTTAAATTAAGGGCCACATCCTAAAAAGACAGGGCAGCACAGACGTTAAAAGCAAAGGAGAAATAGCAACTCAAGGACTTACAATGAGGTGATGGCACTTAACTCCAAGTTGGATCAAATGTGGGGATAAAGGAAAGGTGGGGTTAGTAAGAAGCGGTCCAATTTTTTTTTGGCAAGGAAACGTGGAAGACCAGATGACATAGGTTTAACGTCAAGGGGAAAAAAATTAATAGGAATCTGAGGGTAACTTTTTCTACACAAAGGGTGGTGGGTGTATGGAACAAGCTGCCAGAGGAGGTAGTTGAGGCAGTGACTATCCCAACATTTAAGAAACAGTTGGACAGGTACATGGATACAACGGGTTTGGAGGGATATGGACCAAATGCGGGCAGGTGGAACATGTTGGCAAGCTGGGCCGAAGGGCCTGTTTCCACATTATCACTCTATGGCAATGTGATTTGAAAACCATGAAGGTGCAGGAAAGAGGACAATGCAGTGGTCTGGTATAAAGACAACGTTTACTGTCTGCTTCACATCTTATGTAGTAGGGCATCAATAGGCCGATTCTCTAATGAGTGATGGAAAACCAGCTAGGAAGTCCATTGATTTAACAGTACAGATTTTCAGCTTTTGCAGTGTTAAGTGTACTCAGGCATTTTATTGGAGATTCAGGAAAATGCACACATTTATTTTTCAATCTTTCCAGTGCCACATGAAAGTCTGTAATGGCCTTACACCTCTGAGGGAGTGGAGGTCTGCACACATACTTAGTGTCAGCGTGATCCAGATCAAGAGGTCATTCCTTGACTGTAAAACTTGGATCTGCTTCCCTGAAGCATTGAATCTATAGATATTGGGCTAAGGGCTCCATTACTGCGTTTGAGGCAGCAGACGTTATGTAACGCCCTCCAGGCGCTGTAGCCAGTGCAATGTGATGTTGTCGAGGGCCGTGAGGCCTACCCCTCCACCAGGGGGACGGAAGACAGTGCAGTCGAAAATGACGTGCTGCACTATTTGCTGGTCTGCTCCACACACTCAGGCTGCTGATGAACGCAACCCCCAACGATGCATGTTGGCGTTGAACCGGCCGACCCCTGTACGGAGCCGGTTCATGGCGACCCACACTTTGCGGGGCATGTCCGAGCCGGGTGGGTCTGTGGTGTTCGGTGCGACAGTGAATTGAGGAGGTGGCAATGTCTGTTCCCAACTGGTTCTCCATGCTCCTAGTATGTTGAAACCGGAGCCACAGAGGGTCGCTGCGTGACGGGAGAAAGGGTGACGAGATGACAGGCGTTGAGGTCCCAATTGCTGTGAATCCTGGGCGAGGTGGTGCAAAGGATGTTTGCCGTCCAATGGGGCCTTGCACACCAGCCTATGAGTGAACTACTCTCTGCGAAGCTTGGCGGGTGCGATACCTGCGAGCACCGGCAGGAGATCGATCGGAGTAGGGCGTAGGCAGCCAGCATGGTGTCGTTAAGGGTGGTGCCTAGCTTGCTGGTATGAGCGCTGCGGTACCATGCTGGGGCGGCGAACTCAGCGGCGCTGAGTCCATTACTGCTTTTAATTCTACCTTAGTGGCTCTCACGGGGAGCAGATGCAAAAGACCTACAGCTCCAACATCAATGATTGATCATTCGATAACATTTACAGTCATTGTCTGACCAACTTGACCAGGGTCCTCCAGCCCCTCTACACAACCATCCCTACTCACACTTTGAATTCTCCACTTTAATCAAGTACATTTATTTAATTACATGTACTCGATAAGTAGGTCTCGACCCGAAACGTCACCCATTCCTTCTCTCCAGAGATGCTGCCCAGCCCGCTGTGTTACTCTTGCATTTGTTGTCTACCTTTGTACTTGATCATTTGTATATTCATTACATACCACTTATCATTATTTCTTGAGATCAAATGTTCTATTCTTGCCTAGCCAGGGCTTAATTATAGCACTCTATAAAAGAATTGTTTCATTTTCTAAAATTGTACAACGTGATAAAATAAAGAACACACAAAAATTAGTTCCAGATAGATTCAATGTCAATTTATGGGCACTAGTGGAACATTAATTTTTTAAAAAAATTGTCACCAAGATTACTATTGGTGCACAATATCTTGGTTAGGATGGGGTAATATTAGGCTGGGAACAGAAACGGAAATAGAATATAACCAATGGAGGAAATATTTCAAGCAGTTTTTGAAACAAAAAAAATGACACCTGGTAATTGATTTTTTTAATGCTGGCTTTAAGAAAAACTTGTGCAAAATAATTCTTTAGTTTCCTAACCCTGGGAATAATCTGCATAGTTTTACTATTTAGCGTGTTTTTTTAGTTTAAAAATAAAGATTAAATTTGAATGAAAATGTAGTCATTTGAAATGGGTACATGTATGTGGTTGTAAAGATTCTGATCAGTTATTTTAAATGTTTCCATCACAGATAAACTAAACACTAAACTACCAACTATGCCGTGTAAGCTCTGAATCATCGTGTGTGATATCATAATAATCTCAATGTAATTTAAATGCTTTTGTAACAAATGAGATAAAAACAGGGATATTTAAAATAGAATGTGGCTAAGGTGCGTGTGTCGTGCACAAGCACGAGGGCCTCAAAATAACTACATTTTCTGTAGTTCTAAGGGTTACTTTTAGTGTTATAAATTGCTGGCAAAATATTCTTCTCTAGTGATAGGTAATTTTTGATCATTTTTCTTAGGAAAATTTATTTCAGCACAGAAATAGGCTCCATCTCCCAACCAGGATGCCCTATCTAAGCTAGTCTCACCAGCCCTTGTTTGACCCTTATCCCTTTAAACCTTTCCTATCCATGTACCTATCCAAATGGTCCTTTAAATGCAGTCATAGTACCTGCCTCAACTAATTCCTCTGGCAGCTCGATCCATATACCCACCACCCTGTGTGAAAAAGATGCCCCTCGGGTTCCTATTAAATCTTTCCCCTCTCATCTTAAGCATAAATCTTCTAGTTCTTGATTCCTCATCCCCAGGTAAACCATTCTTGTCAGTATATGATCCAGAACTATGGCCAGACAATGGGCACATCATATCCAGAGAGCTCAAAAGTAAGACACCATCTTGTAATTATTATGACTCCACTTCCAACAATGTGATCGAGATGCATTCTAGCATTTACCCTATCCCATATTAACTTTGGGGAGCAACTCCTCAGAAATCGGCAGGCAAAATAATTAAAACAAATACTGTAACAATGGAAGCAGAGTGAGCACAGTACAGTACAGACTTGATATCAACAGGTAGACTCAAAATGCTGGAGTAATGCAGCGTGTCAGACAGCTATCAACATATCACTTGAGAATTGTTTTCAATTTTTCACATCCTTCTCAATTCCCAAATATTTTGTAGGCAGCCTCCCCAGCACCTCATCTTATTGCTCCTTATAATGTACACAAACTCTGCATTCTCCACCCGAGGTCCCTCTAGCCACAGGCCGATGGGCTTTAAGGCAGTCAAGAAATGAAACCATGTCCTCTGTTTGCAAAAACTGCAGATGCAACTAGAGCAACTCAGCTGGGCAGGTAGCATCGATGGAGAGAATGGACAGACACCATTTCAGGTCAGGAGCTTCTTCAGACTTATTTGTCCTGATTCGAATCATCTGTCCATTCCCTTCACAGATGCTGCCTGACCCGCTGCCTGCCTGACCCGCTGCCTGCCTGACCCGCTGCCTGCCTGACCCGCTGCCTGCCTGACCCGCTGCCTGCCTGACCCGCTGCCTGACCCGCTGCCTGCCTGACCCGCTGCCTGCCTGACCCGCTGCCTGCCTGACCCGCTGCCTGCCTGACCCGCTGCCTGCCTGACCCGCTGCCTGGCCCGCTGCCTGACCCGCTGCCTGACCCGCTGCCTGACCCGCTGCCTGACCCGCTGCCTGACCCGCTGCCTGACCCACTGCCTGACCCGCTGAGTTCCCTTCACAGATGCTGCCTGCCTGACCCGCTGAGTTCCCTTCACAGATGCTGCCTGCCTGACCCGCTGAGTTCCCTTCACAGATGCTGCCTGCCTGACCCGCTGAGTTCCCTTCACAGATGCTGCCTGACCCGCTGAGTTCCTCCAGCATTTTGCATTTTGTTGTGAATTTAAGTGTTGAATTAGTGCAGTTTGTTCCACTGGACCTCACAACTCTTATACTTTCTAACTGCCCAAATTTTTCAATTCAAAGTTCTTACCAGTGCAGTATTATCTTGGGCTACAAGGCCCGTTGTCTAGCTTCTGCCATTGTCAACGACTCCCTCCACCCTCCTCCTTGGTTCCCAGTCTTTGGGGTCCAGCAGCAGATGAGCCTCAGATGTCTCCAGATGGTTTCCCAGTTCTGTGGCGGACGAGCCAGATCTGCTGTTGAGGTCAGGCCATGGCTCGCTGGGTGCTGCCCCTGTATGTGATTGTGATACATCCAGTCATTCCTGTCATAACCTTGTGGAAGCTTTCTGTCTTGGGCCTCCTCCAGTGGTAGTGAGACCACACACAAATTGGAGGAACCTCAATTTTGGAGCACCTCATATTTTGCTTGGGCAGCTTACAACCCAGTGGTATGAACATTGATTTTTCAATGAAGGGCTATGCTTTCTCTTCCTAACTGCCCCATTAACCCATTGAGCTGAAGATATTCATGGGCTTCTCACAGCTGTTGAAGATGAGGGTGAAGGTGTTGGGCAGAAAGGGTTGGTGATGGAGTCCATCAGTAGATTGATTCTGCAGCAATAACCACTAAATTCATCAGACCAAGACTTGCTAGCGACTGATCTGATGATAAACACTTAAACAGTTGTGCACCAATAAGGCTCAAACCTCTTTCCCTCAAACTTAATGGTTTAAAGAGGGACCATTTTCCAGAAAAAAATCATTTGTTGGAGGGATAACTCCAAGGACTGCACAGTTAAATCTAGAGTAAAAGGAAATTACATACAAGGAAAGTTTGCTGTGCATCCTTTCCCTTGTACAGCGAGGGTATATGATAGAAGTCTTTCCAACACAAAACCCTAGGCAAATTGGATCAAAGTTTTGCTACCTAACTGAGAGTCCATATTTAAACATGTTACATTTGAACATTAAAGACATCAAAAGAAAGGAAAGATCAGACCGATTTCACAAGGTCATAAATTATAGGAGCAGAATTAGGCCTTTCAGCCCATCAAGTCTACTCTGTCATTCAATCATGGCTGATCTATCTTTCCCTCTCGAACCTATTCTCCTATCTTCTCCCCACAACCCCTGACACATATACTAATCAAGAAACTGTCAATCTGCACCTTAAGAATACCCAATGACGTGGCCTCCACTGCTGTCTGTGGCAATGAATTGCACAGATTCACTGCCCTGACAAAATTAATTCCTCATTTCCTTTCTAAAGAAACATCCACATCAATTTATTCTGAGGTTATGGCCTCTGGTCCTAGACTCTCCCACTAGTGGAAACATCCTCCCCACTTCCATTTAAGTGAGAAAGCAATGAGTCTGAAAGAAAGATAAGTAGCAGAACAAAAATCCGTAATAGGTTCAATGAAGAAAATAGCCAGACACTCTCCAACAAATAGATGCCAGGATTGATCAGAATACCAGCATGATGCAGGATTGATGGAAGATGTTCTTCCTGCCATAAATCCATGCCACCTTAATGCACAGGCTGCTCCATTCTACCTGGCAGCACACACACACTGAGCAGAACTTTATGCATGGAGGTTGAATCAAAACTATTCATCCAGCAAAGGGACGATAAAATGAAAGTGTTGCTTGTTTTAACAGAATTAAAATATATATTTCTTTAACGTACTTGTTTTGCTTTGGTGTACAGTCCAACAATTCAGGAGGTGGATGACCATCCAATTTATGGCAATCTCATACAGGAGAATATAGGTATGAATCTTCAAAGTATATTTGCCTATTAATTTGCCAATATTTCGAGTTAAAATCTGGATATTATTGTACATACAATTCATGTATTTATATCAGTCTCCTATGTGTGTTAAACAGATTAATGTTGAAACGTAAATAAAACATTGATGGTGTTGAATGTGACAAAGATACAGATTCTCCAGGAAGTCTCATTTCCAGTAAAATCCTAACTAATAGAAAGCTCAGCAATTAAATTCAGTAGGAGGTATTGCAATAAATTACATTTGTGAAGAATTACAATGTCAAATAAAATATACAAACTTGTAAATGAGAAGATTACATGATATATTTTTTTAAAAATGTACATTGAAATTTTGGCTTAAAAAAATAATCACCAGTTGCAAAGTTATGATGTTCTTGTTTGCTTTTCCCAAAGTTGAAAGTGAGAGCTGTTATGAAGCCATGACGCCAGGCAACAGATCTGGAAATGAAACAAAGGTACCTCTACCAAGAAGTTTGCTTATTAACTGTTGGCATCTTAATCTATCAAACACGTGTGCTCAGTTGGAGCAGGATATCAGTGAAACCAAATTCATTATTCCATTCCTCACTTCATGCTACTTTTTAAATGTGCAATGCACAGAATAATAATATAGTCCATCCAATATCTCATTGGGTGCGTCCCAAACAGAAACCAAACCATTGCATTGGTTTCAATGTTACAAAATAGGAAGAACAGCCAACTTCCTGAAGTCTCTTAATATCTGCTGAGGATTTGCTGCAAGTCCTGGTAACATAACCAATACAAATTGTGGACCCGAGGAACTGCAGAGGTTGGTTTACAAAAAAAAGTGCTGGAGCAACTCAGCGGTTCAGGCAGCATCTCTGGAGAACATGGATAAGTCACACTTTGGGTTGTGACCCTTCGGTCTGATGGAGTGGGGTGGAGAAAGCTGGAGAAAAGTCCCGACCTGATGCATCACTTATTGGTGCCCTCCAGAGATGCTGCCGGACCCAATGAGTTACATCAGCACTTTGTTTTAAAAATGCAAAAACCTCACAGCAAATTTGTCAGAAGAGGGCAGTAGATTGACTCTTAAACATTGGTGTTCAGAGTACATAAACATAAAAATTATTGGCCTTCATTTGTTCACCAAACAAGTCTGCACATACCCGAATTCTATCTGTGTCCCAATGTCCATTCCTACCTATATCTTGTGCACTTCTTCATCACTTCAATCACCTGAGATTCTTTGACCTCCACCACCTCATCTTTACCGTGGACATCCAGTCCCTGTGCGCCGTCATTTCCAAAGGTCGGTCTCAGGGGCCTCTGTTCGTCGTTGAGCAGGAATCCAATCAGTTTCCCTCAACTAATACTCTCCTCTGCCTGGTGCAACTTATCCTCACCCTCAACAACATCTCTTTTGACTCCTCACACTTTCAAGTCAATGGTGAGCCATGGGCACCTACAATGCCTGCCTTTTTGTTGGTTACATTGAACAGTCCTTGTTCCAAACGTACACTGGCACCATTCCCCAACTATTCCTCCACTGCATGATGACTCCATCGGGACTGCCTCTTGCACGCAGGCAAAACCCATTGATTTAATTAACTTTACCGCTAACTTCCATCCTGTCTAAAATTCACTGAGATTATCTCGGACAGCTCTCTCCTTTTTCACTCTCCATCCCAGGGGACAGTCCATCTTTCTGCTGACTGGTTAGCACGCAACTAAAGTTTTTCACTGTACCTCTGTACAAGTGACAATATACTAAACTGATCTACGGACGTCTACTACAAACCCACCAACTCCCACAGCTACACCTCTTCCTACCCTGCCTCTTGCAAGGTTGTCAAGTGTTTAATTGGCAAATGGACCCGAACAATGGAATTATTACTTGTGCAGCTTTACAGGCTCACTAATGCAATTACACAATAAATATACACAAAATAAATCAATACAGTAATGTTGGCTAACCCGACCATGATAGTGCTAAAACTAAAACCATAGTAAATAGATGCTGAGGTTTGTATTGTCCTGTGCGGGGCAGAAGCTGTCCTTGAACCTGGAAGTCATGGTTCTCGGGTGCCTGTACCATCTTCCTGGTGGTCGCAGCAAGATGAGACCATGCCCAGTGTGTGTGGGTATTCTGTGCCTCTTGAATTCCTATTAAATCTTTCCCAACTCACCTTAAACCTATGTCCTCTGGTTCTTGATCCAGTTGAAGATCATCAATGGGCCAGTGACATAATTGCTGCTTCATTGTCTCCCTCGCCCTGTGGTGGAAGTGTTCAGTGTCTATATTACACCACTCTGACCACCACTTCTAGATTTGTTGAATTCCATTAAGGACCTGGCATATTGCTGACCTAATAAACTGTGGCTGGTTCAGAGAGGACCTCCTGACAGCCCGTGTGGCATCCAGTGCTCTTTCAGAAAGTTAAAGGTCAAAACAGTAATACTTTTAATCGATTTGCTCAGCTAAGTCAGATAATGAAAATAGACTTACGTCAGCAAAAGGTAGTGAGTGAGCATCTACCCACTGGAAGAGAAGACCAGGTCACCTCCACTGTTGCATCAGACCCATGGGCAATGGTGACTCAAAATCCTCACCCTCTACAAAATCCTTGATATTCTGCACATTCCCAGGTCCACACACATACACTGGTTACTGCCATTACTAGTGGGATATGGGCCAACTACAACAAAATGGAACAAGCTTGGACTAACACGTTTGGGACGGTTGAGATTTGCTGAAAATGATTAGTCAGTCTAAGAAAAATTGACATCTATATACATTTTGAACAAAGGGAAATCAATATTTATGAACATAGGGAGGGAAGTTAAGCAAAGATCCAAATGATTGACAAAGCAAGCTTGATGCAACCCAAGGACCTGTCTCTACACTTGCAAGGCTGATCCAGACTGGTAATAGGAGTCATCGATAGTGCCGTCACATGGTGCCATACTGGTGCTCCATTATGGTTTTGCAAAGAGATTCAGCTCCAGACCCAATTGTATTCTTGGTACAAACATGGACCCAAGTGGCAAACCCCAGGGGAGGGGAAAGTGACTGCCCTCTACATCAAAGCAATATCGGTGAAAACTCTACCTCACTGCAGAGATACCGTACCATGATGGTTGTTGTTGTTGGAAGTCCATTCCTCAGGCCCATAGCAGAGTAGGAGTCCCTCAGCAATCTTCAGTGGCTTCATACATAACCTTCCATCAAATTCAGAAGGAAAACAAAGCTATCATCCAGAAAACCCCAGAAAATATTCAACCATGGGCAGATATTCTTCCTATTAAAGAAAAATCATTGCACATGCGTAAACAGAAACAGCATGTTCAGGAGAGGAAAAAGTCTCAAATTTACTTCACATTGTCATAGAAGCAAGTGACCTGAACACAATGAACCTTGAATAGCACAAATCTATTAAAGGCATGGAAACAAATTAATTGAACTACAAGTGATAGCAGAATTAGGCCATTTGGCCCATCAGGTCTACTCCATCATTCAATCATGGCCGTTCTATTTTTCCCTCAACCCCATTCTCCGGCCTTTTTCCCCATCACTTGTATTAATCAAGAATCTATTTATCTCCGCTTTAAAAATATCCATTGACTTGGCCTCAGTCTCCTGTGGCAATGAATTCCACAAATTCACCAGCCTCTGACTAAATAAATTCCTCTTCATCTCCTCCCCATAGGTATGTTCTTTTATTCTGAGGTTATGGCCTCTGGTCCTGGACTCTCCCACTAGTAGAAACATCCTCTCCACATCCACTCTATCCAGGTTTTTCATTATTCGGTAAGCTTCAATGAGGACTCCCCTCATCCTTCTAAACTCCTGTGAGTGCAGGTCCAGTGCAGTCATCATACGTTAACTCAATCATTTCTGGGACCATTCTCGTAAACCTCCTCTGGACCCTCTCTAGTGCAAGCACATTCTTCCTCAGATACGGGGCCCAAAATTGCTCACAATACTCCAAATGCTGTCTGACCAGTGGTCCTAACCTCTATGGATAGCAAGACCATCAATAGGTTATGGAAAGATAAATCAGGCCTTTACTGTCAGAAAAAAGACCAAATGCCATGAGCAAAATGAGACTTGGTTTGGCAACAAAAATTACCCAAACAACATTGGTGCCGACCTAGACAGACAAAAAGCTGGAGTAACTCAGCGGGACAGGCAGCATCTTTGGAGAAAAGGAATGGGTGATGTTTGTGTTCATCTTTAGTTTCAACCAGCATCTGCAGTTCCTACTTACACATTGGTACCTACCTTCCAGCTTTCATACTCAAGTAAATTTATTGCAACGTTCTTTCCAAATCATTCAGCCTTATCATATCATATATATACAGCCGGAAACAGGCCATTCGGCCCACCAAGTCCGTGCCGCCCAGTGATCCCCGTACATTAACACTATCCTACACCCACTAGGGACAATTTTTACATTTACCCAGCCAATTAACCTACATACCTGTACGTCTTTGGAGTGTGGGAGGAAACCGAAGATCTCGGAGAAAACCCACGCAGGTCACGGGGAGAACGTACAAACTCCTTACAGTGCAGCACCCGTAGTCAGGATCGAACCTGAGTCTCCGGCGCTGCATTCGCTGTAAAGCAGCAACTACTTAATCTTCAAGTTTTGATGCTGCTATATTTTTTCTTTGACCCCTCCAATTGTCAATTCTACATGCAAAACAACAGTCCTTAAACTATATGTTAAAAGCTGAACAAACCATAGGAATTGTTATTGACCGACCTGTAAGATTGCAATGTGGTGTCTGAATTCATTAAGAATTTGAAATAATCTCCATTTTTGTTGACAGGTGGCGATTGAAAACCAGATGTGTTATGCATCTCTAAATCTTTCAGTGGAGCAGAAAAAACGACGACGAAAGATAGAGAAACAGACAAACAATGATATATCGGAAGCAGGTGATGACAACACCCCATTTAATCCACACAAGCTGACCGCACAACCAAGCATCTATCTGAACAATGAACAGATTAATTTTAATGAAGGCCAATGGGAAGAAACTACTCACAGTGACCCCATCTTTTATGGCAAAATAAATACCTCTCACAGTAAATTGTCCGTAACTGCCTCGGCCACAGCAATCGACTTTTAATTTGTGCCCCCTGTAAAGCATCGCCAGGGAAAGTGAACAAAACGGCAAGTTGGTCATGTAACGTCTTAGCCTTGAAATTTGCTTTTGTCCTCTGAAGAAATTGTGGCTAAACTGCTAGTTCAATCAATGTATATCTAAACAGTTCACACTGGGGCCTCTGTGTTGTAATGCGCACAGTTGGATTCCTGACCTACAAAGGCATATTGATTAGTGAACATTGGAAAGCTACAGATGCAGGGAATACACAGGCCAGCCACCATGGTGGGAAAAGCAGCAAAGTTACCGTTTCAGGTTGAACTCTCCGTCAGACTTCTCAGGCATTTTAATAACAACTCCCCATAACTTACCAATTTCATGAAGAGTACATTTTTAACCAAAGGAGTTAATAAGCACTCAGAATTTAAGATGATTCATATAATTCTGTAATTGTTCCGACTACTTTTTAATCACAAGACAACCTTGACAGAACCTCATCCCTACCCATTAAAAAGAACATTCCAGCCAGGTAGATATGGTAGCAAGATCAAACTAGCAGTGCAATTAAATGCTTGAATGCTGTAAATCAAGTATGTTTTCTATTACATGTACTGTATCGCATTATCGCATGTATACGATATCGCATTACCAAACAATAAGGTGGATACATGTTAAATTAAGGTTCAAAAATTGATCATTTACAATGTTACATTACCTCCTTGCTTTTACTATTACCCTCCTGTTACAAACCAGGTAAAATGTATTCTCACAACACTGATATCGAATACAGGAACTGTAAGACAGCAATAAATATCAATTTTAGTTTGCATATTAAGCGTGGTAGACATACAAGTGGAAGCATATAGAGTATGCTACAACTTGTGGCCCAGCTTCTTATACTTGGCACAACATATTGCAGCCCAAGTCAAACGCTCCATTCTTGTCCTCTAACGGCAAATACAAGTTAAGCATTTGATAGGATGGCAACAGAAGTCACAAGTCAGTCCCTTGCAAGGGGTGACATAGAATCAGGAAATGTAGTATTAGTATGGATAGAAATTAGGAATTGTAAGGGTAAGAAGACCCTAATGGGAGTTATCTACAGGCCCCCAAATAGTAGCCTCGACATAGGGTGCAAGGTGAATCAAGAGCTAAAATTGGCATGTCGCAAATGTAATAATACTACAGTGGTTATGGGAGATTTCAACATGCAGGTAGACTGGGAAAATCAGGTTGGTGCTGGACCCCAGGAAAGGGAGTTTGTGGAGTGCCTCCGAGATGGATTCTTAGAACAGCTTGTACTGGAGCCTACCAGGGAGAAGGCAATTCTGGATTTAGTGTTGTGTGATGAACCTGATCTGACAAGGGAACTCAAAAGAGCCATTAGGAGGCAGTGAACATAATATGATAAGTTTGAAAATCGGAAGTGTCAGTATTACAGTATAGCAAAGGGGATTACAGAGGCATGAGACAGGAGCTGGCCAGATTTGCCTGGAAAGAGCCCTAGCAGGGAAGACGGTGGAACAGCAATGGCAGGTATTCCTGGGAATAATGCAGAAGTTGCAGGACCAATCTATCCAAAAGAGGAAGAAAGATTCTAAGGGGAGTAAGAGGCACCCGTGGCTGACAAGGGAAGTCAAGGACAGCATAAAAATAAAAGAGAAGTATAACATAGCAAAGAGTAGTGGAAGCCAGAGGATTGGGACTTTTTTAAAGAGCAACAGAAGATAACTAAAAAGGCAATACGGGGAGAAAAGATGAGGTACGAGGGAAAGGTAGCCAATAATATAAAGGAAAAAAGCTTTTTTAGGTATGTGAAGAGGAAAAAAATAGTCAAGGCAAATGTAGGTCCCTTGAAGACAGAAGCAAGGGAATTTATTATGGGGAACAAGGAAATGGCAGACGAGTTGAACCGGTACTTTGGATCTGTCTTCACTAAGGAAGATACAATCTCCCAGATGTTCTAGTGGCCAGAGATCCTAGGGTGACGGAGGAACTGAAGGAAATTCACATTAGGCAGGAAATGGTGTTGGGTAGACCCAGGGCCTGATGGTCTGCATCCCAGGGTACTTAAGGAGGTGGCTCTAGAAATCGTGGACACATTGGTGACCATTTTCCAATGTTCTATAGATTCAGGATCAGTTCCTGTGGATTGGAGAGTAGCTAATGTTATCCCACTTTTTAAGAAAGGAGGGAGAGAGAAAACGGGAAATTATAGACCAGTTAGTCTGACATCAGTGGTGGGGAAGATGCTGGAGTCAATTATAAAAGACGAAATTGCGGAGCATTTGGATAGCAGTAACAGGATCGTTCCGAGTCAGCATGGATTTACGAAGGGGAAATCATGCTTGATTAATCTCCTGGAATTTTTTGAGGATGTAACTAGGAAAATTGACGGGGGAGAACCGGTGGATGTAGTGTACCTTGACTTTCAGAAAGCCTTCGACAAGGTCCCACATAGGAGATTAGTGGGCAAAATTAGAGCACATGGTATTGGGGGTAGTGTACTGACATGGATAGAAAATTGTAAGAAATTAACTGCAGATGCTAGTACAAATCGAAGGTATTTATTCACAAAATGCTGGAGTAACTCAGGTCAGGCAGCATCTCAGGAGAGATTCCTTCTCTCCCATTTCTTCTCTCCTGAGATGCTGCCTGACCTGCTGAGTTACTCCAGCATTTTGTGGATAGAAAATTGGTTGGCAGGCAGAAAGCAAAGAGTGGGGATAAATGGGTCCCTTTCAGAATGGCAGGCAGTGACTAGTAGGGTACCGCAAGGCTCGGTGCTGGGACCGCAGCTATTTACAATATACATTAATGACTTGGATGAAGGGTTTAAAAGTAACATTAGCAAATTTGCAGATGATACAAAGCTGGGAGGCAGTGTGAACTGTGAGGAAGATGCTACGAGGTTGCAGGGTGACTTGGACATGTTGTGTGAGTGGGCGGATGCATGGAAGATGCAGTTTAATGTGGATAAGTGTGAGGTTATCCACTTTGGTGGTAGGAATAGGAGGGCAGATTATTAACTGAATGGTGTCAAGTTAGGAAAAGGGGACGTACAACGAGATCTGGGTGTCCTACTGCATCAGTCACTGAAAGGAAGCATGCAGGTGCAGCAGGCAGTGAAGAAAGCCAATGGAATGTTGGCCTTCATAACAAGAGGAGTTGAGTATAGGAGCAAAGAGGTCCTTCTGCAGTTGTACAGGGCCCTGGTGAGACCGCACCTGGAGTACTGTGTGCAGTTTTAGTCTCCAAATTTGAGGAAGAATATTCTTGCTATTGAGGGCGTGCAGCGTAGGTTTACTAGGTTAATTCCCGGAATGGCGGGACTGTCATGTTGAAAGACTGGAGCGACTAGGCTTGTATACACTGGAATTTAGAAGGATGAGAGGGGATCTTATTGAAACATATAAGAATATTAAGGGGTTGGACACGTTAGAGGCAGGAAACATATTCCCAATGTTGGCGGAGTCCAGCAGAGCCAGGGGCCACAGTTTAAGAATAAGCCATTTAGAACGGAGATGAGGAAAAACTTTTTCAGTCAGTTGTAAATCTGTGGAATTCTCTGCCTCAGAAGGCAGTGGAGGCCAATTCTCTGAATGCATTCAAGAGAGAGCTAGAGCTCTTAATGATTGCGGAGTCAGGGGGTATGGGGAGAAGGCAGGAATGGGGTACTGATTGAGAATGATCAGCCATGATCACATTGAATGGTGGTGTTGGCTCGAAGGGCCGAATGGCCTCCTCCTGCACCTATTGTCTAAGTTTGCAAATCACCCTCCCTCCTAACACCTTTGAATTGCAGCTGGTCCCAGAACACAGCACTTACCATCCTGTAACATCCCTCACTGCCATGTCAACATACAGATCACATTGTTTAAAAAAATGCCACAATGTGAACAAGAAATCAGAAAGAAAATATTTGAAGATTTGAAAAACAAAACCCAAAGGTCAGTGTGATAGTAACATAACCTACAGACAGAACAAATCCAGTTATTGTGTATTGTATTTATATATTTATTTGCCTTTAACTTAGTCAATTCCTTACCCCTTTAACAATTGTATCCAGGGACTGATTCTGTAAAGATTGTCACCTGGAATCAGTGGCACGAGTTACTACATGAAGAAGCAATCTACCATTTGCAGATTTACAAATACAGACAATTACATTCTTGAATATATCAGCTATTCTGGTCAAAAAGTCTCACGTTTTTATCTAGCAATATTTAATGTTAACCTAAATGAAGTTTATTTGCATTTTAATACTGCTTCCTGTGCCACCAATTATTTGCCATTACTGAGAGATTCAATGATATACTGGATATTAATGTCTGATAAATCATGGCAAATATACTTAATAATCCTATACCTTTTTCATTGTAATTTAATGTGCGTTGCACATGGCCACATATGCCAAGTATGTGTTTTGGTCTTAAAATCACTTGTGTACATTACACATATTGAAGTTCCATAGATGAAAGTCTCAAAGTACAGATATTCCCACGTTACCCGGGATTGAGGTTCCATAGAGAAGTTTCATAATGCAAAGCTGTGACATCTGCACTTGTAAAGAAATAAAGTTTAAAAATTGGTATATTTATTTTCACACAAATACCCCAAGAATGAAGTTTATTCCATATTTCAAATTTCTGGATAATGATTTGTGAATTTCTGTCATGCAAATGATCATACTCTAAAATGGCAATTTACTTTAAGAGTTTTCCTTTTGAGGAGGGTGGTAAAACATGCATTTCCAAATAGCGCAAGAAACTAAATATGCTAGTCTCTCATGAAAGTCAAGGTGGTCACGTTTGCAACAACAAAAAAATATATATTTTCATCCATCCTACCCTTACAAGTGCATTCTGATTCATTAACCATCCGACTCCCTTTCCCATTCACCACGTTAGCCTACCTTTCTAATGTAGCCACAAAATACTGGAGTACAGTCTGCAGAAGGGTCTCGACCCGATACATCACCCATTCCTTCTCTCCCGAGATGCTGCCTGACCTGCTGAGTTACTCCAGCATTTTGTGAATAAATCGATTTGTACCAGCATCTGCAGTTATTTTCTCATATATAAACATAGCACAAAAAGTAAGGAAATTTGTGTTTGGTAGATTATTTCTTTGTTGTAACAATGCTTCTTGGCAATAAATCTTATACCGTTGGAAAGCCTGTTTATTTCCCTTTTAAATGGTGCCACATTTGTAAGGAACATGCATTTGTGGGATGAGCAGCAGAGCTGAGTATATGGGTTGCGCCCATGAAAAATTTGCCAAATCTTCTCTGCCAATGCCAAACAGCTTATTCTGCTGTTGCTATTGACTCTTCTTTTGACAATCAGGTGCCTGATAGAGTAACATCTTTTGGTGGAGGCGGTGTGATGGTGTGGGGCGGCATCTCCCTCACTGGAAAAACGAGGCTTGTCATCATTGGAGGCAATCTCAATGCAGAGAGATATCGAGATGAGATTCTGCAACCAGTGGCAATCCCATATCTCCACAGTCTGGGATCGAACTCTATCCTCCAAGATGACAATGCTCGCCCCCACAGAGCAGGGTTTCTCAGAGACTACCTCCAGAATTTGGGAGTGGAGAGGATGGAATGGCCTGCCAGCAGTCCTGACCTCAACCTCATTGAACACTTGTGGGATCAGCTTGGGCGTGCTGTTCGTGCCAAAGTGACCAACACAACCACGTTGGCTGACTTGCGACAAATGCTGGTTGAAGAATGGGATGCCATCCCACAACAGTGTGTGACCAGGCTGGTGACCAGCATGAGGAGGTGCCAGGCTGTTGTGGCTGTGTATGGTTCTTCCACACGCTACTGAGGCTCCTGTTTATTAAATGAATAAATTGTTAAATTGCCAATATGTCTTGTTTCTTCAGACTTCAATCGTCCAATCCACCAAACAACACCGAACAAGAGTCAATGGCAGAATAAGCTGTTTGGCATTGGCAGAGAAGATTTGGCAGATTTTTCATGGGCGCAACCCACATACTCAGCTCTGCTGCTCATCCCACAAATGCATGTTCCTTACAAATGTGGCACCATTTAAAAGGGAAATAAACAGGCTTTCCAACGGTATAAGATTTATTGCCAAGAAGCATTGATACAACAAAGAAATAATCTACCAAACACAAATTTCCTTACTTTTTGTGCTATGTTTATATTAAAATACTGGAGTAACTCAGTAGGACTGGCAGCATCTCTGGAGAGAAGGAATGGGTGACATTTCAGGTCGAGACCCTTTTTCAGATTGATGTCAGGGGAGTGGGCGGGACAGAGATCGAATGTAGTTGGAGACAGTAAGACTGGTGGGAGAACTGGGAAGGAGGAGGGGATGGAGAGAGAGGGAAAGCAAGGGCTATTTGAAATTAGAGAAGTCAATGTTCATACTGCTGGGGTGTAAGGTACCTAAGCAAAATAGGAGGTGCTGCTCCTCCAATTTGCTCTGGGCCTCTCTGACAATGGAGGAGGCCCAGGACAGAAAGGTCAGATTGGGAATGGGAGTCAAAGTGCTGAGCAACCGGGAGATCAGGTATGTTGAGGCAGACTAAGCGAAGGTATTCAGTGAAACGATCGCTGAGCCTGCGTTTGGTCTCGCCAATGTACAGAGGTTGACACCTGGAACAGCAGATGAGGTTGGAGGAGGTGCAAGTGAACCTCTGCCTCACCTGAAAAGACTGTCGGGGTCCTTGGATGGAGTCGAGGTGGAGGTAAAGGGACAGGTGTTGCATCTCCTGCGGTTGCAGGGGAAAGTACCTGCGGAGGGGGTGGTTTGGATGGGAAGGGACGAGTTGACCAGGGAGTTGCAGAGGGAACGGTCTCTGTGGAAAGCAGAAAGGGGTGGAGATGGGAGGACGAGGCCAGTAGTGGGATCCTGTTGGAGGTGGTGAAAGTGTTGGAGGATTATATGCTGCATGCGACGGTTGATGGGGTGGAAGGCGAGGACAAGTGGGACTCTGTCCTTGTTGCGAGTGGGGGGAGGGGGAGCAAGAGAGGTGCTGCAGGATATCGGGGAGACCCTAGTGAGAATCTCATCTATAATGGAAGAGGAGAACCCCCGTTTCCTAAAGAATGAGGACATCTCCGATAATCTAGTATGGAAAACCTCATCCTGGGCGCAGATGTGAGGAATTGGGAGTAGGGGATAGAGTCTTTACAGGAAGCAGGGTGGGAAGAAGTGTAGTCTAGATAGCTACACTTCTAGACTAGACTACACTTCTTCCCACCCTGCTTCCTGTAAAGACTCTATCCCCTACTCCCAATTCCTCACATCTGCGCCCAGGATGAGGTTTTCCATACTAGATTATGGGAGTCAGTAGATTTGTAGTAGATGTCAGTCAATAATCTGCCTCTTGTGGTGGAGACGGTGAGATCCAGAAACGGCAGGGAGATGTCGGAGATGGACCAAGTGAATTTGAGTGCAGGATGGAAATTAGTCGTGAAGTTGATGAAGTCAGTGGGTTCTCCATGGGTGCAAGAGGCAGCACCGATGCAGTCGTCAATGTAGTAGAGGTAGAGTTCGGGGATAGGGCCATTGTACGCCTGGAACAGTGATTGTTCGACGTACCCTACAAAGAGGCAGGCGTAGCTTGGGCCCATGTGAGTGGCCACAATGTCGGTACAGAGCACGATGTCAAGTTAATTCTCTCTGCTTGCACGTGATCCATATCCCTCCATTTCCTACAATTCCACCTACTTATCAAAAGCCTCTTGAATACTATTGTATCTGCCTCCACCACCTTCCCTGATAGCATGAACCAGGCACCATCACTAAAAACACACTTCCCTGCACATCTCCTTCAAACTTTCTCCCTCTCATCTTAAAGCTACGGCCTCTAGTTTTTAACATTTACACCCCAGGACAAAGGTTCTGACCATCTACCTCATCATTTTATATACTTGTACAAGATCTCCCCTCAAACTCTAATGCTCCAGAGAAAATAATCCAATTTTGTCCAACCTCACTAATCCAGGGAGCATCCTGTTAAACCTCTTCTGCACTTTCTGCATTCTTCCTGCAATGGGGCATCCAAAACTTTGCACATTACTCCAAATGCAGCCTAACCAAAGTTCTATAAAGCTGCAACATGACTTCCTGACTCTTGTACTCAATATATATCTAATATCCGTTCTCCATTTCTGGCCCATTGAATATCCCAAAAAATCAATATTGTTAATAAATAATAATTTTGCATTGTGGATGAATACCTTAGAAGATGGTGTCTGACTAGCAGAAATAATCCAATGTATTACGAATAAGGGGGAATTGCTCTATCTGTGGCGAGAACATCACAACAGCACCCAGTGGGGAAATTCTGGAGAGAACATCATTGGTGTAGAAATAAGAAAATGGATGATCGAAGGAATAGACAGTCAGCAGGAATTAAATGAGAAAATGTAGGAAATCACAGATAGGTTTAGGAATAATTAGGTTTTAACAGTAAGCCATTTTAACTACCTCAATATTGACAGGTGCTGCCTTTGTGATTAGATGGGACAGAATTTGGGAAGTGTGTCCAGGATATTTTTCTGAAGCAATATGTAGATGGTCCTAATAGGGAATGGACTACACACTCAATCTCCCCTTAGCAAAGGAGGCTGAGCAAATGGTTGATGTATCAGTGGAGAGCCCTTTGGGGCAAGTATCCATAATAAAATGAGTTTCAGGACATCATGGTAAAAGGTAGGACTGGTACTCAAGTTAAGTCCAAAATTTGGAACAAGGTGCTAAATTTGACATAGGAAGGGAAAGGAGGCCAAATTAGATGCATCAGGCAGCAACACACGTTGATTGGGAGAGAAAGTTTGCAGGTAGGATGAATGGCAAGTGGGAAGCTGTTAAAGTTTCAGGCATGCATGTTTCCAGTTAAACGATGGACAAGGCTAGTAAGATTAGGAAAACTTGGTTAACAAGAGATATTGATGATCTGGTCAGAAAAAAGGTGGTACATGGTAAGTATAGAGGTAGATAAGGTAAAAAGGAGAATCCCAAAATAGTAATAATGCACTTATTACTATAATGTAAATTGCTTATTAAGTAATGTACTCTTAAGTACATTAAGAGTAAACAGATAGTTAGGGAAAGAGATCCACTTTAAGATCATCATGCCAATTTATGTATGGAGCCACAGCAAATGGGCAAGATCTTAAATGAAAACACCCAGTATATTTATGTTGGAGGACGTTGAAGTTAGTGAGTTCCCAAGAGGGATGGTTCCTGGAGCATAGCAATGTTACAGGAACAATAACATTTAAGAGGCACCTGGAATGTGCAAGGCAAAGAAGAATTAGGAAAGTGCGATTAGGGTAGGAAGACAGAGGGGTTGACATAGATGCAGTGAGGCAAAGGTCCCATTTCTATGCTATACAATTTCATGACTCAGGCATCAACCTGCATTTACATGGGTCGGGCTTGGCATGCCCTGTCAGGGAGGCACGGCAATGACAAACTTCCATTTCTGTATTTATTTCAATTTTACTTTAAAAAACAAATGCCCATAGAAATCAGCATGAAGCAAATATTTTTTGTATATATGCTTGTTGCTTACTAACTGAGTTATGTACATACAGCAATTTTCTTAATGTGGGTACAATTCAATGAAACAAATCACTACAGAAGAGAGCAGTGTGTAGCTGTAAATTCCCTAAAGAATATTTAATACAGCAATAGTATTATTGAGGCCATTTCCCTTTAAACTGAAGCCACATATGTAGTTTAAATGCCACTCAGCTTCTTGTTCCATCTTTACTTCAACTTGGCCTTGAACACCAGAACAGCTTCCACAAGTTTTATATTTGGCAATGATAAAACTGCTGTGCACTCATTAAACACATGATATAATTATATATTTGGATAATTCAATAGAAAGGCATCAACATAGCTAACAATGCAGTTAAAGAAACTGCTGCATAAAATTCACCAGTAAAATCTGATAAGTTAAATGGGGAAGTTTTAAAACTGTTACATTTCACACCAATACAAAAACTGCAACATTAAAATACGGTCATACCAAACTGAAGAGAAAATAGGTTGGTAATCCATTCTATACTATAAATGAACTGTCCAGTTTAACTAATATTCATTATATCTTCCCAGAACTAAAGGTGGAGGTTTAAAATGAGTCACTGAGTATTATTCCTATTCACCAACTGGTCGAGTCATACAATTGCTGGTCATCTGCTCCGCGAGTCCCTCCTGTTGTTGAAGTTGCATTGTAGGATACATCCAGAGAGGGAAGGAGAGAATGCAAGAGCATGCATCAGACAGTGGAGGATTCCGTTAGATAACACAGGCAGACACATTTAAAAATTAATTTAGGGTACATTGTAGGGATTTTGCTTCATTAAGTCATAGTAGTTCGTACTGGTGTTCACTTTGTTGTACTCCAGTTTTCTAGATACTCTGTGGAGGGGAAAAATTAAAAAGGGAATTATTTTAAAATAATATCTCATCCATGCATTCTAGCTATTTTGTTCATAGGGGAATACAGTCACCTACTTCCATTCAGATATTTTGTTTTAAAAGCCCCAAGCTCCCACTTTGCTGCTATCAAATCATTCAAGGACACACATCAAGCCAAGTGAAGCTTTGAAAAACAAAAAATTTCAATGCTCAAATTGACATAAAAATAGAAAACATTGGAAATACTCATGAGGTCAGGGGACATCAGTTGTAACAGAAATAGAGTTAACACTCCAGAACTGGAGGAGTGAGTAAACAACTGTGTTTTAAGTTGCAAATTTGCAGATAGGGAGAAAATGGAGACAAGATAGGGAATGTCTATTGGAAGGAGCGAAGCTACACCTTCCCATTTACCTCTTCCCACCATCCTAGGACCCAAACAGTTCTTCTGGGTGAAGCAGCATTCATCTACACCTCTTAATTTTGAGTTATGTTCTTGGCTCATGATTTAGCTGAGTCTCCACTGGAAAAAACAGACGCAGACCAGATAATCGCTTTTCAAAATACACCCGCTCACTCCACCAGAGTGACCGGGCTTCCATTTGTATGCTATTTCAATTCTCAATCCCAGCCTAACTTATGACTTCAATTTCCAATCAATCAATCAATCAATATATCTTTATTGTCATTGTACGTTCAAGGAGATTAAGAATGCCACTTTCATATCGATGCTATAAAATAAATAAAACACGGCGAAAACAACAAAGAGGGAGGAAAAAAAAAGAAACAAGATAAAGTGCAAATAGGTTCATGCAGGGTCAATTGTGCCAGATGACCATGGGGCAGAGACAGATAATGGGGGCACTCAGCAGGTCCGATTCAGAGCAGCTATAGCTCTAGGAATAAAGCTGTTTCTTAGTCTGGAGGTGTAAGCACAGAAGGCCTTGTACCGTCTGCCAGATGGAAGTAGCTCAAACAGACAAGTGGCATGGGTGTGTGGAGTCCTTGTAGATGCTGGTGGCTTTCCTGAGGCAGCGTGCGTTGTAGATGTCCTCCAGGGCTAGTAGCTGTATCCCAATGATCCTCTGCGCTGTGCAGACGACCCGCTGAAGAGCTCTCCTATCTGCTGCTGTGGAGCTGAGATACCACATAGAGATGGCGTATGTTAGTATGCTCTCTGTGGTGCATCGGTAGAAGGTCATCAGCAACTGTTGGGGCAGGCCAGCCTTTTTCAGCGACCTCAGGAAAAACAGCCGTTGCTGTGCTTTCTTGACCAGCGCAGCGGTGTTAGTGGACCATGTGAGGTCCTCTGAAATGTGTGTGCCCAGAAACCTGAAGCTGGACACTCTCACCACTCTGACCCTATTGATGAAGACTGGAGCGTATTCCTCATTCTGTGGCCTTCTAAAGTTGATGATTAGCTCTTAGTTGTGTTTAGGGACGGGTTGTTCTCTGAGCACCAGCTCGCCAGGTTCTGCACCTCCGCTCTGTAGGCTGATTCATCGCCGTTGGAGATCAGCCCGATCACTGTCGTGTCATCTGCAAATTTGACGATGGTGTTGGTGGTGAATGCAGGAACACAGTCGTGTGTGAAGTGGGAGTAGAGGATGGGGCTCAATATACAACCCTGTGGTGTGCCAGTACTCAGAGTGGTAATGGAGGACAGGTGGAGGCCCAGTCTCACTGCCCGAGGGCGCTCTGACAGGAAATTCAGGATCCAATAATGCCCCAACGAAGCTCACGGGTTGTGGAATAGCATCTTACTTTACATCAAGTATCTTGGAACACTCATTATTAAATGCAGCAATTTAAAGTACCTGGCATTTACTACTTGTATCAGATACAGCCAGTTGATGCAAGACCTTCCACTACAACTAACTCAGTTTTGTTCTCTCCATAGTGGTCACTGGATCTGCTGAGTTTCCAGCATTCTCTTGTGTTATTTCCAGAAATTTGTGTCCCAGCACAGCCTCCTTCCCTCCCCACTGCTCCTGTACATCTCCCGTTATTTACACTCTTCCAGATTGATTGGCTACGGTTAACAAGCATTCATCACCCTGACATCGCAAACACCACACATCATGTCACAATCGGAGGCTCCAGGATGGAGAAACAAGACCGCAGGTGCTCGATCAATCTAAAGAAGGGTCCTGACCTGAAACATTAAAAGTCCATTCCCCTCAGGCGGGTTTCCGCCGAGTTTCCTCCAGCACCTTGTTTTCCAATTCCAGCTTTTGCAGTTTCATGCATTACCACAGCCCTCTTGTCATATCCTGTTCTCTCTACTTAACACACTCCTGTTTTCCCACTTTTCCAGTCTTAATGTGAAGTTGTCTAACTGAAGTTAATTTTGTTTCCATCACCACAGATGTTGTCCGACTTGCTTTGGATCTCCAGCACTATTTGCTTTTATCTGAATCAGGAGTGTCCTTTGTTAAAACTGAGCAAACCAAATAGTTTGTCAAATAATAGACAAATATGTAAATAGTTAGTCTACTGCTGAAACCTTCACAACTTCACTATTGAGGGAAAGCAATTGAACATAGAGAGAGATCTGTCAACAACCATGTATTCAGCATATTATTTACTGAAGCGTGGCTGGGAATGTTAAAAAATGCCTAACTTTCAACTGGGGTACAGTGAAATACAAATAATAGCAATCTCCTTTTACAAGAACAGAAGAATGAAAAGAGAAGGAAGTTGTTGGCTATCAAGGTAATTGCATTATTGCTAAAACTTTGCATCTTGTCAAAAACAAACAGCTTTATCTAATAAAGAACTGAGCAGATATATGGCAGAAATAAGTTTGTAGAACCACATCTTGCTTAAATTAAGATCCATTGACAGCAAAATGGTGTATGTAACAAATCATAATTAAGACTTAAAACACCATTTTTCACAAAGACGAAAGTTCAAATCATACACCTATATTATTTAAATTCTAATTCCTTAAAGAGCAGTTCATGTGCAATGCTGCTTAATAGATTGAGTATGCATAAGAAAACAATTACCTGCTTCGAAATCTGGGTGATAAACTCAAGCTCACGGTAATTCCAGAACTATTGATCACAGGTAGAACAGTAGCTGAAAATAAATAGAAATGAAAGCTTACTGTAAAATCACAAACAGCACCAAATTTTTCATTTTTGAACAGCAATGGATGCACATTACCACGGAATGTCAGAAGTACCTCAGATTTTACAACCTGGATTGCAAATTTAGGACACTTCGGTTTGTCCACCATTGGACTTAAACACAGATACTCGATTGCTTTTAGCCCATACTTCCAAACAGCAGTACATATTCCTATTGATAAAACTACAATTCATAGTCTGGAGTGTTCAGGAAAATTGGTAGATCTAATCTAATCTAATACTTGGATTAAATGGATGTTTAATCAACTCCAAAACTAGCCAAAAGGTATTTTTAATTTCATTTTCTCCTAGTTTCAGATTTAGCACATAAAAATGAATCAGCCTTAATTTTTAAACAAAACTTCCGACATTGTAGTCATTGCATAACTTTAATGGTTTTATTTTGAGTAAACTCACGTCAGAGCTTAAACAAGCAATACAGATAACCCATGCATTGTGCCAACTAGAAATTTGCCTTTATAGAATCCCCAAGTCACTATTCAAAAATTTGATGCAGAATAAAATTTGTTCTCATGGAAATAAATGGGAAACAAATAAAGGTTTTTCCAACTAATCTTTTGTTGCATGCACAGAAGAAACGGCTGCATATTATGGAATAATAACACCGAGATAGGGACTGTTTTGTAGTAGCATGGGGGTTGTCTGAAATACAAACAATGGTCTGGATGAGGTGCTCTTTCTCTGCCCATTGAGCACCAATTACACCAAAGGAAAAAAGAAAAACCGCAACCAAATAAACACGAGATTGATAACAGAAATACTGATACTATCAGTGCGCTACAACTCATGGCGGAGAAAATGCAGATGCGTGTGAAAAGACTCACGGTCAGATGTTGGGACAGGTATATGGAAGGACTGTCAGCAGCAATTTAGGGTCGAAATATGGATGTGCAGAGAAGTCTGCTTCTCTTCACCACACCCAGGTGTTAAAAAATGAAATGTCTTTTGGGATGCAGCTATGCACTATATTGACGATCCACTCTGACCTAACAGGTTTTAGAGATACAGTGCAGAAACAGGCCATCAACCCACAAGAATCTGCGTCGACTAGGTGGCGAAGCAGTAGAGTTGCTGCCTTACAGCGCCAGAGACCCGGGTTCGATCCAGACTACAGGTGCTCTCTGTACGGAGTTTGTACATTCTCCCCATGACCGTATGGGTTTACTCCGAGATCTTCGGTTTCATCCCACACTCCAAACATGTACAGGTTTGTAGGTGAATTGGTTTTGTATAAAAAATTTAATTGTCCCTAGTGCAAGTGATAGTGTTAATATGCGGGGATCGCTGTATCTCCAAACTAAACACTAAGACACAAGTGACAATTTACAATTTTTTTTTTTACAAAACCTACAAACTTGTACATCTTTGGAGTGTGGGAGAAAACCAGAGCACATGGAGAAAACCTGCGCAGTCACAGGGAGAATGTACAAATTCCGTAAAGATGGCACCCGTAGTCAGGATTGAACCAGGATCTCTGGTGCTACAAGGCAGAAACCCTACTGCTGTGCCACCATATGTGCCTATATGGCTGAAAAGGTGAAAGCATAGACTGCACATTGTGCCTACAGAAACAAAGGAAACTTGGACAATGCAAATTGGAGACTGGGCCAATAACCCAGAAACAACCTATCGCCTTATCCAATAGTGCTGGTGACACATATGGAATAGAAAAATGCACTCCTACCCATAATGAACCAAAACAAAATCTTTTAATTTTCTTAGCATGTGGTGCACATAAACACGACAAAACCATTTTATGTAGCTCTGCACAAAATACACGTGTTAATGCTATTTACTGAAAAATCAATTGTCACTTGTATATTCTATGATCAAGACAATTTCATAATCGAAAGATTTCAGGACTGTATTCATACCATAATATACACAGCAAAGTAGTTTACCACTTTTCAGTAAAATACCACAATATCTCACCACATGTAAAGGAAATCAAACTCAGATGTACGCAGTGATTCAACGAAGTGGACGGAAATTAACCACAAAGAACTGGACTCTCAGATTTGATACATACCGGAATGCGAGTACAGTCTATCATCTTCACATTTAATAAACATATCAGCAGCATTTTTCTGGAGAATGCAAAAAGGGAAACATTGTGAACTGCATTGACCACAGAATGGGCTGAATTATACAAGACATTGATAATGCATATTGTTACACTAGCAATGGCAACACTGATTGAATAGTTCTGCACAGAATGCAAGGTTACATTCTGCACTAGTGCTGTCGAAAAGTAAATAGTGCCACCCCTTGGCTCTTCCCCAGAATCATCTATTAAGAAACTAACTTCCTACAAGTATAATGAATAGTTAACAGCTTCACTTTTAAAATATTAACTACTTAAAATAAGGTACAGGTAAATAATTCATTTTACCCCATACTGCATAAATTTCAGAAAAGGAAATGCTAATTGGCCCAAGAACATTAATGATTTGTGATTGCATGCAAGATATTAAGTTGCATGTCTAGGAGAAAATAAATGTGAGAATACTTTTATCCCCTCCCATACAACTGAAGAACTAATAAGAATCTTAAAAATACAAAGGGCTCACTCTGCCATATTTCATAATGTGGGCAGTCAACATGGAATATGCTACAATTACATGTTAAGGTAACACAAAGTGCTGGAGCAACTTGGTGACTCAAGCAGCATCTCTGGAGAACATGGACAGGTGATGTTTTGAGGGTCTGAAGAAGGGACCCATCCAAAGCATCACTTATCATTGTTCTCCAGAGATGCTGCCTGACCTGCTGAGTTGTTGTTGGGAATTTTGAAAGTTATAAGGAAGTCGAGTAAGTTATAATATGGTTAACCCTAGAACTCACATACTGGGAAAGCATGATGGGAAAAATGGCCAACATAGAATGTTAGGCTTCACAGCACAGTTTAAAACATTCTGATGAAAAGCAGGCTTCCTTATCTATGGAGGGGGGTTAGTCCTTCGCAGTTCTGTCTAGGCTCTTATCTGTTGCAATCTTGAGATATAGTGTTTGTCATAGTGTTCAGCAGGCAAGTCTCCTAAAGGTTAACAACCTCTTTAACAAGGTGACCCCATTTAACGAGTTGAATTAAATCTTCTTACAGGGACATTGACATTTATGGTATCTGTTAGATATATGGGAGAGGGGTTTTCAAAACAACAAGAAAAAAAGGTTAAAGTTAACCCTGGGGAAAGACAAAGGTGGAAGGTTACAGAGACATTGATTAATGATGGTTTATTTCAACTCCACAAGTAACCAGTGTCATGAGGATATAAAATTTGTATAGTTACTATGGCAAGTCTCCTCAGACGGTTTCCTGATGTGCATTGATAAGGCCTTAAATAAACCAATTTTTGATACTCACCACTGATCTACGAACGGTTTTGTTTTGTTTGTGCCTATCTGAAGTACAAAATTCACTCCTACACTCCAGCAACTTTGTCTTTTTTTATAAAACCAACAACTGCAGTGCCTTGTGTCTACATGTAAAGATGCCTTCACCATCAAATTACACTGCAAAGACACACACAGGCTATTCCAAACTCATCTAAACCCAGCATCTGTACCAAGAAGAAAGGCATCAGGGGAATACCACCACCTGCAGGTTCCCTTCCAAGCCCCAACTTGCAAAACACAACGCAAATCCCTCATCACTGTATCCAAATCTCAAATCTCCCCACAAACAGTGTCGGAATACTTTCACCAGCAGGAGTGCAGCAGCTCAACACCAGTGGGGATGGGTAATAAACACCGGTTTTGCCAGCACTTATTCTAAACAAATTATAACGTTTCAATTTCTAAGTGACTCGATACAACTTTATTTATCCCAGGAGGGAAATTGATCTGCCACCAGTCATAAAACACAAAATACATGAAACATGAAATTAAAGTAACAAGTGGAAAGGATTGGGGATGTACAAAGATTGGGGAGGGAGGTCAGTCTACCCCACAACAGAAGGGAAGTTGTACAGTTTGATAACCACAGGGAAGAAGGATCTCCTGTGGCGTTCTGTACTGCACCATGGTGGAACCAGTCTGTTGCAGAGGGTTCTCCTCAGGTTGACCAGTGTGTCAGCAGTCAACACCAAGATGGAAACTCACAAGCTTTACTAGTAAGCAACCAGGCCATGGCAACAATGTGCCGAATATCTTTCTATAAATGGAGTATCAGTAATAAAAAGTAATCTAAAATTAGTGCATTCTTGCAGCTCGAACATGTGAATGCACCAAGGTCTGAGCACTTATAGGTTTGGCCATGCAAATACAAATTAAAAATAACGAAACAAACTGTGGGCACTTCACATGGGTACAGTTTAAGTCTCTACATCAATGATTACATTTTATTAAAACCTATTTACACGAAACCTAGAGATGCACTTTTAAATATATCACTTTGGCCATCACCTCACTAACCTGCTTGCTTCTTGGTGAATAAAAACCATTGTGTGCGCAATGATAATCCTGTCTCTGCAATATGGTGTTGAGCATCAGCATTTCCGAACTACTTTGCGGTGAACTTGAGGAATCCGGGAAGGAACGGAATCTCTTCAGCGGCCATCGAGAGGATTCCCTTGCCTGGTCGCTGCACGCAGCCCGCTTCCTGGATAACGGGGATGGTGAGTACGTGTCAGAGCTCACGGATGTTATTGTACGTCTAGGGGTAGCATGGACATTTAATCCACTGTGATGCCCCAATGTAGATGGAAGGCAGAACGAATTACAAACCAAGCTTTGATACACTGATTCAAATGAATTGATACCTTTTCCTTTAGATTTGAATAGGCTCTGTACAGAATGGAACTTGGCTGGGACAGAGGCAGAAATGGAATGCCTCCGTTTATTCCTCTTACTGTTATCCAATCGCAAGAGCATTCTGAATGGTGAACTGTTGCAAGTCATCACCGGATCATTTGGCCGCGTAACTGCACTACTGCTCAGCGGACTCTGTTCTGCATGTCGTAGGTGATTAACAATGATTCTTGGGCTTAGCAATTCCACCCCGGCCATGTCCGATTTTGAGCTCAAAGACTTTAAGTTGTTGGAGTTAGTCACACGATGTTGTTGGGGCGAAGTTGACCCATTCAAAGGAGTTCCATTAAAAACTGGACTGGCAATGGCTGTTGGAATTTTTGGACTGCAAGGGCTTACTGGTAGTGGCTGGAAGGAGGCCAAATCATTGTTCAGGCTTCCAAATGCGAAGCACTGACCGTCAGATTTTGAATTAATTTGTGGCACAGTCCTAGAAGCTGCATCTGCGATGAGAGTAAACGTCGTCTCCAGATTATACTGCAAGGGTTTGTTACTTTTTGGAGAAATTGCCTTGTTCTGCTTATCTCTACCTCGAGCATGGGCCTTTACTTCTATAACAGAATGATACTTTAACCTCTTTAATTTCCGGGCATCCATCCAGGCTTTGATCTGTGTCCCATTTTGAATGGTGTTTCGCTTTGATTTGTTTGTATTGAACTGGAGATGTCGATAATGTTTTATTAACCTTGATGCAGCCTCTGTTTTATAGGTACGATCAAGCAAGTCACTCATTGAAGCTACCATACCTGGATAGATATCAATAAGTGTGGTATCACTCAAACCAGAAGAATCATCATGATTTTCTATTGGAGATTGATTGACATAAGATGATGTAGTTTCTTCCAAATTTATCACTTCGCACCAATCATCCTTAAACTTGTGCTGATAAGGTTCGGTGCTACTGGGTAGACAAAGTGGCTGCCACATAGGGCTGGGGGCCATATTTAAATTGTCGTTGTTACTATAAGGTTTTGAAGAGTGAGCTGATACTTGGGAAGTCGGAAAGTCACCACTGCAATCTGGAAGCAGAGAATTTAACAAAGGACGTTAACATTATAAATATTAGGTAAAGTTAAGCAATCTAGTTGAAGCAATAATTAAGATTCTAGGAATATAGACATCATTGAAAAATCAAATAGAAACGATTTGATAAATAAACGGCAGTTGAAACTTTATCCAAGTTCAGCAAATGATTTGAAAGTATTGTACTGAGTAGAATTCTACTCTTAATACATGAGAAAAAACATGAGAAAAGCAAGCATATTTACAAGTGAGAGCAATTTGTTTCTTTTCACAGGGTGTGAGGTGTGTCTCTATGACAAATAGAGAATTCATCTTCCATGACTGGGTGTGCAATATATCGAGTAAACACATGAAAATATTTAGGAGCCCCCAGAACCAAAATTGAGTTAGAATGAGAAGATAGAAAAACATATGTAAAAGTTCCAAGTCTGTGCATGACGATTGGCAAAAGCTCAATTCATGATGAGTACAACAGAACCAGTTGTAGAAGAATACATTGTTTGTGCACTGCACTAACTGATTGTAGATGCTATTCAGAGGGAACATCTAAAATAACCAGGTTAAGAGCACAGGACCAAATGGAACAGGACAAACACCTTATGATCCCTTATTATGATAATGACCCCTTGCTTTAGACATCCGGGCCAGAGGAGATATCACGCCTGCAACTATCCTATTAAGTCTGTAAGAATTTTGTATGTTTCAATGAAATCACTTCTCATTCTTCCAAACTCAAAAGAGCACCGAACCAGTCTCTCTAACCTGAGACAACAAGCGCACCACCCCAGAAATCAAGCAGGGGAATGTAAAAAGCATGAAGTGCTTCAGCATCTCTGGAGAACACAGACAGGTGGCGTTTCGGGTCAGGACATTTCTTCAGACTGATTGTGGTGGGGTGGAAGACAGCTAGAAGCGAGGTGGTAGACACAAATTGCTGGAGTAACTCAGCGGGACAGGCAGCAGCTCTGGAGAGAAGGAATGGGTGATGTTTCGGGTCGAGACCCCTCTTCAGAAGAGGTGGGACAGGTGAGCGATAGGTGGATACAGGTGAGGGGGGTGGGGATTCGATAGGCAGATGCTCATAAGACATAGGAGAAGGAATTAGCCATTTGATCTATAGCGTCTGCTCTGCCACCTGATGTTGCCTGGTTGGACAATGGCCAGATATGAAAAGGCAAAAAGTGTGAGATAAGGATAGAAGTTCGAATTCTGAATCTGAGAAGAGGTGGAGTCGGACAAAGCCTGACAAGTGACTGGTGGACTAGCACCTGTAGTTTTTTGCATATTCTCTGGCGAACGTAAATATTTTTGTCATCTCATTAGAAATGTTTGGGCTCAAGCAAACTGTGGGACAAAGTGAAAATTACACACACACATCTATTCTGGCTATTTGTACAAATAGCAAATAAAATAGTTGAAATGATATGCAGCAAAGGCTCTCCCATGTGCTATCTTCACACTGGTCTGAGTCACTGAAGCAAGGGGTGAAATGATGCAACTTCTTGCTACGTCCGTTTTACCAGGCGAACCTTTGATACAAGCATACTGAGAAAGGTTCCAAAAATGGCACATTTCACAGATTTTCAACCCCCCATTCCATCCACAAGGATTTCTGGATAATTCCATTGAATGTCCTGCTTTAAATTAAGTGAATTTGAAGAAATAAAATGCAGTTACAAACCAAAAGCTTTTGAAAGGCATGCATGATAACTGTATTGTCGAATGTCACAGCCCATCTTTCCCAAACTGATTGATGACACAAGGGACCCTGTGCTTTGGCCCGGTACCCAATGGCATTAAAGTCATCCCATCACAAGTTTAGTCCACTTCCTTTCCTTTTGGCAGTTAAAATTAACCAAAAAGTGAGAGAAGGAATCACTGTCAAATCTATCACAATTTGGAAGCATAGTGCAGTTAGTGCTGCTGCCTCAGACCCAGCAACTGGGGTCAAGCCTGATCTTACTTGCTGTTTGCATGGAGTTTGTTATGCAGCCATGTGGATTTCTGCTGGGTTCTCCATTAATCTCCACTAGTTACCCCAAAGAGTAAGTAATGGCAAAAAGAATCAAAAGGGAAACCAATTAGCATGCAAGAGAGAATACTTTGCAGGGATAAAAGGAAATAAGAAAGAACAGGATTAATTGTATTTCTCCCTTTCAAGGTGGCATGAATGAGATGGGCAAGACTGCCACCCCCTGCATTTAACTGCAAAATACATTTTCAACAAAAAGGAACAATCATCTGTGCAGAATCAGAGGGGGCAGTTCCTTCCTTCCTCCCCTCAGTTCTAAGTAGCCTGGATAAAGGATCTGAAATGAACTTCCAAAAATTCTCGACATGATTGAAACAGAACTGCTTAATTTGCACTAGATCTCTTGTGAGCAAGTATTTGTCAGCACACTTTCAGCACCTATATTCCCTACATGATATTTCCAATTTTGGTGTGCAAGGTTTCCATTTACATATCAATGCCAAAAGTTGAATTTATATTGTCTCTGAAAAATATATTACTTAGCAAATCTATCTGAACTAAGGATTAAATACAGCATTAAACACTGAATAAAGATTTAAGAATATCAAATCTGCTATAATCACAATTCTGCACAGCAGTAACACCTCCAGAATAGCGCATCCATACCATGATTAAGGGGCAATGATCCAATTTGTATCTTCAACGTGGGTGTAAACGTAATCAATGGATTGTCTTTATTCTTCCCTACACATTTCACCTTCAAAGATTTAATAATTGAAAGCATTTAATATTTAACAGTTAGGGCAAATATAATTTACATTACACAACATTCAGTGGATCAGCAGTCCCCACTTGCATACTGGTACAGCTTCAAAAAATATAAAGAGGCAGCCATTTTGACCCTTGTTGCTGCTCCACCATCCAAAATTCACCGCTGACCTTTCATATCATATCATATATATACAGCCGGAAACAGGCCTTTTCGGCCCTCCAAGTCCGATCCGCCCAGTGATCCCCGTACATTAACACTATCCTACACCCACTAGGGACAATTTTTACATTTACCCAGCCAATTAACCTACATACCTGTACGTCTTTGGAGTGTGGGAGGAAACCGAAGATCTCAGAGAAAACCCACGCAGGTCACGGGGAGAACGTACAAGCTCCTTACAGTGCAGCACCCGTAGTCAGGATCGAACCTGAGTCTCCGGTGCTGCATTCGCTGTAAAGCAGCAACTCTACCGCTGCGCTACCGTGCCGCCCCTCACCATGACATAATTTTCCAATAATTAACTCCATATCTCTCAATTTCTTTGATACGCATAAATGGAAACCTAGCCCCTTATTTTAAAATAGTAACCCCCAAATCTTGAAAATTCAGAGTTAACATCATTCCTGCTCCTATTGTTAGCACCCCCCCCCAGAACCTTAAATTTCATCTCTCAAGACCTTTTCATACCATCCCTTCCACATGTTGCAAATATTGCATTGTAATGAGTTATTTAAGATGTGTAAAACCAACTCGCAACTTGCACCTCAAACATGCCTTTCTCACGAGTCCTTGTACAGTATAGTAGAGAGAATTGTACAGAATCAGTTATATTCATTTAGTTCTCAGAGATCAATTCAGTTACTTCCATTCCATAACTCTTACAACAAAAACCTCTTGTGATAATGTATTTTTTAAGCGTTTACACAATTACAATTCAAAAGTAACCACAGAATGATTCTTTCAGCTTGTATTACCAACGGTTTTCCTCATGTCACTTCTGGTATGGCTGTTAATTACAAATCTGTCCTTTTTGGTTATCAGCTTTTCATGAACAAATCTGAAAACCTAATTTCTAACTACTATTAATCTCCTCCTGGTCTTTTTGAACCAGGACGAATCATAATTTTTCCAGTTCACTTGCCATTGTCATTCCTGGAACCATTCTAGTGCATCTTATTGGCAGCCATCTTAATCTGAGATAGATTATATAGTTGCACAGAAGCACCAAATTATCCACATTGTGAAAGCAAATCTTGAATTATTAATAGGGGAAGAGAATTTCTAAAAAAACAAACATTATTAAATATTTATATCCTAAAATGTAATGGAGACTCACTAAAATTATTAGAATTATTTTACTATCTGAAACTAAAGCCTTCAACTTGAGTAAGAAGAATGAGATATCATTTTAAAATGAATCAAGGTTAGTCACAAAATTGGTGGCAACAGAATGCAAAATTTACACTATCAAATAAAAATCTGAAAAGTACATTATTAAATAAACAGGACAAGGGATACTATCTGTTTACTTTTTTTAAAAAGGCTAGAGGCTAGTAGAATTGAATCATCATTTTGGACAATTTATTAGAAAGTCAAATTTATTTGTAAACTTTGATTGGTGATCCCTGCAACTGAAGTCTCAAAGATATAGATGGGATTACAGTGCTGATAGATTGAAATGCTACAACAAGACAGCAAGTCAAAGTGAATTTAGCATCTTAAAGTCAATATTTACTTGTAATATTCTGTAGATTTACAATAATTTTTTCTCTTCACACAGTGATTTACTAATCATACAGTTGCCATTATTATCAGTTAACACAAATCCAACACCCACCACAATCTGCTTTCCAAGGCTGGAGTTGCTAGTCGCCAGCATGTCAACATCCATCTCGTATTTATCACCCACATTCATCTCTCCCATGGATACACTGGTTTGTAGCTAGGTTAAAAAAAAAACAGGACAATTGTGCCCTTAAAAATTTCACCTTGACCCAAAATACTTCCACCAAGCACAATCGCAATCAGTCAATTAAGACAGATCTCAAAATTGACAGATACACCCAAAATCAAAAATAAAGAAAATATAAGAAAATGCTGCAGTAAGAAAAGTATAGAGTGGTTTTGCATCCAAAATAAACTTAACATGAATATCTACTCAAATTAAGCTACAGCTGAGGTTAAAAGCCAAGACACTGTATTAGCACGATTAAGAAACTTAATACTACACATACACAGAGCATCATTTTTATATATCATACATCTGGCATTAATTAAGTAGTGACATTTTATGTGCAAGATGAAGATACTATACCTTAGACGTAGTTTCACTGTACTCCTCAAAATCTGAAGTATGATCCGCTTGACCTTTTGTTAAAAAGATAATTTTAAATCCTTTTGAATATGTGCAAAATGCAAGAGCCTTATCTGACACAATATATATCCTTACTAACAAGCAGATCAGATATACAGTGGGTTGAAAAAAAAGACCTAATTTTGTTAGATTGAGAGAGGCAAAAGGGGTAAAGATGGTCTACAGGAAATATAGAAATTACTTCATTTCATTAAATCCGTAGTCAGTGTCAAGTCATGTTTACATATTTGACAACCGACATGCCAAGCTTGCATTTGCCTTGTGCAAAGTTCCCTGACAAACGCTTGCAGTGGCATGGCTTTCTGGGGCTGTGCTGTGCCAAAAGGTGCAGAACAAGCATTTCCCTGCAAAAATTGCCAAAATAGCTAACAGAGACATAGCCACCAGGAAAAAGATTACAAGTGTTTAACATCCATTCTTGGAAAATGACTAGAACTTGTAGGACTTCTAGAACGAGAATTTGGAGAGCTCAGATGGGAACATACAAGGCAAGTGAGCACAGTCCCCGGGGACCTGTAGTTTTAGTCGGTCAATATAATTGATTATGGATAAATACAACATCCAAAATTACAGGTTGAACTAACAAGATTCAAAATGTTATGCGAGTGCATGGTATTTAAAAATAAACTGAAAGGACATAACTATGTTCAACACAGATCAATGTTGGAAAGTACAAGATCAAGATATATGATTAGATTGCAAATTGCAGTTTCAGGAGCAAAGAGAGAAGTTTGAAATCAGTCGAGTGAAAGTGATTCAGTGGCTTTCCGCAAATTACAATAGGCTTGGATTCTTGGAAAATGCTTTAAGCAAACTTTTGCAAATTAAAAAGGCTGGGGTTGGGAACTTTGTACAATGTATCCAGTGTACAGAGAATAGCTTCATAAATTGAAGATGTTGCAAAGGAGCCACGGCATATCAAAAATTCAAGCTGAATGTTCGTTAGTACACAAATATATTCTTGTTATTTATCACAAACCAAAATTTCTCAACTTTAAACACAATTAATAAGTGTTTTGTTATACCTGATAGATTGGTGCTTAACCCCTGGCTGACATCAATTTCATACAGTTTGTCAGATTGCGCCTGGCTGACATCAGCTTCACACAGTGTATCTGACTGCTCCAGGCTTACATCTGCTTCACGCTGTTTACTAGACTGAAACAATAATGACAAGAATGAATCTTCATTGGCTTTTCACTGGTTCAGTCTACTAACTTTAAACATTTTAAATTCCACCGTTTCTATAAAACCACAGCTAAAATGCTCTTAAAATGCAATTGGATTAAGACAGGTTATTGCGTTGAAAGTTAGGGCTCATTATTTTATGTACCTTTTCCTTGGAGTTATTTTGGCCTTGTTTTCTCAGGAGGTAAAAGTCAACAAGACACCATCTCGTCTGACCTAAAAGAGTCAAGAGAGTCCAGAGTGTTTTATTGTCATATGTCTCAGATAGAACAATGGAATTCTTACTTGCAGCAGCACAGAATATGTAAACATAGTGCACTATAAACAAAGAAAAAAAGACACACACACACACACACACAAAGAATGCTGGAGTAACTTAGCAGGGCAGGCAGCATCTCTGGAGAGAAGAAATGGGTGACGTTTCAGGTCGAGATCCTTCTTCAGACCTGAATCGTCACCCAGAGAAGCTGCCTGTCCTGCTGAGTTACTCCAGCATTGTGTCTACCTTTGATTTAAACTAGCATCTGCAGTTCTTTCCTACACACACATTGATCATATGTATATATAAACAAACACACATACGTACACACAATAAAACCCCAATAATAGACTATTATTGCACTATGTAGTTCAGAACTTATTTGGGGTTGTAGTGTTTAATAGCCGAATGGCTGTCGGGAATAAGTTGTGCCTGAATGTTACAATTTTCAGGCTCCTATACCGTCTTGCCGAAGACAGGGGTGAAATGAGTGGTGTGGGTCTCCTTGTTGAGACAGCGATTCCGGTAAATCCCTTTGATGGTGGGGAGGTCAGACCCAGTAACGGACTGGGCAGTGTTCACAACTTTTTGCAGACTTCTTCGCTCCAAGTTGCTGAACCAGGCTGTGATGCAACCAGTCAATATGCTCTCTACTGTATACCTGTAGAAGTTCAAGAGAATTCTCTAACATACCAAATCTCCGTAATCTTCTCAGACATAGAGTTGTTGACGTGCTTTCTTTATAATTGAAAAGAGTGTGCTGGGTCCAGGAAAGATCTTCGGACATGCATGCCCAGGAAGTATTTGCATCTCTCCACAATCGTCCCGTTGATATAAATAGGATTGTGGGTTCTCATCCTTCCTCTTCTGGTCCACAATCAGTTCATTGGTCTTATTGATATTGAGAGCCAGGTTGTTATGCTGGTACCATTTGGTCAACAGATCGATCTCACCTCCATATCCTGATTCATCATCATCTGCAATTCGTCCAACAACAGTGGTGTCGTCGACGAACCTGAAGACGGATTTGCAGTGTTCACAGGCATGTAAGTGAGGTAAAAAAAAGAAGAAAAGAGCCAAGCGCTTGCGTGAGGCGTATGAGGATCAAAAAATTGGAAAATTTACACACAAACGTACCAGTTTCAAGCCTCTTTTAGTGCATTTCAAAGTAAAAACAGACATTACAAAATAATATGAACACTAATAACATTTAAGTAAATTTGCACATTAATTGATAATCAGCCCAAAAGGTGGTAATGGGCTTTTCCATGTTTTATATTTTAACTAGAGCTACCAACCTTGTCAAACCAAAAAAGGGAACACAGATGGCAAAAAGGAATTTTTAGTGAAAAAAAGGAATTTTGCAATTTAACAAAACTTACAACCATGCGCAATACAGGATGCACTTTCAATACAGGACATTGTGATGTCCAGTGCTCAAGTTGTTATCTCCATCGTTTATCTACATGAAATAGTCCACAATGGTTCAATCCAATCAAGTACATGTATCTAGTGTTTCATTTTTAGTTCTCAAACTGTCAGAGGTTCTAACAGACAGGTCCTTGCTAGAGAGCTTTTTGTTATAAGCAATGGTTGCCCGTTTGCACTTCTCCAGAAGCCTTTCACTGAACTTCACTTGATGACAACAGGTTTTTTTTAAGCACCGCTATACACTTTCTGTGTGAGTAAATCTGATAGTGTTTGTGTGCTAAGACTTGGGCGAAATTCAGTGGAGTTTTTCCTTATTTAGTTGGCCTTTGGTCAACAGAGTGATATTAATTTTCAGCGATGCAGTTGTGTTTATTTGGTTTATTGGAGGCTAATGAAGTCGCGCAGCCATAAAATGACAATGATTAACAAAGTCCGTCTGAAGTACACTACCTATAAATAAGAAAACGGGTTTGATGGAAGGATTGAGCTAAACTGTTTCAGCAGTCACACAACCTGGAGTCAGTGCGGCCTTTAGTGCAGGATGCACGGCTGCCTCAAGACATACCAGTGAGCAGTCATCAAAAGTGACTCCGGGCTGGTGAAAGGGGGAATCTATCCGGGCCTGACCTGCAAAGCAGTTGGTCCCAGGCAGGAGAGTGGCTGCGAAGGCTCACCCGCCCCCCTTCTCTCCCCTCCTTTCTTATCCTTTTCCCTTCCTATCTAACTCTGCACGTTGCTGGTGAACTGCGCTCTCTGGAAGTCCGCTGCCAGACGCCAGATTTCAGCCCAGTCTGCAGCGATGGCGAGCTGCCCTTCAGTCTGCTGCTGAAGGCGGCCGCTCACGCTCTGGCGACCGAGGGACGAGGACACGCGCTTCGGACCGTGGCGGCCCAGGGACGGGGACACGCGATCCAGACCGTGGCGGCCTAGGGATGGGGACTCCCGCTCCGGGCCACGCGCTCTGGGCTGCAGTGGCTCAACGACGGGGACTCGCGCTCAGGACCGCAGTGGCTCAACGACGGGGACTCGTGCTCCAGGCCGCGGCGGCCCAGAATTCCAAAAAAACGTATTTTACTAAGAAAAATTGTGCTGTCATAATTATCTAAAAAAAAAGGTAATAAATAAGTAACGTAATGGTTGGCAGCTCTGTTTAACCTTGTTTTAATTAATTTAGTTTTATAATCTTGCACTTAAATTTAATATTTACCCATTAGTCCCACCACTGATTTTCTGGCACTCTTGGTTTCAGAGCTTTGCTGGTTTATCCAGCAGGCCAAGGAAGTTGGCTATGGGGATAGATTTGCTGGCTCCAGCTGGGCTGGAGTTCCAGAGCCCTGGCTGCAGATTGCAAATTCAACCCACCGATTGGCCGCGGAAGTCCCGATGAGGTCGGGATTGGCTGCCTTGCCCAGCCTAGGTGCCACATTTCTGGTGAGACTTCCAAGGCTCGCGGAGGATTCTCGCGGAACCTCTAGCGACCAAATTGACAAATTGGCCATGGAAGTCCCGATGAGGTCGAGATTGGCTGCCTTGCCCAGCCGAGGTGCCACATTTCCAGGGAGGCTGCCTGGGTACGTGGGGGGAGATTTCTCGCGGAACCCTTAGCGACCACTAGCGGAACCCTAGTGTTCATTACAAGTCTACAGTTCGCTTTTTTTTTTCCTTTCTCTTTTTCAATCCGACTTCTCCGTTTATTTGGCAAAATGAAAAACGCGGAAACCATGCGAAAAGCACGGAAAATGGATTTTCAAAAAGCGGAAATCCGTGGAAACGCGGAAAATTCACATGCCTGGTTCAGCTACATAGTCCTGAGTACAGAGTGAGTAGAGCAGGGAGCTGAGCACACAGCCTTGAGGTGCTCCTGTACAGATTGTTAATGAGGAAGAAGTGATTCGGCCAATTCGAACAGACTGGTCTATGATGCGGACGTAGAGGATCCAATTGCAGAGGGACACGCAGAGACCCAGTTCTGTGAGCTTGGTAACCAGCCTGGAGGGGATGATGGTATGAAACGCCGAGCTGCAGTCTATAAACAACAGCCTGATGTATGTATTTTTATTGTCCAAGTGGTCCAGTGCAGAGTGGATTGCATCTGTCGTGGTGCAGAGACGTTGCTCTGTCGTGGCGGTAGGCAAACTGTAGTCGGTCGAGGTTCTTGTTGAGGTAGGAGTTGATACGCACCATAACCAACCTCAAAGCACTTCATCACCATGGATGCTAGTGCCACGAGTCGATAGTCGTTGAGGCCTGTCATTTTACTCTTCTTGGGCACCAGGGTAATATTGATGCCCTCTTAAAGCAGGTGGGAACCTCAGACCTCAGTAATGATAAAGACTTATAAATGTCACTTTTTGTTCATTAAAAATACAAGCAAAACAACAAAGTTCATACTGCCAAATACAGGGTAAACTCAACATATTGTGCCTTAGTATACATGATTTTGACTGCTCCCCCTCAAACCACCTGCCCCCCCTTATCCTGTCAACCCCTGCCTCTGTTCTCCCCAATCTCCACCACCGACCTCTCTGACCTCTTCACAGGAATAAAAACTGCCACCTGCTCTCTGGACCCCATCCCCTCCAGCTTTGTCAAGGCCTGCCTTCCTGCTCTCTCTCCACTTATCACTGCAACAATAAACTCCTCCCTGTCCACTGGCATCGTCCCGCCATCCCTCAAAATCGCTGTTGTCACCCCCATTCTGAAAAAACCTGGTCTAAACCCTGACACCCCAAACAACTTCAGACCAATCTCCAACCAACTCTTTCTGTCCAAAGTTTTGGAACGTGCTGTAGCTTCCCAACTCAAATACCACCTCTCTACCAATAACCTGTATGAAACTTTCCAATCCGGATTCCGCTCAAACCACTGTACTGAAACTGCGCTCCTCAAAATCACAAACGACATTCTCCTCTCCTCCGACACTGGCAACCTCAACATCCTCATCCTACTTGACCTCAGCGCCGCCTTTGACACCATAAATCACTCCATTCTCCTCACCCGACTTGAAACCTCCCTTAACATCACCGGCACAGCCCTATCCTGGTTCAAATCTTACCTCTCTGACAGACACCAGTTCATCTCCATTAACAACTGTAAATCCCCCACCGCTCCCCTCCCCCAAGGTGTCCCCCAAGGCTCAGTCCTTGGCCCCCTCCTCTTCATCCTCTACCTGTTCCCCCTTGGTCAATTAATCCGCCGTCATGGTCTCAACTTCCACTGCTTCGCCGATGATATCCAGCTCCTCATCTCCACCAAGTCAATCTCCCCCACCACACACTCTACACTGACAAACTGCATCACTGAAATAAAATCTTGGCTTCAATCAAATTTCCTCAAACTCAATTGCAACAAATCTGAAATCATCATCATTGGTCCAAAAACACTCACCAAATCCACCCAAAACATCATCCTCAACATTGATGGTCTCCCAGTGTCCACCTCCCCTCACATCCGGAATCTTGGAATCATCTTTGATTAAACCCTCTCCTTCGACAAACACATCAAACACATCACAAAGACAGCCTTCTTCCACCTCAAAAACATTGCCCGTCTCCGTCCATCCCTCTCCTCCACAGCTGCAGAAACCCTCATCCACGCCTTCATCACCTCCCGTCTGGACTACTGCAACAGCCTCCTCTATGGCGCACCCTCAAAAATCATCAGTAAACTTCAATACATTCAAAACTCCGCTGCCCGTCTACTCACCCACACCCCGATCCGTGACCATATCACCCCCGTCCTTTACAAACTCCACTGGCTCCCCATCCCCCAGAGAATCCAGTACAAAATCCTCCTCATAACCTACAAAGCCCTCCATAACCTGGCCCCATCCTACCTGACCGACCTCCTCCACAGGCACACTCCCACCTGCACCCTCCGCTCTGCTGCTGCCAATCTCCTATCCCCCCACATCCGGACCAAACTCAGATCCTGGGGGGACAGGGCTTTCTCCATCGCTGCTCCCACCCTATGGAACTCACTACCCCAAACCGTTAGACTCCTCCACACTCACCACATTCAAAACATCACTGAAGTCTCACCTGTTCAGTACTGCCTTCAACCACTGAAGGTCACCTCACCTTCTGTCTCCTTTCTCTGTTCATTTACTTATTTACTTATTTATCTATTTATTCATTTCCCTATGTTCTCTAAATCTCTGTAAAGCGTCTTTGAGTATATGAAAAGCGCTATATAAATAAAATGCATTATTATTATTATATGGCTGGCATTATTAAATCTCCCTAGATGGAATCTAACAATAATTTTACAGAAATTGTAGGTGCAAAATCTATTCCAAGACACCCACATTTACCAAAGTTGAACAATATATTCTCAATGTAGTTATATTTGTTGCAATTAAACATAAGTTAATTTCAGATTTTCACATATTAATGCAATTATTGTGAAGAAGTAAAAGTCACGTGTTGGAAGGAATTGCAGATGCTGATTTACACATTCCATTCTTCAGACCTTCATAGACTCTTCTTCACACTAAAGATGATAAGATCTTATAAGAGACTAGAAGATCAAGGAAAATGTAGAATAGATCATAGTTAGCTAGGGGAAGGTGACAATGAAGCATACAGAGATAAAATTTAATCAGGGGGACAGTCAGACTGGTCAGAGAACTTGGAATTGGAGAGGGATGGAGAGAGAGGGAAAGCAAGGGTTACTTGAAGGTAGAGAAGTCAATATTCACACCACTGGCGTGTAAGCTGCCCATGCGAAATAAGAGGTGCAATTCCTCCAATTTCCACTGGGCTTCACTCTGAGAATGGAGGAGGCCCAGGACAGAAAGGTCAGTATGGGAGTAGGAGGGGAGTCAAAATGTGTTTAGAAACCGGGAGATCAGGTAGGTTTAGGTGGACTGAGCGGAGGTGTTCAGCGGAACTATCGCCGAGCATGCGTTTGGTCTCGCCGATATAAAGGAGTCCACACCTGGAACAGTAGATGAGGTTGGAGGAGGTGCAAGTGAACCGTTGCCTCACCTGAAAAGACCGTCGGGGTCCTTGGACGGAGTTGAGGGAGGAGCTACAGGGACAGGTATTGCATCTCCTGCGGTTGCAGGGGAAAGTACCTGGGGAGGAGGTGGTTTCGGTGGGAAGGAATGAGTTAACCAGGGAGTAGCTGGGGGAATAGTCTCTGCAGAAAGCAGAAAGGGGTAGAGATGAGAAAATGTAGTCCGTGGTGGGATCCCGATGGAGGTGACTAAAATGTCAGAGGATTATGTGCTGTGTGCGACAGCTGACGAGGACTAGGGGGACCCTATCCCTGGTGTGAGTGGGGGGCAAGAGCCGAGCTGCAGGATATCGAGAAGACCCATGTGAGGGCCTCATCTATGATGGAAGAGAGGAACCCCCATTTCTTAAAGAACGAGGACATCTCAGATGTCCTGGTATGGAACACCTCATCTTGGGCACAGATGCAGCAAAGATGGAGGAAATGGGATTGGGGATAGAGTCATTTCAGGAGGCCGGGTGGGAAGAAGTGCAGTCTAGATAATTGTGGGAATCAGTAGGTTTATAATAGATGTCAGTCGATAGTCTATCTCCTGTGATGGAGACGGTGGGATCAAGAAACAGCAGGAAGATGTCAGAGATGACAGAGGAGGAGAGTGTTTTCAATATTAAAGGGATTTGATGTTAGTTCATGTAGTGTATATAATGGTAACTGTAAGTTTAAGTACTGAGTTTTAGAATGGTATGATTTGTGTCATGTGATATATTCAATATCTTATCAGTCTTGCAAATATGTGTGAGTATGGGCAGTGTACTTTTGTAAAACAAAGAAGATCCACACTGACAACAACGGGTACTGAAAACCTGTGCTCGATTCTATCCACATACTGCAGCCGTAATATCTTGGTGCAGGAAAATAACAAGTAAAAGATCATCCACTCACGTTTTGGTTGGGGTTTTCTATTATATTATTAGTCTTACCTGATTTATTGTCAGTGGTCATATCCTCAAGATTAATAATCGGGTCTTCTTCATATGAATTACTGTACTAAAGAGATCAATAAATCAAAAGTCAGTCTGAAGAAGGGTCTCGACCAGAAATGTCACCCATTCCTTCTCTCCAGAGATGCTGCCTGTCCCACTGAGTTACTCCAGCATTTTGCGTCTACCTTCAAAAGATTACATCATCTGACGACACAATGGATTTAGCTATAAATTTCATAGATTATCTGGTACATGTGATTACAAATCTTCCAAAACACCAGTGGAATTCAAATATGCAAACAAAATTAAAGATTTAACTTCTTTAAATATATTTGACCCCCAAAAAATATTTTGTCTATCCATGTTCTCCAGAGATGCTGCCTGTGTGGAAGATATTCCTACTAAGATTCTAACACTCTGTGACGTCTCCTCTCATTCTTCTAAACTCTAGTGAAATACCCACATTCTATCTCCATTTCTACACACATTCTACTATCTCCAGACGTAGTCTTGTGAACCTCCACTTAACTCCTACAGAGCAAGAACATCCTTCCATAACCAAAGGACTGCTCTTCAAGGCCCTGTATAATTGCAGCAAGACAGCGCTACTGTTTAACTGAATTCCTCTCGTTGTGAAGGCCAATTTGTCATTTGCCGTTTTAACATCCTGCGGCATCTCCATGCATATTTAAATGGTCTGATGCACAATCAAATCTCATCCCACTTTTGTAAAGCAGCATCTGCAGTTCCTGACGTTAAAATCTCACTCCCCCTCCCCTTTCCTAACCTCTTGCATTCCTGCTTGCCACCAATGCCAACAAATGTGCAGGTTAATCCACACTATTCTGCATCCGCCACATATTTTCTCACTGTCACCCTGATGTTTCTCGGTACTCCCTTCACAAGCCACCATTCCACCTGTTGTAGGTCACCGAGATATTAGTGACTGAGAGGAGGGGACTAAATGCAACGCAGAGTGTGACAGGGCGGAGCCCGACCACAGGTGCTGTCCCGCACACCTAGGGCCACTGGCACTGCCTCCACCCCAGGCCTGTCCCACCTTCTGGATGATGCGCTCCATGGCCGCCCGGTAGCGGCTGCCGTTGCGCAGCAGCCCGGTGTCCAGGCCTCCTCCTTCCTCCATCATCGCCGCTCTGGCGCTCCGGGTGAGCGGCTTGTTGCCGCGGCCACCGTTGCCGGGTGAGCGGCTCGTTGTCCCGGCCACCGTTGCCGGGTGAGCGGCCCGTGCTCCGGGTCCAGGCGCGCGCTGCGGCCGCCGCCAACCGCCGCGCGTTTAAACTGCCGCCAGCCCTCCCCTCATTGGCTCGCCGCCCCGCTGACGTCACCGGTCGCGGCGGGCGAGGAGAGCGAGGAGAGCGCGCATGCGCGGCCCGGCGGCCCAGCCCCAACCAGATACTAGAGGAACAAGATAGACCACTCGACCCTACACCGTAGGCAGAAACATTTAAAAAGAAAAATAACAAAAATCTGTGAATTGATAGATGAGATATATTCTGCATTTTAATGGTATCATCACACATACTGTTCCCCCAATATACTGATTACACTGCGAGGGGCATAGCGAACGGCGGGTTTTGCCTACTAAAATGGCGGGCGTTACGCTCCTTTGCGTGCTACGCTTCAGTGTACGCGATTTCAATGGAGTTGTCCATCTTGTTCCTCTAGTATCTTTGCCCACAACTGTGAGCCGTGGGTCCATTCGGCCCATTGAGTCTCCTCAGCAGAGCTTTTATCTCCACATGTGTGAAGTGCAAACACACAATGAAATATACTCAGCAGTCATAATAATAATAATAATAATCCATTTATTTTATATAGCGCCTTATCACATGCTCAAAGCGCTTTACAAAAACAATTAACATAGAAACAAACAGACAAACTATCCTGACGGAAAAGCGGCGAATACTCAACGCCAGCGTCCTCTCACGTCAGGGTCCGGCAGTAGACATTAAAAAGCACAAGACACACATATAATTTTTTACACAAAACAGCCATCACAGTGATTGCTCTAGGCATACCCTCACTGTGATGGAAGGCAAAGTCTTATCTCCTCCTCATTCTTCTCCCGCGGTGCCACGAGGTGATCTAGGCTCCCAACTTTTTGAAGCCCCCACCGGGCGATGGAAAGTCCCAGGGCCGAGCCGAGCAGGCCGATGAGAGTCCTGAGCCCCCACCGGGCGATGGAAAGTGCTGCGGCCGAGCCACGCAGGGCGATGAAAGTCCTGAGCCCCCACCGGGCGATGGAAAGTGCTGCGGCCGAGCCAAGCAGGCCGATGAAAGTCTTGAGCCCCCACCGGGCGATGGAAAGTGCTGCGGCCGAGCCACGCAGGGCGATGAAGGGCCTGCGAGCGGGTTGATCATACCTCGCACTTCGGGGCGGTCGAAGCTGCTACGGCTGGAGCTCCCGAAAGCCGGTCGCCAGCCAGGGACCTGCGAGCTCCCGATGTTGCGGTCTGCAGGGCCCATGGCCGAAGCCTCCGAGATGGTAAGTCCAGGCCCTGCGACCGGAGTCTTCAAGGTCGATCCCAGCTGGAGGCCGCCGACTCCACGATGTTAGGCCGTAGCGCGAACGGAGATACGACACGGTAAAGGTCGCATCTCCGTTGAGGAGGAGATTTGAAAAAAAGGTTTCCCCCAACCCCCCCACCACCCCCCCACATACACAAAGTTAAAAATAAAACAAAACGTACAATTAAACGATGACAGACAAAAAAAAAAAAAAAGACAGACTGCCGGTGAGCCGCAGCTGCAAAACACAGCCACGCCCCTTTTTGAATGGGAGCAGAATTAGGCCCTCTGGCCCATCAAGTCTGCTCCGCCATTCAATCATGGGTGATCTATCTCCCTCCTAACCCCATTCCCCTGCCTTCTCCCCATAACCTCTGACACTTGCACTAATTAAGAATCTATCTATCTCTGCCTTAAATATATCTACTGACGGCCTCCACAGCCTTCTGTGCAAAGAATTCCACAGATTTAACCACCCTCTCACTAAATAAATTTCTCCTCTTCTCCTTCCTAAAGGTATGTCCTTTTATTCTGAGGCTGTGCCCTCTAGTTCTAGACTCTCCCACTAAGAGAAACATCCCATCTACATCCACTCTATGCAGTCCTTTCACTGTTCAGTAAGTTTCAGTGAGTCCCCTCTCATCCTTCTAAACTCAGAGTCAAATGAGGCTCCACCGAGGGTTAAAATGAGAGAAAGTATAAGCCCTTGATCCTGCTCCACTCATCGGCCCAGGCTAACAGAAGGTTCAAGAAGCCATGTGGAAGAACAGCCAAGTCCCCACTCACCCTGCTGAACTCCACCAGATACAACTGCAGATGCTGGTTTGCCCCCCAAAAAACTGGTGCAGGTGTAACTCAGCAATTCAGACAACATCTCTGGAGAACATGGATAGGCACCATCTCTGGATTCTGAAAAAGGGTCCTGATCCATGTTCACCAGAGATGCTGCCTGACCCGTTGAGTCACCCCAGCACTTTGTGGCTTTTTTTTCTATCCTGTCCAACCTCTCCTCACAATACAACTCTCCTATTACAGGTCTTGATTCAATTTCAGGTATTTGATTGTATAACAGTGCTTATTTCAGCATGATGCAATTGAAAGTGCACTTTTCTCACAATGAAACACATTAATAACTTATTTCCCTGTCATTCCATGTCACTGCAGACTGGGGACTATTGACTTCCTACAAGATATGAGTGCAAGGGTGCTACATACACAAAAACGTGCCAGGGTCTCGACTTCCGGTGGTGCCATGTTGGACTAGACAATCTAAAAAGTTAGCTCTCAAAGAAACCAATTAAAACTAGCTCTTTTAAACATTAGTAACAACAGGAAGCGGGCCAATCGCAAGTTATCTCGACAACGAAAGTTAACGATAAATAAAAATATGGAGACAAGGTTAAACAAAAAGGATAATGCGGATACTAAAGCTACGGACTCGGCAAAGAGAGCCACGCCAGATAAGGGAATCAGCTGTGGGGAACAAGACTCTGTAATATTGGCGGAGCTACGCAAGTTAAGACAAGAGCACACAGAAGCGGTAAATGACAACAAAAAAGCTCTGGTGAGACTAGAAACTAATTTAAAGGAGCTTTTGGAGAGAACCGCTTCACTGGAGCGACGAACAGTGAACATAGAAGAAAGGTTGGGGGAGACGGAAGACAGGGCAGCGCGGCTGGAAAGATCAGTCGCCTTTCTTCTTCAAAGAGAGGCGGCGTTAGCCGCAAAATGTGACGACTTGGAAGCAAGAGCGAGACGTAATAACATACGGATACATGGGATCCCGGAGGGCGCTGAGAAAGGCGACACCATAGGATTTGTGACTGATTTCATCCGAACAACATTACAAATCTCGGCGGCCGTCGATATCCGCATCGAAAGAGCGCACCGCTCGCTGACTACCAAACCGAAAGAGAGTGCGGCTCCCCCGCGAGCCATCATCGCCCGCTTCATTGACCATCAGGTGAAAGACCGCATCATACAACAAGCATGGAAACAAAAAATAACATATGAGGAACGGACCATTTACTTCAACCATGACTACACTACCGAGATACAGAAGAAGAGGAAACAAGTGCGGGATGTAATAAAAAAGTTGAAGGAGAAAAACATAAAGGCACAGTCCCCATATCCTGCAAGACTGAAGGTGTTTCTGGGAACAGAGAGGAAGACATTCAATACACTGATGGAGGCTGCCCCCATGCTGAAGGACATGGGGATCCATGTGGAGGAGGACGAGTGGGAGAAACTACAGAGAGTGAGGATGGAGGGCAGCTGGACCACGGGGACAGGACAGAAGGGAAAGAGGAGACAGCCACCCATCACAGAGGCGGACATACAAGCCCTCGGTCTGTGAACTCTGAGGTCCACAGTGGTAAGGACTAAAAAAAACCCAAAAAAACAGCCTGGAACTAAGGGTAAAAAAATAAATGACAATCCTGAAGTATATATAATGCGGACAATCTGAATTTATGTTTAATGTTCAAAGAATTGAAAAGGAGCTAGTTATGGGATTTAAGTAACACTTATACTGAATAATGTCAAAATTGGTTGAAGGAGCAAAGCTGGATCTCAATTTGAGCAAGGAGCAACTTAATTCTGAGAAGTTGCAGGTGCACATTGTGCCATTTCCCCAGAGAGATTGCCACACTCTCTGATGACGGGACTTTTGGGAGTCACATGTTATTTTTGTATAGTAGTTCAGAGGGAGATGTGTATTGTTTGTTTGTTTTTTCGCTGTGTATCGTTTTGCACAGTTGTTTTGATTTATAGGAGGAACCGAGTTTATGGCCTACATTTTAAAATGTCATGAATAAGTTGAACCTTGTTTCTTATAATGTGCACGGTCTAAATCACCCTATTAAGAGAAAGAAAATATTGAGTCAGTTGAAGAAACTACAATGTGCCATTGCACTAATCCAAGAAACTCACTTGAGTGAAAATGAACATAAAAAACTGAAAAGGGAATGGGTAAACCAAGTATTCCATGCTTCATATGGCAAGAAAAGGGGGGTGGCCATACTAATTAATAAATCCCTACCATTTTCTGTAGAGAAAGTGATTAAAGGTGATATGGGAAGATATATCATGGTGGTTGGCACAATAGGAGATATGAGTATTTCAATATTAAACATCTATGCCCCAAATGAAGAAAATGAAACATTCTTTAAAAACATAGCCAATATACTTACCAGTAACGGACGAGGGATGATAATTTTGGGAGGGGATTTTAATACCATACAGAATCGTAACTTAGACAGGTTGCCATCTGAGAGGGGACCAAAAACAAAAAAATCCAGAGTCCTAAATAATGTTATAAAAGAATTAGGTCTGGTTGATCCATGGAGACATAATAATCCTAAAGGAAGAGATTTTACCTTTTACTCTAACCCACATGGGAGTTATTCGAGGATAGACTTTTTTTGTGTGTCAAAACAACAGATACATACAGTCAGGGACTGCAGTATAGAATCCATAACTATAAGTGACCACGCCCCTGTCATACTATCCATTGAGCTGGGCAGGGAATCCTTCTTTAAGTACTGGAGACTTAATGTGTCAATCCTATCAGATGAAAAGGTTGTCAAAGAACTAAAATTAAACTTAAAGGAATATTTTCAAATAAATGACAATGGCGAGGTCTCACCATCGACATTATGGGAGGGAGGAAAAGCAGTCATGAGAGGGAAAATAATAGAGATAACTTCCAGATTGAAAAAAACTCGAATGGAAAGGCAAGGAAAGCTAGAAAGTAAAATCAGAGAGTTGGAGTTAGAACATAAAAGAACAAGAAACAATTCTATTCTCGTCGAATTAAAAAAAATGAGACAAGAGTTAGACGAACTTTTAACATATAAAGCAGAAGGAGCTCTTCGTTTTATAAATCAAAGATATTATGAGATGGGTAACAGAGCAAGCCGGTTACTGGCATTCCAACTGCGAAAAGCTCAAACAAATAGAATAGTTACAAAAATAAGACATCCCACTTCCAATTTTATTATGGCTAAGCCAAAAGAGATAGCAAAGGCCTTTGCAGAATATTATAAAAACTTATACAGTGACTCAGAATCTAATCTCACTGAGACCAAAACACAAGAATTTTTCAAAAAACTACATTTACCAGCATTAAAGGTAGAAGAAGCATCTGAAATGATAAAACCAATTTCGTCACAAGAAATAACCGATACTATAAAAACCCTTAAAAGTAACAAATCCCCAGGTACAGATGGCTTCTCAGGGGAGTATTATAAATGTTTTGCAGAAGACATAACACCAGAATTATGTAAAGTTTTTAATTATGCGCTGTCAACAGGAAACCGCCCAGATACTTGGTCAGAAGCCATAATTTCCGTACTACATAAGGAGGGCAAAGATCCGACTTCATGTGAGGGATATAGACCGGTCAGCTTGCTCTGTAATGATTTAAAAATATTAACAAGCATACTAGCACAGAGAATGCAACAACATATAACTAAATTAATCAAGCCAGATCAAACGGGGTTTATCCCGGGGAGACAGGGGGCTAACAATATCAGGAGAACACTAAATCTTATATCATGTGCTAAAAATAATCCCAGACCTACCATGCTACTTAGCCTAGATGCACAAAAAGCGTTTGACCGCGTGAAATGGAACTTTTTATATCAAACATTGAAGGTTTTTGGGTTTCACTCAACGTTTATAGACTGGGTAAGAATTGTCTATAAAAATCCCAAATCACGGATCAGAATTAATGGCTGCTGCTCAGACTTCTTCTACCTCAAAAGAGGAGTCAGGCAAGGAGATTGCCTGAGCCCGCTACTGTTTGCTGCAAGTATTGAACCGTTAGCAGAGTCAATAAGACAAAATAAAAACATTAAAGGAATAAAAGATGAAGGGGGCATAGAACACAAGACGTCATTATTTGCGGACGATTTATTAACATACATAGTGGAGCCCTCCACGTCTATACCAGCTCTACTAGATAACCTAAAAGAATATGGTGAAATATCAGGATATTTGACAAATGAAGCCAAATCAATAGCAATGATGCTCTCAGGAGATTGTCCAGTGGAACTTAAAGAAAAAGTCCATTTTAAATGGACCAAAAAAGGGTTTAGATACCTTGGTATAATTATCACTTCGAATACAGCACAGCTATTTGAAGCTAATTATGGGAAACTGATATCTGAGATAAAGGATGATTTGGCTGGATGGGAGATTTTGCCGTTGACTCTGGTGGGAAGAGTAGAAACAGTCAGAATGAATATATTGCCAAGACTGTTGTTTTTGTTCCAATCGTTGCCTATTATGATCTCGGGAGCTTTTCTAAAAAAACTGGATAAAATTATATCGAAATTCTTATGGCAAAGTAAAAAAGCAAGAATTAAATACAAGACGCTTCTTAGCAAAAAAGAAAAGGGAGGGTTGAACTTGCCTAATTTAAGAAATTATTATTGGGCAACGCAACTCAGAGCCTTAATCATGTGGACTACTAAAGAGAAAGATTCAATGTGGGTGGAGATGGAGCAAAACGCTTGTAAAAATTTGCCTTTAGAATCACTCCCATTTTTAAACGAGAAGGCCCGGAAGAGGCTCAGGATGGGCAACGAGTGGATTAGGGTAACAATGAAAATCTGGTCAGCAGTAAGAAAGAAGCTGAAGCTGTCAAATTCTGTAAGCAGGGCTACTAGAATAGCAAAAAACCCAGACTTTGTACCATCTACCATGGACTCAGGATTTGACAGATGGGCTGACAAAGGGCTAATATACATAGATCAAATGTTTCAGGGACAAACAATGAAAATATTCACACAACTTCAAAAAGAATTCAATTTACCTGCTCATGACTTTTGCAAATTCTTACAGCTAAGAGATTACCTACAGAAACATCAGGAATGGGAGAACATCTGCAAGACTCCATCTAAATTAGAGGAAGTGTTGTGGGGGTTCTCGGAAGACAAGTCAAAAAAAGGGATTATATCAAAAATTTATGAAGCACTACAACATGAATCCAATGAGAACAACTTACATATCAAAGAAAAATGGGAACTGGAAGCGAATATCATAATATCAGAAGAAGGGTGGGAGGAATCATTTAAAGAGGGACATAAACTAACTAAGAGCCCAACATGGAGGGAATTTGACTGGAAAGTTAAAATGCGTTACTTTTATACTCCATTCATTACATCGAAATATAGTAATACAACTGATTTATGTTGGAGGGAGTGTGGAGAAGTTGGGGACTCCACTCATATATTCTGGGATTGCCCAAAAATACAGGATTTCTGGAAGAATATTCAAAAGGAAATTAAACAGATTATGGGCATTAACTTCCCTCTGGAACCAGCACTTTACATTTTGGGTATAATTCCTGACAGTATGACAGATAAGAGTTCGAAACATTTACTGACAATCCTGCTGCTGATAGCAAAGAAGACGATAACAACTTCTTGGTTGAAACCACAGCCTCCAAGCATAATGCAATGGAGAGATAGGGTAAAAAATGTGTATATAATGGAAAAAATCACAGCAAGGTTACAGTTGACAACAGACATGTTTGATAAAAGATGGTCATTATTAATACAGGCAATGCCGGGACTCTAGTCTCTTCCGATTTTGGGAACTTAAAGCAAGGGTATTTACATTCAATATGCATCTCCTATGTTTGTTTAGTTTGTGTTTGTATGTATGTAAAAAAAATAATAATAAAAATAAAAAAGAAAGTAAAAAAAAAAAAAAGAAACACATTAATAACTTATTTCCCTGTCATTCCATGTCACTGCAGACTGGGGACTATTGACTTCCTACAAGATACGAGTGCAAGGGTGCTACATACACAAAAACGTGCCAGGGTCTCGACCCGAAACATCACCCATTCCTTCTCTCCAGAGATGCTGCCTGTCCCGCTGAGTTACTCCAACATTTTGTGTCTACCAAAGATGCGTGCTTGCTGAAATTCTCAAATTTGTCAGAAAATGATTTCTGAGATAACGTTACCAATTCCTGGAGGAAGATGACAACAGGAAAATAGTAATTGAGAACGTCTTCAAGAGCCAAATCTAATTGGGCCATCCACAATACGATGTCTGTTCCTGGCTATGCCACAGAGCTGTTCCACAAATGTGGGATAGACCTTGTCCATCGGGCACAATGTCCTTGATCTTCAATGTGTGCCAACACTAAATTTCCAAGCTTATTCCCCTCTGAAGTGTCCAGGACAAATCCCATAGGCTTGCTGCCTACCATTGGAAGGGCAAGCTGAGCAGTTTCTGGGAAGGAGGTGGAGCTTTAAGTTGTTAATGAAATCCTGCGGTCATTAATTACAGGGCCTCCATGACCCCATCAATAGTGAATTATTCAGTTGACCTACAATGACCTCTCATATCTTGCCTTGCTCTGTTGAAAGAGAAGTCAATCTTTTGCCTGATTTTGAATGGCCTTACACAAAAGATCCTTCCTTATCTTTGCAGCTATCTGCTCCATTAATCTACAAGCACAAAAGGCACAAGTAAGAGTGCTGATAAAGCATGGTAGGCCATTCGGCCCCTCAAACCTTCCCCGCCATTGAAGATCATAAGATGAAGTCTTGATGCAGGGTTTCGACCCCAAATATCAAGTTGCTTCCCCGCACGCTGCTGAACCTACTGAGATTTTCCAGTGGATTACTTGTTGCTCCATATTGCAGCACCTGCAGTCTCTTGTGTCTCCTTTACAAAGATCATGGCTGGTTTGATTGTAACGTCCACATATTATCACCTATCCACGATAATCTTTCACTCCCTTGCTTATCATGTGATAACTTCTGCCTTAAAAAATATTCAAAAGGCCCTGCTAAAAATTCTCAACACTCCTGTAATCTCAACTCTGCGTAAAATAGTCAACCACTTATTTTTAGACAATGATCCGTGGATTTACTATCTCCCACAAGAGGCGCCAACCTATCTATATCCACACATGATCCCTCTGGATCTTATGTTTCAACTCCCACTCTTCTAAACTCCAGCAGATACATCTCAATCCTGTCTAACCTCTCCTCACAATATAACACTCCCATTACATCCCATTTACACCCCAGCGGTATGAACATTGACTTCTCTAACTTCGTAGCCCTTGCTTTCCCTCTCTCTCCATCCTCTCCCCCTTCCCAGTTCTCCCACCAGTCTTACTGTCTCATTTTATCTCTGTACCGCCCACTCCCCTGACATCAGTCTGAAGAAGGGTCTCGACCCGAAACATAAGGGGGAAGTCTTTTAGGACCGAGATGAGAAAACATTTCTTCACACAGAGTGGTGAGTCTGTGGAATTCTCTGCCACAGAAGGTAGTTGAGGCCAGTTCATTGGCTATATTTAAGAGGGAGTTAGATGTGGCCCTTTTTGCTAAAGGGATCAGGGGGTATGGAGAGAAGGCAGGTACAGGCTACTGAGCTGGATGATCAGCCATGATCATATTGAATGGCGGTGCAGGCTCGAAGGGCCGAATGGCCTACTCCTGCACCTATTTTCTATGTTTCTATGTTTCTATCACCTATTCCTTCTCTCCAGAGATGCTGCCTGCTGAGTTACTCCAGCATTCTGTGTCTACCTCCAGGGATGCAGTGCTGCTGGAGCTCACCGGAGCACCTCTCCAGCATCTCTGTAAATAAAAGCCAAAATAAACAGCGGGGAATTTTAACTAGTGGGTAATTTAACAGTGGCCGCTCCGGCACCAGTGACAGCTCTGGCACCTAAAAAAATTAGCACTGCAGCACTGTCTACCTCCCATTACAGAACTTGATTTCACTTCAGACATTTGATTGCAAAACACTGCTTATTTTAGGAAGATGCAATTGTAAATGAAAACCATGAACTCCAGGTTCAAGAACAGCTACTTCCCAACAACTATCAGGCTCTTGAACACTAACCACAGCAAAAATGTGTTGTTTTGTTTACAGGCATGTTACTTTGCAGCAACTAAGAATCTCAATGTTCCATTGTTGTTACATACCATTAAAGTCTCTCTCTCTCTCTATCCCTCCCCTATCATTTGCCCATTCTGGACTGAGTACTTTTGACTTCCTGGCATAAGAAATGCTTGTTCACTTGATGTTTCCATGTTTCCATAACAACAGGCAACAAAAAAAATAATTTCCCACTCCAGGTCTTGGCCTTGCAAAGTGTGAACTTCTAATGCAGAATCTAAGTCTGAAGAAGGGTCTCGTCCCGAAATGTCACCCATTCCTTCTCTTCAGAGATGCTGTCTGTCCCGCTGAGTTACACCAGCATTTTGTGCCTACCTGTGAACTAATGCAGTGCCATACTTCTTTAAATGAAAGAGACCGACAATGTATGCAGTATAAGAAGATAACTGCAGATGCTGGTACAAATCGAAGGTATTTATTCACAAAATGCTGGAGTAACTCAGCAGGTCAGACAGCATCTCGGGAGAGAAGGAATCTCAGTCTGAAGAAGGGTCTCGACCCGAAACGTCACCCATTCCTTCTCTCCCGAGATACTGCCTGACCTGCTGAGTTACTCCAGCATTTAATGTATGCAGTACTTTGGATGAGATTTCAGCAGTGTCCAATATAACTAAAAATGGAGAAATCGAAGAAATGAATTCCAGGATTTGGGTTATAAAAGTCTTCTGCCAATGATGAAAGAGTTGGGGGAAGGGAGATATTTAAATGGAACAATTTCAGTGTTGCAATAATTGTCTACAAATCATGTTTGATTACTTACAAAGGTTATTTTACAATGATTGGTATACATTGTGCAATATTTTTGGGGGACTAAAAATAAAAAATAAAAATAAAAAAATCTTCCAAAAACCTAGCAAAGCTAATATTAAACAAGTTGCAAATACAATATAACATTTATTCTGATTATACAACCTCAAAATATACAGTTTTACAATTGACATTTCTACAGTTTGACAAAAAAATAACGAACCTTTTTAGAGCAGATTTAAAGTAAAGATGTGAATACATATGTACTATGAGCTTTTAACTTTCAGTACTGCCTATTATATAGACAACATAAAAACATAAAAAATGAGGCCAAGGTCAGAATACTTGCTGACTCATTCAAAACTTGAAGTATTCTTGGTTACTAAGGTTACAGATGGCAAAAAGCAAGTAAACGTATTCCATGCTGTTATTTGAATACTAGGTCACATCATCTATTTGCAAAAATAAAAGCAAGCTTTTAAAACATTCTGTCGGCTTACAATGCAATGTTCAAATGATCAAAAATAAGCTTAAAAAATAATAGCCATCTTACAATATTCATTCATTGTACTGTTCTCACAGAGAGAAGCAGAGAAGAAAAAAATATAGAAATATAGAAACAAGGAAATGTAGATGTTGGTTTACAAAATAAGACAGAGTGCTGGAGTAACTCAGCGGGTCAGGCAGCATTTCTGGAGAACATGGGTAGACGACGTTTCGGGTAGGGACCCTTCTTCAGACAAAAAAATGTTAATCGTTACATTAAAGGATTTATTTTCGTCAATCCTTTCCTGTTTGACATCCTTTTTTAAAAAACTAAAATGAGAAAATCTAACCTAAAATAATTTGCTTTCAGTGAATCAGACCACTTTTGGGAAACTTCAGTTGCTCTTGATCACTGTACATATCTTGAGAGTCTGCTTCTTTGTTGAAAGCTTAATTCAGTTATCTTCAGGAAGTGGCTGATGAAAAATAAGAAAGTTGGCAAAGTTACTGTACAAATACATTATCAATTATTTTGACACAACGATAAGCTTCATTCATGAATAATTTTGCTTCTGATAATTAATTACAATTGAAAAATGGAGAGTCCCAGATGACTCAACTCGTTTCTATCAGGCAGATTCATAGAAACATAAAAAATAGATGCTGATCATCCACAATCAGTAACCCGTGCCCAATTTCTCCCCATATCCCTTGACGCCGCTAGCCCCCAGAGCTCTATCTAACTCTCTTTTAAATTCATCCAGTGGATTGGCCTCTACTGTCTCCTGTGGCAGAGAATTCCACAAATTCTCAACTCTGGGTGAAAAAAGTTTTTTCTCATCTCAGTTGTAAATGGCTTCCCCTTTATTCTTAGACTGTGGCCCCTGGTTCTGGACTCCCCCAACATTGGGAACATTTTTCCTGCATCTAGCTTGTCCAATCCTTTTGTAATTTTATATGTTTCTATAAGATCCGCTCTCATCCTTCTACATTCCAGTGAATACAAGCCCAGTCTTTCCAATTTTTCCTCATATGACAGTCCAGCCATCCCGGGGATTAAACTTGTGAACCTACGCTGCACTGCCTCAATAGTAAGGGTGTCCTTCCTCAAATTAGGAATTCAAAACTGCACACAATACTCCAGATGTGGTCTCACCAGGGCCCTGTACAACTACAGAGGACCTCTTTACTCCAATACTCAAATGATTAATAAGTTTATTCGATTTGATCAACTCCTTTAGAGAGTCTGAAGTGGAGATGACTAGGGAGTGGAGGGAGGACACAGGTCAGAGAAACCACTGGGGTAAGTGGTGTTTAGAAACTCCAGGACTTAATCAGGCTCAAGACTGCCTCAGTGCATGGAAACAGTGCAGGGGTGATGGCTGTACAGTCAGTGTGCAGGCCAGGGAGCAATGTGTGGCCATGGGGATGTCAGCTTTGGGTAGAGAGACAGGGGAGAAAAGTTGTATTTGGTCAGAGTCTCGACTGATTCACTGAAGTGTTGTTCCAGCAGAAATCAACAACTTTCCTGAACTATACAGTCTAATTTCCCTGGCAGGCAGCAATGGACAGACGACATTTTGGGATGGCACTATTCTTCAGAATGTGTTAGTCATCAAATTACATACGTCAAACACTGGTCCTGTGTCCCAGTGTGGAAGAGGTTTCCCCTGAGAAGATAAAACTTAATGAAGAATGGGATAGTAAAAATACTTTTTTCCCTTATGTCTACTTAAAGGTTAGTCCATCTGTATTGAATTAATGGAAGAATAAAGTTGTTACTGGTTTAAAAATAACTAGACAGCATGGCAGCATTTACGTACAGTACAGTTCCTGTTCAACAAGAGATCCGTGACATTTTGATAGAACCGCAGTTTCTCTTTGGTCTCCCTCAGTTGTGTCTCCACCTGCTGCATTTTCTGCTCCAGTTCCTGAGCTCTGCTGATCGCACCTTCAGCTGTAGATTGCAGCCGCCTCCGTAAAGTTCTCTCATAATGCATGAAGTAGTCGTGCTACAAAAACAGGCACACTTTGGTTACCTGCACATGGAAACAACCATCGCTTACCAAAGTACTACAGCCGCCAAGACTGCAGGGTGCACTGTAGTACTTTGTTATGGCAGAGGCAAGCAAGAACTGAGAGGACATGCTTAAATAACTTTCACTGGGTATTCATTCTTTATTTGATTGAGAATTTGACACACATGCCGACCAAATAGAGTTGCTGCTCACTTTTTTTTGTTCGAAAGGTACAGTATGGAAACAGGCCCTTTGGCCCACCAAGTCCACACCATCCATCGATCACCTGTTCACACCTTTGCATCCACTCCCAACACACTAGGGGCTTTTACGGAGGCCAATTAACCTACAAACTCGCACTTCTTTGGGGTGTGGGAGGAAACCTGAAGACCCGGAGACAGGGAGGACATGCAAACTCCACAAAGACAGCACCCGAGGTCAGGATTGAACCCGGGTCTCAGGAGCTGTGACACAGCAGCTCTACCGCTGCACTGCTGGGCCACGCAAAATGTTATTTAGAAATAATTTAAAAAATGAAAGTATCAGGCCACAGACCCATCAGGCACCCGAAGCAGGGCCATGTCACTGGGAAGGGCAGGGGATCCAGTGTCCTTGCTCCCTAGATCTGCAATGGGACTTTGGACTTGTCTGGGAGAAGCCTGCTTGATCAGATCAGCAGTGTTCCGATGTCAGGGATTGGAGTGAAGACCACCAGGGTACATTCTGGACACCCAGAGAGCAATGGACATTTAGAAATATACATGTCCCAATCTAACCCAGATCCATGTTGGCTACTGGGAGCTGAACAAATCTCAAGTGGTGTTTGGCTGCTCCCCCGCTCCCCTCCCCCCACCTTGTGATGTCACATCGTCTCCTCTCAACTTTGCCACAATCCCACAATGCGTTTGGTTTAGTTTAGCTTAGTTTAGAGATACAGTGTGGAAAACAGGCCCTTTGGCCCACTGAGTCCACGCTGATCAATGATCACCCCAACACAGGTTTTATCCCACACCCTAGAGACAATTTACAGATGCCAATTAACCTACAAAATTGCACATCTTTAGAATGTGGGAGGAAACCAGAGAACCCAGAGGAAATCCACACGGTCAATAGACAATAGACAATAGGTGCAGGAGTAGGCCATTCAGCCCTTCGAGCCAGCACCGCCATTCAATGCGATCATGGCTGATCACTCTCAATCAGTACCCCGTTCCTGCCTTCTCCCCGGTCAAAGGGAGACTATGCAAACTCCGTACCCGCAGCACCCGTAGTCAGGATTGAACCTGGGTCTCTGGTGCAGTGAGGTAGCAGCTCTACCCGCTGCACCACAGTGCTCCCCTGTGCAGGGACTTGTAATTGGAAACAATCTCTCTTGGCCCAAAATCTCAATGTCACATAGAAACATAGAAAATAGGTGCAGGAGGAGGCCATTTGGCCCTTCGAGCCAGCACCGCCATTCGTTGTGACATGGCTGATCATCTACAATCAGTACCCTGTGCCTGCCTTCTTCCCATATCCCTTGATTCCGCTAGCCCCTAGAGCTCTATCTAACTCTCTTTTAAATTCATTCAATGAATTGGCCTCTACTGCCTTCTGTAGCAGAGAATTCCACAAATTCACAATTCTGGGTGAAAATGTTTTTTCTCATCTCAGTTTTAAATGGTCTCCCTGTTTCTGGACTCCCCCAATATTGGGAACATTTTTCCTGCATCTAGCTTGTCCAGTCCTTTTATAATTTTATACGTTTCTATAAGATCCCCTCTCATCCTTCTAAATTCCAGTGAATACAACCCAGTCTTTCCAATCTTTCTTCATATGACAGTCCCACCATCCCGGGGATTAATCTGGTGAATCTACGCTGCACTGCCTCAATAGCAAGGATGTCCTTCCTCAAATTAGGAGACCAAAACTGCACACAATACTCCAGATGTGGTCTTAACAAGGCCCTGTGCAAATGCAGAAGGAACTCTTTACTCCTGTACTCAAATCCTATCGTTATGAAGGCCCAACGTGCCATTAGCTTTCTTCACTGTCTGCTGTTCCTGCGTATTTACAGTGACTGGTGTACAAGGACACCCAGGTCTCGTTGCACCTCCCTTTTACCTAATCTGACACCATTGAGATATTAATCTGCCTCCTTGCTAGTGTTACTTTTAATTCCATCATCCAAAATATTTACAAAATATATTAATGATTTAGATGATGGAATTAAAAGTAACACTAGCAACTTTGCTTATGACACCAATCTAGGTGGCAGTGTGAACTGTGAAAAGGATGCTAGGAGGTTGCAGGGTGACTTGGACAGGTTGAGTGAGTGGGCAGATGCATGGCAGATGCAGTATAATGTAGATAAATGTGAGGTTATCCACTTTGGCGGCAAAAACAAGGAGGCACCGAGCCTCGCGGCACTCCACTCGCCACTGCCTGCCATTCTGACAAGGGACCTGTTTATTCCTACTCCTTGTCTCCTGTCTGCCAACCAATTCTCTATCCATGTCAATACCCTACCCCCAATACCATGTGCTCTAATTTTGCCCACTAATCTCCTGTGTGGGGCCTTATGAAAGGTCCACTGGCTCTCCTTCATCCATTTTACTCGTCACATCCTCAAAAAATTTCAGAATATTAGTCAAGCAGGATTTCTCCTTCATAAATCCATGCTGACTTGGACCAATCCTTTTACTACTATCCAAATGCGCCGTTATTACTTCTTTAATAATTGACCCCGGCATATTCCCCACCACCGATGTCAGGCAGACTGGTCTATAATTCCCCGTTTTCTCTCTCCCTCATTTCTTGAAAAGTGAGATAACATTAGCTACCCTCCAATCCACAAGAACTGATCCTGAATCTATAGAACATTGGAAAATGATCACCAATGCATCCACGATTTCTAGAGCCACCTCCTTGAGTACCCTGGGATGCAGACCATCAGGCCCTGGGGATTTATCAGTCTTCAGTCCCATCAGTCTACCCAATACTATTTCTTGCCTAATAATATATTCCTTTATTCGTCCCACACCGGGGAAATTTACAGCAGCAAAGTGGATAGCAAGAGATCATTCATTATAAATAAAAGATACATAAATTGTCATCAGTTTTCTGTGTGTTCTTAGCTGTTATTGTTGACTCGTCTGCTGGGTGCAGTGCTGGTTGTGAAGTCTCACAGCAGCGGGAAGGAAGCACCTCCTATATCTCTCCTTCACGCACTTGGGGTGAAGGAGTCTGTCACTGAAGGAGCTACTCAGTGCAGTGACAGTGTCCTGCATGGGGTGGGAGTCGTTGTCCAGCAGCGATGTTAGCTTTGCCATCATCATCCTCCTCTCTCACCACCTGCACTGAGTCGAGGGGGCAACCCAGGACAAAGCTGGCCTTCCTGACCAGCTTGTCGAGTCTCTTCCCTTCCACTGCTGAGATGCTGCTGCTCCAGCAGACCATTCCATAGAAAATGCAAATTTCTTTCAGTTCCTCTGTTTCTCTCGATCCTCTGTCCTCTAGTAAATCTGGGAGATTGGTTCTGTCTTCACTAAGGAAGACACAAAGTATCTGTTCAACTCTTCTGCCATTTCCTTGTTCCACATAATAATTTCACCTGTTTCTGCCTTCAAGGGACTCACGTTTGTTTTTACTAATCTTTTTCTCTTAACATACCTAAAGAAGCTTTTACTATCCTTCTTTATATTCTTGGCCAGCTTACTTCATCAGTACTTCATCATTTCAGCCTGTATTGCCCTTTTTGTTACCTCCCTGTTGTCCTTTGAAAGTTTCCCAATCCTCTGGCTTCCCGCTACTCTTTGCTATGTAATACATCTTTTCTTTTAGTTTTATTCCATCCCTAAATTCCCTTGTCAGCCACAGTTGCCTCTTGCTCCCCCTAGAATCTTTCTTCCTCTTTAGAATGAAGTGACCCTGCATCTTCTGGATTATGCCCAGAAATTCCTGCCTCTGCTGTTCCACCTTCATTCCTGCTAGGGTCCTTTTCTAGTTGACCTTGGCCAGCTCCTCTCTCATGCCTTCATAGTCTCCTTTGTTCAACTGCAACACTGACATTTCTGATTTAACCTTCTCCCTCTCAAAGTGCAAATTAAAACTTATCATATTATGGTCACTACCTCCTAGCGGTTCCTTTACCTTGAGTTCCCTTATTAAATCTGGTTCATTGGACAACACTAAATCCAGAATTGCCTTCTCTCTGGTAGGCTCCAGTACAAGCTGCTCTAAGAATTCATCTCGGAGGCACTCTACAAACTCCCTTACTTGCGGTCCAGAACCAACCTGATTTTCCAGTCTACCTGCATATTGAAATCTGCATATTGCATATTGAAATCTCCCATAACCACAGTGGCATTACCATTGTTACATGCCAATTTTAACTCCTGCTGCAACTTACACCCTATCTCCAGGCTCCTGTTTGGGGCCTGTAGATAACTTCCATTAGTGTCTTCTTGCCTTTACAATTCCTTAATTCAATCCACAGCGACTCTTCATCGTCCCTCCCTATGTTACCCCTCGCAAGGGATTGAATTTTATGCCTCACCAACAGAGCTGCCCCACCTCCTCTGCCCACCTGCCTGTCCTTTCTATAGGGCGTATAACCCTGAATATTCAGTTCCCAGTCCCGATCCTCCTGCAGCCACGTCTCTGTAATCCCCACAATGTCATATCTACCAATCTCTAACTGAGCCTCAAGCTCATCCACTTTACTTCTTATACTTTGAGCATTCATATATAATACTTTTAATCCATTACTCACCTCACCTTTCACATATTGTTGTGGATTAGTTGCTGGTCAGATTTGACTTTCTGAAGTGCAGTCTGCGCTCTGAAGGGTTTGGGAAGCTAAATATCTAATTAATTATTGACAAGATATTTCACTATAATACGTTATACTACAAATGATTTATCCAGACTTACCATGGGGAAAGTAACCAGTTCCTCTGCTCCCAAATTATCAAGTTTCTCCTTTGGTATATGGTAGTTTGATGGTACAAAATGACTCAAGAGATTCCTTAATTACAATCAAAAATATTTTGTCAGCTGCATCAATGCTTTATTTAAAAGTCAATTCTTCATTTTTTTTTAAATGGCATCATGCCAACAAAATATGATAGTTTTTCTCCATGCTTAACCTTCTAGTTTATAAATTATTGTTTTCTTATGAAGGAGGGAGGAAATGAGCGACTGATACTTGGAAGTTTTATGTTCAGAAGTAGTTTTATATATTTACAAAGATGGTGTTAGGTCTCAAGGGCCTACGCTAAAGGGAGAGGTTGGGCACACTAGGACTTTATTCCTTAGAGTACAGGAGGCTAGAGGTATAAAATCATGAGAAGAATGGATAGGATGAATGTACGGAGTCTTTTACTCAGAGTAGGGGAATCAAGAACCATAGGTTTAGGACATAGGTTTAAGGTGAGACGGAAAGATTTAGTAGGAATGTGAGGGGCAACTTTTTCACACAAGAGAGTGGTGGGTATATGGAACGAGTTGCCAAGGGAGGTAGTTGAGGCAGGCACTATATCATTTAAAAGACATTTGGACAGGTACATGGATAAGAAAGGTTTAGAGGGATACTCAGGCAGGTGGGACTAGTTGGCAGAGGCTAAATTCATGCAGGTGGGACTAGTGTAGATGGGTCATCTCGGTCGGCATGAACAAGTTGGGCTGAAGGGCCTGTTTGCACTCTGCATTACTCAATGCAATTCATGATATATGTAATAATAGTCATATCTCTACATTTAATTGATAACATGCAATCTCAACAACTTTAAAGACTGAATAATAAAAACTTACCCAAAGCAAGTCACAAGTCCTTTGAGGACTCCACGATTGATCATAGGCCTTGTGAGGTCCACTTGTTCTACATCACTGCAAAGCTCAGAGAGTGAAATACCACCTTGAAATCTGAGTGTAGAATCAATGAAGAGTTCAACAGGATGGTGACGTTTGAGTTATCTAGGCATGGTATTAATTCACTTCATTCGGCCTGGTTGCACAGTTTTCATTTTGTAAAAATTATATTAGAATGATTAATAAAATTGTACATCTGCCTGCAGATGACTTGCCAGCTTTTCCTGTGACCCTTCCCTCTCACAATGACACACTGAACAACTGTATGGAATGGAAGGACGCTTGGAGAAAATGAAATATCAGATTTAGTTCAGTTTAGTTCAGAGATACAGCATGGAAACAGGTCCTTCTGCCCACCGAGTCCACACCGACCATCAAACATTAGTGCTATGTTATGTCACTTTCTCATCCACTCCCTGCACACTCGGGGCAATTTACAGAGGCCAATTAACCTGCAAACCCACATATCTTTGGGATGTGAGAGGGCACCCGAGAAGCTGGACGAAACCATGAGGTCACAGGGAGAACGTGCAAACTCCACATAGACATCAGGTGAGGTCAGGATGGAACCCGGGTCTCTGGTGCTGCGAGGCAGTAGCTCTACCAGCTGCGCCACTGTGCCGCCCCAAATTCAGTAAATTCATAGTCAACCTCAAATTCTAAAAGTACAAAAAATAAGCTTATGGTATTAAAATAAATCCGTACACTTAAATAACATGCTTAAAATCATAAGCTCAATGAAGCAGTAAAGCTACATCCATCCCCTTTTAATTTCACTTAACATAAGATTTTTAGCTCACCTTTCAGGGTCAGAACAAACCACTATATTTTCCTTAACTTCCCACCGAAAAAATGGTTTATGTATAGATCCAATAGTATCTCCGTTCGTAGATTCTATCTTTACCATTGCTTGTGTCAGGTATTTGCCTGAAAATTAATGCATTTATGATGATTAATTGCCCTTGGATGGAATTGGTCCTAAGTAGTGTACTGATCACAATTCTGCATCTTGGCACCAACTAATTACTGAAATTAGATCAGAATTATTTTAGCGCAGTTTAAAATAGTCATTGAAGACACCAGAGACTGCAGAAGCTGGAATCTGGAGCAAAGCACAAAGTGCCGATGTAACACAGCAGGTCAGACAGCATCTCTGGAAAACATAGATAGGTGATGTTTTGGGTTGGGACCCTTCTTCAGACTCTAGACCCAAAATGTCACCTGCCCATGTTATCTAGAGATGCTGCCTGTCCCACTGAGTTACTCCAGTAATTTGCTATTTTTTGTAAACCAGCATCTGCAGTTCCTTGTGTCGTCAAAATTGACACGGCCTGCCTTGCATTCTTTATTATATTTTATGACCCTAGTCACTTATGGATATCAGTCCGTGTATAAAAAATAATTTCCTATTACTTGTCAATACAGAAACAAGTGTTCTGAACTTAAAGAAAGGTAACTTTGAGGGTATGAGGCGTGAATTGTCCAAGATAGACTGGCAATTGATGCTGAAAGGGTTGACGGTGGACATACAATGGAAGGCATTTAAAGGTCGCATGGATGAACTACAGCAAGTGTTCATCCCAGTTTGGCAAAAGAACAAACCAGGAAAGGTAGTGCATCCGTGGCTAACAAGGGAAATCAAGGATAGTATTAAAACAAAAGATGAAGCATACAGATTAGCCAGAAAAAGTAGCATACCAGAGGACTGGGAGAAATTCAGAGTCCAGCAGAGGAGGACAAAGGGCTTAATTAGGAAAGGGAAAATAGATTATGAGGGAAAACTGGCAAGGAACATAAAAACTGTCTGCAAAAGCTTTTATAGATATGTGAAGAGAAAAAGATTAGTTAAGACAAATGTAGGTCCCTTGCAGTCGGAAACAGGTGAATTGATCATAGGGAACAAGGAGATGGCAGACCAATTGAACAAATACTTTGGTTCTGTCTTCACTAAGGAAGACATAAACAGTCTGCCGGAAATAGCGGGGGACCGGGGGTCTAATGAGATGGAGGAACTGAGGGAAATCCAGGTTAGTCGGGAAGTGGTGTTAGGTAAATTAAATGGATTAAAGGCAGATAAATCCACAGGGCCAGATAGGCTGCATCCCAGAGTGTTTAAGGAAGTAGCCTCAGAAATAGTGGATGCATTAGTGATAATTTTTCAAAACTCTTTAGATTCTGGAGTAGTTCCTGAGGACTGGAGGGTAGCTAATGTAACCCCACTTTTTAAAAAGGGAGGGAGAGAGAAAACGGGGAATTATAGACCAGTTAGCCTAACATCGGTAGTGGGGAAAATGCTAGAGTCAGTTATTAAAGATATGATAGCATCACATTTGGAAAGTGGTGAAATCATCGGACAAAGTCAGCATGGATTTACAAAAGGCAAATCATGTCTGACGAATCTTATAGAATTTTTCGAGGATGTAACTAGTAGAGTGGATAAGGGAGAACCAGTCGATGTGTTGTATCTGGACTTTCAGAAGGCCTTCGACAAGGTCCCACATAGGAGATTGGTGTACAAACTTAAAGCACACGGTATTGAGGGTTCAGTGTTGAGGTGGATAGAAAATTGGTTGGCGGACAGGAAGCAAAGAGTAGGAATAAACGGGTCCTTTTCGGAATGGCAGGCAGTGACTAGTGGGGTACCGCAAGGCTCAGTGCTGGGATCCCAGTTATTTACAGTGTATATTAATGATTTGGACGAGGGAATTGAATGCAACATCTCTAAGTTTGCGGATGACACGAAGCTGGGTGGCAGTGTTAGCTGCGAGGAGGATGCTAGGAGGCTGCAAAGTGACTTGGATAGATTAGGCGAGTGGGCAAATGCATGGCAGATGCAATATAATGTGGATAAATGTGAGGTTATCCACTTTGGCGGCAAGAACAGGAAAGCAGAGTATTACCTGAATGGTGACCGATTAGGAGAAGGGGAGATGCAACGTGACCTGGGTGTCATGGTGCACCAGTCATTGAAAGCAAGCATGCAGGTGCAGCAGGCAGTGAAGAAAGCGAATGGTATGTTGGCATTCATAGCAAGAGGATTTGAGTTTAGGAGCAGGGAGGTTCTACTGCAGTTGTACAGGGCATTGGTGAGACCGCACCTGGAGTATTGTGTGCAGTTTTGGTCTCCTAATCTGAGGAAAGACGTTCTTGCCTTAGAGGGAGTACAGAGAAGGTTCACCAGATTGATCCCTGGGATGGTGGGACTTTCATATGAAGAAAGACTGGATAGACTAGGCTTGTACTCGCTGGAATTTAGAAGACTGATGGGGGATCTTATAGAAACATATAAAATTCTTAAGGGGTTGGAGAGGCTAGATGCGGGAAGATTGTTCCCGATGTTGGGGGAGTCCAGAACCAGGGGTCACAACTTAAGGATAAGGGGGAAGTCTTTTAGGACCGAGATGAGAAAACATTTCTTCACACAGAGAGTGGTGAGTCTGTGGAATTCTCTGCCACAGAAGGTAGTTGAGGCCAGTTCATTGGCTATATTTAAGAGGGAGTTAGATGTGGCCTTTGTGGCTAAAGGGATCAGGGGGTATGGAGAGAAGGCAGGTACAGGCTACTGAGCTGGATGATCAGCCATGATCATATTGAATGGCGGTGCAGGCTCGAAGGGCCGAATGGCCTACTCCTGCACCTATTTTCTATGTTTCTATGTTTCTATGTTTCTACTATTTTTACAATCTCAGATTTAAAATTATCCCGGTCCTTCAGTTATGTAACAGTGTGACATATTCCTTCTTTGCTCGTGTTCTCTCGCATTCCTCCTTAGTTTTGCTGCTATCTCTTTCCCTCTTTTAGCTTGGTCCCGGTCTTCCTCACCTGTCTCTCTATCTTAATTCCTTCCCAAGGTAATCCATCTTTCCCTCTTTGCTCCTCTCTCCCATTTCATTTCCTATTTCTCCCTCCTTCACTTCTAACCCTTCCTCCAGGATAGAAAGCTTTGAGAGTGGCTGCGAGCCAAATTGAGGTACATTTTAAATAACCTTCCAACAAACAATATTTGCCAAACAAACTGCAGGCGGCATTAAGAATCAGATTTATTCACAGCAGAATAGATGATTTAAGATGCCTTACTGTGTGATGATATTGGACTTTTCCCACAAACATTAACGGGAACCTGTAAATAAATAGAGTATGTGATAAAAGCAATACAAACATCTTGATAGCATAGTTCTAGGATTTATTCAATGTACTTCATTTGTAGAACAATCTTTCCATTAGTTTGATCTCTGAAATATTTTCTGTGGTGATGCTTCTTCAGAAGTTTAGAGGGAGGAGGAACATTCAGTAAGTCCTGACAAGATCAAGGTGGTCCTGGGATCTGCAGAAGCAGGATGGTTTTAATCCATTTAACTAGTACAGATCCACCGCCGCCCTTCCGGCATCGTTGGTTCCAGAGCCTTTCTGGATTATCCGTTTTGCTGGATTCTACCTCAGAGAGTCGTCCAACGGTACGAGAACGGTCCATGTAGGCCGCCAAGACGCCGAGATACCAGCCCGCTAAGTCAGTTTCAGAAGTCGGCTATGGAACGGATCTGCCGGTTCCGGCTGGGCTGGAGTTCCAGAGCCCTGGCTGCTGGGGGCAAATTCAACCCGTCAATTGGAGCTGATATCCCGATGAGGTAGAGATCGGCCGCCTCACCTGGCCTAGCCACCACATTTTTGGGAGGACTTCCACGAGGGTTTTCAAATGCGCTCTTGTAATTTTGGTAGATTAAAGGAGGTGCCAGACCACCAGTTGTCAGAACATCGGTGGTAGACCTGTGCTTCCAACTGATTCCTGGTGACTCTGAGGAGATGAGATACCTCGTGCTTGAAGAATAACTACTGAAAGCTGGACTTCTAGATGTTGGGGAGTTGATTCCCATGATGTGGAGCATGTGTGGGTCTGAGCAGTGGCTGGGAATAGCTGTATCGATGGAGCATTTTGAGCGAGGTCTAGAGGTTCATGAACTCAGAGAATAATGAGATCAAAATCCAGTGAGACAGTAATAAAATGATTTATTGTATATTTACTTGAGTTAATATGCCTGTAAAGTTGCAGGGAGTTTTTTGTTGTTCTGATCCTGGTGCATGTGACACCATGGAGGGCGTGCAGCGTAGGTTCACTAGGTTAATTCCCGGAATGGCGGGACTGTCGTATGTTGAAAGGCTGGAGCGATTGGGCTTGTATACACTGGAATTTAGAAGGATGAGGGGGGATCTTATTGAAACATATAAGATAATTAGGGGATTGGACACATTAGAGGCAGGAAACATGTTCCCAATGTTGGGGGAGTCCAGAACAAGGGGCCACAGTTTAAGAATAAGGGGTAGGCCATTTAGAACGGAGATGAGGAAGAACTTTTTCAGTCAGAGAGTGGTGAAGGTGTGGAATTCTCTGCCTCAGAAGGCAGTGGAGGCCAGTTCGTTGGATGCTTTCAAGAGAGAGCTGGATAGAGCTCTTAAGGATAGCGGAGTGAGGGGTATGGGGAGAAGGCAGGAACGGGGTACTGATTGAGAGTGATCAGCCATGATCGCATTGAATGGCGGTGCTGGCTCGAAGGGCTGAATGGCCTACTCCTGCACCTATTGTCTATTGTCTATTGTCTATAAACACTTTTGGCTCTTAAACTGTTACACCCACTGTTTAGAAAAAAGCAACAGAACTGTGCTGCACAAAAATCAGGCCCTTCGACCCACAGCATCTGTGCCGAATATGATGCCAAGACCATGACTTATCTACATGGGCATAATCCATATCCTTCCATTCCACTGTTAGTGACAATTAATTCTGTTTCTCTTTCTTTCTCCTCTCACAGAGGTTATGCTGCCCAGCGTACTAGTGCAGGACATGTTGACAATGCTTAATATCAATTAACCAACACTCCAACAAGAGGAGTTGAGTATAGGAGCAAAGAGGTCCTTCTGCAGTTGTACAGGGCCCTAGTGAGACCGCACCTGGAGTACTGTGTGCAGTTTTGGTCTCCAAATTTGAGGATGGATATTCTTGCTATTGTGGGCGTGCAGCATAGGTTTACTAGGTTAATTCCCTGAATGGCGGGACTGTCATATGTTGAAAGACTGGAGCGACGAGGCTTGTATACACTGGAATTTAGAAGGATGAGAGGGGATCTTATCGAAACGTATAAGATTATTAAGGGGCTGGACACGTTAGAGGCAGGAAACATGTTCCCAATGTTGGGGGAGTCCAGAACAAGGGCCCACAGTTTAAGAGTAAGGGGTAGGCCATTTAGAACGGCGATGAGGAAAAACCTTTTCAGTCAGAGAGTTGTAAATCTGTGGAATTCTCTGCCTCAGAAGGCAGTGGAGGCCAATTCTCTGAATGCATTCAAGAGAGAGCTAGATAGAGCTCTTAAGGATAGCGGAGTCAGGGGGTATGGTGAGAAGGCAGGAACAGGGTACTGATTGAGAATGATCAGCCATGATCACATTGAATTGCGGTGCTGGCTCAAAGGGCCGAATGGCCTACTCCTGCAACTATTGTCTATTGTTTCTGTTCAATGTGATTGTTGTAAATCCCACAGGTCATTTGAAGTCGGTAACACATGGACAGATAGTGACATTACATCTGCGACCAAAATAAACAATAATGTAACCAATTTTAGGATTCTGATTCCTCACGCAAATCTGTACAGTAAGTGCATGACTGCAAAATATAACTGTGTGTAATTAGTACGTCACCTTAGGTAGATATCAAAGAGGAAGATTCCTGGGCAAATATGTGCTCCACTGGGCCTGTGAATGGTTATAGGGGCAGGTGTAGAGCACAAGTCGCCAAAGTACTTTCAAAACCTTTCAATAATACTTTAAAAGCAACTTACAGCTATTAGTTCACTTGTTATCTCCCTTGTTAATTCTTTCTGTGGAATTTCCATGTTTGAGTTGCAAGTGCCGATTTGTTCCTTCCGAAAGACTTGATAATTACTCTTTCTGGCCTTGAAATAGCAATTGAAATGAATTCAGAGTTGATGAAAACTGAATTGAATTGAATACTTTATTGTTACATATGGCAAGTCACAGTGAAATTATTTGCTTGCATACCCAAAGAATGCAATAGTCGCCACATAAAGGCCGCTGACAAAGACAAATAATCTTTCAAATTGTGTAAGAGTCAGAAAATATTGGCCTAGGAGTTCTGGTCAATGTTGGGTCAATTAAATAAATTTGGACTTGCTCAAAGTGAACTTCCAAAGCTACTGGAATAAAGCTTTGACGGCAAATCATTCCTTTCATGTGTTGATAATATCTTCCAATTTCTGTGTTCAGAAATGCACCAAAACTGCTAACTCTTTTGAAAGTTAATACCAAAATTTTCCTGCCAATTCTTAGAGTTATACAGCACGGAAACAGGCCCTTCAGCCCAACGCCCACGCTGACCAAGATGCCCCATCTACACTAGTCCTACCTGCCCGTGTTTGGCCCATATCCATCTTAACCTTTCGTATCAATGTACCTGTCCAAACGTCTTTTAAATGTTGTAGCTGTACCTGCCTCAACTACCTCCTCTGGTGGCTCGTTCCATATACCCACCATCCTCTGTGTGAAAACTGCGCTGAGCTCTGGTCAATGTTGGGTTAATGAAATAAATTTGTACTTGGCCAAAGCAAATTTCTTAGCCCATTTCTTGGCTAATCTGAATTATTCTATCTTTAAATTGCTGAATGTTCTTTTTCAAATGCATTATTTATTTTCACTAATCTATGAATTTGTGCACTTTCTTAATGAACGGCAGAACAGCGAACATGAAATATCCCCTTCAAGCCGACAATTTAAAATTTGACTCACAGTTAATGCACCTTGATTTTACTTCATAATGTCACATTTTAACCGTGCTTTCATTGTGGGCAATAAGGTGCCCTCTTATTAACACACCTTTAACAAACATATAACCACATGGCTGGAAAACAAAATAATGATGTTTACTTTAGACTTTCGAGACGTAGCGCGGAAACTGGCCCTTCGACCCATGGAGTCCGTGCCATCCAGCGATCAAACTATACACTAACACTATCCGACACACTAGGGACAATTTTACAATGTTACCGAAGTCAATTAACCTACCAACTGTATGTCTTTAGAATGTGGGAGGAAACTGGAGCACCTAGAGAAAACCCATGGAGTCACAGGGAGAATGTACAAACTCTGTACAGACAGCACCCGTAGTCAGGATCGAACCGGGGTCTCTGGAACTGTAAGGCAGCAACTCTACCGCTGCGTCACTATGCTGCCCTTTTTAGATGTGCTGGAATGCCGTACCAGTGCGTACCATCACAAAATAATCTCTGCATTTTAACCAGTGGAATGCTGTAAATTCTGATCACAGCTCCACATACGTGCTTCAGTTATGAACACAGCAAAGCTTGTTTTAAAGATTACACAAGGATGTGTCCAAAATGCTTAATCAATTTTAACTCTATATTAAAATAAACGGCTCCAATTATACCATCACTTATGGACAATTTTAAATTCATCCTAAAGACAACTTTGTATGCATTTTTTAAGTTCCATACTGTATTACTGAAACTATGGTCATCTACAAATTGAGCAAAATACGAAGTGCTGGAGTAGCATCTGTGGCAAACATGGATAGGCAGCGTTTTGAGTTCGGACCAGTCTTAGAGATGTTGCCTGACCCGCTGAGTTCCTCCAGCACTTTGTCTTTTACTCAAGACTCTTGCATCTGTAGTTCCTTGTAAGCTCATCTCCGATTGTCAGAGTACGTTACCAGAAGTGATTTTGTAATGCGTCTGTCTTCTACAGAATGCTGCGAAGTGCAGGGTTGTTTCTCTGAGCACAGGACAGAGGGCCTGAAGTCCCTACGGATTTGTGCCACCTCCTCGCAACCTGACGTCCTGGAGCGTTTGTTCCCCGAGAATGTAACCCTTGCTGAATAGTGTGACCTTGTGCAACGAGGGCTGCGAGAAGCTGGGACGTGCCTTTTGCGAGAGGTTAACGGGCATGGATAGCGTTTGGGTACAGTAATGCCCTGCAAGGGGAATAAACGGTCACATTACAACCTGTACAGTGATTCCCTGGTACAATAACACCCTGATACAGTAATATCCTAATACAGTTGTGACCTGATACTGTAATATTCTGATACAGTAACAGCCTGATACCGTGACGCCCTGAGATAGTAATGTCCTGATACTTTAATACTCTGATACAGTAATGTCCTGATACTTTAATACTCTTATACAGTAATGCCCTGAGATGGTAGTGTCCTGATACTTTAATACTCTGATACAGTAATGCCCTGAGATAGTAATGTCCTGCTACTTTAATACGCTGATACTTTAATACTCTGATACAATGATGCCCTGAGATAGTAGTGTCCTGATACTTTAATACTCTGATACAGTAATGCCCTGCAAGGGGAATAAATGAAGAATCACATTATAACCTACACAGTAATGTCCTGATACAGTAATACTCTGATACAGTAATGTTCTGATACAGTAATACTCAGATACAGTAATATCCTGACACAGTGATGCCATGATACAATATCGCCCTGATACTGTAACGCCCTGATACTGTAACGCCCTGATACTGTAACGCCCTGATACTGTAACGCCCCGATACTGTAATGTCCTGATACTGTAATGTCCTGATACTGTAATGTCCTGATACTGTAATGCCCTGATACTGTAACGACCTGATACTGTAACGCCCTGATACTGTAATGTCCTGATACTGTAATGCCCAGCGGGGGAAGTAAATGAAGATCACATTGTAACCTAATGTAACGACAAAACAGACTTGGTTTGGAACATTGGTATCAGGACTGGTCATACTGTTGAAGTCATGTCAGAAATATTCTAATCAGGATGCTGGTGTGTTGAGAATTACCTTAGACAGAGACTTGTTGCTTGAGTCAGCGGGCAGTCTATGTGCCAGAGGTTCCGTTGGGAATGTTCTCTGTAAAAGTAAACATGTTGTACTTTAAATTACTTTGTAAAACCAAAATGTCAAAGTGTGCAGAAATAGGGTACAAAGTGCTGGAGTAACTCAGCGGGTCAGTCTGCATCTCTGGAGAACATGGATAAGTGATGTTTCAGGTCGGGACCCTTCTTCAGACTGATTGTGGGGGAAGGAAGGGCCTGGTGAAGATGAGGGAAATTTTTAACTTGTGCCCTGATTAACTTTGTTGTTTCAGATTGATGGTTCAGTATTACAAACAGAAAGTCAAACTTGGGGCACTGCCCGAGACAATGATAATAGACAGAAATAAAGGATTCTGGCATCTTTTAAAATACAGAGCCCATCATTGTCCATTTACAATGACCTCTGAACTGGGGCAGTGGTAACGAGATAGAAACATGCACAGGTCTGACGTCACAGGTAGATCAAGACTCCTGGTGCCATGGGAATGTAGCTCAGAGGGATCTCACAGACCATCTGTAAACAGTGAATTCTCCAATTTCAGGTTAAACTGGTGTGCAATGCATTAAACTTTGATATTATTCATCAATATTAAAACTGAGCACAATTGGTCACCAGGTACTAAAATAATTCAAAATTCCTTTTCCCGCCAAAGCTAAATATGAGGAAATTATTCAAAGCAGGGAGTATTTGAGCAGATATACAGTACTTGCCTGAGATTGCAAGGAAGCCACTTTTACCCAATGCCTTTGGATTGATTTCTCCAATCGTTCCTGCTTTTCGTTGGATAATGGTGATCTGGCTTTTATTGCACCTGATGGGATTTTAGGCAGCTGTTCTGCTATATCACATCTGTGGAAAATGACTAAAGTTACAAGTCCAATTATATTGCTGCGTTTACATATAAATATAGTATTCATTGTGTAATATAAACTGGGGTGGTGGTGGAGGCAGATAGGATAACAGTGTTTCAGAGGCTTTTAGATAGGCACAAGGATATTTTATGTGTAAGAAAGAACTGCAGATGCAGGTTTAATTCGAAGGTAGACACAAAATGCTGGAGTAACTCAGCGGGACAGGCAGCGGGACAGGCAGCGGGACAGGCAGCGGGACAGGCAGCGGGACAGGCAGCGGGACAGGCAGCGGGACAGGCAGCGGGACAGGCAGCGGGACAGGCAGCGGGACAGGCAGCGGGACAGGCAGCGGGACAGGCAGCGGGACAGGCAGCGGGACAGGCAGCGGGACAGGCAGCAGGACAGGCAGCATCTCTGGAGAGAAGGAATGGGTGACTCCTCGGGTCGAAGCCCTTCTTCAGAAGTCTGAAGAGGGTCTGGACCTGAAGCGTCACCCACTCCTTCTCTCCAGTGATGCTGCCTGTCCCGCTGAGTTACTCTGGCATTTTGTGTCTACAAGGGTATTTTAGTTAGGTTTAGTTTATCGTTGCGTGTACTGAGGTACAGTGTAAAGCTGTTGTTGCGTGCTATCCAGTCAGATGAAAGTCTATACATGATTGCAGGATATCCAGGAAATGGAGGGATGTGGATCACATGGAGGCAGAGGAGATTAGTTTAACTTGATATCATGTTCAGCACAGACATTGTGGGCTGAAGGGCCTGTCCCTGTGCTGTACTGTTTTATGTTCTATACACACTAGCTTTAAACACTGCATGAAAGTCCCTGCTCATGTCACGACACCTTTGAGCTTGCTAACCCTTACACTAATGGGCAGAGTTCCTCACATTCATGTTGCCTGGACCCATTATCCTTCTATCAATGGGACACGTGGCAAATGGAACTAGGTTAGATGAGGCATCTTGGATGAGTTGGGCCGAACAGCCTGTTTCCATGCTGTGTCACTCTATCAAATCACCTTTCCATCCTCTCTGCTCCAAGGAGAACATCTATGCTTCCCAGCTCATTTTTTTTCATTCCAAGGACCACTCCAATAAGTAGAAACAAGCAACTACAGATGCTGGTTTACACAAAAGAACACAAAGTGCTGGAGTAACTCAGTGTGTCAGGCGGCATCTCTGAAGAACATGGGTAGGTGATGTTTCAGGTCAGGACCCTTCTTCAGTGCAATTAATCTTATCTGCAGTCTATCCCTGTTCAGTACATTGTTTCTAAGATGACTTACAGTTCCACACTAGCACTATCCTACACATTAGGGACAATTTTACAACATAGCAAATCCAATAAACCTACATATCTGTACGTCTTTGAAATGTGGAAGGAAACCAGAGCACCCGGAGAAAACCGGTACGGTCACAGGGAGAATGTACAATCTGTGCACTGTCAGCATCCATAGTCAGGATTGAACATGGATCTCTGGCGCTTTAAGGCAAGAACTCTACCACAGCACCACTGTGCCGCCCTAATACTAATAATTTCATTACTGATAAGGAGACAATGTGACCTAAATAAAATCATGAATTTGCCACATGTATTTAACACTTTATATTAATGTTTTTTATCAATAAAGCATTCCAAACTTTGAATGAAATGTCCTCGACCTACCGATTTTGTTGTGGATTTTGGTTCATGGAACAGATCCAGGGGTCAGGCAGTTCTCCGTCATTCACATCCACGTTAGATGGTAACACTCTCCAACGTAAGCACAGGTCTGACACAAATTACACAAAAATAAACATATCTTCAGCTAAAGAATAATATGGAATTTTATTTTAAAATACAACCAGTGCACAAGTCTTTTTAAATTCAAATAGCAGATGGGTTTCAAAGGCCAAGCCTACATTTGCCATCAATCCTTGTATATTCCAAGGAGATGACTTGCTGAAACAATGCACATTTCCATCCGGAGAAGGTATTCCCAAAGTGCTGAGAGACATAGAATCCCAGCATTTTGGCCCAGAGACTAAGTTATAAACTACTAAACCAGAAAGATATGAGCAAATTCTGCGGGTGTTGTAAATAAACAACTAATGGATTAAACCATGGACAACAACATCCCATATGCACGATTTGCACAACTAGAGCATGTCACCTGCTAATCGATGGGCAAACTCTCCCATTTACACTTCCATTTTACGCCACCTAAAATTGTGCATAAAAAGGGTTCTGGTCACAGTGTCACACAGCATGGAAACTGACCCTTTGGCCCAAATCCTCCATGCCAACCAAGATGCCCCATCTAAGCTAGTTCCATTTGCCTGTGTTTGGCTCATATACCTCTAAACCTTTCCTATCCATGTACCCAATTCACGTGTCTTTTAAATGTTGTGATAGTACCTGCCTCAACTACCTTCTCTGGCAGCTCGTTCCATAAACCCACCACCCTCTGTGTGAAAAACATGTAATAACGTCTAACATGTAAAACAAGTGAGTAGAAAGTGTGTTGGGATGGGGAGCAGGAGTAATATCTAATAGTTTATACAATCCACGGATTCCATCTTCCTGAGGTTGTGTATCTGGTAATTTACTGTATTTACTCTTGTGGGTAGTTTTATAATTCTGTTAGTATGGTGTAATACTCTGGGGATTATCTGTTGACTTTCTCTTTCTTGATCTACACCCAGTAGATACTTGCCACACTGCACAGTGACCGGGATCTCTGCAGCCCGCCTCCTCCTGTACTGGACTGCAGCAGACGGTGGCCAGTCCCAGTTTGTAGACACGTATCCAAACTCATTCCAGAACTTCACGATTCCAGCCCGAGCTGAAAGCACATCAACGTAGACCGTTAGGGTCACTAAACGTAGCAGTTGATTTACCAGAAATAACTACTGCAGTAATTGAACACAGAACCATGACATGTTCTATTGCATATTTCTGCTGCAGCCCACATCATTTTTTGGAGACAAGGTATCAATACGCATACTGTTCCTTTTTTACCCTTTTTCTCCAGAGATGCTGCCAGACCTGCTGATTAGCAGTTCTTTGTTTCTACGTTTCCTTAAATTGTTTGGCAAATTTGAATGGCAAATTTAATTATTACATTTTATGGTTTAAACTTTAGTAGTTTTATTTTATTAAGAATTCTAAAAAAGTGAAAATCTAGTTTTCAGGCAGAATGCCAACACTTTAAAGAGCACTGGTCCACTTTATCAATTGATAAGCAGGTAGGTCATAAGTGATAGGAACAGAAATAGGCCATTTGGCCCATCAAGTCTACTCCGCCATTCAATCATGGCTGATCTATCTCTCCCTCCTAACCCCATTCTCCTGCCTTCTCCCCATAACCCCTGACACCCGTACTAATCAAAAATCTATCTAACTCTGCCTTAAAAATATCCATTGACTTGGCCTTCACAGCCTTCCGTGGCAATGAATTCCACAGATTCACCACCCTCTGTCTAAAAGAGGTAGCACAATTCTTACCAATGTCTAGGCCCTTCCAGTACTGCAGCAAACACTGACCCATGACTCTCAGTAAGCTGTGGTATTCTCTGGCATCTGCAAAGTCTTGCTTGTTGTGAGTTGGCTCCATCATTGCACTGGGCACGTTGACCACACCCACAACACCATCACAAGACCTGAGGACGAGACAGAGACAATGTCCGGTAGAATGCATGGTCAGCTCAACAGTCAACTAAACGCAAGACGCAACTTACTACGGCTCTTAGAAACATTTGGGCTGATTTACTGATAAAAAAGGGTGTAGAGGGATATGGGCCAATTCAGGCCATTGGGACTGGCCCACTGTGCCACCTTGGTCAGCATGGACAAGGTGGGCCGAAGGACCTGTTTCTTGTGCTGTACAGCCCTGTGATAAAACAAAATGGAAAAAAAATCCTGCCTGACTTCTCTAATTTTTTTAATATTTTCCCATTTAAAAACAATAACCACTCTTTTTGTAATTTCTGTTGCAAATCCTCACATTTTTAAAGGTTTACTAGACAAAGTGGGCCCGTTGGGCCCATTCCCCACTCCCCCATTCTCTCGTCCCCCATCCCCACTCTTACTCTCCCCACACTCTCCCCTTTGGCCCGTCCTCTTAGGGTTTCCATTGTATCCGGGAGGGGGTGAGGGAGTGAAGGGGGGAGGGAGGGAGAGGGAGGTTTGGGGGAGGGAGGTGTGGAGTGATCGAGGGGGAGGGAGTGGTGGAGGGAGGGATGTGTTGAGGATGGAGGGTGGAGGGAGGGGGGGAGGGTGATGAGAGATGGGGTGGTATTTGTGGAGGGAGGGAGGGAGGGGGGGGAGAGAGGGGGGAGGGAGGGATGGGGGAGAGGGGAGGGATATGGACCTCCCCTTTTCCCAGTACCCCTCTTTCCCCCACCACCAATTCCCCTCCGCACTACCCCTGTTGTCCCATTCCCCATTCTCAGCCCCCCCCCCCATTTTCTCTCCCCCAGACACACTCTTAGCTTCAGTTAAAGGCCCGGGGGGGGGGGGGGTGCGGGTGATCGGATCAGTGAAAAGTCCGGTGGGGGGGGGGGGCTTTGGGAGATCGCATCATTCAAAGGCCCGGGGGGGGGGGGGGGATAGCGGGGAGATGTTCTCCCGGGTGTGGGAGAGAGGAGAGAAGCAAGGGGAGAGAGGAGAGGTGAGCCGGTGATCGCGGGCTGGTGCCGCTAACGGCGTCCATTGTTTTGGTGCGAGTGAGGAGATGCCGCGCATGCCTGCTGAGTACAGAGTGAGGAGATTCCGCGCATGCGTACTGAGCACTGCCGCACCGCAGCGCCCCCCTTCTGTCAAAACCGATAAATGAGGGGGGGCAGCACTTTTAAACCTCTGTAACTTAAAAAATATGCGTCCGAATTAAATAAAAATATCATTTTCCAGCAGCGAACCGCATGCTGATTAAGGCGGTACAAAAATCGTGGCGCTACGGTTCACCGTTTTGCCGGAATTGCCGTATTTAGCCGACATCAGTGGAATAGACAATAGACAATAGGTGCAGGAGTAGGCCATTCAGCCCTTCGAGCCAGCACCGCCATTCAATGCGATCATGGCTGATCACTATCAATCAGTACCCCGTTCCTGCCTTCTCCCCATACCCCCTCACTCCGCTATCCTTAAGAGCTCTATCCAGCTCTCTCTTGAAAGCATCCAACGAACTGGCCTCCACTGCCTTCTGAGGCAGAGAATTCCACACCTTCACCACCCTCTGACTGAAAAAGTTCTTCCTCATCTCCGTTCTAAATGGCCTACCCCTTATTCTCAAACTGTGGCCCCTTGTTCTGGACTCCCCCAACATTGGGAACATGTTATCTGCCTCTAATGTGTCCAATCCCCTAATTATCTTATATGTTTCAATAAGATCCCCCCTCATCCTTCTAAATTCCAGTGTATACAAGCCCAATCGCTCCAGCCTTTCAACATACGACAGTCCCGCCATTCCGGGAATTAATCTAGTGAACCTACGCTGCACGCCCTCCATAGCAAGAATATCCTTCCTCAAATTTGGAGACCAAAACTGCACACAGTACTCCAGGTGCGGTCTCACCAGGGCCCGGTACAACTGTAGAAGGACCTCTTTGCTCCTATACTCAACTCCTCTTGTTACGAAGGCCAACATTCCATTGGCTTTCTTCACTGCCTGCTGAACCTGCATGCTTCCTTTCATTGACTGATGCACTAGGACACCCAGATCTCGTTGAACTCCCCCTCCTCCTAACTTGACACCATTCAGATAATAATCTGCCTTTCTATTCTTACTTCCAAAGTGAATAACCTCACACTTATCTACATTAAACTGCATCTGCCATGTATCCGCCCACTCACACAACCTGTCCAGGTCACCCTGCAGCCTTATTGCATCTTCCTCACAATTCACACTACCCCCCAACTTAGTATCATCTGCAAATTTGCTAATGGTACTTTTAATCCCTCCGTCTAAGTCATTAATGTATATCGTAAATAGCTGGGGTCCCAGCACCGAACCTTGCGGTACCCCACTGGTCACTGCCTGCCATTCCGAAAGGGACCCATTTATCCCCACTCTTTGCTTTCTGTCTGTTAACCAATTTTCTATCCATGTCAGTACCCTACCCCCAATACCATGTGCCCTAATTTTGCCCACTAATCTCCTATGTGGGACCTTGTCGAAGGCTTTCTGAAAGTCGAGGTACACCACATCCACTGACTCTCCCTTGTCAATTTTCCTAGTTACATCCTCAAAAAATTCCAGTAGATTTGTCAAGCATGATTTCCCCTTCGTAAATCCATGCTGACTCGGAACGATCCCGTTACTGCTATCCAAATGCTCAGCAATTTCGTCTTTTATAATTGACTCCAGCATTTTCCCCACCACTGATGTCAGACTAACTGGTCTATAATTACCCGTTTTCTCTCTCCCTCCTTTCTTAAAAAGTGGGATAACATTTGCTATCCTCCAATCCACAGGAACTGATCCTGAATCTATAGAACATTGAAAAATGATCTCCAATGCTTCCACTATTTCTAGAGCCACCTCCTTAAGTACTCTGGGATGCAGACCATCAGGCCCTGGGGATTTATCAGCCTTCAGTCCCATCAGTCTACCCAAAACCATTTCCTGCCTAATGTGGATTTCCTTCAGTTCCTCCATCACCCTAGGTTCTCCAGCCCCTAGAACATTTGGGAGATTGTGTGTATCTTCCTCAGTGAAGACAGATCCAAAGTAACGGTTTAACTCGTCTGCCATTTCTTTGTTCCCCATAATAAATTCCCCTGCTTCTGTCTTCAAGGGACCCACATTTGCCTTGACTATTTTTTTCCTCTTCACGTACCTAAAAAAACTTTTGCTATCCTCCTTTATATTATTGGCTAGTTTACCCTCGTACCTCATCTTTTCTCCTCGTATTGCCTTTTTAGTTAACTTTTGTTGCTCTTTAAAAGAGTCCCAATCCTCTGTCTTCCCACTCTTCTTTGCTATGTTATACTTCCTCTCCTTAATTTTTATGCTGTCCCTGACTTCCCTCGTCAGCCACAGGTGTCTCTTACTCACCTTAGAGTCTTTCCACCTCTTTGGAATAAATCGATCCTGCAACCTCTGCATTATTCCCAGGAATACCTGCCATTGCTGTTCTACCGTCTTCCCTGCTAGGGCCTCCTTCCAATCAATTTTGGCCAGCTCCCGCCTCATGCCTCTGTAATCCCCTTTGCTATACTGTAATACCGACACTTCCGATTTTCCCTTCTGCCTTTCCATTTGCAGAGTAAAACTTATCATGTTGTGATCACTGCCTCCTAATGGCTCTTTTACCTCTAGTCCCCTTATCAGATCAGGATCATTACACAACACTAAATCCAGAATTGCCTTCTCCCTGGTAGGCTCCAGTACAAGCTGTTCTAAGAATCCATCTCGAAGGCACTCTACAAACTCTCTTTCCTGGGGTCCATTTCCAACCTGATTTTCCCAGTCTACCTGCATGTTGAAATCTCCCATAACCACCGTAGCATTACATTTTTGACACGCCAATTTTATCTCCTGATTTAACTTGCACCCTAAGTCGAGGCTACTGTTTGGGGGCCTATAGATAACTCCCATTAGGGTCTTTTTACCCTTACAATTTCTCATTTCTATCCATACTGATTCAACATCTCCTGATTCTATGTCACCCCTTGCAAGGGAATGAATATCATTCCTTACCATCAGAGCAACCCCACCCCCTCTGCCCACCTGTCTGTCTTTTCTATACGTTGTGTACCCCTGAATATTCAGTTCCCAGCCCTGGTCCTCTTGTAGCCATGTCTCAGTGATCCCTACAACATCATACTTGCCCATGACTAACTGAGCCTCAAGCTCATCCACTTTATTTTTTATACTACGCGCATTTAAGTACAACACTTTAACTTCTGTATTTACCTCCCCTCTCACATCGTTCACAATTGGCCCTGCCCTTAATTTCTTTTCCGCTCTAGAACTTCTGTTCCCATTCTTCCGAGAGTCTTTTGCAATATCTCCTGTATTCCCTTTTACCTCATCTTCATATTCACAATTTGTTAACCCCTCCCCCCCACTACTTAGTTTAAAGCCACAGGTGTCACACTAGCAAACCTGCCTGCCAGAATGTTTGTCCCCCTGCTGTTAAGATGCAACCCGTCCCTTTTGTACAAGTCACCCCTAGCCCAGAAGAGATCCCAGTGGTCCAGAAATCTAAATCCCTGCTCTCTGCACCAGTCCCTCAGCCATAAATTCATACCCTCTATCTCTCTGTTCCTGGCCTCACCAGCACGAGGTACCGGTAGCAGTCCAGAGATAACCACCTTCGACGTCCTACTTCTCAGCGTTTTTCCCAACTCTCTAAACTCCCGCTGTAGCACCTCCTTCCTCTTCCGCCCGACGTCATTCGTGCCCACGTGCACAACGACTTCAGGTTGATCGCCTTCCCTCGCTAGGATTTTCTGAAGCCGGTCTGTGATGTGTTGAACCCTGGCACCAGGGAGGCAACAGACCATCCTCAAGTCCCTCCTGCTGCCACAGAATCTTCTATCCGTCCCTCGGACTATGGAGTCACCGACCACTACGGCTCTTCCAGACTTCGGTCTCCCCTGTCGTGTATCCTTGCCAACAGGTCCGCCACTCGGACTGGAAACGTCTTCTGCCCCGACAGTTCCCAAGAGGGTATACCTATTTGCAATAGGCACAGCCACTGGGGTCTCCTGTAGTCCACGTCCACTCCCCCCGGAAACAGTCTCCCACCTTCGCTCGACCTGGACCCTTGGCGTGACAGCCTCACAATAGGTCCTGTCGAGGAAACTCTCGCATTCCCGGATGGCCCTGAGGTCATCCAACTGCCTCTCCAACTCCACCACACGTCCCTTCAGGAGCTGCACCTGGACACAGTTCTTGCAGGTGTAGCTCCCAGAAGCTCCCGTGACGTCCCTGTCTTCCCACATCCTGCAGGAAACACACCGCACCAACTTTTCCGCCATCACCTTGTGCCTATAACCAGCTCTGGCTTAAAACAATGGTATCCTCCTCACCTCAGCCTCCTCTCCTTTACTGCTCAGCCAACGGGCGTCCTTGCTCTGCTCCCGGACTTTTCAAATTGACTACTACTTCCTTTTGGCGCTCTTTTTAAACTGCCTACATACAAGATCTGAGTTTTAATAGTATATAGATTTAAAAATAGATAGTTCTGATAATATTCATAAAAAAGAGCGCTGGAGGAATTCAGCAGGCCAGGTACATCTGTGGAAGGAATGGACCGACCACGTTTTGGGCTGGGACCATTCTTGATTCTGAAGAAGAGTCCCGACCCAAAATGTTGTCCGCCCATTCCCTCCACAGATGCTGCCTGACCCATTGAGTTCATCCAGCACTGTGTCAAGGTTTCAAGGTCAGTTTATTGTCACATGTACCAATTAAGGTACGGTGAAATACGAATTACCATACAGCCATACTAAAAAAAAGCAACAAGACACACAACCACATAAAAGTTAACATAAACATCCACCACGTTCCTCACTGTGATGGAAGGCAATACAGTCCAAACTTCTTCCTCTTTTATTCTCCCATGGTCGGGGCAGTCGAACAATCCGCAGTTGGGGCGGTTGAAGCTCCCGCAGCCGGCGGTTGAAGCCCCAGTGTCGGGGCGGTCGAAGCTCCCGCATCGGGGCGGTCGAAGCTCCTGCGGCTTGGAGTTCCCGAAATCAGTCTCAAAACAGAGACCGCGAGCTCCGTGATATTAAAGTCCCGCAGACTCCCGCGTTAGAGCTCAGAGGTTCATCCCTGGCAAAGTGATCGCGGGCTCCATGATGTTAAAGTCCTCAGGCCCCCGCGGTTGGAGCTCTCAAAATCGGTCTCCAGCAAAGGCCGCCAACTCCTCGATGTGAGACGGAGATACGATATGGAACAAAATCGCTTTTCCGTCGAGGTAAGAGATTAGAGAAAGTTTCCCCAAACCCCCCCACAAAAAAACAAGCTAAAGAACACTAAAAACATTTAACACATACAAACAAACAACGGAAGAAGGAAAGGACAGACAGACTGTTGGCGAGGCAGCCATTGCTGGCGCCACCCGGTGGACAAGACTCCATCATCTGCATTTCATTGTGTCTTCATTTCTGATAATACTCTGGGACAGATTTCTTTGTCAGATACCTTAACCCACGATCCAGCTGGACTCCAATTCTTTTGTACATTTTGATGAGGCGACAGTTGTTGTAAATGAACATCCCATCACAGTTCCTATTCTCGATGTTCACTCCGAAAATAAAAGTCAGTTTAATTGGCTTTTTCAGTGCTCTGTGAATAAGAAGTCAGGCTGTTAGATGTAGGTCAATCACAAGACGAGCTGCTTACAATGCCTCAGAAAATGGTGGGTCCAGAGAGATTTTAATATGTCCATAAATGACGACCATGGACCGATCTGCACACAGGTTGAGAGGACAGTAATTGGAAGAGAATAACCACTGGCTTTTGCTGGGCAGACCCTCAGCTCAGGGGGGTGGGGGGTGGATGACCCTCCACTCGGTCTGGTCGACAACAAGGCCAAGGTGAATCTGCAGCTTCTTTCACAGAGGGGGCAGGAGCCAGTGGTGGGGCGGGCAGGAGAGGATTGTGGGAGGTGGTGACAGCCCTCAACTCCCCACGCTGGGCACCAAAGCACAACACCCACTGGCCACGCGCCCACTCCCCCCGCAACACCATGGCAGTGGGATGACAGCCCAGCCGCAAGCTCAGCTCGAGCACAACGCACACGGCATCTGTGGAGGGAATGGACAGACGGCGTTTCAGGTTGGGACCCTTCTTCAGGCTGATGGAGTGAGGGGGAGAAAGCTGGAAAAGAAAGGTGGGATCAGGCGAAAGTCTGGCAAGTAAGAGGTGGATACTAGTAGTAGACTTGAGGACAGAAGGGGGGAGGGGGGGAGGGAGTTGGTGGGCATGTGGGGAGAATAAAGTAGGTATGGGTATTGCTGAATGGATGGCATGGGCAAAGTGGGCCGAAGGGGTTGATTCTATATCTCTTTCACTATTATTTTTAAAGCAGACTTAAACCTAAATAGCATTACCTCAGTTTTTCTTGATACAGTTTCTTCTTTCTCTCTACATCCTTCTGCGAGTCTGATAACTTAGTACGAGCTTTGGCAAGTTTAAGCTTATTTTGCAAAGGAACAACATTAGAAATCAAAATAAATTATACTTCATTTTAAGCAAGCTAGTGACATCTAAAAAATGAACTTTTTGTGTAGGAGCATTATTTGAATAGAGTTCTTAACCAAAACCAAACAAAAAAACTTTACTTTGCACCTATTCAGAATTCAACTATTGTCAAGTTTTCAAAATATGAAAATTCTCAACGCATTTGCTCTAAGGCACGAAATACTGTTCAATGAAAAACCTCTTCAAGAGCCACGGTTTCCCAGCAACCATCAGTTCTTGAACATCGCACAACACTAACTTTGATCTTCTATGGACAAAAAAAAGAGTGCTGGAGTATCTCAGTCTTTTAGGCAGCATCACAGGAGAACATGGATTGGTGACGTTTCACAGTGTGCTGGAGTAACTCAGCGGGTCAGGCAGCATCACTGGGGAATATGGATAGGTGGCGTTTCAGGTCGGGACCCTTCTTCAGGATGATTGTAGTGGTGGGGGGAGAAAGCTAGAGGAAAGGCGGGACAAGGCCTGGCGAGTGACAGGTGGATGCAGGTGAGGGAGGGTTTGATAGGCAGATGGTTGAACAAAGGCCACAGATGAATAGACAAAAAAGTCTGAGATAAGGATTTACAGAAGACAGGGGAAGGAATATATTTGGAAGAGGAGGGGGAAGGGGAGAAATGGATGCAAGGCCAAATGGAGCACAGATGGTGGAGGGAAGGAAGTAGGAGAGGTTGTGGCAGTTTACGCTAGCGATGTAAAATTGAAGAATTCAATGTTCATACCATTGGGTTGCAAGCTGCTCAAGTGGAATATGAGGTGCTGTTCCTCCAGTTTGTGTATGGCATCACTCTGGCAATGGATGAGGCCCAGGACAGAAAAGTCAATGTGGCAATGGGAAGGGGAGTTAAAATGGTTGGGAACTGGGAGATCTAGCAGGCCTTGATGGTCTGTGTCTGTGATTGCTCTATGGACTTAGTTTTGCTCTATCATGGTTACCTTGTATTATAGTAATTAATGTATTCATTATTACATATAATTATCTGTGTGTTATTGCTATAGCACCTCCTGCACTTATTTTCTATGTTTTCTATGTTTATATCAACACAGCATTGGACAATGTTAATATCATTGCAAGGAGTCTTAAGGTCTTATCATGTAAGAGGTTGTAGGCAAATGTCACAAGACCAGTCCTGGTGCAGCAAATATTTTACCTTGACTTATTTGAAACCGATAATCAATATCTTAACATTTTTACTTCTGCAAAATCCACAAGACTGTATTACCAATGTGTTGGTAGTAATCTCAGGGACAGCTTCTTCCCCTCAGTTATCAGGCTTCTGAATAGTTCTTCCATGAGCTATGGTACTGTCCGATTCACCTCTACCCCATTGCGGACATTAGACTTTGTCATAGATTGCATAGATTCAAACAGTGTGGAAATAGGCACCTTGGCCCAACTTACCCGCACTGACCAACATGTTCCATTGACCTACTGGTCCCACTTGCCAGCATTTAACCTATATCCCTCTAAACTTGTCCTATCCATATGCCTGTCTAATTGTTTCTTAAATGTTGTGATAGTCCCTGCCTCAACTACCTCTGGCAGCTTGTTCCATACACCCACCACCCTTTGCGTGAAAAGGTTACCCCTCAAATTCCTTTAAAATATTTCTCCCTTCAACTTAAACCAATGCCCTAGTTCTCGGTTCCCCTACTCTGGGCAAGAAACTCTGTGCGCCCACCCGATCTATTCCTCTCATGATTTTATACACCTCTATAAGATCTATGTCTATGAACTGACGCACTAGAATGCTGAGTGCTATATTCTGCACTCTGAATTTGTCCCCTTTGCTCTACCTATTGTACCCGAGTGACTTGAACATATTTATGTACTGTTATCTGATCTCATTGGATAGCTTATAAAACAAGCTTTTCACTGTACCATGACAATAACACACCCAAACATATCCTTTTGTAAGGAACACTAGTTTCTTAAAATTATTGATTACCTGTTCTTCCATACCATCGTCGCAAGTCTTTTCAAACTCCTTCATTTTCAGTTTTGCTTCTTGCATCTTTTCCTCTGCTGGAAGTACAAAATCTAAATTAGTTTTCGATGCATTTATTGTTGGCCTAATGCCTACATCATTGCGAGTAATCCATTTTAGAAGTGTATAGTTTTGAACGAGGTCAGTTGATGGATTTTTCTCTGAAATGTAAATAATTTCTCCTGTGGGTTTTAACAGTGTAATCGCTAAAATTCACAAAGTATTGATTACAAGGAGAAAGCCAATCAAAGTTGGCACAAAGTGACAGACATATGATCATCTCGTGAATTCCAGCTGCAAATATAATAATAATAATAATAATAATGCATTTTATTTATATAGCGCTTTTCATATACTCAAAGACGCTTTACAGAGATTTTGAGAACATAGGGAAATGAATAAATAGATAAATAAGTAAATAAATAAATGAACAGAGAAAGGAGACAGAAGGTGAGGTGACCTTCAGTGGTTGAAGGCAGTACTGAACAGGTGAGACTTCAGTGATGTTTTGAATGTGGTGAGTGTGGAGGAGTCTCTAACGGTTTGGGGTAGTGAGTTCCATAGGGTGGGAGCAGCGATGGAGAAAGCCCTGTCCCCCCAGGATCTGAGTTTGGTCCGGATGTGGGGGGATAGGAGATTGGCAGCGGCAGAGCGGAGGGTGCAGGTGGGAGTGTGCCTGTGGAGGAGGTCGGTCAGGTAGGATGGGGCCAGGTTATGGAGGGCTTTGTATGTTATGAGGAGGATTTTGTACTGGATTCTCTGGGGGATGGGGAGCCAGTGGAGTTTATAAAGGACGGGGGTGATATGGTCATCCTGTTTTTCCAATTCACATCCAATGTTATTATATCAGTTTTCAGAGTTCTGCACTTTTACATCTATGTTTAAAAAGTAAGGTTTCATGAAAACAAATTTGATATTCTGTGCTTGTAGAATAAAGTACAAATGTCAGCAAAATTTAGGAAAGAAAGGCACTGATAACTCAGAGAATAATTGTAACAGGTGTCTTGCTTTAAGATGTGCAGACTATATTTCAGTGACAAATGGTTGTCTAACTTTAGACTTTGGAGATAAAATTAACCTAATGGAATGTATAGTTGGAAGAATACATTTTCGATCTTTCATCCTAAATCAAAAACTGTATCTAACCCCCCTAATGATTTATTGGAATATATATAAACATAGCACAAAAAGTAAGGAAATTTGTGTTTGGTAGATTATTTCTTTGTTGTAACAATGCTTCTTGGCAATAAATCTTATACCGTTGGAAAGCCTGTTTATTTCCCTTTTAAATGGTGCCACATTTGTAAGGAACATGCATTTGTGGGATGAGCAGCAGAGCTGAGTATATGGGTTGCGCCCATGAAAAATTTGCCAAATCTTCTCTGCCAATGCCAAACAGCTTATTCTGCTGTTGCTATTGACTCTTGTTTTGAGCTTCTGGTACCCCCAGGTGCTGACAAGAATGGGATGCCATCCCACAACAGTGTGTGACCAGGCTGGTGACCAGCATGAGGAGGAGGTGCCAGGCTGTTATGGCTGTGTATGGTTCTTCCACACGCTACTGTGGCTCCTGTTCATTAAATGAATAAATTGTTAAATTGCCAATATGTCTTGTTTCTTCAGACTTCAATCATCCAATCCACCAAACAACACCGAACAAGAGTCAATGGCAGAATAAGCTGTTTGGCATTGGCAGAGAAGATTTGGCAAATTTTTCATGGGGGCAACCCATATACTCAGCTCTGCTGCTCATCCCACAAATGCATGTTCCTTACAAATGTGGCACCATTTAAAAGGGAAATAAACAGGCTTTCCAACGGTATAAGATTTATTGCCAAGAAGCATTGTTACAACAAAGAAATAATCTACCAAACACAAATTTCCTTACTTTTTGTGCTATGTTTATATATACTTCATATGACCTTAAGAACATAGAACCGTACAGCACAGGAACCGGCCCCTCAGCCCACAATGTCCATGCCAAACATGATGCCAAATTAAATTAATCTCCTCTGCCTGCATGTGATCCATAATCCCTCCATTCCCTGCAAAGACCGACGTGGAATGTTACTCGTTTGATGGTAGCTTTCTTGCTTACTGGGAGTCCAAGATATCCAAAAGAGAGAATCTGTGATGCTTACTGATAGAATGAGTCATTGAAAGCATTAATCCTTACCTACTTTGACAGCGAGTTCTGCTTCCTTTACTTCTCTCAAAGTACGTACTTTGAATCCTTTGGAAAAGTATGTGTACTTCCTACAGAGATAGTAATGAATGTCAATTTAAAATCACGTCACTCTTTCAACAATGGTTGCTTCTAATTTTTAAGGGATGTCAGTTCTAATGAAGGCCAACTCTGCAATATACAACCTACCTTTACATCAATAACTCAGTACATTTCACCAGTGATGCAAATCTCAAATACATAAACATTGCTCATTTCCAATTTCATATTCAATACTTTACAAATAGTTACAGTAAATGTGTTTAATATGGCAGTCAGAATATAGAAATACCATACAGATGCTCCTCGACTTACGATGTTTCGACTTACGATATTTTGATTTTACGAGGGTGCAAAAGCGAAACATTCAGTAGAAACCGTACTTCAAATTTTGAGTTTTGATTTTCTTCCCGGGCTAGCGATATGCGGTACGTTACCCTCTCGTGATTCTGGGCAAAGGCAGCAAGCCGCAACTCCCAGTCAGCCACGCGATCACGAGTGTAAACAACCGATACTCTACAGTGTACTGTGTTGCAAGCGTTTTTTGGATTTTGCCCAAATGTAGGCTAATGTAAGTGTTCTGAGCACATTTAAGTTAGGCTAGGCTAGGCTATGATGTTCGGTAGGTGAGGTGGCTATGATGTTCGGTAGGTTAGGTGTATTAAATGCATTTTTGACTTACGATATTTTTAATTTACGATGGGTTTATCGGAATGTAACCCCATCGTAAGTTGAGGAGCACCTGTATATAAATGTAACTGTGGAAATTAAGGAAAACCGATCAATGAGAAATAACCTTTTTTTCCTCTGTTAGACGAGAAGAAAGTCGTGAATGATTATCAGATCAAAACATCCCCTATTTCTCAATGTGGGAAAGGGGTAAATTGTTCTTGAGAAATAATAAGGTGCAGAATTTCAGAGGAGAATTTTAAAATAGGTGCAACATTTGGTCACGGGCAAATTGTTTTCTTACCTGGGTCTGTACAATGAGAAGATGAGAGGTTTTGCGCAAACCTTCTTCCCCTGGATATAAATCTTCATGTGTGGGTCAATGTACAATATTGCAGCATAGGCTCGGAAGGAATAGCATTCAGGCTGGCTGTGGAGGTACAATGCAGTAATAGCATCCAAACTTTGCTTTATAATATTAAGTGTCTTCAAAATCAGAAGGCTCAGTCCACCAGTTGAAATATGGTGTAAGAAAGAACTGCAGATGCTGGTTTAAATCGAAGGTAGACACAAAATGCTGGAGTAACTCAGCGGGACAGGCAGCCTCTCTGGAGAGGAGGAATGGGTGACGTTTTGGGTCGAGACCCTTCTTCAGACATGGTGCTTTTCAATCAACATTCATAAAGAATCTACTGAAGACGGTAGAGATTTATTTATGCTATCGTAAATAAACATGTAAAATTTGAAGAAAAAAATCTGTGTTGTACTTTTGTGTCTTTACACAAATGTTACAACCCTAACATTATTACAATAAGTGAATATTTTTGCTCAATAATAACACCAAAACTTCATGATATTTCCATGGTGATGTATCAAGAAAGCAATTAAGACAAGCCTTCTAGTGTCCCAAACAAACAACTGGAAAATCTCCTGTGATATCCCAGAGATTCCTTGCACAAACCTATTCCATCCCGTCTGAAGGTGGTTCCTAATCCGAAACGTCACCTGTCCACCTTCTCCAAGGATGCTGCCTGACCCACTGATTTACTCCAGCAATTTGTGTCTTCCCTTTCCATCCAAGTATGGTCTGGAATTAGACCATGACACAGGTCTGAAATGACACAACTACAGTCTTACCCGCCACTTAATAGAAACTTACATTCTATTTCTCACCATTCCTGTCAGCAACAGATCGGAGGGGTCTGATACAACATCCAGTTCTGGTTCTCCATCATCATTCAGCTTTACGTTGTAGATAATTACCAGAGTGCCTAGTGAGCAATCACAAATAAAGCTTTATCTTGGGTGAAGATTGATAGGCATAATGCAGATGTGTCAAATGTGCTGGAGAAATGGGGAGATGTGCAGCAAACGCATTTCAATCCGGCAATGTTCAAAACCTGTGGACTTTGCTGTAACGACCAGTGAGATTTATAATTCTAAGTGACTTCAGGACACTATCAGGCATAATTTGTTTGATTTTCATCAAAATTATATCTCAAAAATAAAAACTCCACCATTGATGTATACCACCCAAAAGGTTTCTTTAAATAGTTATAACTGACCTTTCATATTCAAAGAACAAATTACCGATTTTCCAACCTACTTGACCCCTTGCACTTTTTTTACCTGCACTTTTTTTACCTGCTCTTTCACTGTATCTGTAACACTATATTCTGCATGTTCTTTATTTTCTCATGTGCACTACCTGATGTACTTGGGTTTGGTGGGATTTTTCTGGATAGCACCTAAACAACGTGTTTCACTTTATCTTGACACACGCGACAATAATAAACCAATAATTATTCGACGATCATCGAATATTCAGGCAACTGAATCATCCTACCACAACCAGAGTGCAGTGCTGAACTACCATTTACCTCCAGACTTTCCTTGATCGGACTCTGCTGGCTTTACCTTGCACTAAACATTATTCCCTTATCATGTATCTGTACACTGCAAATGGCTCGATTGTGATCATGTGTTGTCTTTCTGCTGACTGGATGCCATGCAACAGATGCTTTTCACTCTACCTCGGTACACGTGACAATAAACTAAACTGTATAGTCCATCATCAGGAATAATCTGGGTTGCATTTTACATGGTGAACTGAGTTGTTTCACAGATCGGATTCATTAATGACGGAGCAGTAATGTATGAATATAATTAAATAAATCGCTACCCATTTCTTTTATTGCATCTCTCTTACCGCTTGATCCTGTAATTTTATGAAACTGTTGCATGACATCGAACTCAGTGCTGAATGGGGAATATTTATAAATTAGTGCCATTTCAATGGAAAACGTCAGGTCATCAGTTTTTATGGGTTCCTGAGTTGAAACAAACCATGATGGCACTGGTACAATTACCTAGGGAACAAAATCAAGACCCATGCATTAGAAATGTTTTAAAAATCAAGATCCTGAATGCAGCATTGTAAACACGCTCCATATTTCACTATTGCAGAAATAACAGCATGAAAACAGGCCCTTTGGCCCAACTCATTCATACTGGCCCCATCCAAGCTAGTCCCATATTCCTCTGAAACTTTCCTATGCAAAACCAGTGCCCTTAAGCCACTCTATCTGCCCTTTATTGATCTCTCCCCCCCCCCCCCCCCCGGGTTTGTAGTATACGTGATCTTGCCTAGAGGGAACAAGGACAAAGTTCCCCTGATCCTCACCTTTCACCCCACCAGCTTCCATATTCCACACCTCAATCTCTGACATTTCCGTCACTTCCAATGTGATCCCACCACCAGTAACATCTTCCCATCTGCGTTCCTTGTGACGACTTCCTTGAGAAAGCCATTATTTGGAGCTGGCAGTTCTGTTCATAGAAAACTACAGCAGAAGAACAGGCCATTCGGCCCACAATATCTGTGCTGATCATGATGCCTCGACCAACTCATCTGCCTGCACATGCTCCGTATCCCCCCATTCCTTGCATATCCATGTGCCTATCATGGCCTCTTAAATGCCACTATTGTATCTGTGTCAACCATCACCCCCAGCAGCAAGTTCCAGGCACTCACTGCCCTCTGTGTAAACATACAACTTGATTTACATTCCCCTTGCACCCAGGTTGAATCTTGCCGAAAAAAAAGTAAAATTATGTGATATTAAAGTTCTCTTTCCTTTACCTCATCAATACCTTCCTTCTCATAAAATGTTCGAGATAATAGGATGCAGGTCATGGTATTAGTTTTCTTGGTGAACAGAATGAAGTCCATACCTATTCTCATTGCCCCTCTACAAGGAAGAAGCAACAGTTAGATATGCAATATATTTATCTGAGTGTGATTACATTTACATCTGTGAAGCTGCAGCAAGTAAGAATGTCGTTGTTCCGTTAACAGTACATTTAGCAATTAAACACTCTTGACTCTCGAGATCTAAAGCGTTGAATATCACGATCCACACAGTTACAGTATTTGCTTCCCAGCCTACAGACTATATACCAGATCACAGAATATGTACAACTTGCTAACCCAGTTATTCGCAATGTCACAAAGATAGACACAAAAAGCTGGAGTAACTCAGCGGGACAGGCAGCATCTCTGGAAAGGAATGGGTGACAATAGGTGCAGGAGGAGGCCATTCGGCCCTTCGAGCCAGCATCGCTATTCAATGTGATCATGGCTGATCATTCTCGGGTCGAGACCCTTTTTCAAACATCACCATCATTGCTAACCTCTCCACAAACTGTAGGCTCCACTGGTCTAGTCTTGACATGTACAATAATAAATGGTAGAAGTTTAACTTAATTGGTGAATTACATATTGCAATGCAAGATTGAAATTAAAAATGGATTTCTAAGATTGTACTGGGAATTATTGAATGCAATAGGGGAAATTATAACATCTTGAATACTGGTTTAGGTTTAGGTTTGTCACTTGTACTGAGGTACAGTGAAGAGCTTTGTTTTGCATGCTATCCATCAGATCAGATACTACCAAACAAATACAATCAAGTGAAACTCAAGCACAATACGAGCAATTCTTTCACTCGGAGAGTAGTCTGTATCTGGAACGAGCTGCCAAGGGAAGCGATGGAAGTGGATATAATTATAAAATTTAAAAAACATTTGGACATATATGTGGATAGGAAGGGTTTAGAAACATAGAAAATAGGTGCAGGAGGAGGCCATTTGGCCCTTCGAGCCAGCACCGTCATTCATTGTGATCATGGCTGATCATCCACAATCAGTAACCTGTGCCTGCCTTCTCCCCATATCCCCTGATTCCACTAGCCCTGAGAGTATCTAACTCTCTTTTAAATTCATCCAGTGAATTGGCCTCCACTGCCTTCTATGGCAGAGAATTCCACAAATTTACAACTCTCTGGGTGAAAAAGGTTCTTCTCACCTCAGTTTTAATTGGCCTCCCCTTTATTCTTAGACTGTGGCCCCTGGTTCTGGACTCCCCCAACATTGGGAACATTTTTCCTGCAGGTTTGATGGTACATGGATAGCATGCAAAACAAAGCTCTTCACTGTACCTCAGTACACGTGACAAACCTAAACCAGTATTCAAGATGGTATCATTTCCCCTATTGCATTCAATAATTCCCAGTACAATCTTGGAAATCCATTTATAATTTCAATCTTGCATTGCAATGTGTAATTCACCAATTAAGTTAAACTTCTGCCATTTATTTTTGTACATACTTGTTCCGATGGATATCGGTCAAATACAGGCAAATGGGACTAGCCCAGTATGCTAACTTGGTCAGCATGGGCAAGGTGGGCTGAAGGGCCTGTTTCAGTGCTGTACAGCTACATGGCTTTATGATATAACATAGTCCAGGCACCCATTAAACCTGCAGAGGGTGTATTCTCTTGAACTGAGATGTTTAAGTTGGATTTATAAAAAAGATCCAAAGAATGCAAGGAATACGTAAAGTACATAGATCATTATACTCGGCAGTAGTGCTGTCATTCCTGGGGTAGGGGGGAGATGGGTTTGGGTGAACTCGAGATTCCACAATTATGATGAATTTCTACAATGAAGGTTTGGAAAATAAGTTTCATGTAGTTCTCTCAGTGATCTGAGCGATGGCTTCCACTGGCTTGTCCCATCCCCTGCCCATCAAGGATGCTGCCATTCCCCTGAGCTCAGCTGCAACCTCTCCCTCCCTCATCAGGCAACTCCATTTACTATATTTAACCTATGCACCTCTTGCAGAAAATGCCTCCTCTTTAATCATGCCAAAGATGAGGCGGTGAATATTCTGGGGCCGACGTGTTTCCAGACCATCTCACCTTCCAGCCTAAATGCTTTCTTTTTGCAACCTCAGGACCAGCAGTCCAAACCCATCAAGTTCCACCGTCAATACTGTTGTTAGTTCCTTCCCCTAAAACTCACAGAACAAAACTATTTCCCTCTGAAGGACTAAGAACAAAGATGTCCCAGAAACTCACGACTTCAATCCATTTCCATACTGTCCACTGAACGGATAATCTGAAGTCCTCTTCGAAGATTTCCCCAAATGAATAACATCAGCTGCTTCATCTATAAATTGCAGAACAATTGTTGAAGTTCAACATGTTTAAATCCAATAAATACTTTATATGAAGGTACTTGAGCTATATTTTCTATTTCAAGAACATATTTTATTCTTAAGCACTAGTGATGCAATCTTGCCCCACAGACATTCCACCATCGATTCATTTTCATATAATATCTATTTTGGACAGGTACGTGGATTGGAAAGGTTTAGCGGGATATGGCCAAATGCAGGGAGGTGGGACTAGTGTAGGTGGGGCATCTTGGATGTCATATCCAGTTGTGCTGAAGGGCCTGTTTTTTTGCTATGTGTCTCTATGACTATCTGAAAGCCATTCATGGTTCCCCCTTCAACAAAGCACCCAAGAAACTTTGAGAGGTCCCCCAGGGTAGAGGACTCAGGAGCAGAGGGCATAGGTTTAAGGTGAGAGAGGAAAGATTTAATAGGAACCTGAGGGGCATGAATGAGTCGGGCCTGTGTTGTATAACTCTATAACTCCACAGTGGAAAGAGAGCGATATTACTTGGAATGAGCAAGTGAAGACTGGTTTCCATTGTTGTTACACCTCTATAACATCACCGAGACCTCTTGGTTCAATGATCCAGGATTAGCACACACTAAAAAAATATAAGAACTATTAATCCTAATTCCAAAATAATTTTGATAGTTCTCTTTTCAGTTACTAGAGTTATAGAATCACACAGCTCGGAAACAGGCCCTTTGGCCCAACTTGCCCATGCCAACCAAAGTGTCCCATCTACGCTAGACCCACCCGTTTGCATTTGGCACAAATCGCTCTAAACCTTTCCTATCCATAGCTTTAGGTTTTTATGTCAGTATATGAGTGCAGGGTTTCCATTTGTGCTTCACTCCACACCCAGAGTGTACCAGGTGTCCAAAGCCACGATGACAATCATGAAACCGTTAGCGGAGATGTCCATGGTTTGTAGCGGTGGGGCAGCGGAGCAGCAGCCGTGCAGCAGGGATGGAGCAGCCATGCAGCAGCAGTGGAGTAGCAGTTGTATAGAAGCAGCAATGCAGCAGTGGTGGGCCAGCGTTGGAGCAGTGGTGCTGCAGCGATGAGGCAGTGGTGCAGCACCAGTGCAGCAACGATGGGGGCAGCAGTGCAGCAACGATGGGGCAGCAGTGCAGCAGCAGTGGTGCATCTGAAGTGGAGCAGTGGGGCAGCGGTGGAGGACACCAATGGCCACGCTTGGCCAGGCCGACCCTGCAACGCCGCCAGGACATCGGGCCTTCATGGTCAAGAACCCCACACTTACAAACTGGGACTTGAAAATGGTGCCAAATCTGTTAACTTTGTAAACTGTCCCAGGATACTACTGCTACACCTTTGTATGTATCTGAGATGCTTATCTAAGATGTATCTAAGTGCTTATGTATAATGATACTTGTACTGAACTGTATAAAGAAATGAATTCCGCGGTACCTCGGTTCATGTGACAAATAAAATCTCATTGAACCATGAACTGTGAACACTGAGGCAATGGTCTTAAATGTACTTACCGGGGTCCATGCCGACTCCATCGTCCAGAAAACACAACACCATGCCCCCTGTCCTTTGTTCATTCTCTTCTGAAATTGTGAATCAAATTAATATTCGGTTACCCAACTTCCCACTTCCACATTTCCCCAAAGCGCCGTTACAATCACTTACTGCTTTGCGAAACTTTACACCGTGCAACATGGACAGAATACAAAGTACAATTCCTAAGTGTGATCTGGCCCTTTGCATGCCGTGCCATTCCATTGTTGCTCCTGCAGCAGTGCCTGCATGTAAAAAACGCTAAAATACGCCACTGAACGCCTTGATACATCCTGGAAGATAAAAAGGTGCAATAAAGACCCTTTCTTTCTTCACCCCTAACTCGAGGCAACTTCCCTCCCCAGCCCAACGTGGACGGTGGATGGTGGCCCCGACATGGTGTAAACAAAACCACGGGAAAGCTTTACTCTCCGACCTCCCCGTCCTAATCCACTGCTGGACATTGACAGGCAGCATCCGATGGGGACACCCCTCAAACAACTGAAGGGATATCACATCAGGGGGCCACATGAATGACAAGGATTCTCGACCTGAAACGTCACCCATTCCTTCTCTCCAGAGATGCTGCCTGACCCGCTGAGTTACTCCAGCATTTTGTGTCTACCTTTGAAGGACAAGGATGTTCTGTCTAAAGACACGTGCCAGCACTATTGAGTACAACACTGTTGAATGCACAGTTTTTGTTTTGTCTATTCTTATTATTCTGAATGAAGTTTAATTTTGTAAAAATTAAATAGTTGGGGCAATGTACTAAATGTGAGACTGTGACGACATTTTCTGCAGATTCGTTAATGTTTTGACAATCAGCATGGAAACAGCCCCTTTGGCCCTCCGAGCCCATGCTGACCATCAATCACCCATTCACAGTAGCTGTGTGTTATTCCACTTTCTCATCCATTCCCGATACACCAAGGGGCAATTTACAGAGGCCAAATAATCTACAAACCCGCACGTCTTCAAGTGCCTGGTGTAAACCCATGCTAATGGAATGTATAACACCATGCTCCGCAGTTTCATTTTGCAAGCACATGATATCAGGCCTGGAGAATGGTCTTGACCCGAAACATCACCTATCCATGTTCTCCACAGATGTCTTGTCTTGTCTTGTTGATACTGCACCAACTGCCGCTGTTGGGCTATAAACGTGCAATCCCTAATGCATGCAGTTGCAGGTTTAAAATTTAGTCTTTGCAAGCAACAGTTTAAAAGATTTACTATCAGCAGCAGATTTTATATGTGGTGGCAAAGGATTTCAAACAGGGATGGGTCTGGAGTACAGCGAGTAGTGGAAACAGTCTTTGTTGGTCTGGATGGTTATATAATTCAAGGATTGGTTTAGTCGAGTCCCTGGTCTGTTGTTCCGATTGTATGAAAGATGGGCAATGTTGGATGGAGCTAATAAGTGGGTTTCTTTGTAGACTGCAGTAAGCCTGGATATTATGCGGCGTCTTTGGAGAGTGTTCCATTTGAGTTCATGAAGCATTTCTGGTCTTTCTATGGTCACCGGTTACAAACCTGGCAGCTTTTCTCTGGACCTTCACAAGGTTGTTAATGTGGGTCGCTTGGTAGGGATCCCAAATGGCACTACAGTATTCCAGTCTTGGACGTTTTGAAAGCAATGTCCATTGTGGATTTTGTATAGTTCCAGAAATTTTGTCGCAGGAGACCAAGGATTTTGTTTGAGCTTGAGATAGTTTGGTTAATATGTTTTGCCCAGCTGCCTGACCTGCTGAATTACTCCAGCACTTTGTGTCTTTCAATAATATTATCCATGTCTTTTCAGACCAAAATGGAACAATGAGCCCATATAACATCTAAAGACCCTAGAGCACCAAGGTAATTTGGAAATCCAGGATTAAGTCATTCATTTCATTTTCCATTTTTTATCCAAACAGAATCAGCACACGCAGATCTGACGTATTTACGAGAATACTAATTTCTGTAACGGGGTTTTGGTATTAATTTCATGGCTTGACACTCCGTGCTGTTGCAACTCACTCGTGTAAATGCTCAGTTGTGTAAATGTCACAACTCACCCCTGTAAATGCTCAGTTGTGTAAATGTCACAACTCACCCATGTAAATGCTCAGTTGTGTAAATGTCACAACTCACCCGTGTAAATGCTCAGATGTGTTGCTCTAGCATCCCTGCAAATACACAAATTGTTTCCATTATATTTTTTCAAATTTTACTTACAAAGCAAGTAATATTCAAATACAAGATTGGTTTCACAAGTTCACAAGTTATAGGAGCAGAATTAGGCCATTCGGCCCATCAAGTCCACTCCGCCATTCAATCAAACCTAATCTCTGCGTCCTAATCCTATTTTCCTGCCTTCTCCCCATAACCCTTGACACCTGTAGTAATCAAGAATTTGTCTATCTCTGCTTTAAAAATATCCACAGGCTTGGCCTCCACAGCCCTCTGTGGCAATGAGGTCCACAGATTAACTACCCTGTGCTGTATCACTAAACTAAACTAAACCTAAAGAAGGGAAAGTTGAATGCCATGTTAAGTGAACTGACAACTCCATCAGATCTGCTTTTGTGCACGTTTTAAAACCAATGTTATCCCATAAGCAACACAACCGAAGTATTCCAGGCCTTTATCCCTGCTGTATGACTCTACAATTCTGGAGGCTAAAAATAATTTATTTGTAACTGCAAACTTCTGAGAAACTTAACATCATGCAACCCTCTTGACTGGATTTCAAACACCACTGTAAATAATTGTTCTCTCCACCAACAGTGTACTCCGGCTACAGTGTGCATTATCCACAAGATATATTGTAGTTACTCAACTAGGTTCCCCCCAACCCTATCTCCTAATACAACCACCAAGAAGAACAAGGAATGCTGCAGCCCAGAAACAACGACTGAGTGGCCAAACCTCACCCCATCCAGTGTGGAGATTTATCACCAATCTGTCATCATTGCCGAGTCTAAACCTTGAAACTCCCCCCCCCCAACTGACATCATTGTGGGAGAGCTTCCACCCTAAGATTTCAATTTCACAACTGAAGGCACAATATAAATCTGAACTATCAATGAAGATTCTTTAAAAATTAAATCAAAACCGCAACCGCACTGTACAAGTGATGGCTCCCACTGATTGTCGCCGGAAGCTTGCGCCCTTTTCAGGACGGATGAAGACAGTGATGTAACGTTTGAAACACGGATGATGGACACAAAAAAAGAAGAATTATTTAAATTAATATTTGATATTAATTTCACTAGATTCCTACCAAAATGGGGTTGACAGGAAAAATAGATCAGCCATGATCGAATGGCAGACTAGATGCACCAAATGCCTGAATCTGCTCCTATGTCTTATGATCTAACATTCATTACTTCCTATGTCATTGCAGAACTTCAACTTTTTCCTCTGCAACTGTAACACTACAGCGCTGTGACACTATATGCAGCACTCTGGTATTTTTCTCTTTGCACTACTGTAGTGCTTGTGTATAGCTTGATTGTAATCACATAGAGAATGATTTGATTTGACTAGATAGCACGCAAACAAAACCTTTTCACTGTATCTCGGCACGCACGACAAATAATGAACCAATACTGTACCTTGCATTGTCCACCAATTCTGCCAGTGCACCAAAGAGGAATTCATGAGTGGTTCTGTAAACAATGTTGTTATTAAAAAGTGATTAAAACTAAAAATGACAAAGACACAAATATGTGGATAATTGTAAGTTATTCCGTTCAACTTACGAGTTTGCATGCAGATAGTCAGGGGTGAGCTGAGCTCGAGGTAACTCAACGTATCGGTCTGCCATTTTGATCCTCACCTTCTATCCTTCGCTGTACCTTCCAAAATTATATCAGCAGCTAAAACCTACCAGCTGGGTTCTGGAAACAAATCGAAGACCTAAGATTTAAAAAAATTACAGATCCTACACCAATTTATTTTCCATTCCAAACTGGAGTCACAAGATGCCAAGTGGTCCATGACACATCCATGCTTCTGCCAAGTTGCCCAACATCTGCTGTGACTGATCGATTTGGTCAAAAACTAGGAAGAAGTTAAATGCACTGAGTCCAGAGATAACCAGGACACAGTTTCCGAGTTGGAAAGGGAGCTGAAGAGAGTCACCAGATATTACCTGGGCTTGCTGGCTTGAGTTATAGCGAGAGGTTAGATAGGCTGGGACTTTTTTCTTTGGAGTATAGGAGGCTGTCCTTATTGAGGTGTTCAAGATTATGAAGGGCACGGGTAAAGCGGACCCTCCCATTTTAAAATTAAAGGACACGGGCTTAAGGCAAGAGTGTAGAGAGTTAAGAGGGACCTCAGGGGCAACTTTTTGTTTGAGAAAAAAATTCTCAGAGGGCCGTCTGCATCTGGATTGAGCTGCCAGATGGACCGGAAGCTATGGAAGTGGATACAATTACAATGTTTAAAAGACATTTAGACAGATGTGGATAGGAAAGGTTTAGAGGCATGTGGGCCAAATGCAGGCAAAGGGGACTGGTGCAGTACGCCAACTTAATCAGGGTGAACATGGTGGGCTGAAGGGCCAGTTTCTGTGCTGTACAGCTCTGTGACTCTATGAACAAACTATGGCCAGGGTAATGAGGAGATCCAGCAATGGTAGGTGCTCCCCCAGCTACTCTTTGCTTGAATCAGCGGCTCCACTTGGACAGGTGCCCCACTCCTGCATGGGTGCACAAACACCTGGACAGGTGCCCCACTCCTGCATGGGTGCACAAACACCTGGACAGGTGGCCCACTCCTGCATGGGTGCACAAACACCTGGACAGGTGCCCCACTCCTGCATGGGTGCACAAACACCTGGACAGGTGCCCCACTCCTGCATGGGTGCACAAACACCTGGACAGGTGCCCCACTCCTGCATGGGTGCACAAACACCTGGACAGGTGCCCCACTCCTGCCTGGGTGCACAAACACCTGGACAGGTGCCCCACTCCTGCATCGGTGCACAAACACCTGGACAGGTGCCCCACTCCTGCATCGTGCACAAACACCTGGACAGGTGCCCCACTCCTGCATGGGTGCACAAACACCTGGACAGGTGCCCCACTCCTGCATGGGTGCACAAACACCTGGACAGGTGGCCCACTCCTGCATGGGTGCACAAACACCTGGACAGGTGCCCCACTCCTGCATGGGTGCACAAACACCTGGACAGGTGGCCCACTCCTGCATGGGTGCACAAACACCAGGATAGGTGCCCCACTCCTGCATGGGTGCACAAACACCTGGACAGGTGCCCCACTCCTGCATGGGTGCACAAACACCTGGACAGGTGCCCCACTCCTGCATCGTGCACAAACACCTGGACAGGTGCCCCACTCCTGCATGGGTGCACAAACACCTGGACAGGTGCTCCACTCCTGCATGGGTGCACAAACATCTGGACAGGTGCCCCACTCCTGCATCGTGCACAAACACCTGGACAGGTGCGGGAGCCGCACGGACTGCGGGAGGGAAGGAACGTCCCACCTGAATCCACGTCTCCTCGGTGACCGGCGACGCCTCTCCGCGTTCCCGCTCCCGCCACGTGCTCGCTCGCGCGTCCCCGGGCCAGTGTGCGCGGCCCCGCGCGGGGGGGACGGCTACTGCTGGACCGCTCCCCCCCCCCAGGAGAGTGCACACTCTCCCTGCACCAACACCTCCTCACCCCTGCATTTTCTCCACTTAACGCCATCCACAAAGTGCAGGAGTAACTCAGCAGGTCAGGCAGCAATGAGTTACTCCAGCACTTCGTGCCTTTTCTCGCATACCGGCACCTGCAGTTCCCTGTGTCTACATTTTCTCTACTTATTTGGGTGCTTGTTTTAATCACTTGGAGGTTTACTTTGGGATCTGAGCAAAGGCCAGGGGCCAAAGTGATTGCTGGCAGGGCTATGTACTGGTTGTGTCGGACGGTGGGCACAGTGGTGCAGCGGTAGAGTTGCTGCCTTACAGCACCAGAGACCAGGGTTCCATCCTGTCTCCGGGTGCTGTCTGTGTGGAGTTTGCACGTTCTCACTGTGACTACATGGGTTTCCTCTGGGTGCTCCGGTTTCCTCCCACACGCCAAAGACATACAGGTCAATTGGCTTCGGTAAATTGACCCTAATGTGTAGGATAGAACTAGTGAACTCGTTGGTTGGTGTGGACTCTGTGGATCGAAGGGCCTGTTTCCACACTGTCTCTAAACTAAACTAATTCACTGAGTTCACTGAGTAAAATGCCATCAAAAACACACATTAATTGACGGTCGGAACACCAGTCTTGCAGGCAATACTGAGCAGAGTGAGGATTGGAGTGAGCTTCCTCATCCATTGAAGAGTGATGGATGGTTCAATCAGTTATTCACCATACACATGCAAACTGCATCCTTAGGACTTGAAATAGAGCACCAAAGGTGGGAGAGGTCATGGGTTTAGCTGAGGGAGGATGTCCAGGTTTGAACTGAAGGAGTGATGAAGTACTCAGACAGTGATCAAAGCAGAAAATGCTGAAAATATTCAGGTGGTCAGGCAGTGTCTGTGTGCAAGAGAAACAGAGTTATGTTTCAGGTCCTGGAAACTTCATCTGAACTGGGAATAGTTGGAGATTCTGAAGAAGGGTCCCGACCTGAAATATCACCTTTGGTTTAGAGATCTAGTGTGGAAACAGGGCCTTCGGCCCACCGAGTCCACGCCGACCAGCGATCACCCATACACCAGTTCTATCCTATACACTGGGGACAATTTACAGAAGTCAATTAACCTACAAACCCGTACGTCTTTGGGATGAGGGAGGAAACCAGAGAACCCGGAGGAAACCCACACAGTCCCAGGGAGAATGTGCAAACTCCATACAGACAGCAACCGTAGGCAAGATTGAACCCGGGTCTCTGGCGCTGTGGGGCAGCAGCACTACCACTGCTCCACTGTGCATCCTCTACATGTTCTCCAGAGAATCTGCCTGACATGCAGAGTTACTCCAGTACTTGTGCCTTTTTTTTTTAGGGAGAGTTGGAAATATTTTAAATCGTAGTCAGGAGCCAGGTGGATAGAAGAGGTGCTGTGTCCATGACAGGCCCAGGGAGTAGGAATGCCAACTATCTCACTCCCAAATAAGGGACAAGGTGACGTCACCGCCCAGCGCCCCATGTGACCTCACCCAGCCAGCGGCCACATGCTCCCGCTTCACCAATGGCGGCCGCCCGGGCCGGGAGGTGGGTTGTTACACAACCTCTGTTAGGTGGCGCCCAGGCCTCTGGACCTACAGTGTCCGGGCCTAATACAGGACAAGGGCGGTCCCGTCCGGGACAAACCAATTTAGCCCAAAATACGGGATGTCCCAGCTAATACGGGACAGTTGGCAACCCTACCAGCGAATGACTGGAGGAGGTCAGTGGAAGGTGAGTCCACCGCCACTGGGGTCAGCTGCTTGTGGACCCCACCCTTTCACAGACATTTAGTTTTGAGATACAGCGCAGAAACAGACCCTTTCTTCCCAACGGGTCGGCGCCGACCAGCGATCCCCGTACATTAACACTATCCTATACCCACTAGGGACATTGTTTTTAACATTTACCAAGCCAATTAACCTACATACCTGTACGTCTTTGGTGTGCGGGAGGAAACCGAAGATCTCGGAGAAAACCCACGCAGGTCACGGGGAGAACGTACAAACTCCGTACAGACAGCACCCGTAGTCGGGATCGAACCCGGGTCTCCGGCGCTGCATTCACTGTAAGGCAGCAACTCTACCGCTGCACCACCATGCTGCCCTTGATCCTACATTGATCCCACCAACCCTCCACCTTCCTCAAATATGCTGGATACGTAACCATTCTTAGTTCTGATTAATGATCTGAAATATTTCTGTTTCTCTGCCCTGGTTTGCTGGGTATTCTTGGTGGTTAGTTCAGATTTTCATTACCTGCAAGGTTCGTTTTGCATTTAAATATTGTGGTGTACAGTGAGCCTAAGGCAGATATATGAATATACAGTTTTGTTGTGGTGTGACGATATAATGACATGTTTAATAAGTTAAAAAACTAGATTTTTAAAGTTTTAGAGAACTATTAATATTACAAAAAGATTACTAAAGTTTAAAAAATATAATGTATTAATTAAATTAGGCAGTCAGGCACTTAAATAGTTTAAGCAGCTTACAGGATGACAATACATCATAGACACCAACAGCAAGGAACAACATGCTGGCACCTCTGACTCCTGAATGTGAATATGGCTTTGTAACTTCCCAGAGGGTTAGAGAGGGCAAGCGGAAAATGAGAGTCGAACAGAAGCGATCAGCAATGCTCCTGCTCGTCATTGGAGTCAAAGTGACCACAGAGGTCACATGTGATGTTGTGAATATTACCGTGACCATTAAGTGTTATGAGCATTGTCCACAGATACCATTATATCCTCCTTTAATTCACATCTTTCCTTGTTCTTAAGGTATAGGAGCAGAATTAGGCCATTCAGCCCATCGGGTCCACTACGTCATTCAGTCATGGCTGATCTTTCTTTCCCTCTCAACCCCATTCTCTTGCCTTCTCCCCAAAACCCTTGATACCCGTACTAATCAAGAACCTGTCACCATCCGCCTTAAAAATACCCAATGACGTGGCCTCCACCGTCGTCTGCGGCAATGAATTCCACAGATTCACCAACCTCTGGCCAAAGAAATTCCTCCTCAACTCCTTTCTAAAGATATATCCTTTTATTTTGAGGTGGTGCCCTCTGATCCTAGACTCTCCCATGAGTGGAAACATCTCCTCCACATCCACTCTATCCAGGCTTTTCACTATTCGGTAAGATTCAGTGAGGTCCCCCCTCATCCTCCTAAACTCCAGCGAGTACAGGGCCCAGAGCCGTCAAACACTCATCATGTGTTCTTGTATCATACTTTTATTTCACCATGTGGTAAGAAAGAAATATTTTGGTCTTGCCTTTGCTTCTGATGTGGAAGTTCTGATGCTGGAAGGAACTGCAGATGCTGGTTTAAACCGAAGAAATACACAACATGCTGGAGTAACAGCGGGACAAGGCAGCATCTCTGGAGAGAAGGAATGAGTGACTTTTGGGTCAAGACCCTTCTGGTTCTGATGACTGCAAACATTTACTGTTTCTTCCTGAACAGCTGCTGCCTGACTTGGTGAATAATCCCAGCATTTTGTTTATATTTTTGGGTTCAGAGAAATTTGCTCTTGCTGAGTAAATTGAAACAATTATTTACTAGTACTGAAAACTGTATTTTAATGAAAAAATATTAATCTTTCATTAGAATATTCCATAAATACATATTTTAGTCCAAGTCATAATTAAAAAATGTACAAATATCAAATCTGAAAAAATACAGTCTGATTATAAAAATGAGAGTTTTATTTAATTTCAAGCATATGTGGCTTTCTCAACCATAGGTATTTTAAAGAACATAATTCTTATAAAATCCTTATAAAAAATACTATCTTAAACAACCTAATTATTACATTCATCAGTGTCTGGTACAATAGTAAAAAACTAATATACTTTAATCAGTAGATTCAATGGTCTGTATATAGCAAAATCTTGTTTCAGATTTAAGAAAACTAAAATTTATGTATGTAACTTACTTTCAGCAATTCCTGTTTTAATATAAAACAAATTAGAATTGTGTCTTATTCCATTTTACACCAACCCATATGCTTTGGTTCTTCTAATGGAGAAAGTTACCATATCAAATCATTCAAATCATTCTCGTATGAAAATGTACACCAATTTCTTTTGAAGGCAATCAACACAAAATACCTATTTATTGTGCCACTATCCATGGGTGGGAGCAGTGGTAGGATGATAGGGATAAGAGAAATAAGGAATTTGCTGTGGCTCCTTAGCTTGGATGATAGAATAAATTCATGTAACAAAAGTAGTGATGTTACAATGTCACAGGCAGAGCCATAGAATAATAAAAGCTTATAATGGAATTCTGGCTTTTATATCCCGAGGGGTGGAGCAGGCTAGGATCTTGAGCTAAAGGGAGAGGTTGAGCAGGCTAGGAACTTGTTCCTTGGTGCACAGGTGGCTGAGGGGTGATCTTACAGAGGTGTATAAAATCATGAGGGGGAAAAGAGAGGGTGAATGCACAGACCCTTTTCCCCCAGGGTAGGGGAATCAGGAACTAGAGGATGCAGGTTGAAGGTGACAGGGGAATCTTTTCCCACACAGAGGGTGGTGGGTATATGGAACGAGCTGCCAGAGGAAGTAGTTGAGATGGTATTATAACAACATTTAAAAGACACTTTGATAAGTACGTGCATCGGAAAGGGTAGAGGGATAAGGGGGAAATGCAGGCAAATGGGACTAGCCCAGTAGCCAACAACCTTCTTGGCTGATCGAACGATGCGCTGCAGCCTCCGGATGTCATGCTTGGTGGCCGAGCCAAACCCGACCATGATAAGAAGGTGAGGATACTCTCATAAAACTGGAGTATAAAACTGGACCATCATTGCCTGTGGCAGATTGTGTTTTCTCAGCTGCCGTATGAAGTACATCCTCTATTGGGCCTTTTTGGTGGCCTCCCATTTTAGATCCATGGAGATGATGGTTCCAAGGAACTTAAATGTCTCCACAGATGTGACTGTGGTGTTGTTGATGGTGAGTGGGGGGAGGGGGAGCTCTCCTAAAGATTACAATCAATTCCACCGTCTTAAGAGCATTGAGCTCTAGGTTGTTGCAATGGCACCAGGACGCCAGCTGTGTCACTTCCTGTCTGTAGGCAGATTCCTCCCCATCCTGGATCAGTCCAATCAGGGTTGTGTCATCCGCAAACTTGAGAAGCTTGACAGAGGAGTCTGTGGAGGTCCAGTCGTTGGTGTAGAGAGAGTAAAGGAGAGAGGAGAGTACACAGCCTTGTGGTGCTCCTATGCTGAGGGTCTGCGGGTTCGAGATGTGCTTTCCCAGCCTCACATGCTGCTTCCTGTCTGTCAGGAAGTTGATGATCCACTGACAATGGGGTTCAGGCACAGTCAACTGGGAGAGTTTGGAGCGTAGTAGCTCTGGCACAACGGTGTTGAATGCAGAGGTAAAATCCGCAAACAAAATCCTGGCATAGAGTCCCCTGGGGCCTAGGTGCTGGAGGATGAAGTGCAGGCCTAGGTTGACTGCGTCATCCACTGATATTTGCCCGGTATGCAAACTGCAGGGGGTCCAGCAGGGGGTTTGTGATATTTTTCAGCTGGGCCAGCTCGTCTTTCAAGGGTCTTCATGATTACACAGGTCAGTGCGACAGGCCTGTAGTCATTAAGACCAGTAATCCTTGTCTTTTGGGGTACAGGAACAAAGTGGAGACTTTGAAGAAGGCAGGGACAGTGCAGGTTTGCAGGACCTGGTTGAAAATGTCCGTGTAGATCGGTGCCAGTTGTTTGGCACAGAGCTTGAGGGTAGAGGGGGAACCATTGTCCGGTCCTGGAGATTTCGGCTTTTCTGTCTCCTGAATAGGTTCTCCACCTCCGCAATTTCTATTGTTAGTGATGGGGAGGTGGCCAGACTGATGTTGGGCAGCAAGGAGGGGGTGGGTAGTGGAGGAGGGCCCAGTCTTTGCAGACTGGAGTCAGGCTGTAGTTGGGTGTGAAGTGGTGATTGGGGAGGAGTGGGAGGGGGTACCGGAGCAGTGACAACTAAAAGGTCACATAGAACACAGAACAAGCAACTCAGAACACGGAACAGTTTAGCGCAAGAACAGGCATTTGTCCCACAATGTCTGTGCCAGGACCAAGTCTTATCTGCCTGCACGTAATCCTTACCCCTCCATTCCCTGCTTATCCATGTGCCACCCAAAATATTCTTATACACCACTATCGTATCTGCATCCACCACCACCCCTGGCAGCGCGTTCCAGGCACTCACCATCCTCTGTGTAAAAACACTTGCCCCACATATCTCCTTTAAACTTTGCCCCTCTTGTCCTAAAGCTATGGCCTCAAGTATTTGTTTTTTTCACCCTGGGAAAAAGGTCGTGACTGCCGAGCCTATCTATGGCTCTCCACATCCGTCAGGTCTCCTCACAACCTCTGGCATAGTAGTGAAAACAATCCAAGTCTGTCCAACCTGTAGCTCGTACCCCCTGATCCAAACTTCATTGTGGTAAACCTCCTCTGCACACTTTCCAAAACCTCCACATCACATCCTTCCTGTAATTGGGCAACCAGAACTGTACGCAATACTTCAAATGCAATCTAACCAAAGCCCGATAAAGCTGCATCATGACCTCCTGACTCAACGCTCATTGTTAATCCCATGCATCTTAATCTTCTGGATCAGCCGACCATGGGGGTCTTCAGCAAATTCCTTACTAAATTCCACAACATTCACCGCCATACCCTCATCAATCACCTTCGTCACCACCTCAAAAACACGATCAAGTTGGTAAGAAACGACCTGTGTGCAAAGCAATGCTGACTCTCCCTCGGTAACCCATTCTCTTCCAAATGTGAGTAAATCCCATCCTGAAGAATCCTCTCCAATAGTTTCCCTGCCACTGACATGAGATTTACCAGCCTATAATTCCCTGTATTCTCTCTACTTTGCTTCTTAAAAAATGGAACAACAGTAGTTAGTCTCCAGTCATACATCTATTAGATTGTGCACAAGTGCACAAGTGGGGGGTGACAGACAGCCCTGCTTGCGACTGCGGATATCCAGACCAGACCATCCCACACATGGTGAATGACTGCTCACCGAGTCTTTTCCCTGGTGGCATCAAGGACATCCACCCAGCAACTGCTGCTGCCCTGGCCTGGATGTCTACCCTTGACCTACAACTGTCAGCTGTGCACGCCATACGCAAGAAGAAGACTCTCCAGTCTTCCGGAACCTCGCCTGCAGCTACATAAGTTGCAAAGATCTTCGTTAAGGCTCCTGTATCCTCTTCTTTTACCTCTCTCAATAACCTGGGATAAATCCCATCAGGTCCTGGGGATTTATACCTTAATACTCTTCAAGAGCCCCAACACCTCCTCCTTCTTAATCTCAAACTGCCCTTCCATATTAGTATTCTCCACACTGATCTCACTGTCTTCCATGTCCTTCTCTTTGGTAAAAAACAAATGCAAAGTACTTGTTTATTTACCTACATTCCCGGACTCCAAGCACAAATTCCCTCCTTTATCCTTGAACTGTCCGACCTTCTCCCAGGTTATCCTCTTGTTTTAATATAGGTATAAAAACCTTTGGGATTTTATTTAATCCGACATCAAAGCCATTTCAAGGCCCCTTTTGGCCTTTCTAATCATCTGTTTGAGTTCTTTCCTCCCTTCTTTATATCTGTCAAGGCCTTGTCTGATTACAACCTCTTAAACCTTGCATGTGCTTCCTTTTTCTGTTTGACCAAATTTACGCCCTTTTTGGTCATCCAGTTCCCTTCCTTTCCCATCGTTATCCCATCTCCTCACTGGAACATGCCGGTTCTGAACATTCCATCAGCTGGCCTTTAACCCACTCCCACACGTCTGATATAGACTTGCCCAATAACAATTGTTGGCAGTGTACCCTCACAGCTCCTGCCGAAGAAAGTCATAGTTTGCCTTACTACCATTTAGTACTTTCCCACCTCTAATTTAAGGTACATGTCTCGGGAAACCGGCCTTGGTGGAGTCTGGGCAGAGGGTGTGCCGGCAATTGTTGACCAGGACATATTTCTTCTGCTCAGTTTACGGTGCACAACGTCCAGTAACGCCTTAAAACTTGCTTGTAGATTTGCAACAACATTTTAAGGAGCATAAGCACTTCCTATATCCCAAATACTGTCCTTATTGAGGAATCCTCTTCGTCCATCAGTCCCATCAATAGCACCTGCTCTCTGCCACATCATCTGTCAGGAAAACAAGCAAACTGTGTGAGTACACATGTGTAGAAAGGAAGATGCAGGTTTACACCAAGGATAGACACAAAATGCTGAAGTAACTCAGCGGGACAGGCAGCATCTCTGGAGAGAGGGAATGGGTGAAAACCCATGGGTCAAGATCCTTCTTCAGCGTACATATGTGTTGATGTGCTGGGTGGTTTTAAATTCCCAGTGACACGGTGGTTGGAGTGCTAGTCCGGATATAATATGATGTTCTAATGATGATCGTCCAGAAGGCTCAAACTCTGGGAAGAGAGACTAGAGAAATCTCCGGACGACATTCACATGGCAATCGATCCCTCTGAGAAACTCCCACCAGGTTCCGACCAACCGTGGATAACCTGGCGCCGTCTCAACAGACTGCGGACGGGCATGGGGAGGGGCAAATCGAACATGCTGAAGTGAGGATAAACTGAAGATGCGGCAGAATGCGAATGGGGCCTCCAGACTATGGAACATCTCCTGAGCTGTGGCATGCTGCATGACACATGCACTGTAAAGGATCTTGCAGAGGCCAACGACGTGGCACTAAAATTTGCTCACTACTGGCAGACAGCTGTGTGATGCCACAAATAAATAAATAATTATGATTACCATGCTATAATGATGATTGTAACATATATTATTATAATCTTTTTATTATATAACATTAACCAATCGCCATCATAGCGAATCATATTAATCACAATATTTAATAATGTTGCAAAATATAATTATAACATATGATGATATAATGATGTCATATAATATTCATATAATTACATCATACCAATCAATCATATTTAATAATCATATCAATAATAACCATAATCATTTTTAAGTCATTACATTATAACATTGTAATTATATTATATAATTATGATATAATTATGATATCATAACACGATGGCCATTGTGATATGATGATATTGTTTTTACTGCCAGTATTGGTGCTGATTGGTGATATAATGATTTGAGTGTCGCAGGTAGGCACAAAATGCTGGAGTAACTCAGCGGGTCAGACAGCATCTCTAGAGAGAATGAATAGGTGACAGAATAGGAGACCCTTCTTCAGGCTGAGAGTCAGGGGAAAGGGAAGCGAGAGATATAGACAGTGATGTAGAGAATCACAGAGGGGGTGCTGTCACTGGCGAGGGTTCTGCAACATCCTCTCTCGCTGCTCCCCCTCTGTGATTCCCTGTATCACCGTCTACATCTCTTGTTTCCCTTTCCCCTGACTCTCGGTCTGAAGAAGGGTCTCAACCTGAAACGTCATCTATTCCTTCTCTCCAGAGATGCTGTCTGACCCGCTGAGTTACTCCAGCTTTTTGTGTCTATCTTCGGTTTAAACCAGCATCTGCAGCTCCTTCGAGCGCCGGTCGGTACTGGTCAAGTCACTGGCTGTCCACCAGGGGGAGACAGACTGCAGGATGTTTGTATTCTTGCAGTGGTTTGTAATGTGCATTGGGTGTCTCAACGTTGCAAGCACTAGTAAAAGCAACAGCCTTTATGTTGTTATGAAGTAATATAAAGATGTTTCATTTATTTTAGTGATACAGCATGGAAACAGGCCCTTCAGCCCACTGAGTCCAGCCAAGCATCAACCACCCATTCACACCAGCATCGACCACCCAGCATCACACTCTGTTATCCCACTTTCTCATCCACTTCCTACACACTGGGGGCAATTTACAAAGGCCAAATTAACAGGCAAACCTGCACATCTTTGGGATGTGGGAGGAAACCAGGGGCATGCAAAGGAAACCCACTCACCTTAAACCTATGCCCTCTAGTTTAGTTTAGTTTAGAGATACAGTGGGGAAACAAGCTTTGCAGCCGACCGAGTCCACACCGACCAGCACACTACTTCTATCCGACACACTAGGGACAATTTACAAAAGCAAACTAATCTACAAACCTACACATCTTTGGAATATGGGAGGAAACCGGGGCACCGGGAGAAAACCCATGCGGTCACGGGGAGAACGTACAAACTCCGTACAGACAGCACCCGTGATCAGGAACAAACACGGGTCTCTGGCGCTGTGAAGCAGCAACTCTACCGCAGCGCCACCGTGCCGCCCTGTCTGTGACATTTCCACTCAGGGAAAAAGGTTCCGATTGTCTACCCCATCTACACCGCTCATAATTTCAGAAATTTTCATCAGGTCTCTCCTCAACCTTTGGCATTCCAGAGAATACAATCCAAGTTTGTGCAACCTAAATCATGTATATTCCAGATTTACAATGATCTCTGAGATTGATGACCTGAAGAGCTGAACAAATGAAGTGACTGGAAACATCAGCCTTACCTGCTGTGGCCATGTAGTCTACCGTGAAGCCTTTTGTGTGGGTTTGGTTGGAGTGATATTTTATCTGTAAACTGGAACCTTTGCTGTAAAGGCAGAACTGTTGGTGCTCTCCACAGAATCTACAGAAGGAATTGGAAAAGAAATAGCGTGAGCAGATGAAGCTGACAGGATTTCTTGTGACAATACTTCAGTGATACGCTGCCATCACTGCAATAAAATCAGCAGGCTTTCTTTTTGAAAGGGACACCTGGAGCACAGAATTATCCACTGTACGTTTTGGACAGCCACAACAGTTGTGTGCACCCAGCACTTTACACCAGGTAGTACTGGGACACATCCATGGGCAAAAAACAACAGGGGTCCCGACCCGAAACGTCAACTTTCCATGTTCTCCAGAGATGCTGCCTGATCTGCTGAGTTACTCCAGCATTGAGTCTCTTTTTCTGTAAACCAGCATCTGCAGATTCTTGTTTTTTCATTTTCTCAATAAACATGACCTGACTTGACTTGAATTTTGTTGCTTAGGGAAGATTGTGAAGAGATTCGAGCAACACTGGGGCAAAATGTCGATTCTCATTACAACACATTCTTGTTGACAAACCTCACATTTGCATTCTGTGTTACCGTGTCTTTTATCAACTATGCTGCACTTTATGATTTCAAATAGCTGTCTCGCATGTTCATCAATCTGAATTGCATTGGTACATTACAAAGACATTACAACCTCAGGGCTAACATGGCCACATACTGTTACCTTTGACCATCAACCTCCAAGTAATCTGCTACACACAACACTCCGGTCTTTGGAGATCCATCCAGCCTGAAATCTTTGAAGACGAGTTTAGCTCGAAAAGGTTCTTGAAGCTGTAGCATTGAAAGAAAAAACACCAGAGTTTTAACACTGATTGATGGCATGTTCTAGGTAAGCAGTACTCTGATTAAAGGAACACAAAACAAGTCTTGGCTGGCTAGAAATGCAATTCCGGCTGCTTTCAGTGGAAATGTTCCCTTAGCACAAACACGTTCTTTCCTAAAAGCATTATTATACGCAGAAGAATGCTGTGTTCCCTCTGCTTCCCCACTGGCTAGAGGTTGTCAACCTGGAAAGATGTCCCTCGGCATACTTGCTGTCTTCTGCCAGTGAGTCAATCCGCTTTCAATGTAACCACATTACCTCCACACCACGACCTGCTGTCTTGTAGACTACACTTCTTTTATGCTTCAGTGCCTTTTGAAAAGAGTCTCGGACTATCTTTGATGGACGTTATCTTACACTAAACGTTATTCCCTTTATCCTGTATCTGTACTCTCTGGATGGTTTGATTGTAATCATGTACAGTCTTTTCATTGGCTGGATAGCGTGCAACAAAAAAAGCTGCCAATAAACAAAACTAAACTAAATCTACTGGTTGCCTCCCAGCCGCTCTGCCGAACCCTCTCAAGGAGCATGATATCTTTCCCCAACTCCAGGCCAAGCTGTCTCGGCGTTGATAGATTGTGCCTTTCCATGTGTTCTGTTGTTACCTCCACAGTAACTGCTTCAAACCTTCATTTTAAAAATCTACATTGGATTTCAATGTCCTTTGATTATCTATTTTTGCCCATCTCTCCTTTTGGGAGCGAGGATGCAGAGCTCAGAGAATGACATCAAGGTCCGGAAAGCGCTCGCATGGAAAGCCCTCAATAACATGGGGAAAATCTGGACGTCTCGGATGTCTAAGGGTCTCAAACTGAGATTCTTCCATGCAACAGTAGAGACAATATTATTGTATGGATGTGAGGCATGGACTCTCACTTGAGCACTGTCCAAGTCTCTCGATGGTATCTACACCCGAATGCTCAGAAAAGTTCAAAATGTCAGTTGGAGGGACCGCACTACTAACTCCCAGCTCTACGGGGAGATTCCACCTCTGACCGAGAAGATCAGGTCGAGAAGGATGAGGCTCACTGGTCACTGCCACCGCCAGAAATACCAGCAAACAAGGTTGTGCTGTGGGAACCCACCCATGGAAGACGAAACCCAGGACGACCCAACATGGAAGACGTTGATGGAAGACACATATGTAGAGACAAAAGAGGAGCTTGCCAGCTGTATGGAGGACAGAGATGTGTGGTGCGTCCATCACCATGCCCATCGGAAACCAGTGCCACTGCATCGCTAATATTTTTTACGATTTTAAATTAAATTAAAAATCCTTTTGTACAATCACATTGTCTAATCACAAAGTGAAGCTAAGGATTTTTGGAAAATTGCAACCACTCCAATCTACATCTCTTTTTTGGCATTTTCTTTCAGGAACCTAAGAGCACCCAGGAATGAAGGAGACTACAGAGGGTTGGACAGGGGAAGAGATGATGCATTGGATAATTTTTGAACCTTCCTCTATACGGAAGGGAAAGTTGACGCTGATCCCAGATTTCCAATTGGGAAATTGCATTTTGTTTAATAAAGAATGATTTCACCCCAACTACCTGCAAATTCCAAGTGCAATTGATGCCTTCAAGATGGTCGTTTGAAGAGCTGGGTATCATGAAGCTGCCATTTGTTCCACCAAGGACACCCCCACATTCTGCAAGAAGGAAGAAAGCGTGTCAGCGGTACTCTAGAGACAGAAGAGACTGCAAGAGCTGGAATCCTGAGCAAAAAAACAAACTGCTGGAGGAACTCAACGGGTCAGGCAGCATCTCTGGGCAACATGGATAGGTGATGTTTCAGATCAGGACTGAAGGAGGACCCCGACCCGAATCATCACCTATCCATTTTTTGAGAGATGCTGCCTGACCCACTGAGTGACTCCAGCACTGCGTCACGCTGATTGGTTGTTGTCACCAGATGCAGACTGGAAGCAACCAATGACAACACATCCACGTGGACCTTCACCGACATGCCTGATGTCGAGTTTAAATTTTCATTCAAACACACAGCAGAAATAAATAAAATTTCCCTCTTCAGACATTGCTGCCTCCAATACAACTCTCATGCGAGATTCAGGTGCTGTGAAACCTCCGCCCTTGCAGTCTGCACAGATTCATTGCCCCCCCCCCGTCCCCCTCCTCTTGATAGGAGAGTCACAGGGATAAACCCAGCAGCAGCATCACACCCACAAACTGAGCAAACAGCTGGTGAAAGAAGCATGGACCTCCACAAACTCACTGCACAAAAGTATCTGCCAAACCTTCGTGGAAACAGTTGAAGACTGATTGAAGAAGCATCGCGGAAGTTACAATCAGTAACTCAGGATTGTTAATCCAGCCTCCTGCCCATGATTTTCTGAACAGGGCAGAGGCTGAGAGGAGACAACTTAAACCCGATTGTTTGATTGAAAGATTCAACATAGAAACAGGCCCTTCAGCCCACCGAGTCCACGCCGACCATCAATCACCTGTTCACACTAGTTCTATGTGTAGGAAGAAACTGAGGATGCCGGTTTAAATCGAAGGAACTGCAGATGTTGGTTTAAACTTTTTTGCATATCTTTCATTCATTTGTTCTTTCCCTCCCAACATCACCGTCTATATCACTTGTTTCCATTTCCCCGACTCTCAGTTTGAAGAAGGGTCTCGACCTGAAACGTCACCTATTCCTTTTCTCCATAGATGCTGCCTGACCCGCTGAATTACTCCAACTTCTTGTGCCTATCTTCACACTAGTTCCATGTTATCCCTCTTTCTCATCTACTCCCTACAAACCAGGGATGTGGGAGCAAACCGGAGCACCTTGAGAAAGCCCACGTGGTCACAGGGAGAACGTGCAAACTCCACACAGGCAGCACCAGAGGACAGGATTACCTGCTGCAACACTATACCATTCATAGCTTGTGCGCGTTTAACATCATTGTAAAAGATAAACATTCCCAGTTAAAGATCAGAGTGATGTACAAAGCACTATTTTAACAGACTGGTACAAATAATGCATGGAGAAATTTGGTTTACACCTACAATTTGCAGCCTCATTGACCAACTCACGGTCTCACCTTGGCACTGAGGCAGAGAGGTAAAATACCATTGGAACATCTATGTTGCCACAGGATGCCATCTCAATAAGTCATAGAGGCAAACGGCACGGAAACAGGGCCTTCGGCCCATCTTGTCCATGCCAGCCAAGATGCCCCATCTAAACCAGTCCAATTTGCACACATTTGGCCCATTTCCCCATCAACCTTTCCTATCCATGTACCTGTCCAAATGTCTTTTAAATGTTGTCATAGTAGCTGCCTCAACTACATCCTCTGGCAGCTCGGTCCATATACTCCCCACTCTCTGTGTGAAAACATTGCTCCTTAGGATCCGATTAAATATTTCCCCTCTCACTTTAAACCTATGTCCTCTGATTCTGAAGAAGGGTCTCGACCCAGAACGTCGTGTATCCATGTTCTCCACAGATGCTGCCTGACCCGCCGAGTTACTCCAGCACTTTGTGTTTTGCACTAGTTTCCAGTATCTGCAGTTCCTTGTGTCTCTGCTACCTCTTGATTCCACTACCCCGGGAAAAAGACTGCGTGCATTCAACCTATCTGTTCTCCTCTCGCATGAAGCACGAATCCTTCTGTCAAGATAGTTCAGTACAGCAATGATCATAGTTCAAAAGTACTTTTAAAGCACTTCAGGAGAGCTCAATACAAGATCATTTTTCAAAAGTACTTTAAAAATACATTTTAGCAGCAAACCAAAATGAGATGCCTTACAGGGAGGAGAAAGGTATTTTATCAATGCTAATACTCTTCACTGGTATTTGAAGGAATGTTGATGTTTGGAAATCTTCACGATGACGTGCATTTTTTATAGAAACTCGACACCTTTTATTCTCCTTACCTGTTTCTGGTACCTGAAGAAACGTGATTGAGTATTGCGAAAGTTCACATCCTGCTCTCGGGTTAAAGGTCATGAGTAACACACTCCCAGAAACTACCAGCTCGCTTGTAAAGGCGTGGCCTGTTTGACTGAACCTGCAAATGAAGACGTTGCATTTTAACATTTTGCTTTCCTTCATAATAATGTTGCGCCTATTCTAATTATTGCACATGAAAAAAAATTGCAGATGGTTAGATGGCATTACGGGAGAGAATCAATGGAAATCCCTGATGTCTGGAATTGGAAATCAATGTACTGATCACTTTTGTTGGCCGGGTCCTGCTATCTCTTGAGACTACAGCACTCCCACACTGCGTAGGAACTGGGGAGTCACTGCTGGAGGGCATGCAGTGATGGAGCAGAGTCGCATTCCTCTCACATGAGACCATGAACGATATCAGGGTCGTTGGCTGCAACAGTAGTTACAGATAACCTATTGCTTTAACAAACTAGTTTTAAAAGACATTTGTAACCTCACCCTTTCCTATTCTTAGTACAGGGTGTGATAGGTTAATGAATGTTAACAGAATGATGTTAATAAAACGTTGTTGTTGACTGTCCATATTTGGATAGTCCGTACATGTATCCGGCTTCTTTACAGAACAGTCACCCACACAAGTAAGCTAGTTGGTACAACCATTTAGTCTAGTTTGGTTTAGATATACCGCATGGTAACAGGCGCTTCGACCCACCGAGTCGACTCAGTCCTTCAATTATTTACTGTCACATGTACCTAGGTGCAGTTTAATTGCATTGTTTTACATACAACCTGGTGAAATCATACAGCAGACCTCGCCAAGGCAGTACACAGAGAGTTGCCACGTTTCTGCCGCAAACCAAGTTACAAAAAGTTAATAGAACAATGTTATCTTCTACTCGCAGCGGTGAAGCAGTGTGGCCGCTGCACGTGCTAGCCCGCGGCACCCCACCGTGTTCCCCTTCAATCACGACGGCCCCTGCCAGTACCCCTGCGTTCACCTCAATCACACTCGTTCTATGTGATTCCACTTTCTCATCCACTCCCTACTCACTGGGGGCAATTTACAGAGGGACAATTAACCTACAAACCCGCACGTCCTTGTGATGCGGAAGGAAACCGGAGCACCCGGAGAAAACCCACGTGGTTACAGGGAGAATATGCAAACTCCACACAGACAGCACCAGAGGTCAGGATCGAACCCGGGTCTCTGATGTTGTTAGGCTGCCGCTCTCCCCACTGCATGCCATTTAAATTAGCAGCTAAGTTTTACCTGGTATTTGTCCTTGTGTAAGCAATGAGACATCATACACTTCTTGAAAAGAAAAGATTCAGTGATTAACGGGCATAGAAGTTGGGATGTTATTCTGCTGGCGTACAAAATGTTGGTGAGGATGCATTTAGAGTTAGTGTTCAGTTTTGGTCACCCTGTTTCTAGGAATGATGTCATTAAGCTGGAAAGGGTGCAGATATGATTTACGAGGATGTTGCCAGGACCCGAGGGCCTGAGTCACAGGGCAAGGTCAGGCAGGCTAGGACTTTATTCCTTGGAATGCAGGAGGATGAAAGGTGATTTTATAGAGATGTACAAAATTATGAGAATAGAAAAGGTGAATGCACAGAGTCTTTTCCCCAGATTGGGGGAAATCAAGAACCAGAGGACATAGGTTTAAGATGATAGGGGAAAGATTTAATAGGAACCCGAGGGGCAACTTTTTCCACACAGAGGGTGGTGGGTATATCGAATGATTTGCAAGAGGAGATAGTTGAGGTAGTTGAGACAGGGACTATAACAACATTTGAAAGACATTAGGACAGGTAAATAGATAGGAAAGGTTACAGGGACATGGGCCAAACGCGGGCAGATGGGACTAGCTTATACGGGGCATCTTGTGGGCATGGACGAGTTGGGTCGTAGGGCCTGTTTCAATGCTGTATGACTGACAAAATCAACATCTCTGAAACCCCCGGCTAATATTGTCCCTCGACCTTTTACTGAAGCAGATTACATGATTACGATCACAGTGATGGTTGTGCAAGCCGACTGTGAACAGATTAGATCCTGAACTCTCTTCATTGCAGGGGTGGCCAGAGTCCTAGAGCAATTATATATCTGTGTGTGTTTTTTAAATTTTAGATTACACAGCGAGGATCTGTCGGAAGCTGGAGACCACCCCGCTCCCTCCCAAAGTATCTCAGGAGGGAAGTTAACTCACATGCTCTGTCATCACTTTTCTAGGAAGAGAGTCAGCTCATTAAGGGTCATGGCAAGTTCACTGAGTTTTTCTACAGCAGTTAGCATTTCCTCTGCTGAAGTTTTGTATGTGCAAGCTGAGAGCGACTGAAAATGAAACTACTGTGGTCCGCGTTTGAACATTAATGAAAACTCCAAACCTCAAAGCAGTTTCTAGTTGCTGCAGAGGAGGTTCTGATGTATACGTGATGAATTATCAGGCATGTGAGCAAGGGGTCAAAAATGTACACACAAAATTACCAGTCCCAAGCCCCTTTTAGTGCATTTCAAAGTAAAAACAGACACTACAAAATAATGTGAATATGTCACTGTACACTAATAACATTTTGAAGTTACACATTAGTTTTGAAATTCGCACATTAATTGATAATCAGCCCAAAAAGGTGGTAACTGGCTTTCCTGCTGTGTTTTATATTTTAACCCTGCCTTAATTAATTTAGTTATATAATCTTGCACTTAAATTTAATATTTACTCATTACAGTTCCACCACTGATTTTCTGGCACTCTTGTTTCCAGAGCTTTGCTGGTTTATCCAGCAGGCCAAGGAAGTCGGCTATGGGGATAGATGTGCTGGCTCCAGCTGGGCTGGAGTTCCAGAGCCCCGGCCGCAGGTTTCAAATTCAACCCACAGATCGACCATGGAAGTCCCAATGAGGTTGAGATTGGCTGCCTTGCCCAGCCTAGGTGCCACATTTTCAGGAAGACTTCTAGGGTACACAGGGGGGATTTCTTGTGGAACCCCTAGCGACCTCCAGCAAGTCTATACATCCTTTTTATTTCTTGCTTTTTTTCGATCCGATTTCTCCGTTTATTTGGCAAAGTGAAAAACGCGGAAACCATGCAAAAAGCACGGAAAATGGATTTTAAAACGAGGAAATCCACGGAAATGTGGAAAATTCACATGCCTGCTTACGTAACACTGGTATCTAATGGCCAGTTGGTGGTAGTGAGCAGTTGCTTAGCAGTCTTCCACAAACTCAAAGACTGGCTTTGAACTTAGTAGTTTAATTCCTATTTCATAAGTTCATAGGTTGCAGGAGCAGAATTAGGCCATTCGGCCCATTGAGTCTATGCCATCATTCAATCATGACTGATCTATCTTTCCCTCTCAACCCCATTCTCCTGCCTTCTCCCCATCACAACCCGACACCAGTACTAATCAAGAATCTCTCAGGATAGACACAAAAAGCTGGAGTAACTCAGAAGGTCAGACATCATCTCTGGAGATACTGACTGACCCGCTGAGTTACTCCAACTTTTTGTGTCTATCTTCGGTTTAAACCAGCATCTGCAGTTCCTTCCAACACAAGAATCTCTCAATCTCCGATTAAAAATATCCATTGACTTGGCCTCCACTGCTATCTGTGGCAATGAATTCCACAGGTTCACCACCCTCTGACTAAAGAAATTCCTCCTCACCTCCTTTCTAAAGGTACGACCTTTTATTCTGTGGCTTTGCCCTCTCATCTTAGACTCTTCGACTAGTGGAAACATCCTCTCCACATCCACTCTATCCAAGCCTTTCATTGTTCTTGAAATTTCAATGAGGTCCCCCCTTCATCCTTCCAAACTCCAGCGAGTACAGGCCCTTTTCCGTCAAATGCTCTTCATATGTTAACTGAATCATCCCAAGGATCATTCGATATAGACCTCCTCTGGCCTCTCCAACGCCAGCACATCCATTCTCAGATTTGGGGCACAAAACTGCTCACAATACTCGAAATGCAGTCTGTCCAGCGCCTTATAAAGCCTTCGCATTTAATAGTCCTTGCATTGATGCAAGTCACCAGGCATGAAGTACAAAGTTCAGCTCATCTCCAGAACAATTGCAGTCTGAAATTATCAAAGTCACAGCTGAACAAATATTTAATTTACCAGAAAAGAACACAAAGTGCTGAAGTAACTGAGCGGGTCAGGCTGCATTTCTGGAGTAGGTGGATGGGTGAGGTTTCGGGTCTGGATATGCCACTTTGTAGGAAGAAGGGTCCCGACCTGTAACTTCACCCATTCCTTCTCTCCAGAGACGCTGCTTGGCCCGCTAAGTTACTTCAGCGCTTTGTGTCTTTTTATGTAAGTTAAGCACGTGCTGTTCCTTGATTCTCCATTTAATTCACCAGAGTTTGGGGAATTCACAATGTATTGAGTGAATTGTTAACAGTATATCGAAACGAACAAAATGTTAAAATATTTAAACAAAATAAATATGTCACGTTTTATGAAATATTTACTTCGCCTAAATATCTCAGTTTTCTTCCAAATGCATCCCAATTCTACCAGCTCTTGTACGTCCACATCTGCACAGAGTGGGAGGCAAAGCCACTGGGGCTTGAAGCACATCAAAACACTTGCGCTGGCAATTGCCAGCAAATTGACTGTGATTTGAGGAGCAACAACTCACAGGTCAACCCTGACAAGGTTATCCTTCTGTAGGAAGGATGTGACAAGTGCTTTAGTGTCATATGTCCCAGATAGAACAATGAAATGATTACTTGCAGCAGCACAACAGAATATGTACACTGTAAATATGTATGTGTGTGTTAAACTGTAAAGAGGGGAAAGAAGATTCACAAGGATGTTGCCAGGATTCGAGGGCCTGAGCTACAGGGAGAGGTTGGGAAGGCTGGGGCTTTATTCCTTGGAGCACAGGAGGATGGGTGACCTTATAGAGGGCAATGGGTAGATGGAACAAGCTGACAGAGGTGGTGGTTGGGGTAGGTACATTACATTTCAAAGACATTTGGATAGGGACACAGATAGGAAGGTTTTACATAGATACAAGGACAATAGGTGCAGGAGTAGGCCATTCGGCCCTTCGAGCCAGCACCGCCATTCAATGTGATCATGGCTGATCATCCACAATCAGTACCCCATCCTGTCTTCTCCCCATATCCCTTGAATCCGCTAGCCCCAAGAGCTCTATCCAACACCCTTTTGAATGCATGCAGTGAATCGGCCTCCACTGCCTTCTGAGGCAGAGATATATGGGCCAAATGTGGGCTGGTGGGACGAGAGTAGATGGGGGCATGTTGGTTGGTGTGGATGAGGGGACAGGGTATTTTGTCCATTGGCTGGGGATTTTGTCGAGGTTCAAGTTGATCAAAGATCAAGATCAAACAAAGATTGGAACCAAAAATGGAAAAAACCCAACTATTTTGAAAATTATCCATTGAACTTTTCTGTAAATGACACGTACTTACTAACAGTTTGCTCCGTATCTGGGAACCAAGAGCTGTACATTGCCACCTCCACATCACTGTAGATGGATCTATGTGGTGTCGATGAAATGTCAGCTTTGATGGAGTAACCACTCATTCCTTGGACCAGCCAGTAGTTACTGCTGTTTCTGCTGCAGTTAACTAATCCCAGTGAATCAAAAGTCTGATTTTTGCTTTGTAGCAAAATATGAAATACACATTGGCCTAAAAAGACACAAACAAGTCAAAAGTATTAGAACAATATATAATATAAGAAGATATTAGAACATTCACTTAAAACATTAAAGTATTAGAACATTCACTTCATCTTCATGTGTAGGAAGGAACTGCAGATGCTGGTTTAAACCAAAGATAGACACAAAAAGCTGGGGTAACTCAGCGGGTTACTCAGCATCTGAGGGATAGATTTAAGGTGAGGGGGGAAAGAATTAATAGGAACCCGAGGGGCAGGTTTTTCCACACAGAGAGTGGTGGGTATATGGAACGAGCTGCCAGAGGAGGTAACGGAGGCAGGTGCTGTATCAGCATTTAAAAGGCATTTGGACAGGTACATGGATAGGAAAGGTTTAGAGGGATTTGGGACAAACACGGGCAGATGGGACTAGCTTAGATGGGATATCTTGGTCGGCATGGACAAGTTGGGTCGAAGGGCCTGTTCCCATGCTGTACGACTCTACGACTGTCCCAAGGTAATCACTAAACAACCACAGATACTTAATTACTTCTTGCCATAGTCTCTTCCAAACTTCCTCTTTGCCCTTCCCTGTCCTGGCTCCCCACACAGCTGCCAGGTTATGTAAATTCTAGAATTGAATAAGCAACTATATAATTAGGTTGAGCGGCATGATTTTGTTCCTGTAAGACTGCACAGTATTTCACATAATAAATACTTACTGTTCCAATCAGCCAAGCAAGAGACATGAAGGTTAAAGAATAAATAAGTTGTTGAGTCACAGACCTTACACTGAAAGTCTAATCAGAAAAGGTGCTTTGGAAACCAAGCCGTAACTTGGAGGTTAAGCAGCCCCTTCTCAGCCAATGCTTGCTCAATCTGGCTTTGCCTCCCATCTCCCCAGTCCCCACCTCTTTAAACTGGTTAGTTTCCCTCTGCATGTGGCAGCTAGAAAAATGCTGATGGTTGAGGTTTCAGGTTTAGGTTTATTCTTGTCACGTGTACAGAGGTACAGTGAAAAGCTTTGTTTTGCATGTTATCCAACTGTTCAGAGATACCATACCGAGATACAATCAGTTCCAACTCAAGTACAATAGGTAGAGCAAAAGGGAAGATACAGAGAGCAGAATATAATTCTCAGCATTGTAGAGCACCAGTTCCACAAAATCCAATGTTCGCCATGGAGTAGAGGTGAATCGAACAGTACCCTAGCTTATCAGAAGCCTGATAACAGGGGCTGAGGCTGTTGTTGAGCTGATTGAAGTTTATAAAATTATGAGGCATACTGTAGATACTTTCAAAGAAGTCCTAAACAGGCCACCACCGGCAGTACAGCCACATATTCCCAAAACCAGGATACCACTACATATGAAGTGTGATAGACCAACAAAATCAGAAATAAAGGCTGCAATAAAGCAACTGAAAACTGGCAAGGCTGCTGGCCTTGACAATATTCCACCTGAAGCCCTTAAAGTTGATATAGACTCATCAACAGACATGCTCTACGGCTTCTTTGGGAGAATTTGGGAAGAGGAAAAGACACCACAGAATGGGCAGAGGGATATATTGTGAAACTGCCAAAAATAGGTGACCTAAGAAAATGTAACAACTACTGAGGGATCACCCTTCTTTCTGTACCCAGTAAAATTCTCAACCGGGTCATCCTCAACGTCTTTAGGAAGCTGTAGACGAGAGGCTACGGGACCAGCAAGCAGGATTCAGGAAGGATCGCTCATGCACAGACCACATAGCAACACTACGCATCATCATTGAACAGTCTATTGAATGGACCACGTCCCTGTACATCAACTTCATCAACTTTGAGAAAGCGTTTGACAGCTTAGACAGGACAACACTATGGCACCTAATGGACCACTATGGAATTCCCACAAAGATCATAAACATAATCAAGAACTCGTATGATGGAACCTCATGTAAAGGTATGCATGCAGGCCAGCTCTCCCAGAGCTTTAGTGTCAAGACGGGCGTCAAGCAGGGATGTCTACTGTCACCATTCCTGATCCTCCTGGCATTTGACTGGATCATGATGGAAACAACTGAAGGGGAAATAAATGGAATTCAGTGGACAATGTGGGAACAGCTAGATGACATTGACTTTGCAGACGGCAGAGCTCTCCTTTCACACACACACTCAGATACAATTGCAGGAGAAGATGGACAGACTCTTACAAGCTGCAACAAAACTTGGTCTTACACCCAATACAGCAAAAACACAGGTGATGAAGATCCACTCCAAAACCAGCAACCCTATCCTCATGCACAGCACTGGCCTGGAGGAGGTAGAAACATTCACATACCTAGGCAGTGTTGTGGACATCACCGGTGGGGCAGATGCAGACATAAAAAGCAGAATCAATAAGGCTAGGGTGGTGTTTAACATGCTCAGGAAGATCTGGAGCTCAAAATACATCTCAATCAACACCAAAATACGCATCTTTAACTCAAATGTGAAGCAGGTAATGCTGTATGGATCAGAGACATGGAAAACAATAAAACACACAACAAACAGGCTGCAAACATTCATTAACACCTGCCTCAGGAGAATACTAAACATCTGGTGGAGAGACAAAGTAAGCAATGTGGACCCGTGGAAAAGAACAAGCCAGGATCCCATTGACTTACAAATTCGAAGGAGAAAATGAAGTTGGATTGGACACACCCTCAGAAAACCTGCCACAAACATCACCCGGCAAGCCCTGAAATGGAACCCACAAGGAAAAAGGAAAAGAGGTCACCCCAGGAACAGCTGGAGAAGAGGTGTCCAGGCAGAAATGTCTGGGAGTGGGCTCAACTGGGGAGATCTCGAAAGAACTGAGTGAGGTGGAGGACATTTGTTAATGGCCTATGCTCTCTAGAGGAGCAAAGGGCTTAAGAAGAAAATGATACTGTAGATAGGGTAGACAGTTAGAACCTTATTCCCTGGGTGAACGTGTCCAATACTAGAGGGTATATCTGTAAGGTGCAAGGGGCAACGTTTAGAGGAGATGTGTGGGGCGTTTCTTTTTTACATGGAGGTTGGTGGGTGGCTGGAACACATGGCCAGGGGGTGGTGGTGGAGGCAGATAGGATAGTGGTGTTTAAGAGACTTTAGATAGGCACATGGATATGCAGGGAATGTAGGGATGTGATCACGTGCAGGCAGAGGAGATTAGTTTAATTTGGCATCATATTGGGCACAGACATTGTGGGCCGAATGGCCAGTTCCTGTGCTGGAGTGTTCACTGTTCTATTTCCGTCCAAATGAAGAGTTGTGACTGAAAACGGCAACTATACATCTCGCTCCACAGATGCTGCCTGACCCGCCGAGTTCCTCCAGCTGCTCTGCTATGAGGAACTTCAACAAGTTTCAGTCAACCACCACATGGGGGAAGATAACAAAAAAAAAGAAAGTCATATCAGTTTGAGAAATGCCCAGCAATGGACTACATTACAGACCTAGTGGAATCCACCCATGGATGAAACCATGAGAGGCTCTGAAGGTGTTGAATTTCACATTGGCATTGGTCACCAAGCAAGACCTGGCCCCTTGTAACAAACCCATTGAGCTGAAGTCCAACTACAGGTGCAGCAATGGCTACAGTGGAGCTGAGAAAGAGATGGGGACTGGTGTCGCGGAACCAGAGCCTGTCTGACCATCTGAATTCCTCCCGCACTTTGTGTTTTGAGCAGAAATGGCCAATAGTTAAACTCTCCACATCTAGAGTATGGGTGAATGCGTTTGTTGCTGACAACCCTAATGAATGGACAAGGTGACTGATGAATGCCAAATCCCTGAATTCAGCCATCTACAGGGGCCACTAGCCTACGTAAAATGAAAGAAGCTGGCATTTGGAGAGGCCTGCATTGAGTTGATGCCAGAACTGTGCTTAGGAATGTGAAACTTGACCAGGAACCTTTGCTGTTGAAGGCATTTAAACTCACAATACAAGTTCCAACATGTACCATTTGACGTCAAAGTTACAGTCAAGACCTGGCGCGAGAGAAAAAAGAAAAGACACAAAACAGAAGCCAAGGAACAGTCAGCACAGCAAATGACATCATGACCTGTGGAATGGATGGCAATGTCAAGAACAGTCATCTACACACGAGGGAGAGCTCAACAAATCAGATCTCAAATAGGATTGATTGAAAGACACAGAATGGAAACAGCCCCTTCAGCCCACCGAATCTATGCCGACCTTCGATTCACACTAAAGATAGACACAAAAAGCTGGAGTAACTCAGCGGGCCAGGCAGCATCTCTGGAGAGAAGGAATGGGTGACGTTTTGGGTCGAGACCTTTCTTCAGGCTAGTTCTATTTTATGCCACTTTTTCATCCATACCCGACACACTAGGGGCAATTTTACAGAGGGCTAATTAACACACAAACCTGCACGTCTTTGGGATATGGGAGGAAACTAGAGCACCCGGAGGAAACCCACATGGTCACAGAGAGAAAACTCCACACAAACAGCACCCGAGGTGAGGATGGAACCCGGGTCCCTGGTGCTGTGAGGCAGCAGCTCTAACCGCTGCGGTAAACCAAAAGTATTTGTATCCAAACCATTTGTTTCAGCAAAAATATGCCAGCACTGTCCGAGAACGAAAACAGTTGCACAGATATAGAAGAGAGTATGTTTACCAGAGACAGTGATTATGGACTTCAGCAAGAGGAACTTATGAACAACACCCAGCAAGTTTGCAAAGAGAACTTGTGCAGTTTCAGTTACGATTTTACGCCGAAACACAACACCGGAAAAGTACTGGCAAATGATATGTAAATCATCTGAACTGAGAGGTCCAGGTGCAATAATGTACTCACTGGTCGACGTGATGTAAAGACAAGCTTGCAAGGTTGGAGGATGAAGAGGAGGAGGAGTTGGATGAGATGGGAAGATGAGAAGTTGGGAGAGGATTTCACTGCCGGTGAAGCAGGCATTGGCCCCTCAGGATTCAACTAACTCAGCCAGAAACAAAATCATCTTTGACTGCAAGATGGTGTTCCATCGTTGGTGAAGAATCGTTGGACCCGAAGACATGGAAGAAGAATTTCTTTGGGTGATGCTGGCAGGAGCTCAGATCCCCCCGATGTGGGAGCTTGATCGCCCTGATGCAGAGGGCACGACCGCCAGCTAAGGGAGCCAAGATCGTTCCATCAACGGAAGGCTCGAGGCCCCCGACCGCGGGAGGACAAAGAAGGGAAGAGATTGAACTTTTCTTTCGCCTTCCATCACAGTGAGGAATTTGGAGGAGTCACTGTGGTGGATGTTCATGTTAAAATGTATTTTGTGTGTTTTGTTGCTTTTTATTGGTATGACTGAATGACAAATCAAATTCCTCATATGTTGCAAAACATACTTGGCTAATAAAGTATGATTATGATGAGCATCTGGAGCATCGTGTGGGTGCAGAGAAATGCAACGAGCGAGCTGGAACATCTGTACAGTGAAATTATGCCAACAGTAGTGTTGAGGAAATGGTGTTGACATGACTGAATGTAGAAATACACAACTGAAAGAGGAAATTATGGAGACTGAGATAGTATCAAGGTCTTGGCCAAGAGCTGATTTGTTCACCTACATGAAGGATTGGCACCTCAGTAACAGTTAACTCCTCAAAGTTCCCATTTATTAGATGAAAGACGAGGGAGTTGCAACATTTCCCACAACAGTCTGAATTCTATTCGCAGTTCAAAGGACTCCTGAGAAACTAATATGCAGGGGGTGCCTTTGAATCACCATGTGACTTCACCTCCATCGTCGTGGCTATCCCTCAAGGTCGAGGATGATGGTCTACGTTCCGATGTCAGAATGAAGACGCCTGTGCGTGTGTTTGTTTAACGTGTACTTGATGTTGCACTTCAAGAAGCACACGGTCCTTCACAAATCAATCAACGAATTCCAATGGCAGGGGAACCAAGACGATTGGAGCTGATGGATCTGTTGCAGCCTTCATCCGCCTTCACAGCCGTTGAGCTCAAGATAACTTTGTCCGCCTGGTCTGCCGTTGAGGTCTTGTGCGTTGGATCGTTCTTAGTCTGGACCCTCGTCCTCGACCTTACCGCCATGGGTGGCCCTACCAGAAGCTCGTGCTTCCGACGACATCGCTCACGGAATCATGGGGGCATGCAAGCCTCTTCACCACAACAAGGTGAACGATCCGAAGAGGACACCTCCATACCATCCAAGAGGTTTGCAGAGGATAGGGTCAAACTATCAAGAGATGGTCGCTGAGATTTAAATTGTAAAGACCCAAAACCTAAAAACACGATCGACACCTCTTAAAAGTGAAATGAAATAATTGACCAAGAACATGAATTTACAAAAAGTAAATGACATCAAAGATAGACACAAAATGCTGGAGTAACTTAGCGGGACAGTCAGCATCTCTGGAGAGAAGGAATGGGTGAGAGCCTTCTTCGCGACCCGAAACATCACACATTATTTCTCCCCAGAGATGCTGCCTGTCCCGCTGAGTTACTCCAGTATTTTGAGCCTATCTGCGGTTTAACCAGCATCTGCAGTTCCTTCCTACACAAGTAAATGACATATTTGGCCATCAACATTCATCCATCATTGGACCAAGAGTTAATGCAACTAATACATAGATAAAAATAAATCAGCACTGCAAATAATGTGTCAGAAGAAGCTGCAGATGCTGGTTTATACCAAAGCTAGACACAAAAAGCTGGAGTAACTCAACGGGTCAGGCAGCATCTCCGGAGAAAAGGAATAGGTGATGTTTCAGTTCGGAATGTTGCAATTGTCTGAAGAAGGGCCAATACGTCACCTGTTCTTTTTCTTCCGAGATGCTACTTGACCTGCTGAGTTACTCCAGCATTTTGTGTCTACCTTCAGCTCTGCAACAACTTGGCTCAATCATTCCCCATGTTGTGGAGAGGAGATGTAGCGCATGTACAAAATTCAGTGATGAAAACATTGACCTTAGCTCTTCACCGGTAAAGCTGAAAATCCTACACCATTGGACTTGAATGGGTCAACAGATGAGACAGAAGCAAACTCATCCTTCAGCAACAACCGCATTGAAAGAACAGGAACATGTCAACGGCAACATCAACACTAGGACCAGCACCTCCACACAATGGGTGCAACCTCAACAGCAACAGGACTGAGTCACACCACACCACCAAACTTAGCACCAACTCAGATAACAAAATAATTACGTGCACAAAATGAAGACACTGTTATTCTGCCCAACCTTGCAATCAAAGAGTTATGTTGAAAGCATCTCAAGCTATATAGTAAGATTGAAGAAGGACCAAGATTGTTTGGCTAACTTTGTACAATGTCACTCACTAGTCACCACATTATAACATTCAGACAAGCGTATGCAAGAAAAAAAATGTAGAATAAATACATTGTTTGTGTCACTGATTGGCTGCTGAATTAACAAACAATTTTCTGGAAAACTTGCCCAGGGTGTGGTTGCTGCCTGTCTCCACCCAAGGCACCAAACTTCAATAAAGGACTTGGCCTCCATGATGTACACTGCTGGGCATCCTCAAGGCCAGAGCCAGCAGCCAGTCACCTTCATTCCTCAAAGTCATCCTTGGCTTGTATTCAAGAACGTTTGTGGCCAAATGCAGCAAATTGGATTCAAGCGGTGCTCTTAATGCACCAAACGCGTTACAGGAGCCATGGGTGGGGCCAAGTGGGGAATGATTGCGGTCGCTGTTGCTATGCTGAACACAAAACATCTAGTCGACAACGATTCAAGCAGAGCAGAAAAATTAGTTTTCACAAACCAATGTCACCATCTATGTGAGGAGCCACAGGGGGTCCCGACTACGGGCGCCGTCTGTACGGAGTTTGTACGTTCTCCCTGTGACTTGCGTGGGTTTTCTCCGAGATCTTCGGTTTCCTCCCACACTCCAATGACGTATAGATATGTAGGTTAATTGGCTTGGTGTATGTGCACATTGTCCCGAGTGTGTGTCGGGTAGTGTTAATGTGCAGGGATTGCTGGTCGGTGCGGACTCGGTGGGCCTGTTTCCGCGCTGTATCTCTAAACTAAACTAAAGATAGGAAAGGTCCTCGATGAGTATTTCTCTTCACTTTTACCATGGAGAAAGACATGGGCCGACAAAATTGGGATACTTAAGGAAGCGTCTTGAAAACAGTCTGTTTTACCACCGAGGTGCTAAATGCCCTACGGTGTATGAAGGTTGCCAGCTCTCCCAGTCCTGGTCAGATATATCCACGGACAATATGGGATGTGAGGGAAGAAGTTGCAGGCTCCCTGGCTGAGATTCATGAATCAGCATTGGACATGGGTGGATGCTGGAAGGCTAGAGGGTGACTAATGTTGTGCCTCTTTTTAAGAAGGGCTGCAAGGGAAATCCTGGGAACTATACGTTAGTTAGCCTAACATACGTGGTAGGCAAGTTACTGGAGAGGATTCTGAGGGATTAGATATATACCTGTATGTATTTAAATGAACAATGTCAACATGGTTTTGTATGTGGGAGATCATGTTTTACAAATCAGATTGAGTTTTTTTGAAGAGGTAACCAAAAAGATTGATGAGTGCAAAGCAAAGCCATGGATGTTATCTATATGCATTTCAGCAAGGCATTCGATAAGGTTCCACATGGTCAGCTGCTCTAGAAGGTTGGACCGCATGGGATCCAGAAGAGATAGGTGACTGGATAGGGAATCGCCTTCATAGAAGGAAGCAGAGGGTGATGGGGGAAGGTTGTTTTTTCCAGACTGGAGGTCTGTGACTAGTGGTGTGGCTCAGGGTTCAGTGCTGTGTGTGGTTGTGCTGGGTGTGGTTTCTAGCAACGATTTGGATGGGAACCTAGAGCGCACGATTAGTAGGATTGAAGAAGATACCAAAGTAGGTGGTATCGTAGACAGTGAATATAGTTAGCAAGTATTACAATGGGATCTTGATGGGTTGGATCTTGATGAGGAATGGCTAATGGAGTTTTGGGAAATCACACTAGGGCAGGACATTCACAGTGAATGGTTGGGCCGTGGGAGTGTTGGGGAATTGAGTATGGAAGTTGGGGTGTTATGTTACAGTTATACAAGATGTTGGTGAGACCACACTTGGAATATTGCATACAGTTTTGGTCACCCTGCTATAGGACAAATGCTGTTAAGGTGAAAGGAAGATTTACAAGGATGTTACCAGGACTTGAGGGTTTGAGCTATAGGGAGAGATTGGGCAGGTCAGGGCTTTATTCCTTGTAATGCAGGAGGCCAGACTAATTCATAGAAGATTCAGATGAACAATGGGCATACTGCACAAAGGTGAGAGAAACACTGCTGTGCTGTGCTACTGCACGTTGTGGGCAGCTGGAGGCAAAGTCTCTTCTCAGGAAAGGAGTGGGAGGATGTTGCCTCTGGCGTTGAGCCCGTGAGACTGGAAGAAACGCATTCCTGCAGAGAACGCATTCCTGACCACACCAGGTCAGGACGGGGGAGTTGGACATGTTCCCAGGTCCTGCATCAGCTCACAGCTGGGACAGATTGCAAGCCGGGGCCAAAGGTGAGGGTTTGGCGATGGTGGGAGTTTGGTGGAGAGGAGGGATGGGATATCACTTGATCAACCTTAAGGAGCAGAGCCACCAAACCAAACGCATCCTTTTGTCCAGCCATCTGCCTAACTCCTCCTCATCACTCATCAGGCTTCTTCATTTTCTTCTTCCTCATCCTCCTCCTCATGCATCCCCACCACAATCAGCCAGAAGAGACCGGCCTGAAACGTCACCTATCCATGTTCTCCACAGATGCTACCTGACCCGCTGAGTTACTCCAGCACTGTGTGTCTTTTTTTGTAAACCAGCACATGCAGTTCTTTGTTTCTCCATTCATCCTGATTATAGGTACGATGTGTTTAGTATTTCAGACAGGATTTCACTGTGGCCAAGGTTAATAATGAGTATCGTTGTGGACAAACTGAAGAGTCATTGACATCTGTGGGTGGAGCAGAGACAGCTGTCCACTCTCCTCCGCAATTCTAGGGCCAAGTGGAAACTCCAGGAGTTGTGTGCGTCACGGGGCCTCAGCTTTTCAGGGAGGCTCCAAATGCTCAAACTCCTACGGAAAGTTCCTGGGCTTGAAAAGCAGCAGGGTTTGAGTATCTGAGTAAAGAGGTCATTCTGCACTTGTGCAGGGCCCTGGTGAGACCACATCTGGAGTATTGCATGCAGATTTGGTCTCCTAATTTGAGGAAGGACATCCTCGCCATTAAGGCAGTGCAGCGTATGTTCACGAGGTTAATCCACGGGATGACGGGACTGTCATAGTAGGAAAGATTGGAAAGACTGGGCTTGTATTCACTGGAATTTAGAATGATGAGAGGGGATTTTATAGAAACGTATAAGAATTATAAAAGGACTGGACAAGCTCGATGCAGGAAAAATGTTCCCAATTGGGGGAGTCCAGAACCAGGGGCCACAGTCTAAGAATAAAGGGGAGGCCATTTAAAACTGAGGTGAGAAAAAACGTTTTCACCCAGAGAGTTGTGAATTTGTGGCATTCTCTGCCACAGAAGGCAGTAGAGGCCAATTCACTGGATGAATTTAAAAGAGAGTTAGATAGAGCTCTAGGAGCTAGCAGAACCAAGGGATATGGGGAGAAGGCATGCATGGGTTACTGATTGTGGATGATCAGCCGTGATCACAATGAATGGTGGTGCTGGCTCGAAGGGCCAAATGGTCTCCTCCTGCACCTATTTTCTATGTTTCTATGGTTCACGATAGGTGGGGCAAGTACTATCACAACATTCAGCAGGCACTATCACAACATTTAAGAGATAGTTGGATGAATACATGGATAGGAAAGATTGAGAGATATGGGCCAAGGGTGGGCAGATGGGACGAGTGTAGATGGGGCATGTTGGTTGGCGTGGGCAAGTTGGGCTGATGAGCCTGTTTCCACGCTGTATGACTCTAGGTGTGCCGTGGTGTGCAGACTCCAGGAATGGATTAATCTGCAGTCAGGGAGAGCTCGGCTTAACCGGTGGCTGATGGCAGGACAGAGGGTCCAGTTCTAGTGTTGGACTCTTGCACTCTGCACCTGGTCGGGAGCTTTGCTGATTAATTGTGAAGCTACCAGTCCACTTGCTTTGTTCGGTGCGGCACCTACCCCACATGTAGTGACACCAGCTGTCTTCAGGCAACACTATTCAAAGAACCAACGGCATCGTACATTCTGCAAACACCCAGCTGAATCTTCACACCATTTTGTTTCCTGTCCTTCTTTGTCACGTTCCCTCTGAGCAAACGGACACCACAATCTCTTGTAGATATCCGTCACGTCACCCCTCCGAAAGCAACCCTTCCTGCCAGCTTTCTCAGTGTCCAGCTGTCTTTCACAGTCGTGAAAGGACCCTCCAACTCGTTGAGATTTTGCTTAAGCAGAGGAGTTCATCAAAGGGAGGATTTCGAGACCTCCCAGGCGCAAACAACTGAATCTTCACCGTAATCCTGGACTCTACCCTCCTACAGCCCTCCAGCATTCTGCAACCTTCTCCTCCCCTCACCAATTCCCCTGGTTAACTCTTTCTTTCCTCTGACTGTCCTTGCTGCCCTGCCATCTGGTTGGCATTTCACCAACTATGTTTTCAAGGAACTCTGTCAGTCCAATTCCCATTGACCTCAATTTTGCCAAACTCGCGATTTATTGAGGACACCTTTAGAAGAGAGGTCTCTAATATTCACTGCATCGCAGATATTATAATTCTGGATGCTGAGAATTTAAAGGGATTTAAGATGAAGAATGTGTGATAAGCAATATTCAAACTGAACTCATATGATTGCTACTCTGAACACTCTTCACGAAGGCTAAATGAGATACTTACCGGTTTTCAAACTTTGAACGTATTGTTCATTTGCCACTGTAAAAGATACAAAATAAACCGTCAATAACTTCCTCACTTTCACTTTGAGGCGTTCCCCTGTGATACAATGCTAGAACAGCAGGGAAACAGGCCCATCAACTCGACCAAAACATTCTGTGCATTCACCCTATCTATTCCCCTCATGATTTTACACGTCTCTATATATAAGATTGCCCCTCAGTCTCCTGCGCACCAAGGAATAAAGTCCTGCCCTGCCCAAGGGCTGTGGGACAGGGCATACTGAATGGCTTTAGATGCTATGTGAAAGGGTAATTTAGAGAAACAAAATTGGCCACATGATTGCCATGTAATAAAGGAAATGCACATTCACAATACTGTAGATTATATTTGTGAATAGATGTGATAAAAGTAAGAAATGTCAAAGTCCAAACCTAAACACCCAGAAGCCGCTGTTTGTGTTCGTTGCGGCATTGATCAAACATGGATCAAACACTCTATTGCTGACACCAAGTCTGCTACAATCAAGATTCAGTATTTAATTTTACAAATTCTTTAATATTACTAATAAAATGTTACCATTAGCCCTTCTATTTATTAAATATTACGTGAATGCTCAGGGTAGGGGATTCAAGAACTAGAGGGCTTAAGTTTAAGGTGAGGGGAAAGATTTAATAGGAACCTGAGGGGCAACTTTTTCAATCAGAGGGTGGTGGGTGTATGGAACAAGCTGCTAGAGAAGGTAGTTGAGGCAGGTACTATAACAAAATGTATAAGACACTTGGACAGGTACTTGGATAGGAAAGGTTTCCATGCCGTCCAAGATCCTATGCTAGTCCCATTTGCCCACATTTGGCCCATATCCCTCTAAACCTTTCCTACCTGGGTACCTGTCTAAATGTCTTTTAAATGTTGTTATTGTACCGCCATGGATATGAGATTTGGGCCAAACATGGGCAAATGGGATTATTTTAGAGGGAGCATTCTTGGTCAGTATGGACGAGTTATGCCAAAGGGCCTCTTTCTGGCTGTTGGCCCTATGACTGCTGAGGCATCATAAAGGGATAAACCAAGTTACCAATATTCAGCAGCATTTAAAAATTCATGCTTAATCCCATCCAAGAGAGGGAATGGCCCAGATTATAACAGAAGTGTATAATTGTCAATTGGTTTAGTTATGCTGTTTTACAGCTGCCTTTTAAAAAAATTATTTTAAAATACTTTATTCAAGAAATAAATATATACAAAACATGTTCCTTCCAAAACATCCGACATTCTCGGAGGCTATACATACATTCAATACAGATATTCAATACACCAATTGCACTAAATTACCCCCCACCCTTGCCACTCATGTGGCCCACTGGCATGGAGTCCCTTCCTTTATTTGGAGGGGCGTCTCTCTCCACCACACCCTGCCCCCCATGTCCAGCAGCGGAAGGACCCTAGACTGTGGTCCTCCCCCACAGAGCCTTGGCGTTGGCTGCACCAAGCTTCAGTGCGTCCCTCAGCACGTACTCCTGCAGTCTGCAGCGGGCCAGACGGCAACATTCCCCCACGGACAGCTCGCTCCGCTGGGAGGTCAACAAAGCTCGGGCAGAGCAAAGAGCGTCTTTCACAGAGTTGATGACCTTCCAGCGGCACTCGCTGTCAGTCTCGGAATGTGTCCCTGGGAACAGTCTGTAGATCACAGAGTCCTCTGTGACGGAGCTGTTTGGAATAAATCGTGCCAGGGACCCTTGCAAACCTCTCCAGGCTCTTTGCAAATCCACACTCTGCGAAGAGGTGGGCAACCGTCTCCTCTCCATAGCAGCCGTCCCGAGGGCAGAGTGCGCTGGTAGTGAGGTTCCAGCGGTGCAGGAAGGATCTGACTGGGAGGGCTCCCCTCACCGCCAGCCAAGCCAGGTCTTGGTGCTTGTTGGTGAGTTCTGGCGATGAGGCATTTCGCCAGACAAGCTGGGCGGTCTGCTGTGGGAACCACGCCACAGGATCCATGGAGTCATTCCCCTGCAGTGCCTGCCAGACATTCCGTGCTGACCACTGCCCGATGGACTTGTGGTCAAAGGTGTTGGTCCAGAAGAACCTTTCCACAAACGACAGATGGTGCGGCAATGTCCAGCTGACTGGCACATTGCGTGGCATCTGCGCCAGGCCCATCCTTTCCAACACCCAGAAACAGGTAGAACCTCAGCAGGTCGTGACATTTGGTGCCCACGTGCCTTGGCTCTATGCTCCGCCTGATGCAGCCACACAAGAAGACAGCTGCCTTTGCCCCAGTTCAGAGTGCAAGTCGGTTTCTTACCTTGCAGTGTGACAGAGGATGGATCGACCTCTGTGATCCGCCTCACAGCTAGGGTGTGGAGATGCTGCCGCAATACATTGATCAATACTTCAATACTCAGCGTGTATCTAATGAAAAGCTCTGCTTCCTTCGGTAACGCAAACTGCAACCAGTAATGGGCAATAATGCTGCCGTTGCTGCACAGAAAAAACAGTCAGATCAGAACAAGAGGGGGTAATGCTTTTTAATCAAAACGATGTAATAACAGCCTCAGTGAACGGTGTGAGGCATCACGATTTGGTCAATGACAGGGTAACAAAACCACAGGCATCAGAATGTACTCGGCCCGGTCTAAGAGAGGGTTGCCTTTGGCTGGAGTGTTGGAGTGGACCCCCGTGGGCCAGGGACATTTCTGCTTTGAATCATCAGCAGCTGAATGGGCGGCACAGTGGCGCAGCGGTAGAGTTGCTGCCTTAGAGCGCCAGAGACCCGGGTTCAATCCTGACTACGGGGGCTGTCTTTATGGAGTTTGTACATTATCCCTGTGACCGCGTGGGTTTTCTCTGGCTGTTCCCGTTTCTTTCCACATTTCAAAACCAAACATGTTTGTAGGTTAATTGGTTTCGGTAAAAACTACTTAATTGTCCCTAGTGTGTAGGATAGTGTTTATGCACAGGGATTGCTGATCGACACGGACTCGGTGGGTCGATGTGCCTGTTTCCACGCTGCATCGCCAAAGTCTAAAAGATAATGTGCCCGTCAATAGCAATCGCCCCTGGGGTAAGCAGTCTGCTTATACAGCAGCTAGTCAAACATTTGGAAAATGTACATCAGCCAAGAGACCACTTAGAGTCATCCAGCAGGGAAACAGGCCCAACAATCCAACTTGCCTACACCGACCAACATGCCCCATCTACACTAGTGCCACCTGCCTGCATTTGGACCATAGCCCTCTCAACCTTTTCCTATCTATTTCTCTGAAATGTTATGAACGAATGAATTAATACTTTATTGTCACATGTGACAAGTCACAGTGAAACACTTTGCTTTCATACCCAAGGTATGCAAATAGTTGCCACATAAAGGGCACTTACAAAGTATCCACAGCAGGTCTTCCTTTCCTCCCCCTCCTTCATGGCTGTTGAGGTATCTGCCTCAACTACCTCCTTCAGCAGCTCGTTCCATGTACTATAAAAAAGTTGCCCCTCAGGTTGCTATTAAATCTTTCCCCCCTCACTTCAAACGTATGCCCCGCACACAACATACACTAGCTTGGAGTGTATAATGGTGATCGTGTACAGTGTCGAGGCTGATGAGTGTGGTTTGCTGCCGCTAACGTGGCCCACCCAGTCAGAGTGAGGTGGTCGGTGCTCATCACAACATATCTGCTCCCCTGGATTATAATTGAGAGCCCAGCTCGTTGTGAGTGGTGTTTCCCCATAGCATCCTACACCATGGGCATTCACTTCTCAACGGCATGCAATCAGATGCATGGCCCCAGTTTTGTTTGTGGGCGCCCCTGCATCTACTCGTGGGCAAGGAGACTTCTAGAACCTTCTGTGAGTGTAGTTGTCAGGGCGACACAAAGCCATCAACAAGCATCTCCAGCCATGCTGTACGGAACTAGCCTCACTCGTCCCTTCCACAGAATTGCAGCACAGAAACAGGCCCTTCGGCCCACCTTGTCCATGCCGACTGTTGGCATAATGGGCTAGTTCCATTTGCCTGCATTCTAAACCCTTTCCTCTTCATAGATATGTCTGAATGTCTTTAAATAGATGTAGTTGTATCTGCTTCTACAGCTTCCTCTGGGCAGCTCATTATAGGTACGAACTACCCTCTGACTGAAAACTTTGCCCTCTTAAATCTCTCTGCTCTCACCTTAAGCCTATCCTCTCTAATTTTAGAATCCTCTCCCCTCCTTACAGAAGACGTATTTACAAGAGGCCATGTAACAATTAGCTGGAACCTGCATTGTTCCACCTGACATGGGTATCATTCACAGCCACACCGCCCACCAACTAGAATTGCCCGATTCCAAATGTCAGCAAATGAATCCAACATGTGTCCATGCTATAGGGGGCATTTAAATTGCCTTCACCCGTTGAAAGCAAGTGCTCTGTACCTGCAGATATCCACAATAGCCTTGTACGAATGCACTGCGTAACGAGACGGATTTAAGATCAGAAACAGCTGGAGCAAGCTGTTCATTCGGAGCCACACAGTTGTACAGCATGGAAACAGGCCCTTCAGTCCGCCTTCTTCATTCCTACCAAGATGGCACATTGGGCTTGTCCCACTTGCCTGCATTTGCCCCATTATACTCCTCCTATCCATATATCTGTCCCAATATCTTTTAAAAGTCATAATTGAATCTGCTTCTACAGCTTCCACTGGCAGCTCATTCCAGATAGACTACTCACTGAGTGAAAGAGTTGTCCCCGAGCTCTTAAATCTCTCTCCTCTCACCTCAAGCCTGTGCCCTCTAGTTTTTGAATCTTGCCCAGGGAAAGTGACTGAGAGCGTTCAGAGTCAGTCTGAAGAATGGTTCTGACCTGAAATGTCACCTATTCCTCTTTTCCAGTGATGCTGCCTGATCCACTGAGTTACTCCAGCACTTTGTGTCCATCTTCGTGAGCAATCAATAACCATAGAGACAGCAAGACATGATGTACGAGTTCCCTACGATCGCCGCTCCTCCATGCTGATTTCATACTTTACTTACTCTTTCAGAGCTTCTTTACACTATACATTGACTTTGTGATCTCTATATTCTATAAGACTGCTGTGCAACAAAAACTGATGCAAAATTCGCTTTTTATACATTGTTGCCAGGAACCCAAATTGTCAAAATGACAGATGCAGTTGTGCAGAAAATAAATTGTGGCTATTAAATTTTGAATGTTTTATTTTTAGTCACCAGCTGCAGTAAAAAGTGCATCCTTAGCATCATTAGCAGATATTTACTGAGCCAAGATAAACAGGAATCTCCAACCTTTGGCCTGTGCATTGCTGCTGAACAGTCATATCAGTATGAAGAAGGGTCTCAACCCAAAACGTCACCCATTCCTTCTCTCCAGAGATGCTACCTGCCCCGCTGAGTTACTCCAGCATTTTGTGTCTACCTTTGATTTAAACCAGCATCTGCAGTTCTTTCCTACACATTAAGAGGGACATGTTCTGTGGCTGGCGACTCCTGCATTACATTTCATTAGAACATTTTAAAAATAGTCACAAACCAGTTTACAGATAGTTACATCCGGAATTAAAACAGCTGACTGCTTCAAATCTGCACTGTGAGGCTGAATATGCATTTGCCAAAAATCCCCTTTTGAACTATTATTGGGTCACAAGAATTTACTTCCTTTTGTTGCCTTTTCTCAAATTCCCCAATAGTTTAGTTTATAGATGCAGCATGGAATTTCACTGGAAGTTCAGCAGGAGAGTATGTGATGCTGATCAATGCCAAGATTTACAGTTTAGTTTAGAAATAGTTTGCAGGTGTTATCACACAGTTAAAAAAAAACACTTGGACAGGTACATGAATAGGAAAGGTTTAGAAGGATATGGGCCAAACGCGAGCAGGTGGGAATCATATCATATCATATCATATATCTACAGCCGGAAACAGGCCTTTTCGGCCCTCCAAGTCCGTGCCGCCCAGTGATCCCCGTACATTAACACTATCCTACACCCACTAGGGACAATTTTTACATTTACCCAGCCAATTAACCTACATACCTGTACGTCGTGTCGATGGGGCACGTTGGCATGGGAAATTTGGGCTGAAGGGCCTGTTTACGTGCTGTATAACTCTAACAAGTCCTTCTGCCCACCGAGTCCACACCGACCATCGATCACATTGATTGGTGAAGGTTTAGAGGGGAGAGAAAACTAAGACTGTTTTTCAGCTAAAGTGTGGTCGCGCTTTGGAATGATTCACTTTAAATTGATGCCAAGTCAATTGACAATCTCAAACACGGGATTGGTTAAATTTTGTTATCCAAGAGTTGCAGGCAAGAGACAGATACAAGTATCACTCATGATCTCATTAAATGGCAGAATGTCAGACTTGACTCGCTGTGCTGTACTGATAGTGGACATCTTAGCCACCCTTTGTAGAATTCAACGTTGAGGAAGATGGAATAGTGTGCACTGGTCCACTGATTAACTAGCACCAGTTTTAAGCCCTCTCTGCAGACAAAGACTTTACTTATTATTTCAAACTAAAATGTATTTGCTGAAATGTATATGGTTAACATGACTGTTGTCAGAATATTATTCTCAAAGGAATAAAGCATTTTTAATCACCATTTTTTCCCCCAAAGAGCATTAAAGCTTTTGATTCGACCTACAGTCGTAAATAGGCATAACACCATTCTTAGAAGTACACAGTTTTATAAAATTACTTAGACCTCTGGAATGTTAGATGTTGCAGGGAGACCTGATAGAAGTATTTGAGATTATGAGGCATAGATAGGGTAGACAGTCAGAACCTTTTACTTGGGGTACATATATCAAAGCGCGCATGGATTTAAGGTGAGAGGGGCAAAGTTTAAAGGAGATGTGCAAAGCAGGCTTTATTTTCACGCGCAGAGGGTGGTAGGTGCCTGGAACGTGCTGCCGGGGGTAGTGGTGGAGACAGATACGATGGCGGTGTTGAGGCTTTTGGATAGGCACATGGATATGCAGGGAATGGGGGTATGTGGATCACGTGCAGGCAGATCACTAACTTGGCAATAACTCAGACCAATAACGGCATCATGTTCAGCACAGACATAGTGGGCCAAAGGGCCTGTTCCTGTGCTGTTGTATATTCTACTCCAGCTTTGCTCACAAACAAGGAGACATCATCAACTGTTCCTCACTAAAAGCTATGAGTGCACCAAGTGTGTGCATATCCAAGCCGAGTACCCAGCTCACCACCCAGTACCCAGTACACATCCTTGTACCCGAATGCTGCACGTTATAATCCCACAAATGAACAGATATAAAACTGGATGGTAGGTTTTACTCTCCAATGTTATATACACACTAATCACTTTAAATCACTGATTAGTAATTATCTAATGGACAGGTTCTGTTTTACCTAAACGAGAAGACATCGCTGTCCACAAAGTAATAGCCAAGTGCTGGGGATGTGCTGTAGAGTTGCTGCAGCTGGAAAATAATAATACTTCTGGTATTAAGCACGACAAGCTGCAAATCTCCAAAATAACTAAACTCCAAAATACTGTTTTAGTTTAGGTTATTGTCATGTGTACCGAGCGAGGTACAGTGAAAAGCTTTTTTCCTGCGTGCTAGCCAATCAGCAGAAAGACAACACATGATTACAATCAAGCCGTCCACAGTGTACAGATACAGGGTGAAGGCCATAACGTTTAATGCAAGGTAAAGTCCAATTAAAAATAGTCCGAGGAGCTCGTGTCAGTTCATAGGACAAAGATATCAATTCCCACATTACCACCAATGAGAAGTAAAGCTTGCACTGCACCATTCTAAATAAGTTGTTAAGTTTTTATAATCATCTTAAACAAGATTGTAAATCATTTCTCGCAGTTTGATGGTTGCAATGGTGACTGCACTGTTCAGTAAAGCTGTTTGCTCCTTGTCAGAGAGAGATATTAACTGGAGCTGCTGCTGTAACTTCTGACCGATCATCAGGGTAGGCATTCAGATTTGTAATGTGTGGACACAGAGGCTAAAACCAAATACTTTGTTTTTCCTAAAATATAGAGTTAATAATCACATGATTGATGCTGTTACGGGCAGCACAATGGTAGAGCTGCTGCTTCACAATGCCAGAGACCCGGGTTCTCAGGTTCTATCCTGGACCCGGGTTCTATCCTGACCTCGGGTGCAGTCTGTGCAGAGTTTGTATGTTCTCCCTGTGACTGCATGGGTTTCCCCCAGGTGCTCCAGTTTCCTCCCACATCCCAAAGACGTGTAAATTTGCAGGTTAATTGCCCCTTTGTAAATTGTCCCTTGTACGTGGGGAGTGGATGAGAAAGTGGGATGACATAGAACTAGTGTGAATGGGTGATCGATGGTCGGCGTGGACTTGGTAGGTCGAAGGGCCGGTTTCCATGCTGTATCTAAAAATGCTAAACTAATTGCAAGCTGTTACTCCATTTTGATTAAACATGAACTAATGTGAAATGTAAGACAGTTGAATAAGCAGGGCACCTTAAATTAAAACATGCTTCGTTCAATGCTGGCAGTTCTACGCCAACCTTAAGCCCACTCACACATGGAATCATACGGCATCCAGCCTGCCCCACCACTCTGAAAGAGGGAGCCAATTAGTCCGACTCCTATGTGTAGCCTGTGGCTTTGTAAATTATTTCTGATTATTAAACAATTAAAGCAAACACATCTTGATTGTCTGGAACTGATTCCAAGCAAGTTTGTTGGAGAACATTTTATTCAATGGCTTCAGTACTGGCATCTTCTGCTATTGTCAACAGAAAGATGGTCTGTGTTTAAAGAGATGATTAACTAGTGCTGATATTTACTCACTCTCTTACCATGGTCTTCAGTGTGTTTGACAAGGAGGAGAAGTTCCTAGATTGGGGTGTTGCCAGTTCAGGAGTGAATGAGCCTCTGGAAAGCTTCATACTTCCAACGTAATACCGGGGCGCTCCCAGAATCCTGAGGTTAGGATCGATGAACTCATCATCAAGTGGTGTGGCTCCTGAAACATGAAGCAATAACTAAATTATCCACAAACATTACATTCAAGAGGCTTTCCTTCTCTCGCAGGGTTTTAAAAACAAAATCCTCAAGAGATTCGTGTAGGAAGGAACTGCAGATGCTGGTTCAAACCATAGACACAAAAAGATGTAGTAACTCAGGATATTTATCGATAGATGTAGCTTAATTTTTAATTGATATGTATCGGTACCTCTCTGTCTAAAAAACATTGCAAGAGTTAATAATATTGTTACAAAGTTATACAAGATGACTTATTCCACAACATTATCAGCACAAACATCAAGACGGAAAATAATATTAAATTCGTTTTACGTTTTTCTTGGTGCAGCATGGATTGGTAAAGCTATTAAAAAATGAACTTGAATTTATTCCCAAAATAAATGTTTTGATTTGATGTGAATCCATCTTCACGATGCTAAACCTGGGCCTCCAAGCAGGTTGCATTTCAATGCGTCACAGCAGAGTAGGGGCTCAGCAATCCAGGCAAGGAGGTGTTTCTGTGCGGGTTTGTAGGTTAATTTGCCCACTGTAAATTGTCCCCAGTGTGCAGGGAGTGAATGAGAAAGTTGGTCAACATAGAACTAGTGTGATTTTGGAAAGAACTGCAGATGCTGTTTTAAATCAAAGGTAGACACAAAACGCTGGAGTAACTCAGCGGGACAGACAGCATCTCTGGAGAAAAGGAATGGGTGACGTTTTGGGTCGAGACCCTTCTTCAGACCCAGTGTGAATGGGTGATCGGTGGTCAGCATGGACTCAGTGGGCCGAAGGGCCTGGTTCTATCCTGTATCTCTAAACTAAACTGCAGATGCTGGTTCAAACCGTAGACACAAACTCTACCTCACCGCCCCTCTCCCCCCCACCACTGTGGGACCTCCCCCTAACCTCCTCCTCCCCCCCCCCCCCCACACACACACTATGGGACCTCCCTAACTCTCCCCCCACCCCCTCTGTGGAACCCTCCCTTACTATTCCCCCCCCCCCCCACTGTGATTCCTGCTCTTCCTCTCCCTCCCAACACACTGAAATGGCGGCACGGTGGCGCAGCGGTAGAGTTGCTGCCTTACAGCGAATGCAGTGCTGGAGACTCAGGTTCGATCCTGACTACGGGCGCCGTCTGTACGGAGTTTGTACGTTCTCCCCGTGACCTGCGTGGGTTTTCTCCGAGATCTTCGGTTTCCTCCCACACTCCAAAGACATACAGGTATGTAGGTTAATTGGCTGGGCAAATGCAAAAATTGTCCCTAGTGTGTGTAGGATAGTGTTAGTGTGCGGGGATCGCTGGGCGGCACGGACCCGGTGGGCCGCAGGGCCTGTTTCTGCGCTGTATCTCTAAATCTAAAAAAATCTAAATAGTAGTTAGGCAGGGTAACAATAATGTCACAGGGTCACACAGCACGGAAACAGGCCCTTCAGCCCAACCTGTCCCTGCCGACCAAGTTGCCCCATCTACACTAGTCCCACCAGTGTCATCTTTATTTGAGGGGTTGTAGATTATTTATGCCTGAAATATGTTTAAATAGGATCAACGTCCAGTCCAGGTTTATGTACAAATATGCAGTATTTGCTCACGGTGTCACATCAATGATGGGAATCATATATTAAAAAAACTATTAAAAATAAGTATTTTACTCACTGATGCCGAATATTACAGTGGAAAATAAAGTGGTGATTAATACTACCACAGCCAAAAGACACATCCACACTTTACACCTCCAGAAGACGGTTTTGTTGCAAATATTTTGTAGAATCAGACTTCTCGGTTGTCTATTTTTACCTTCCTGTAGAAAGATTTTAAAAAATGATTTCAGATATTTACACGTTTATACAAATGAGTTAGCAATAAGAATCCTAACGCGATGCAGTCTGCAAGTTACCTGTGCACTGTTTACATTTCCTCTCTCCAGCTAAAACACGTCACACTCCCTATCATGCAGAACCTTATCAAAGGTCTTGCTAAAGTGCATAAAGACAATGTCTACAGCCTTGTCCTCATCAACCTTCTTGGATATTTTTTTTTAAAACAATCAAATTCATGAGACACGATCTCCCATGTACAAAACCATGCTGACTATCCCTAATCAGCCTCTACAAATGCATATAGATCCTCTCTCTCTCTCACAATCCTACAGCAGGCAGTGAAGAAAGCTAATGGCATGTTGGCCTTCATAACGAGAGGATTTGAGTATAGGAGCAAAGAGGTCCTTCTGCAGTTGTACAGGGCCCTGGTGAGACCACATCTGGATTATTGTGTGCAGTTTTGGTCTCCTAATTTGAGGAAGGACATCCTTGCTATTGAGGCAGTACAGCATAAGTTCACGAGGTTAATCCCTGGAATGGCGGGACTGTCATATGAGGAAAGATTGGAAAGACTGGGCTTGTATTCACTGGAATTTAGAAGAACGAAAGGGGATCTTATAGAAACATATAAAATTATAAAAAGGACTGGACAAGCTAGATGCAGGAAATATGTTCCCAATATTGGGGGAGTCCAGAACCAGGGGCCACAGTCTAAGAATAAAGGGGAGACCATTTAAAACTGTGATGAGAAAACAAATGTCACCCAGAGAGTTGTGAATGTGTGGAATTTTCTGCCACAGAAGGCAATGGAGGCCAATTCACTGGATGAATTTAAAAGAGAATTAGATAGAGCTCTAGGGGTTAGCGGAATCAGTATATGGGAAGGCAGGCACGGGTTATTGATTGTGGATGATCAGCCATGATCACAATGAATAGCGCGCTGGCTCGAAGGGCCAAATGGCCTCCACCTGCACCTATTTTCTATGTTTCTATGTAATCCTCTCCACACATATCTATGTAATTTCCCCACCACAGTTTTTGTTGTGATCTTCTGCAGAATGACCTCTGGTCAGTGAACCTGCTTCCAGAATGGCAGTGGTGGGGGTGCCACAGTCACCCATTCAGTCTGTACAATAACCAATCCAGCAAGAAGTAGGCCCCACACTTCATGCTCTTCTCTCCTTATCTCACGGCCGTTTACCTCCTTTTCATCCCTGCCTTAGTCCACCTGTCTGCCAAGCAGCCCCCCTCAACTGTATCCACCCATCACTTCCCAGGCTTTTTCACGTCCCACCTCTCTCCCACCTTCCCCCACACTACGTCAGCCCGAAGCAGGATCCCGACCCGATACGTCACCTATCCAGAGATGGTGCCTGACCTGCTGAGTTACTCCAGCACTCTGTGTCCCTTGTTCCAGCAAGTGGTCTGTTGCCTGTGAAGAGATGAAGAGGATGGAACCATATAACTTGTTTGACCTCAATCTGCAATGGGGTTGGGTCGGTGATGGAGCCCAATGCTGCACCCATCCCTTCATGGACCTCTCACAAGGTGAAGACCAGGCGTATTTCTCTTTCCACATGGAACCCTTATTGCTCCCTGTAGTGTAGCCCTTCAGCCACTGGGATGAGGCATTCGAGGAGGACCTTCTAGTGGTTTTCCCAGTTTTAGTCAATAGGGACCGTCCTTGCCAATTAATGCAAAAGGATTCATCTCCTTTCCTGAACATGGACACGATTTCATGAAAAACTCCACTCCCTGATTGCTTTTCTGAATGACTCATCGATGAACCAAATGCTTAGTTCTGTGCATGAACACACATGAGAACCATCTGATGCTGAGGTTGGAGTGATCTTGGTTCAGCGGTGGAGGTTGAACAGTTACCTCTTTCAATAACAAGTAGCATTCTTGCTACTGAGGGAGTGCAGCTTAGGTTCACCAGGTTAATTCCCGGGATGGCGGGACTGACATGCAGTGCCCTCCATAATGTTTGGGATGAAGACCTATCATTTATTTATTTGCCTCTGTACTCCACAATTTGAGATTTGTAATAGAAAAAAAAATCACATATGGTTAACGTGCACATTGTCAGATTTTATTAAAGGCCATTTTTATACATTTTGGTTTCACCATGTAGAAATCACAACTGTGTTTATACATAGCCCCCCCATTTCAGGGCACCATAGTGTTTGGGACACATGGCTTCACAGGTGTTTGTAATTGCTCAGGTGTGTTTAATTGCCTCCTTAATGCAGGTATAAGAGAGCTCTCAGCACCCAGTCTTTCCTCCACTTTCCATCACCTTTGGAAACTTTTATTGCTGTTATCAACATGAGGACCAAAGTTGTGCCAATGAAAGTCAAAGAAGCCATTATGAGACTGAGAAACAAGAATAAAACTGTTAGAGACATCAGCCAAACCGTAGGCTTGCCAAAATCAACTGTTTGGAACATCATTAAGAAGAAAGAAAACACTGGTGAGTTTACTAATCGCAAAGGGACTGGCAGGCTAAGGAAGACCTCCACAGCTGATGACAGAAGAATTCTCTCTATAATAAAGAAAAAAACCAAACACCTGTCCAACAGATCAGAAACACTCTTCAGGAGTCAGGTGTGGATTTGTCAATGGCCACTGTCCACTAAAGACTTCATGAACAGAAATAGAGAGGCTACACTGCAAGATGCAAACCACTGGTTAGCTGCAAAAATAGGACGGCCAGGTTACAGTTTGCCAAGAAGTACTTAAAAGAGCAACCACAGTTCTGGACAAAGGTCTTGTGGACAGATGAGATGAAGATTAACATATCAGAGTGATGGCAAGAGCAAAGTATGGAGGAGAGAAGGAATTGCTCAAGATCCAAAGCATACCACCTCATCTGTGAAAAACAGTGGTGGGTGTGTTATGGCCTGGGCATGTATGGCTGCTGAAGGTACTTATCTTCATTGATGATACAACTGCCGATGGTAGTAGCATAATGAATTCTGAAGAGTATAGACACATCCGATCTGCTCAAGTTCAAACAAATGCCTCAAAACTCATTGGCCAGCAGATCATACTACAGCAAGACAATGATCCCAAACATACTGCTAAAGCAACAAAGGAGTTTTTCAAAGCTAAAAAATGGTAAATTCTTGAGTGGCCAAGTCAATCACCCGATCTGAACCCAATTGAGCATGTCTTTTATATGCTGAAGAGAAAACTGAAGGGGACTAGCCCCCAAAACAAGTATAAGCTAAAAATGGCTGCAATACAGGCCTGGCAGAGCATCACCAGGGAACTCACCCAGCAACTGGTGATGTCCATGAATTGCAGCCTTCAAGCAGTCATTGCATGCAAAGGATATGTTAATACATTAACATGACTACTTTCATTTACATAACATTGCTGTGTCCCAGACATTATGGTGCCCTGAAATGGTGGAACTATGTATAAACACTGCTGTAATTTCTACATGGTGAAATCAAAATGTATAAAAATGGGCTTTTTTGACTATTACAAATCTCAAATTGTGGAGGAAAGAGGCAAATAAATAAATGATGGATCTTTGTCCCAAACATTATGGAAGGCAATGTATGATGAAAGAATGGATCGTCTGGGTTGATATTCACTGGAATTTAGAAGGATGAGAGGGAATCTTATAGAATCATATAAAATTCTTAAGGGATTGACAGGCTGGATGCAGAAAAATGTTCCCAATGTCCAGAACGAGGGGTCACAGTTTAAGAATAAGTGGTAGGCCATTTAGGACTGGGGTGAGGAAAAACTTCTTCACCCAGAGAGTTGTGAATCTGTGGAATTATCTGCCACAGAAAGCAGAGGAGGCCAATTCACTGGATGTATTCAAGAGAGAGTTAGATATAGCTCTTAGGGCTAACAGAATCAAGGGATATGGGGAGAAAGCAGGAACGGGGAACTGATTCTGGATGATTAGCCATGATCATATTGAATGACGGTGCTGGGTCGAAGGGCCGAATGGCCTACTCCTGCACCTATTTTCTATGTTTCTACCTCCTGTAGATCAGCTCCACTCCAGCATGGGGCTTGTTGGATGTGAAGGGCAATATTTCAGCAAGAAAGACGAGGAGGGTTGGGACACAGGCAAAGAAGACATGTGTAGTCTCTTGCTTGGAGATATTTTCAAACAGTGCTTGGCTCAGGAGCATTGCCAGGAGTTGGGGCCCATCACCCTGATGAAGCAAGCAATTGTTGTGACGAAGACAGTGCAAGAGCTTTGTCTGAGGAAGACTCCATGGAAGTTAGCCTTCTCCAAACCTTTCCAGAGGTCTATGTCCTTCCTGACTCTGGCACTAGTCACCCAGGAGGTGAGGTCAGCTGAGAGCTGGAGCAGAACTTGGAGGGGAAAGATGGACACAAAAGTGCTGGAGTAACTCAGCGGGTCAGGCAGCATCTCTGGAGAAAAAGGATGGGTGACATTTCAGGTCGGGACCCTTCTTCAGACTAAAAGTAGAAGGAAGGGAACTGGAGGTAGGAAAAGGCCAGAACCTTCGAGCAGAAAGAGCGTGATCTTGGTTCACGAGGGAACTAATGACATGGACAGGACAAGAAGATGGTTCCACTTGAAGAATATTAATGGCTGGATAAAAATTAAAAAGCAAAACTGCACAAAACACAATAATCCCCAGATTACAGTGTTTTACTGTCATGTGCAAATTGTCTTATGGTCAATCAGATCGGAGAGTGGCTCAAAAATTGGGTTAATGAAAAAGGGTTTCAATTCAGGAGGGACAGTGAGGCACTGGAGAAAGAGGACCCATCCAGTTACAGTTTCACTTTGATCAGATTTAAGCTGCATAACGAAAGAAGAGGGTGTGGCAAAACTTCCAGACGGCGAGGGAGAATTCTCAAGTTACAGAGCAATATCAGGGCGGTGGTGGAGTATTGTGAAAAAGGGGAATTGCCCTGATGATGTCAGCGTGGGGCAGAGCAAGCAAACATCACACTTGGCTCCAATCTGGATCTGAGCATGGAAAATGCACACTGTATTGCAGCAGGCTGCATTTAGAAACCTCAAGGTACAAGAGGCATGTGATGTTCACTGGAGGAACAGCTGTGTAAAGTGACCAATTTTCAGGAATTAAATATTTCTGGATCTTTGATACACAGAAGAAATGGGTAAGAGTGGAAAGGGAGGATGGGATAAAGGCAACAAAGAGAAAAGTTTCAGCTCAGAACTGTTCAGTCTGAAGAAAGATCCTGACTCGAAACGTCACCTATGCACATTCCAGAGATGCTGCCTGACCCGCTGAGTTACGCCAGCATTTGTGTCCTTTTGTGTAAATCAGCATCTGCAGTTCCTCGTTTCCACAGAGAGAAAAGATTTCAGCTTGGGATGTCAAGACATAAAATCAGTGGAGTTGAGAAAGGGGGAGGGGCAGGATGTTATGGGGGGGGGGGGGGGGGGGGGGAGAGCTGTCCATGGGCAGTGTAGTCGTCAAAGCACCAGCTGCAGATCCAACAGCAAACGAGAAGGGCAAGCAACAGGCACATTGCAATCATCCATCTACAGAGAAACCAGGCAAACCGAATTGGCCATAATGGTGTAGAAAATTAATGCACAGTACAATGAATGTGTTTGTAGATCAGCAAGTTGACAAAGACAGAAAGCAAAGTGCCAGAGAACTCAGCAGCACCTGTGGGGGAGATGGACAGATGTCGTTTCTGGTCAGGGCCCTACTTCAGACCGAATGAGGGTTCAGGATGTTATATCTCATGTTATGTCATGCTGATTGGTTACTTTTATAATCTTGTAGTTAAGGGGTTTTGGGAACACAATAATCATATTCTGATGCTACAATTACCACAAGTGTAATTACTACAACTATACAGACCTCTCCTGTTCTTGTGTCCATTTTGGGGCCTCATACCCAGAGAAGGTACACTTGGCATGGAAGAAGAGCAACAAATGTTCATCAGAATGATTCCTGGGATGGCGGTGGGCTGGATCTCTGGCGTCTGTATCCACTCGAGTTTAGGAGACTGGGAAGAGGTTTCATTGAACCCTGTAAATCCATGACAGGGTGGATGCAGGGAGATTGGATCTCTTGGCAAGAGGTTGTAGAACGTGGGGGTCAGTCTTCAATAGACAATAGACAATAGGTGCAGGAGTAGGCCATTCGGCCCTTCGAGCCAGCACCGCCATTCAATGTGATCATGGCTGATCATTCTCAATCAGTGAAGGAGAAGACATTTGGGACAGGGATGAGAACAAATTTCTATATTTAAGAGGACAATAAATATAAGGAATTCTCTGCCACAAAGAGCGTGGGGCCAAGTCACCGAATTTATGCAAGAAAGTAGGTAGCTTTCTGGAAATAAAGGGCATGAAAGGATATGATTCTGAGACGATGGCATTGAGGTAGAGGGTCAGGCAAGGTCATAATTGCTGGCAGGGTAGGTCAGAGATTCCTACTGCTATCTTTCGATGTTTCCATGTTTCTATATAAAGATTAAAAGAGATTTAGTTCAAACCAAATCCAGTATCTTACATTTATACAAAGGAAATGACAATGGTTGAGGCTTGTGTAGATTGGGAAGTTGAGTTGAAAGGGATGACAACTGGGACATAGAATCCTGAGGAACAAAAGTCCTGACAAGAAAAGTGGTCCAGCCATGACTAACAAAATAATGATCACGTTGTAGTGGGTGCCGCCACAACGTTAGATTAAAGACAGACAGTTTATGTTGCTTAAAAGAGCAGTAATCGAGGATTGTGAAATTTTCCGATATAGAAAAGGGGAAACAAGCAATCGATAAGAGAGAGAGAAAAGTCAAGACGCATCTTGCAAGTGACGAGAACAAACAAACTTCTATAGGGCCATAGGGAGGGAGGGTGGTAGGCAGGGGGGAGAGGGAGGGTAGGGGGGGGAGAGGGAGGGTAGGGGGGGGAGAGGGAGGGTAGGGGGGGGAGAGGGAGGGTAGGGGGGGGCGAGGGTAGGTAGGGGGGGGGAGGGAGGGTAGGCAGGGGGAGGGTGGGCAGGGGTCTCCGGAGTTCGCGCATCTCACCTGCCCAGGTTGGCTGTTGAGAAGCCGCGGCCACTGCTCGCCACCATCCACCGGCTCCTGGCGGTCGAGGACCTGGGTCATCTGCAGCGCGCAGACGGCCATCCGTCCGTCCCTCGACCGATCCCCGGCCGACCGCAGGAGGCTGCTCCGTCCCGTCCAGTCCCGTCCCGTCCCCTCTCCACCCGGAAGCGGCGGCTCCAGGTGAGGCAGGTTGGAAAGTTGTGGCAACTTCGCTGGAAGTTGACAAACTCTTCTCAAAGGCTCAAACTCTTCTCAAAGTTGACAACTTTTCTCAAACTTGACAAACTTTTCTTAAAGTTGACAAACTCTTCTCAAATTTAAATTCTTCTGAAAGACTTAATCTCTTCTCAAAGTTGACAAACTTTTCTCAAAGTTAAACCCTTCTCAAAGACTTAAACTTCTCAAAGTTGACAGAAACTTTTCTCAAAGTTGACAGACTTTAAACTTTTCCTCTGAGTTTGACTGGCGGGCGGGGGGACGGGACGGGACGGGACGCTGCAGACCGGAGGTCAGAGAGTTTGACGTGGGGCGATGCGATGGCACCGGGTCGTGGGCAGCGGCGGGACCCGACTCTTTGCTTGGGCGGGCGGACGGGTCGCGCTAGCACTGGGTCCGGGCGCCAGGCTCACTTGGCGGGGAGGAGCAGCCAGCTCTGTGTAGAAGCCTTCAGCGGGAATAACCCACCTCGCGGATCTCCGCCCCCTTCCCGGCTACCTGCGTCAGCAAGTTGGAATTTGCAGCTTGTCGTGGAAGTTTTGTTTTAATTGGACTCTTTATATTTCAACTGCATCCGAACCCACACACAAACAAAAGCCAGGTTTGTTTTGGCCACAGGCACGAACTCAGTGATATCGAGGAACCACGGGCTCAGGGACCAATGAGTTCCAGGCAATCTTGGAACATTTTCCTTAATTGGTTTAAAAACCTCGAGCGATGTTAAAGAAAAAAAGGAAACAGCGAGGGACCATGGAATAAGTCATCAACACAGAATGTCAATGACAACAGTTGTTGAAGACTATTGAATTCTTTGCTTTTCAGCGTTTCACTCAGAAATAAGCTCAACCTCGTTCACAGAAACACAAGTAACTGCAGATGCTGGAAGCTTGAGCAAAACACAAAGTGCCGGAGGAACTGACCGCGGGAGAAGACAATAGACAATAGGTGCAGGAGTAGGCCATTCAGCCCTTCGAGCCAGCACCGCCATTCAATGCGATCATGGCTGATCACTCTCAATCAGTACCCCGTTCTTGCCTTCTCCCCATACCCCCTCACTCCGCTATCCTTAAGAGCTCTATCCAGCTCCCTCTTGAAAGCATCCAACGAACTGGCCTCCACTGCCTTCTGAGGCAGACAATTCCACACCTTCACCACTCTCTGACTGAAAAAGTTCTTCCTCATCTCCGTTCTAAATGGCCTACCCCTTATTCTTAAACTGTGGGCCCTTGTTCTGGACTCCCCCAACATTGGGAACATGTTTCCTGCCTCTAATGTGTCCAATCCCCTAATTATCTTATATGTTTCAATAAGATCCCCCCTCATCCTTCTAAATTCCAGTGTATACAAGCCCAATCGCTCCAGCCTTTGAACATACTTTCAACATACGACAGTCCCGCCATTCCGGGAATTAACCTAGTGAACCTACGCTGCACGCCCTCCATAGCAAGAATATCCTTCCTCAAATTTGGAGACCAAAACTGCACACAGTACTCCAGGTGCGGTCTCACCAGGGCCCTGTACAACTGTAGAAGGACCTCTTTGCTCCTATACTCAACTCCTCTTGTTATGAAGGCCAACATTCCATTGGCTTTCTTCACTGCCTGCTGTACCTGCATGCTTCCTTTCATTGACTGATGCACTAGGACACCCAGATCTCGTTGAACTCGACGGAAGGGAAGAGAAAAATACATTCTGGCCTTCTATCACAGTGAGGAGGTGACTGGAGGAGACTCATTGTGATGGATGTTTCTTTTGTTTGGTGTTGGTTATGATTGTATGTGTTATTGCATTTTTATTGATTATTCTTATTGGTCTTATTGTTGAACTGCGGGTAATTATTCATTTCACTGCACATTTATGTGTATGTGACAAATAAATTGACTATTGATGATTGAACTCGGCGGGTCAGGCAGCATCCGTGGAGTGAATGGACCGAGAACGTTTTGGCTCAAGACCTTTATTCAAACTGGAGTAAAGGGGGGGAAAGCTGGAAAACAGCACCTCATATTCTATTTGGGTAGCTTACAACCCAATGGCATTAACCTTGAATTTACCAATTTTAAATAATGTTCCCTGTTTCGTTTCCCCCACCCCTTTACCCGACAGTGGTGCAGAGGTAGAGTTGCTACCTTACAGTGACAGAGATCTGGGTTTGATCTTGACCACGGGTGCTGACTGTATGGAGTTTGCATGTTCTCCCTGTGACCGCACGGGTTTCCTCCGGGTGCTCTGTTTTCTTCTCACTCCAAAAATGTGCAGGTTTGTAGGTTAATTGGCTTCTGCCCCATTGTGTAGGGTAGTGTGAGTGTATGGCACAGACTCAGTGGGCCGAAGGGCCTGTTTCCACACTATTTTTCTTTTCTTTACCCCACTACATGACTGTGAATGTTAACTTTATCCGTGCCCCTCATGATCTTGCACACATCAATAAGGTCACCCCTCACCCTCCTGCGCTCCAAAGAAAAATGTCCCAGCCTATCCAAACTCTCACTATAACTCAAGCCCACAAGCCTGATGGTCTGCATCCCAGGGTACTTAAGGAGGTGGCTCTAGAAATTATGGACGCATTGGTGATCATTTTCCAATTTTCTATAGATTCAGGATCAGTTCCCGTGGACTGGAGGGTAGCTAATGTTACCCCACTTTTTAAGAAAGGAGGGAGAGAGAAAACGGGAAATTATAGACCAGTTAGTCTGACATCAGTGGTGGGGAAGACGCTGGAGTCAATTATAAAAGACGAAAGTGCGGAGCATTTGGATAGCAGTAACAGGATTGTTCCGAGTCAGCATGGATTTACGAAGGGGAAATCATGCTTGACTAATCCTGGAATTTTTTGAGGATGTAACTAGGAAAATTGACAGGGGAGAGCCGGTGGATGTAGTGTACCTTGAATTTCAGAAAGCCTTCGACAAGGTCCCACATAGGAAATTAGTGGGCAAAATTAGAGCACATGGTATTGAAGGTAGGGTACTTACATGGATAGAAAATTGGTTGACAGACAGAAAGCAAAAAGTGGGGATAAATGGGTCCCTTTCAGAATGGCAGGCAGTGACTAGTGGGGTACCGCAAGGCTCGGTGCTGGGACTGCAGCTATTTACAATATACATTAATGACTTAGATGAAGGGATTCAAAGTACCATTAGCAAATTTGCAGATGATACAAAGCTGGGTGGTCGTGTGAACTGTGAGGAAGATGCTATGAGGTTGCAGGGTGACTTGGACAGGTTGTGTGAGTAGGCGGATGCATGGCAGATGCAGTTTAATGTGGATAAGTGTGAGGTTATCCATTTTGATGGTAAGAATAGGAAGGCAGATTATTATCTGAATGGTGTAAAGTTAGAAAAAGGGGACGTACAACGAGATCTGGGTGTCCTTGTGCATCAGTCACTGAAAGGAAGCATGCAGGTACAGCAGGCAGTGAAGAAAGCCAATGGAATGTTGGCCTTCATAACAAGAGTAGTTGAGTATAGGAGCAAAGAGGTCCTTCTGCAGTTGTACAGGGCCCTAGTGAGACCGAACCTTGAGTACTGTGTGCAGTTTTGGTCTCCAAATTTGAAGAAGGATATTCTTGCTGTTGAGGGCGTGCAGCGTGGGCTTACTAGGTTAATTCCCGGAATGGTGGGACTGTCGTATGTTGAAAGACTAGAAAGACTAGCCTTGTATACACTTGAATTTAGAAGGATGAGAGGGGATCTTATCGAAACATATAAGATTATTAAGGGGTTGGACACGTTAGAGGCAGGAAACATGTTCCCAATGTTGGGGGAGTCCAGAACAAGGGGCCACAGTTTAAGAATAAAGGGTAGGCCATTTATAACGGAGATGAGGAAAAACTTTTTCAGTCAGATAGTTGTAAATCTGTGGAATTCTCTGCCTCAGAAGGCAGTGGCCAATTCTCTGAATGCATTCAAGAGAGAGCTAGATAGAGCTCTTAAGGATAGCGGAGTCGGGGGGTATGGGGAGAAGGCAGGAACGGGGTACTGATTGAGAATGATCAGCCATGATCACATTGAATGGTGGTGCTGGCTCGAAGGGCCGAATGGCCTACTCCTGACCTATTGTCTATTGTCTATTGCCCAGGTGAATCTCTTCTGAACCCTCTCTAGGTGACCACGCAACACTCTAAGTGTGGTCTCACCAACTGATGGTGTGTTGTGTTTTAACCAGTTGAATGGATGGTCATGTTGGGTCGTCCCGGGTTCTGTCTTCCATGGGTGGGTTCCCACAGCACAACCTTGTTTGCTGGTATTTATGGATGGCGGTGGCAGTGACCAGTGAGCCTCATCCTTCTCGACCTGATCTTCTCGGTCAGAGGTGGAATCTCCCCATAGAGCTGGGAGTTAGTGGTGCGGTCCCTCCAACTGACACATGTTTCCTCATATCCGTTTGATTTCCAGTGAAACTGACAGATAAATGTCGTGACCTTGAAGCTTGCACAAGGAGGTCAGGCAAACATATGCCTTGTGTGAAGTGAGATGATTGACCAACTTGTCCCTCGTCATTCCTTACCACACATACCACAGGACACTAGCAATACTTTCCTTTCCAGTGTTCTGCTGATATCAGCACAGTGGCGGAATTGTTACCTTGCAGGTAGCTTACAACCCAAAGATTGGGACAGTGAATTGAATTGAATTGAATAAATTTTATGAGCCAAGTATGTATACATACATACATACATACATACAAGGAATTTGCCTTGGTGCTTTGCTCGCAAGTAACAACATGGCATACAGTAAACAATTAAGTATAAAACATTATATTTTACACATGTGAAGAATTAAATAAAATACCAGAGCAAAAGGAGGCTACGGACTTTTGGTTTTTGAGCAAAGCTACTGCTCATGGAAAAAAGCTGCCTGGCTGTGACAGTCCGGAGTCACCTTCTAAAGGATAGTGTGTCACCTTGAATTCTTTAAAGTCGGTCGCATATCCATTGAGTCTGAAGAAGGGTCCTGGCCCGAAATGTCGCCGATCCATTCCTTCCACGGATGCTGCCTGACACACTGAGTTACTTCAGCACGATGAGATGTGCTAAGCTTTTCTGACATATTTTTTCCTTTGCTTGCAAGCACAATAATGTGTTTTCAGAAGAGGAGTAACTGGGATATTTTCAAGATGGTATAAATTGTTTCAGTTTTGATATATGAATTCAGATTGACTGACACAACTGATTTTCACATGAGAAAATCACAGTTTGTCAGACTGAAGTTTCAGAATGACTGCATGTGTTTGGCCACTTTGTGAAAGTGCAGTTCCTTGCTTCCTGTTTTTCTAAAGATTGAAGAAAACTTGTGACCAGCCTCTGTGATATGGTCATGTTTCAAATCTTCTGCTGGAATGTTGGTAGTGCACTGGTTTAATCTGAGAAACTCGCCATCAGTTGTTTAACAGGTTGCCTATAATTTGCATAGAATTTTTTCTTGGGTTTCTAGTATTCTGTGCAGACAGAAATCAGTTTTTCATTTTAGGTTGGAATGAACTGCAGATGCTGGTTTGCACGAAAGATAGGCACAAAAAGCCAGAGTAATTCAGCGGGACAGGCAGCGTCTCTGGAGAGAAGGAATGGGTGATGTTTCGGGTCGAGACCCTTCTTCAGACTGGTTAAGGATAAGGGAAACGAGAGACATAGGCGATGATGCAGATAAATAAAGAACAATGAATGAAAGATATGCAAAAAAGTAACAATGATAAAGGAAACAGGCCATTGTTAGCCATTTGTTGGGTGAAAACAAGAAGCTGGTGTGACTTGGGTGGGGGAGGGATAGAGAGAGAGGGAATGCCGGGGCTACCTGAAGTGAGAGAAATCAGTATTCATACAACTGGGCTGTAAGCTGCCCAAGCGAAATATGAGATGCTGTTCTTCCAATTTGCATTTAGCCTCGTTCTGACAATGGAAGACACCTAGGGCAGAAAGGTCAGTGTGGGAACAGGAAGGCGAATTAAAGTGTTTAGCAACCGGGAGATCAGGTAGGTTTAGGCGGACTAAGCAAAAGTGTTCAGCGAAACAATCACCTAGTCTACGTTTAGTCTCGCCGATGTATTAGTCCATATCTTGAACAACAGATACAGTAGATGAGGTTGGAGGAGGTGCAAGTAAACCTCTGCCTAACCTGTAAGGATGGTCAGGGTCCCTGGACAGAGTCAAGGGAGGAGGAATAGGGACAGGTGTTGCATCTTCTGCGATTGCAGGGGAAGGTACCGGGGGAGGGGGTGGTTTGGGTGGGAAGGGATGAGTTAACCAGGGAGTTGTGGAGGGAACGGTCTCTGTGGAAGAAAAAGGGTGGAGATGGGAAGATGTGACTAGTGGTGGGATCCCGTTGGAGGTGGCGAAAATTTTGGAGGATTATGTGTTGTATGGGACGGCTGATGGGGTGGAAGGTAAGGACTAGGGAGACTCTGTCTCTGCTGTGACTAGGAGGAGGGGGAGCAAGGATGGAGCTGCGGGGTACTGAGGAGACACGAGAGAGGCCATCATCTATGATGGGAGAGGGGAACCCCCGTACCCTAAAGAATGAGGACATCTCGGATGTCCTGGTATGGAACACCTCATCTTGGGTGCAGATGCGGCGTAGACGGAGGAATTGGGAGTAGGGGATAGAGTCTTTGCAAGAAACAGGGTGGGAAGATGTATAGTCGAGACAGTTGTGGGAGTCAGTGGGTTTGTAAGAGATGTCAGTCGATAGTCTATTTCCTGTGATGGAGACTGTGAGATCAAGAAAGGGGAGGGAGGTGTCGGAGATGAGTTCTGCATGGGTGCAGGAGGTAGCACCGAAGCAGTCGTCAATGTAATGGAGATAAAGTTCGGGGATGGGGCCAGTGTACACCTGGAACAGGGATTGTTCAACGTACCCTACAAGGAGGCAGGCATAGCTGGGGTCCATAGCTACGTCTTGGACTTGGAGGAAGGGGGAGGAGTCGAAGGAGAAGTTGTTAAGGGTGAGGACCAGCTCCGCTAGACATGTAGAGTGTCTTTAGGTGTCTTTTATTACATATTTAAAGCACGATTCGTAAAAAAATTAAGTGATTGTCGTTCTTTTTCTTAGTTAAGATAGAGAACCGAAGGATTTCTTAAAGTGTAAACGAAATAATTTCTTCATGAATTTGCAAATAACATGGTGAACTCCATCAGTCATCAGCTTCATCTATATTTTCAGTTACATTTGCAGAGTGAGTGAAACCAGGTCTTTGTTGGCAAGGCCATCATTGTCATGAATGAATGAATAAGTTTATTGGCCAAGTACGCATATACAAGGAATGTGCCTTGGTGCTCCACTCACAAATGACAACACAAACATACAGTTAACATTTAAGAATAAAGCATAAACATTCAAACAATAAGGATACACCATTACGGTCTAAACATGTGGGTGAAAATAAACCAGAGCAAAAAAGAGACTACAGACTTTGGTTATTGAGTAGAATTATCACTCGTGGGAAAAAGCTGTTTTTAATTCTGGCTGTGGCTGCTTTGACAGTCCGGAGTCGCCTTTCAGAGGGAAGTGCTTTGAAGAGTTTGTGGCCAGTGTGAGAGGGGTCAGAGATGATCTTGCCCGCTTGCTTCCTGGCCCTTGCAGTGTACAGTTTGTCAATGGGGGGAAGGTTGCAGCCAACAACCTTCTCAGCCGCGCGAACGATCCGTTGCAGCCTCCGGATGTTGTGCTTGGTGGCTGAGCCAAACCAGACCATGATGGAGAAGGTGAGGACAGACTCAATGATAGCAGTATAGAATTGGACCATCATTGCCTGTGGCAGATTGCGTTTCTTCAGTTGCCGCAGGAAGTACATCCTCTGTTGGGCCTTTTTTACTGTGGAGTCAATGGTGGCCCCCATTTAAGGTCCCTGAAGATGATGGTTCCAAGGAACTTAAATGACTCCATGCTTAATTGCTCTTGGGAAGGTGATGATCAAACACCATTTAGAACCTCTGCAGTCGTTCTGGTACTTCATCAGTGTCATAGTCAGGCCCTTCGTCCCAACTTGTCCATGTTGACCAAGATGCCCATATTAGTTTAGTTTATTATTATTATCACATGTACCAACATACAGTGAAAAGCTTTTGATCGTGTGCTTGCTATCCAGTCAAAAAAAAGTCAGTCCCATTTTCCCACGTTTGGCTCATATCCCTCTTAAACCTTTCCTATCTCTGTATCTGTCCAAATGTCTTTTAAATCTTGTTTTAATACCTGCCTCAACTACCCGCACTGGCAGCTCTGATTCTAGATGGAGGAAGGATGCCCAAGTTTCTCTGTGCCTTTCTCCTTTCAGATCTCTGAGCCAGAGTGTGAAGGATCAGCGAGAAGATGGTGAGAATGGGGATGCACCATCATTTCATCTCCCACTCACACCTACCAGATACAGATACTGTGTTGTGATTGACGGGACAGCATGCAAGCAGGGTCAGCATATATGGGACCCAGACCCAGGGCAAGGACAGCACAGGACTTCATTCCAAACCTATCCTCCTGCATAAAGTTCGGGTGGGGTAGACTTCAGTGGAAGACTAATGAGTGTGGCCATTGAAATAGATTGGAAGGTTGAGGTTAATTATTACCATGTGTACCCAGGTACCGTGAAAAGCATTGTTTTGCATGTCATCCAAACAGATTAGACACACCATGCATAAATACTGTACAATCACGTCAAACTCAAGTACAAGGGCAGCTTGGTGGCGCAGTGGTAGAGTTGCTGCCTTACAGTGTTAGAGACCTGGGTTCGATTCTGACTATGGGCACTGTTTGTATGGAGTTTGTACGTTCTCCCCATGACCTGCGTGGATTTTCTCCGGGATCTCTGGTTTCCTCCCCCATTCCAAAATTCGTATAGGTTTGTTGGTTAATTGGCTTGGTAAAATTATAAATTGTCCCTATATTGTGTATAGGATAGCATAAGTGTGCAGGGATTGCTGGGTGTCACGGACTCGGTGGGCCGAAGGGCCTGTTTCTGCGCTGTCTCTAAACTAAACTATAATAGACAGAGCAAGGAGAAGAAACAGAGTGCAGAATCTAGTTCTCAGCATTGTAGTGCACCTGTTCCAGAGACAAAGTCCAACGTCCTCAATGGGAAGAGGTGAATCAAACAGTATCTTAGCTTATGCAAGGACCATTCAGAAGCCTGATAACAGAGATTACAATTCTCTGTAATTTTGTGTGGTTTTAGGGTGAGCTGTTCCACAAAGCAAGCTGTGATGCAACCCAACAGTATGCTTTCTTTGGTGAACTTGGAGAAGTTTGTAAGAGCCAAATTTCCAGTCTCCTCAGGAAGCAGAGGCTTTGGTGTGCCTGCTTTGTTGTCACATTAATGTGGTTGGTCCACAACAGATCATTGGTAATATTAACACCAAGGAACTTGAAGCTGTCAACCATTTCCATTTCGGCACCATTGATGCTGTTTGGGGCATGTACTCCACCATGCTTCCTGAAGTCAATAACTAGCTGCTTTGCCTTGCTGACATTGAGGGAGAGATTATTGTCTTAACACCATGTCACTAAGTTCTCGGTCTCCTTTCTGTACTGTATCTCATAAGTGTTCATGATTTAGCCCACCCCCGAGGTCTTGTCAGCAAAGTTGTAGATAGAGTGAGGTCTGAATTTGGCCGTACAGTTTCTTAGTATATAGGGAGTATAGCAGTCTTTTTTTGTCAACCAACCTCTGCCGTTCTTCATTTCAACATCCAGACTGCTTGCTGTTGGGCTCCAAGACCATCATTGATGTCTTGCACTGACAGTCAGCAGCTCCTCCAGCCAGGCTGAAGCATCTCGAGGAGTTTGTTGCGGTGGAAGAGGCAACACAACATTTCCGTGGTTGCAGTAACTTGCTTTTAAATCAAGCTGCCATTGTGAGATTTGAACCTAGGCTACTGCCTAGTTTGTTAGTACAGAAACCTAACTGTAGTATTATCATTCTCTGAGGCATGACCTGAAACGGTGTGGGAGAGCAGATGAATGCCAGGTACAATCGTGAATGTTAATGTGTAAATGACGGGTATGGTAAATCAAACAACATTTGAGGTGTGTATTATTTAAATACGATATCTGTCGATCCAGCAATGGATCCCTGTTGAAGTCATGGAAAAACTTGCAGCATTTTCCAAGTCAGGCAGGAGTGACTCCAGAGATGTCTGAGCCCACTGCCTTCTGAGAGTGAGGCAGGAGGACGTCTCTGGGCTGAGAACATCTCCCTCACATGATAACTCCTGAAGGCCAAACATCTTAGTGTCCACTGCTGCCATGTGGTATTGAGATCCTCACAGCTCCTGTATGCAAACCCCCTCCCCAACTGTACTTATGATCCAGAACACAGTGCTTGGTGGCGTGGGACTCGAGTCGAGTAGGGAAGAGCTATTTACTGTTAAATCCATCTGTAATTTACCTCCATAATTTTTCTGGCTGGAAATCATGCAGAATTCTATACATTTCATTTTAATATCTGTCACACATACATATTTACTTCAGTTATTTTGTATGTTTGTACTATTTCTGATTGCACAACAATCTGCTGTCCTGCACTGGTCCTTGTATTTATTGTTGTATTTATCATTACTGTTCACTCTGTGAGCTTTATGTGAACAGGTGCAGTTCCAGAAGAGGATCAATTGTACTCATGTAGTGTATCACTTGACTGGATAGCTCGCAGAACAAGCTTTGCACTGTATCCATGACAATTAATAAACTAACTAACTATTGAATATTGTGGTTGCTGAATGATCAGGTGGGTGAATGGAAATGGTTTAGCAATTAATTGCAACAAGCGTGATCCTTTCAATAACTTCAAATATTTAAGAATTCTGTTCTCACTGATAAAAACATCACAAATAAAACGGAATGAACGTATAAAATCAACATCAATTTATTGTTCTAAACACTTTCAACTTGTATTTGTCCCGATATTCTACAGTAATCATATTTTCCCCATTATATTCCAGAATTAAAAGGATGGCCCAACAAATCTATACACTTTCATATGCAGTTTTATCAATTGTAATGGAACACATTATTGAAATATTTAATTAGGTTATAATTCTGTTACAACTTGCCGAATTATATGTATAAGTTCAAAATATTTGATTTTATTTCTTCAATATATCTGAATCTAAACCTAGAATAAATCCGCCTGTGTAGAAATTTAGTACTATAAGGCAAATTACCTGCATGATTCCAAGACCATACCAATGCTCAAAAAGTAATTTGCCTCAAAAATCAAAAACACTCATGCAGATAACAATCACACATTGCCACATGTTATATACTACATGGTATGGAAACTTTCTACAATTCATAAAATTTTGCTAAAAGTAATTACATAGAATACATATATAAAATGAAAACAGATCTCGCTTTCAAGGAGGCACAAGCAGTGCAGATGCTGAAATCCTGAGCAAAACACAAAGTGTGGGAGGAACATAGTGAGTCTGGCAGCATCCGTGGAGGGAATGGATAGAAGTGGCTCGCCCTGGAAAATTGTCTGTTCATTCCTTCCACAAATGCTGCTTGATCTGCCGAGTTCCTCCAGCACTTTGCATTTTACTCTCTTTTTTAGACTGTTTACAAATTATATGGATGATAATATAGCAGGGTTCTAGTGACAATTACTTAACTGGTCAAATTAAGGAAAAAAGGTGTGTACTGTGATATTGATAGATCAGAGCTTAGCTTGCACTGAATTGGTTCCTAAGATCTCCAATTGTCAGTCGTGAAACTAGAAATTATAGTTATATTCTCAGATTTTAACCACTAGGGCTGATTTAATGTTTTTATATTTAATCGTCTTCCACGAGGGCCAATAGACATGACATCAGGGATCAGGGGCAGGACGGGCATTGGTAAAATACTTGAGTCCTGGCATTTGCTGAGATAAGTGAACCATTGTCAAGCTGATGTCATGATTCAACTCTTGGTGTTGCCTCTTCTGAATTCAGACTTTCTGAACCAATGTCTTAAAATATAGATGTGGCACCAATGTGGCTTTAGATTTAAATTCGGCAATGCCTGCTTGCATGCAAGTCATGCAGCATGGAGACAGGCCCTTTGGCTCAACCCATCCATACTGACCACGATACCTTCCTAATATTACAATTCTTAAACGTTTGCCTGTATTTGGCCATATCCCACTCTCCCATCCATGTATCGTCCCAGCCGACCATTGTTAGATTGGAGCTGTTTGACATTATTGGTGGTTGGCAATATGGTGGAGAGGTGTTGAGCATGTGCAGATAAAAATAAAGCTCATCACCATACATTCAGAATTAGATATAAAAGTATCAGACTTCCTGTATGTACCTTCGCAACTTGTACTTAAGACAAAAATGCAAACTTATTAAATTATATTTTTGCTACAGTTAAAAGAAATGATCATAAACAGTTTCCATCTTTGACTGAACATATTTTAAATGAATCCTGTAATTGGGGAGGTGATGGAGTTGTTTGCAGCAGATACCTCCTAGAGTATGCAGCATACAAACAGGTCCTTTGATCCAATTTATCTACGCCGATCAAGATGCTCCATCTAAGCTAGGGTCATTTGCCTACCTTTTCCCATGTCCTTTCCTTTCCATGTACTTGTCCAAGTATCTTTTAATTTTTCAAATATCTATTAAATTTTCAGATGATTTCACACAGGGGACATAGTTTCTTCTGAAGTGTAACTTTTCTGTAGTGTTACAGAATCATACAGCATGGAAATAGCTGTAAGCCCATCATGTCCCTGCCAATCATCAAGTACCCATCTACACTAATCGTGGCGCTTGGCCCGCCCCTTTCTGTGCATCAAGGATTCAAGTACTCATCCAGATACTTAAATGTTGTGAGAGTCTCTGCCTCCAACACCACTCTCTGGGTTAAAACATTCTTCCTCGACCCTCTCCAAGCCTCCGACCGCATACCGAAGATCTATGCCCTCTGTTTTAGACGTTTCTGCAATGGAGAAAACTTTCCCAAACCCAATCCACACTCTTCATAATTTTGTATGCTTCAATCAGGTCTCTCACCCCAGCCTCCTCCACCTCAACCCATCGACCCAGTGTCTCCTCATGACTGAAATGCTCAGTCGCATACTGAATTATCTAATGCTTTAAAAAGTTCCACGTTGCCCTCCCTGCCCTTGTATTCTATGTCAGAAGTAATGGTGTTAAGTGTGCTGCATGGTTTCTTAGCCAACTTACGTAGTGGTGCTGCCACCAGGAGGGACCTTTGGACATGTGCAGCAAGGTTCCCTTGTTCTTTATGCAACCTGTAGTCCCACCAATCATTATATATATCCGCACCTTGCAGCTCCTCCCAAAATATAACACCTCACGATTATCAGAATTAAATTCTAACCTGGTTTGTAGGTCCAACTGGAGTCCAGAGCAAAGTGGGGAGAGAGCTCCCTGACAGATGGAGCTGCTCCATCTTCATCTGATTCCACAAGATGTGTTAAACCAATGAATGTTACACCTGGTATAATGGAAAATCAAGTACCACTAAGACACCATGAGTCAAGATGGTACCACTGCACATTTTGTACTTGAGAAAACAATCTGAAATTTCATCCAGGTTGGAGAAAAAGGCCATTGCCTGTCTGACACACAAACTAGATCTATTAATGTCAGTCTAACTTAATCCTTGACCTCCAGGTTCAAGAACAGCTTCTACTCAGCAACCATCAGGCTCTTGAACATTGCACAACACTAATCTCAGCAACTACGATCTTTTATTGACTGTATCTTTGGTTGCACTACAGAATTCAGTTTTGAACTATTATGGTCAACTTGCATTATGGTTATGAATTTATTGTATTACTGATAAATATATATGTTTGTGTGATATTGTGTTCACGGGCCAGTTACAGTGCAGCAAGAATTTAATTGTTCTGTGGCCGGTATCTATAACAATTAAACACTCTGGACTCCTGAAGTATAAGTGCATTGTTATAGAACATTCACTATGAAATGCGTTTTAAACTATACTGCTGAATCATGACAGAAACATTCTCTAGCAGACTGTAATGAAGTTCAGCTGTACAAGGGGGCAGTAAAGTACAAATGCATGACAATGTTTTGATCTAATTGCAATCCTGGCTAATTCTTTGTCCTCTCATCTCTTTGGCTACCATTACAGAAACAATAAGAGGAACACAATGACCATGCTATCTTCATTTAATCGAATCATAAATTCTATCACTGCTGTGTCACTAAGTCTTGTAAGTAAATACTTTGCAGTGTTCTACTGATGTGGTGCTATGAGCATTAGGAGTGAAATTGAAAACTGCCTGAATTAAATTAAAGTACTCGTTCCTTGCACAGTTACATTTTTCAAGAGTTCCCAGCCATTCCGATATTCCTGTGCATCCACTCTCGGAACTTTGTGATGCGTGTATAAACCCCAGGGTGTCCGTACCGGCCACATCCTTGACCCCAGCTCACAATTCCAGCCTGAAACCATTTTCCAGATAGTTCTTCACAAACCAGTGGCCCTCCAGAGTCACCCTGCAGAGAACAAGAAAAAGATGCAACTCCATCAAAGGATCCTGAAACAAGGTTTCTGAAACTTCTGCTGTTCGTTTGAAGCTATTAATGTAAGATGGATGGGATTCACGTGCAGGCAGAGGGGATTAGTTTAATCCTCATGTTCATGCCTCATGTTCAGCACAGATAACGGCCTGTTCCTGTGATGTGGCGTACTGTTCTATGTTACCATGAAATTCAATGGGCATTCAGAAGAAGGAAACACAAGAAACTGTAGATGCAGGTTTACAAAAAAAGGCACAAGGTGCTGGAGTAACTCATGGGTCTAGCAGCATCACAAGAGAACATCGATAGGTGACATTTCAGATTGGGACCCTTCTTCAGTATTCAGAAGAACTTTTAATTAAAGAATTGTGAGCATGTAGTGCTGGCTATCACAAGTACTTGAAGTGAATTGTACCCATATTTAAGCGGCAAATCTGGAAATAGAGGGCTACATTGATCAATTTAGATGAGAAATTATAGAGTCACAGAGCTGTACAGTATGGAAACAGACTCTTCAGACCACCATGTTTATGGCAACTGAGTTGGCACATTGGGCTAGTTTCATTTGGCTGCATTTGGCCCATAGCCCTCTAAACTCTTCCTATCCATGGCAAAAGATCAAGTAAAGTAAAAATGCTAACGTGGACTGGTTGAGCCAAATGGTTACTTCCCTATAATATCATCATGGTAACCTCAAATAAAAATCACTTTAAAATGGACTTAATAATTTATTAAACTTACAATTTGTACTTATCACGCAGAGTTGGGTTTATATTTTCAGATGTCACTGCTCAGTATTCACGAGCAATCAAATCTTAGACTTAGAATTTAAAAATTAGCACCAGATGCAGGGCATTTGGCCAAATTGAACTAGCCCATTATGTCAATTTGGTCAGTTTGGAAAAGGTGGGCCGAAGGGCCTGTTTGCTGCTGTACAGCTCTGAGACTGTGTTTAACTCCCTAGAATGCTCTTCCCTTTAACATGATCAATGTAGTCCACCACCTCAACACGAGTTTCTTGTCCTATATCATGTGTCTTGATCCCTCTAATATCCAGAAGGTTATTGATCGCTGAGTCTTTTCAATACCTGACCCTCCACAGCACTTCAAGTGAGGATTCCTAGTGATTCATTGCCCTGTGAACAAAGACATTTCTCCACCTAAGGGCAGCACAGTGGCAGAGTTGTTGCCAAACAGCGCCAGAGATCTGGGTTTTATCCTGACTACTGGTGCTGTCTGTACGGAGTTTGCATGTTCTCCCTGTGACCAAGTGGGGTTCCTCCGGGTGCTCCGGTTTCTTCCCACAAAAAAACATTTGTGCAGGCTTGTAGGTTAATTGGCTTCTGTAAATTGCTCTTAATGTGTCGGATAGAACTGGTGTATGGGTGATCATTGATTGGCGCAGACTTAGTGGGCCGAAGAGCTATTTCCATGCTGAACTAAACTAAACACCTTTCTTAATGACCTACTCATTATAAGAATGTTATCCCTGGTTCAAGATTCTGCAGCAAGTGGAAAGACCTCCCCCATGTCTACACAGTTGAAGCTTTCATGAATGTTTCACTGAGATCAGTTTTTTTCCAAACATCTAGAGGACAGAGGTCCACCCTACTCATAAAACAGACCCAATATCCCAGCAATCTGGCTGCACTCAGTTGTGGGGTCTCACCAAGGCCCTATATATCTGTAGTAAGATATCCTTACCCTTATACACAAAGCCTCTTGTAATTTCTTTGAGTTGACAGCTGCAGGAGGTATTTCTAAATACTTGGTTGTGTAAATGGGGAACTGTATGCAGAACAGCTATGAGGTAAAAAAAGGTTAACTCCCGTTTCCTGGTAATATCTTCTTTGGTCTAATTTGACAGCTTCCTTCCTAAGTTTCCCAGTGTCATATTCTTGCCAACACCACGAATATGTTCAATAATCAGGGGAAAAAATTAATTGCCTTGTTTTCTTTCTTCAGTTAAGCCAGGAAGGCCGGTCACAGGTCAGGCAAAAAAAGATTTCTTAAATATATCCAATATTGTATAATATATCAAAAATGACATAATTGCACGATACACTTATAGAATAATGAATTTTGGATGATTGATTCAATGGCACCGTTCTGTTCATGTTTAATGTTTATAAACGGTCCTGATTAATGTCTTTGGTTGCACAACGGTTGCACAACGGACTTTTGCACTTGTATCGTGGTTATTCATTTATCGTTTTTTTGTTTATTATACATGTGTTTATAGGCTTGTTAAGCTGCTTCAATTAAGAATTTAATTATTAGCACATATGCTATCTAAACATTCTTGACTCTTTGATGTGAAAGATGTCCTAAAATACATCTGGCCCAGTACCAAGCAAGCTCTGTTCAATATCCTGAAATGCATCTTGGGATGTTTTGCAACATTAAAGCTAATAGATTTTCACTGTTTTTTACAGTAGATTTCGTTTTAGGGATACAGTGCGGAAACAGGCCCTTCGGTCCACCGAGTCCACACCGACTAGCAATCCCCGCACATTAACACAAGTATACACACAGTAAGGACAATTTACACTTATACCAAGTATACAAACCCAAGCCAATTAACCTACAAACCTGTACATCTTTGGAGTGTGGAAGGAAACAGAAGATCACGTAGAAAACCCACGTGGTCAGGGGGAGAACGCACAAACTCCGTACAGACAGCACCTGTAGTCGGGATTGAACACGGGTCTCTGGCGCCACAGGCGCTGTAAGGCAGCAACTCTACCACTGCACGACTATGTGCCCTATGTTGTTAGAAGATTGTGGACAGTACAATTGGCAACTGTATCCATCATTATGAACACATCCTTTACATACCTCACATGCATCAACTTCACCAGTGAGGTATCCTGCACACATCATTCGTGACGTTAGTATATTTCCCATAAAGTTATTGCATGTTGTTTGATTAATGATTCTAACTTCACCTTTTTGAAGGATTAAAGGGAGATGACCTGCAAAACAAAAAACATGTATTTTTCCTCAGCAGCAGTCAAAAACCATCCTTTTCAAATGTGGACATCTTCCAGTAATGGTCTACATATACAATGTACAATTTATAATATATAATTTTATAGATCACTACTGTACTTGTTGATCCTGATGCCTAATGTAGGGCAATCTCTTACCTTGCCAGAGATGCGATTGTTTCCGGATTGTAACTCCGGTCGCCCTGCGGCCTAACATCGTGGAGCTGGAGGCCTTGCGTACGACTAATCTTGAGCCCCTGTAGGCGCGTGAACTTTACATCTGAGCCGATTCCTTGCCTAAGATCGACGCTCCAACCGCGACCTGCGGACTTAACATCAAGGAGCTCGCAGTCTCCGGTGGAGACCGGTCAGGAGCTCCAAGCTGCACGAGGTTCGACTGGTCCCGACCCGGGGTAGATCGCCGGCGCGGAGGAGCCGAGATTCCCCCCCCCCCTCCTGGATGCTGGAGCTTGATCACCCCGACGAGGAAGGATACTTGGCTAATAAAGTATTAGTGTGATTGTGAGATATTTAGTATTCATTACCTGTGCAAAGCCACAATGATATTTATCTCTTATCCAGTGTTTTTTGTGACGTTATGTACCAGTGCAGTGTACTGCCACCTCTAAATTCTTAAGATTTTCTTTGTTTTTAGGATTACACAAAGATCACTGAAGTTTAAAAAATAAAATTGATTAATTAAATCAGGTGTTCATGTCCTTAAACAGCTTAAGCAGATTATAGATGATGATCCATAATAGACACCAACAGCAAGGAATGATATGTGCTTTGGCACCCATCTACAAAAAAAGTCCTAGTCTTACTGCTTAAAACTATCTTAGAACCAACATCCAACTGTGTCAATTAATTCTCAATAAAAACAAAATCTGTTTTCAAGCGGGCAAATGGGTCGAGCTGAGTAGGGCATCTTGGTCAGCATGGACGTTGCACCAAAGGGCCTGTTTCCGAGCGGTAAGACTATCATTCTGCATCAGAATGGTATCCAATGGTAGCATCGGGGCCATGAAACAAACAATAGTAGAGATGGCCTGTATAGAGTAGATGTGGGGAAGATGTTTTCATTAGTTGGGGAATCTAGATCCAGAGGGCACATCCTCAGAATAAAAGGACATAACTTTAGAATGTTGAGGAGACATTTCTTTAGCCAGAGGGTGGTGAATCTGTGGAACTCATTGGCACAGATGGTGGTGGACACTGAGCCATTGGGTATTTTTAAAGCGGAGATTGATAGGTTCTTGATTAGTAAGGGCATCAAAGGTTACGGGGAGTAGGCTGGAGAATGGGGTTCAGTGGGAAAAATAGATCAGCCTTAATTGCATGGTGGAGAAGACTCGATGGGCTGAATGGCCTAATTCTGCTGCTTGGTCTCATGATGATCTTATGATGGTCTGGGAGGAAGGACTCCACTCAAAGAACACCAAATCCACTGCCTATCCAACTGCCCTTGTACAGGTACAAGCACAACAACCTTTCTTCAGGCTCTTACTGGCTTTTAAACCCAGATGTTATTGGCATCACTTCAGCAGTGTAAAGATACAATATGTCTCAACCTCTCTAATTTTTTATTGCAGCAGATGGATTACCATTGACTTTGTTTTTCATTGGTTTCATTGGAACTCCCCTAATTTGGTTTAACTGGTCAATCAAGTTTCTAAATTCAGGTTGAAAAGCATTTGGAAATTCAGAACGCTCCTCATGGATGGAAAGGAAGGTATTTGAGCAGCCTATCCACAGACACTCCAGAAGTAGCACAAGAGTGGAAGAGTGAGGAAAGGAAAAGTATTGTATGTACACAGTGGGAATGATGTCATTTTGTGACTTTTCTAATGTTTAATTCAGGTGCATTATTTTTATTCTTTAACATCACTTTACTTTCTGGGCTTGCCTGTTGTTGGGTCAAGTCATGTGTAGGAAGGAACTGCATCTGCTGGTTTACACCAAAGATATGGGTGATCAAGATACGTGAGATATGGAAGGGTACAAAGAGATGTAAGGCGTGAAAAGGACGGATGAAAGCAGACGTGTTTGATGTTCATCATGTTCGATGAAACCAGATCTTTGAGTCAAGAATGTTAGTTGAATGTTAAATTTAAGCGTCTACTCACACCTTCTGTTTTTTAATCTCTGGCTTTTGTCCAACAATCTGCCTATCAAAACCCCCATCTACTACCTGCCATGCTTTGGCCTGCCCCTCATCTCTTCCAGGTTTCTTTCCCCTTCCCCACACCACGCCATCAGTCTGAACAAGGGTCCCAATCCGAAACGTCACCTATCCATGTTCTGTAGAGATGCTGTCTGACCCACTGAATTACTCCAGCACTTTGTGTCTTTTTTTTTGTAAACTGGATCCCACAGTTCCTTGTTTCTATGTGTTGGGGTTGACAAGGAAAGAGAGGCCATTGCTTGTGCTTTGCTGTTGGTTCAGTGAGGGTAATGTTCTGCCTCCACTTTGGACTCACAGTCATCCAAGGAGAACCCAGGCTTCATGTCTTGTTCTTCCAGCCAGTCTACATCCTCACTGCCATGCAAAGCTTGGCCAAGTGTAGACACCACAGCGCTGCCTTTGTGCAGCTAGTGGATGGCAAAGGGACCCCATTATTGGTATTGGTTTATTATTGGCACGTGTGAAAAGCTTTGCATGCATGCTATCCAGCCATTACATTCTATAGCTGAGTATAACAAGTCTGAAGAAGGGTCTCGACCTGAAACATCACCCATTCCTTCTCTCCAGAGATGCTGCCTGACCTACTGAGTTACTCCAGCATTTTGTGATACCTTTGACAAGTACAACAGGTAGTGCAAAGAGAAAAATAACAGAATATGTGCAGTGCAGGGCAGAATATGGTGTTATTTCATTTAGCATTATAAAGTGCAAGGTCCACAATGAGGTAGGTTGGAAGATGGAGCTAAACCTTAGCTTATGGGAGTAAAGTTCAGTAGCTTGATAATTGTGTGAAACGATTGATCACACCAGCTTTTACAATGATTATTTTATATGTAAATGTCATCGGAACACAATTGATATTATAAATAATATGTAACAAAAGTGATCTCTTGGAATTAGTTTGAAGTATAACTAACTTACCGCCTTCTTGTAGTAAGCCCCAGCCAGTGACATAACATCTCTGGTTTGCTGGGAAGACGTGCAATGGTGAAGGAAGACACACGGGCTGGATGAAACTGGTGTACCTAACAGGAGACGAAAGTTCAAGCAATGCAATGTCATAATCCATCGTGACGTTGTCAAATTGTTCATGGATTATCAGCCGTTTTATGAGTCGCCTTTCCACGTCCTCGTCAGTAAAGCCGAGCGAGTGTGCTCCAATGTACACTCTCCACAACTGTCGGTCAGAGTACCTGCCAGGGAAAACAACATGCTCACAGTATCTTCAATGCAATAAGATCCCTGGGCAACACTGAAGCGTGACTAGATACAGTATCTTCCATTTTTATAAATGTTAATATTTAATGTGTTTTGTGATAATATTAGGACATTTAGCACAAAATATGGAAGGAAAAATACATCTGGTTCATTCTAAACCATGGTTCAATTTCAAGTAGCATATTGGTGGTTGTTCAAGACACTGGTGAGGCCATACCTGGAGTATTATGTTCATTTTTGGTCACCCTGCTACAGCAAAGATGCCATTAAGCTGGAAAGGGTGCAGAGAAGATTTACATGGAGAGGTTGGGCAGGCTAGGACTTTATTCCTTGGAGCGCAGGAGGATGAGGGGTGATCCTATTGAGTTGTATAAAATCATGAGGGAAATAGGGTGAATGCAGTGTTTTACCCCAGATAGGTGCATCAAAAACTAGAGGGCATCGGTTTAAGGTGAAAGGAGAAAGATTTAATAGGAATCTGAGGAGCAACATTTTCATACAGATGTTGGGTATCTGGAAGTAATTGAGGCTTGTACTATAACAATATTTAAAAGCCACTTGGACAGGTATATGGAGAAGAAAGATTTAGTGGTAAAATGGGATTAGTTTAGATGGGGCATGTTGGTTGGGTTGGTCCGTGCTTTATAACTCTTGACTCCCTGACAGAGTTAGGACCCTGTGGAGTAGACATTATCGTGCCTGGATTTAGCAATCAGATGCTTAGTGCAATTAAATCTTTCCCCTCTCATCTCAAAGTCCTGGCAACATGCTGGTAAATCTTCACTGCATTCTTCCCAGCTAAATAATATCTTTCCTAAAGTAAGGCGACTATAAATGAACACAATACTCCAAATGCGGCTTCACCAACATAAGTTCATGTCATCGGAGCAGATGTAGGCCTTCTCTGCCATTCAATTATGGCTGATCAATCATTCATCAACCCCATACTCCTTCCTTCTCTCCGTAACCTTTGACACCCGTACTAATCAAGAATTTGTCAATATTTGCCTTAAAAATATCCAATGACTTGGTCTCCACAGCCGTCTGTGGCCATGAATTTCACAGATTCACCGCACTAAAGAAATTCCTCCTCATCTCCTTATTAAAGGTACGTCCTCTTATTCTGAGGCTAAGCTCTCTGGTTCTAGACCCTTCCCACTAATGGAAACATTCTCTCCATCCACTATGTCCAGGCCTTTCACTATTCGGTAAGTTTTCAGAATGCAGTACAGGCCTAGTGCCGTCAAATGTTCATCTTACATTAACCCAATCATCCTCAGGATCATTCTCTCAACTTCCTCCAATGCCAGCACATCTTTCCTCAGATATGGGGGCCCAAAACTGCTCACATTACTCCAAATGTGGTCTGATAAATGTTTTATAAAACCTCAGCATTACATCCCGATTTATATATTCTAGTCCTCTCGAAATAAATGTTAACATTGCATTTGCCTTCCTTACAACCAATTCAACTTGCAAATTAATTGGGAATCCTGCATCAGCAAGTCCCATGCACGTCCGATTTCTGAATCCTCTCCTCTTTTAGAAAGTAGTCTACACTATTCCTATTACCAAAGTGCTTTACTGCATGTTACCACACTGTATTCCATCTGCCACCCCTCTGCCCACTCTCCCAACCTGTCCAAGATCTTCTGCAGAGTCCCTGCTTTCTCTACACTACCTGCCCCTTCATCTATCTTCGAATCATCTACAAAGTTGGTCACAAAGCCTTCAATTCCCTCATCCAAATCATTGATACAAACGTGAAGAGTAGTTGCCCCAGCACCGACCCTTGCCGAACACCACTATTCACTGGCAGCCAACCACAAAATGTCTCCTTTAGTTCCACTCTGTCTTCTGCCATTCAGCCAACCTTCTATCCATGCTGGCATCATGCCTCTGATCCCATGGGCTCTCATCATGTTTAGCAGCCTCACATGCAGCACTTTATCAAAGGCCTTCTGAAAATCCAGGTAAACCACATCCACTGACTCTCCTTTGTCTATCCTGCTATTAACCTCCTCAAAGAATTCCAACAGATTTGTCAGGTAAGATCTCCCCTCCACAAAACCTACTTTATCACGTGGCCTACTTTATCACGTGGCCTACTTTATCACGTGGCCTACTTTATCACGTGGCCTACTTTATCACGTGGCCTACTTTATCACGTGGCCTACTTTATCACCTGCTTTTTAATACTCGGAAACCTCATCCTTTATAATGGACTCTAAAATATTACCAACCACTGAAGTCAGGCTAACCGGCTATAATTTCCCCTCTCTGGCTTCGCTCCCTGCTTGAACAGCTGAGTAACACTTGCAATTATCCAGTCCTCTGGAACCATTCCTGACTCTAGTGATTCTTTCAAGATCAACACTAATGCCTCCACACTCTCTAAAACCATCTTTTTCAGAATATCTTGCATAACTGAAACATAACACCCCAACTTCACTCCAGCTCTGTGTAATGTTCACACAAAGTGCTTAAACCATTCACATGATGAATGGGGCAATCCATCACACTGATCTGCAGGTCACCAAGGACACCACTTTGTAGATTTAAGTTTTAGTTTTTTTAGTTTAATTTATTCTCATGTTGCATGCTATCCAGTCAGTGAAAAGATTATACATAATTACAATCAAGCAGTCCACAGTGTGCAGATACATGATAAAGGGAATAATGTTTAGTGCAAGATAAAGTCCAGTAAAGTCGATTAAAGATGGTCCGAGGGTCTCCAAAGAGGTAGATGGTAGTTCAGGACTGCACTTTAGTTGTTGATAGGGTGGTTCAGTTGCCTGATAACAGCTTGGAAGAAACTGTCCCTGAATCTGAAGGTATGCATTTTCACACTTCTGTACCTCTTGCCTGATGGGAGAGGGGTGAAACTCATCCTTGATTATGCTGGTGATCTTGCCGAGGCAGCGTGAAGTGTAGATGGAGTCAATGGAAGGGAGGTTGCAGTAAACAAAATGTAAGCAATAATGAACCAAATTCTTCACCCACTTCTTGTACGTAAATACTCATTCCCCTTATATACTGACCACTAGATGGCAGAGTTATCCATAACAGAGAAAGAAAACGAGGGAGACGCAAGGAACAGCAGATGCTGGTTTACAAAAAAATCACAAAGTGCTGGAGTAACTCAGTGGGCCAAGAAGCATCTGTGGAGAACATGGATATGTAACGTTTTGGGTTAATACCCATCTTCAGACTGAGAGTGTGTAGGAAGGAACTGCAGATGCTGGTTTACACCAAAAATAGACACAAAATGCTGGAGTAACTCAGCGAGACAGGTAGCATCTCTGGAGAGAAGGAATGGGTCGCCAAAGATAGACACCAAATGCTGGAGTAATTCAGCGGGACTGAGAGTGGTGGGGGGAGCGAAGGCTGGAAGAGAGGCGGGGCAGGACAAAGCCTGGTAGGTTATAGGTGGATACAGGTGAGGGGATCGGGGGGTTTGATAGGCAGATGATTGGACAAAGGGCAAAGATGAAAAGACAAAAAGTGTGAGACAAGGAGGTAAGGATAGATGAATTGCAAAATGTGAAGAGAGAGTAAGGAATGTAGGGGAAGGAAATGGGTGAGAGGAAGGAGAAACACGGGAAGGGATGGTTAGTTACGTATATTGGAGAATTCAATTTTTGTGTCATTAGGTTTAAGCTAATTTAGTGTTTGATTGCCTCAAACTAAATATTGGATTATGCAGCACATAATAATGTGGCTACTTCTAATCAGATGTATTTAGTATTTACTATTAGACAATAGATAATAGGCAATAGACAATAGGTACAGGAGTAGACCATTCAGCCCTTCGAGCCAGCACCACCATTCAATGTGATCATGGCTCATCATTCTCAATCAGTACCCCGTTCCTGCCTTCTCCCCATACCCCCTGACTCCGCTATCCTTAAGAGCTCTATCTAGCTCTCTCTTGAATGCATTCAGAGAATTGGCCTCCACTGCCTTCTGAGGCAGAGAATTCCACAGATTTACAACTCTCTGACTGAAAAAGGTTTTCCTCATCTCCGTTCTAAATGGCCTACCCCTTATTCTTAAACTGTGGCCCCTGGTTCTGGACTCCCCCAACATTGAACAAATGCCAATATTCCATTAAACAGCAGCACAGATTTTTCTTTCCCTGGCACCTCACTCACCTGTACGACTCCGCATCTTGGAAACAGTGAGAGGCAGACAGAAGCCACCAATTATTTATCAACGTGGCTCCACATGTATGGCCCAATGTGCCAAAGTGGAGACTGATTTGCCAGGGCCATTCTCCAATCAATGCATCGTTACCATTGACGATCCGACTTTTTATGGACGGTTGGCTTCCACACTCTACATGAAAAAAGGAAGACAGCTCTTCGTTAGAGGCTGACTCTGATTCTGCCGGAGTCAGGCTGATCAAAGGAAAAACATCTCTCAGATGTCCAACTGTACATACGTTTGCCCTCCTGCAAATGAGCTCAATTACAAACAGTTTGAATGAATTGATAGACTGTATTAAAAAGCAGAACATTTTCACTTAATAAGCCACATATTTTTTAATATAAAATGCAGGTGTGTTGCATTTTGAATGGTACCAGTGTAGGAATATTCAATGCAGAAACATTCCATTAATCTCGTGCCCTCAGATAGTGGGCCAGCTGTTTTTCCAGACAATAGTTTGATAGCTTTTTAATACCACTTGCAAAGCATACATCTCCCAGTGTGCTTCTGACAAATCCTGATGTCCTGATGCAAGGTCCCAACCCAAAGTGACGACTAGCCCTTTGCCTCCACAGATGCTGCTCGACCTGGTGAGTATCTCCAGCAGTTTGCTTTTTGCTCCAGATTCCAGCATTTGCAGTCTTTTGTATCACCATGTTTCGGTTCATTTTGATACATGCAATACTCCTCATTAGGGTGTTGATTTCTAACATTCGACTGTGTGTGCAGTTCTGGTCACCTCATTACGAGAAGGATGTGGAGAGTTCAGCGAAGATGCAGAAGAGGTTCACCAGAATGATGCCTAGATTTGGTGGTATTAATATAAAAAGAGTTTGGACAAATGTGCATTGTTTTCACTGGAGTGTCAGAGACTGAGGGGAGACCTGATAGAGATATACAAAACAATAAACACAATAGGTAGCATAGACAGTCAGAATCTTTGTCTCAGGAGGAAAATGTCAAGTGCAACTTTAAAGTGAGAGGTGGGGAAAATTTAAAGGAGATGGGCGAGGAAGGTTTTTTTTTACACACAATGGTGGAATGTGTTCCTAAGGTTGGTGATGGAAGCAGATATGATAAGGGCATTTAAGAGCCTTTTAGATAGGCACATGGACATGCATAGAATGGAATTTTATGTTATCCCACTCTCTCATCCGTTCCTACACACTAGAGGTAATTTACAGAGCCAAACCTACAAACCCACACATATTTGGGCTGTTGGAGGAAAGTGGAGCTCCTGGAGAAAACCCACATGGTCACAGCAACAGTGTGTAATTTCCACACGGATAGCACCCAAGGTCAGGATCGAACCCAGGTCTCTGAAGCAGCGGCACCTCCAGCTGCAGCACTCCCCTGCCCCTCATTGGCCTTATCGAAAAACCATCATGTCCTCAACGGAGAGTAAGAAACTGGCACCAGAAAGGAATAAATTGAAGTCAATGCAAAACTTCACAAACATTTTAGATGTAGAGCAAAACCGTGGTTTTGTTCAAACTGAGGGTGACCTACATACAAACAGCAAACACAATGATCATTGTGTATTCTGTAACTGCGAATCTCACCTGATGAACATGGGCTTGTCAGCAAAAGCATTCCTTTCAGGTACAGATGAGTAATGAAAGACCAGTGTCTCTCAGTCCCTGCTGAAGCTGAGTCATACAGTGACAAACAAACTGGATACTGATCGCAAAGGATAAGCCCAATAGGAAATTAGTTATAGCCAATAGACAATAGACAATAAGTGCAGGAGGATGCCATTCTGCCCTTCAAGCCAGCACCGTCATTCAATGTGTTCATGGCTGATCATTCACAATCAATACCCCGCTCCTGCCTTCTCCCCATACCCCCTGACTCCGCTATCATTAAGAGCTCTATCTAGCTCTCTCTTGAAAGCATCCAGAGAATTGGCCTCCACTGCCTTCTGAGGCAGAGAATTCCACAGATTTACAACTCTGAGTGAAAAAAAAATTCCTCATCTCCGTTCTAAATGGCCTACCCCTTATTCTTAAACTGTGGCCCCTGGTTCTGCACTCCCCCAACATTGGGAACATGTTTCCTGCCTCTAGCATGTCCAATCCCTTAATAATCTTATATGTTTCAATAAGATCCCCTCTCATCCTTCTAAATTCCAGTGTATACAAGTCTAGTCGCTCCAGTCTTTCAACATACGACAGTCCCGCCATTCCGGGAATTAACCTAGTGAACCTACGCTGCACTCCCTCAATAGCAAGAATATCCCTCCTCAAATTTGGAGACCAAAATTGCACACAGTACTCCAGGTGCAGTCTCACTAGGGCCCTGCACAACTGCAGAAGGACCTCTTTGCTCCTATACTCAACTGCTCTTGTCATAAAGGCCAACAAGCTATTAGCTTTTTTCACTACCTGCTGTACCTGCATGCTAACTTTAAGTGACTGATGAACAAAGACATCCAGATCTCTTCGTACTTCCCCATTTCCTAACTTGACACCATTCAGATAATAATCTGCCTTCCTGTTCTTTCCACCAAAGTGGATAACCTCACATTTATCCACATTAAACTGCATCTGCCATGCATCTGCCCACTCACACAACCTGTCCAAGTCACCCTACATCCTCATAGCATCCTCCTCAGTTCACACTGCCACCCAGCTTTGTGCCATCCACAAATTTGCTAATGTTACTTTTAATCCCTTCATCTGTCATTAATGTATATTGTAAATAGCTGCGGTCCCAACACCGAGCCTTGCGGTACCCCACTAGTCACTGCCTGCCATTCTGAAAGGGACCCGTTAATCCCTACTCTTTGTTTCCTGTCTGCCAACCAATTTTCTATCCATGTTAGTACCCTACCTCCAATACCATGTGCTCTAATTTTGCCCACTAGTCTCCTATGTGGGACCTTATCAAAGGCTTTCTGAAAGTCCAGGTACACTACATCCACTGGCTCTCCCTTGTCCATTTTCCTAGTTACATCCTCAAAAAATTCCAGAAGTTTAGTCAAGCATGATTTCCCCTTCGTAAATCCATACTGACTCGGAACGATCCTGTAACTGCTATCCAAATGTTCCGCAATTTCTTCTTTTATAATTGTCTCCAGCATCTTCCCCACCACTGATGTCAGGCTAACTGATCTATAATTTCCCGTTTTCTCTCTCCCTCCTTTCTTAAAAAGTGGGTTAACATTAGTTACCCTCCAATCAACAGGAACCGATCCTGAATCTATAGATCATTGGAAAATGATCACCAATGCGTCCACGATTTCTAGAAGCACTTCCTTAAGTACCCTGGGATGCAGACCATCAGGCCCTGGGGATTTATAAGCCTTCAGTCCCATTAGTCTACCCAACACAACTGCCTAATGTGAATTTCCTTCAGTATCTCAGGGAATTCACTGGATCCCAGGGAAAAATAAGCAATGATCGTCCACCGAATACCGCACTACTGAGAACTAAACGACAGCCTGCATTTTATTATGTGCATGCATTCCTTTCATTGATATGTCACTTTCTGCAAATTCTCCAAAGAAAGACAATAATGTGAGCAGCAAAGAAACACAATGGTTTCTTTCCTCTCTCAACCAATTTGCTTTGAAAGTGTATAAATAAGCCTGATGCTTTTAAAGATATATTTCACATTGAAAACTATAGATAATAGTTCAAAGTTGTAATAAAACAAAGGTACAGTTTTGGGGATGGGGGGGTTAGTTGAATAATTTTGAAATAGCTTTGGCTGGCATGCCAACACACTTGAAGACTGAGAGGGACAATGATGTTCGGGATCATACCAATATCAGTCGGTGATCACAGCAAACCTTCTTTCTCACTTGACTATCTCACTGTTACATCTGCAGAGAACCTCATGGATCCAAATCATTTCCTAAACTTTCAGTTAGCTCCACCTGGCAGTTTAAAACAGGCACCAAAATGCCAGATGCTCCCTGTGACATTGGTACAGATATAAAAGACCTGCCCAGGGCACATGCCTGAAAAGAGTGTAAGGTCTTTGCCAGTGCATTGATACCTCCTTCATTAAACTGATATGCCCTAAACCTAGTTGTATTTCTGGTAACCAGACCCACATGTGGGATGTTACTATTGTCATACAGCACGGAAATAGGCCCTTTGGCCCAACTCGCTCATGCCTACCAAGTGTCACCAGTCGCCCCATGTCAGAAGATGTCAAGCACGGGGGTTCACCTGGAGGGACATACCACAGAAAGGACCCACCAGGAGGACATTTTGAGTGATCACCGATGATGACTTACCACAATAAAGTTCATCACTTAAATCTACACAATCCTGCACACCATCACATTCGGCGTTGGGTTTGACAACACATCTATGGTCAGCACATCTGTAGGTGTTGACAGTACAATTCACATCTAACAAAGGGCACAGAAGGCAGAATAAGCATCAATGGAGACATTGAACAGTAACAGCAGAACTCAAACTAACACATTTACCCGGTAAATAAAACTCCATAAGTTATTAATGATGACAATGCAAATTGGGTTGGCGGTGGAGACAGTCAACAGCCTCAAGTCTCTGGGAGTGCATATCAAGTCAAGTCAAGTTTATTTGTCACATACACATACACGATGTGCAGTGAAATGAAAGTGGCAATGCCTGCGGATTGTGCACAAAAAAGAATTACAGTTACAGCATATAAATAAAGTTAATAAAGTTACTATAGTGTAGACAAAAATTAGTCTCTGGAGTTATAAAAGTTGACAGTCCTGATGGCCTGTGGGAAGAAACTCCGTCTCATCCTCTCCGTTTTCACAGCGTGACAGCGGAGGCGTTTGCCTGATCGTAGCATCTGGAACAGTCCGTTACTGGGGTGGCAGGGGTCCCTCATAATCTTACTTGCTCTGGATCTGCACCTCCTGATGTATAGGTCCTGCAGAGCTGTCCTAGAAACATAGAAACATAGAAAATAGGTGCAGGAGTAGGCCATTCGGCCCTTCGAGCCTGCACCGCCATTCAATATGATCATGGCTGATCATCCAGCTCAGTAGCCTGTACCTGCCTTCTCTCCATACCCCCTGATCCCTTTAGCAAAAAGGGCCACATCTAATGCCCTCTTAAATATAGCCAATGAACTGGCCTCAACTACCTTCTGTGGCAGAGAATTCCACAGACTCACCACTCTGTGTGAAGAAATGTTTTCTCATCTCGGTCCTAAAAGACTTCCCCCTTATCCTTAAGCTGTGACCCATGGTTCTGGACTTCCCCAACATCGGGAACAATCTTCCCGCATCTAGCCTCTCCAACCCCTTAAGAATTTTATATGTTTCTATAAGATCCCCCCTCAGTCTTCTAAATTCCAGCGAGTACAAGCCCAGTCTATCCAGTCTTACCTCATATGAAAGTCCCGCCATCCCTGGGATCAATCTGGTGAACCTTCTCTGTACTCCCTCTAAGGCAAGAACGTCTTTCCTCAGGTTAGGAGACCAAAACTGCACACAATACTCCAGGTGCGGTCTCACCAAGGCCCTGTACAACTGCAGCAGAACCTCCCTGCTCCTAAACTCAAATCCTCTTGCTATGAATGCCAACATACCATTCGCTTTCTTCACTGCCTGCTGCACCTGCATGCTTGCTTTCAATGACTGGTGCACCATGACACCCAGGTCAAGTTGCATCTCCCCTTCTCCCAATCGGTCACCATTCAGGTAATACTCTGCTTTCCTGTTCTTGCCGCCAAAGTGCATAACGTCACATTTATCCACATTATATTGCATCTGCCATGCATTTGCCCACTCGCCTAATCTATCCAAGTCACTCTGCAGCCTCCTATCATCCTCCTCGCAGCTAACACTGCCACCCAGCTTCGTGTCATCCGCAAACTTAGAGATGTTGCATTCAATTCCCTCGTCCAAATCATTAATATACACTGTAAATAACTGGGGTCCCAGCACTGAGCTTTGCGGTACCCCACTAGTCACTGCCTGCCATTCCGAAAAGGACCCGTTTATTCCTACTCTTTGCTTCCTGTCCGCCAACCAATTTTCTATCCACCTCAACACTGAACCCTCAATACCGTGTGCTTTAAGTTTGTACACCAATCTCCTATGTGGGACCTTGTCGAAGGCCTTCTGAAAGTCCAGATATAACACATCGACTGGTTCTCCCTTATCCACTCTACTAGTTACATCCTCGAAAAATTCTATAAGATTTGTCAGACATGATTTGCCTTTGGTAAATCCATGCTGACTTTGTCCGATGATTTCACCACTTTCCAAATGTGATGCTATCACATCTTTAATAACTGACTCTAGCATTTTCTCCACTACCGATGTTAGGCTAACTGGTCTATAATTCCCCGTTTTCTCTCTCCCTCCCTTTTTAAAAAGTGGGGTTACATTAGCTACCCTCCAGTCCTCAGGAACTACTCCAGAATCTAAAGAGTTTTGAAAAATTATCACTAATGCATCCACTATTTCTGAGGCTACTTCCTTAAGCACTCTGGGATGCAGCCTATCTGGCCCTGGGGATTTATCTGCCTTTAATCCATTTAATTTACCTAACACCACTTCCCGACTAACCTGGATTTCCCTCAGTTCCTCCATCTCATTAGACCCCCGGTCCCCCGCTATTTCCAGCAGACGGTTTATGTCTTCCATAGTGAAGACAGAACCAAAGTATTTGTTCAATTGGTCTGCCATCTCCTTGTTCCCTATGATCAATTCACCTGTTTTCTCTTGACATATCTATAAAAGCTTTTGCAGTCAGTTTTTATGTTCCTTGCCAGTTTTCCCTCATAATCTATTTTCCCTTTCCTAATTAAGCCCTTTGTCCTCCTCTGCTGGTCTCTGAATTTCTCCCAGTCCTCTGGTATGCTACTTTTTCTGGCTAATCTGTATGCTTCATCTTTTGTTTTAATACTATCCTTGATTTCCCTTGTTAGCCACGGATGCACTACCTTTCCTGGACCCAGCACATTAATGCCCATCAACACCTCTACTTTCTTAGAAGATTGAGAAGATTTGGTGTTGATAAATATTCTCTTGAACTTCTACAGGTGTACAGAAGAGAACATACTGACTGGATGCATCACGGCCTGGTTCAGTAAGTCAAACGGCCAAGAATAAAGGACACTACAGGGAGTGGTGGACACTATCCAGCCCATCACAGGTACTGACCTCCCAACCATCGAAGGGATCTACAGAAGGTGGATCAAAAAGGCAGCCAACATTAACGACCACATCACCCTGGTCATGCTCTCATTTCACTGTTACCATCGGGAAGAAGGTAAAAGAGCTTGAAAACTGTGACCACTCGGTTCAAAAACAGCAATCATGAAGCTCTTGAACATTGCACAACACTAACCTCAACTGTGAGCTATGGACTGTCTTTGATGGAACTAAGGACTTTGCTTTTTTCACTAGTATTATCATTATTAATTTATTGATTCTTTGTTTATATTATCTATGTATTGCGTTTATCACTGTAAAATTGCAGCGAGTAAGAATTTCATTGTTCCATTGTCAGTACATTTGAGGAAGAATTTCTTTAGCCAGAGGGTGGTGGATCTGTGGAATTCATTGCCATAGAAGGCTGAGGAGGCCAAGTCATTGGAGATTGACAGGTTCTTGATTAGTAAGGATGTCAAAGGTTTCGTGAGAAGGCAGGAGAATGGGTTTGAGAGGGAAAAATAGATCCGCCCTGATTGACACACTCGATGGGCCAAATGGCCTAATTCTACTATTTCTTATGATATGACAATTAAACACTAGACTCTTGACTCTCTTTCTTACCTGTTTTTTCACAATTAGCCTCATCACTGCCATCAAGGCAATCCATATTTCCGTCACATAAGGCAGCAATAGGCAAACAACTATTTTTGTGGCATGCAAAGAATCCAACTGCACAATCTGAAAATGGACCCGAAACAACTTGTTAATGTACAAACTACTGGAGGCCAGCTAAGGAAATTGCATCTGATGCGCTTTGCTTGAACTTACATTTAGTTTCAAGAGATTGTGGCTGAATGTTATTCTTGGCACGGTCTGTTTGTTTTAAAGTGGAAAATGTAGATATTTTTGTACTGTGATCTAATGCCTTTCATAGAGGTGCACAATTACAATATGAAATGAACGGCAAATTCAAGAAGATCAGAAATAAAATGATAATGCTCATTGAATGAGTTCACTCTAAACACGCCTCCCTTCCTCACTACCTGTGTGTCACAGTGGATCATGGAACAGAACAAGATAGACCAGGAATAGCTCACAATGTCTGTGCCAAACATGATGCCAAGATAAACTGATCACATCTGCCTGCACATGAACCATATCCCTCCATCCCCTGCATTTCTATGTGCCTACCTAAAAGCCTCACATCTGTCTCCACCCTTGGCAGTGCGTTCCAGGCACCAACCTCAAAAATAAACTGTCCCCACAAGTCTCCTTTAAACCTCTCTGCTCTCACCTTACAGGTTTCAACAGTCTGGTGGGTTTATGGAACAAGTTTCCAGCAGGGATAGTTGGGGCAGAGACTATAACAGCATTTAAAAGACACTTCAAGGGGTATGGATAGGAAACGTTAAGAAGAATCTGGGCAAATGGTACTAACTTAGATAGGGCACCTTGGATGGCATAGATGAGGTGGGCTGAAGGGCCTGTTTCCGTGCTGTATGACAATAGGTGCAGGAGGAGGCCATTCGGCCCTTCGAGCCAGCACCGCCATTCAATGTGATCATGGCTGATCATTCTCAATCAGTACCCCGTTCCTGCCTTCTCCCCATATCCCCTGACTCCGCTATCCTTAAGAGCTCTATCCAGCTCTCTCTTGAATGCATTCAGAGAATTGGCCTCCAATGCCTTCTGAGGCAGAGAATTCCACAGATTCACAACTCTCTGACTGATTTTTTTTTTCCTTATCTCAGTTCTAAATGGCCTACCCCTTATTCTTAAACTGTGGCCCCTTGTTCTGGACACCCCCAACATCAGGAACATGTTTCCTGCCTCTAACGTGTCCAACCCTTTAATAATCTTATACGTTTCTATGAGATCTCCTCTCATCCTTCTAAATTCCAGTGTGTACAAGCCTAGTCGCTCCAGTCTTTCAACATATGATAGTCCCGCCATTCCGAGAATTAACCTAGTAAACCTACGCTGCACGCCCTCAATAGCAAGAATATCCTTCCTCAAATTTGGAGACCAAAACTGCACACAGTACTCCAGGTGCAGTCTCACTAGGGCCCTGTACAACTGCAGAAGGACCTCTTTGCTCCTATACTCAACTCCTCTTGTTATGAAGGCCAACATTCCATTGGCTTTCTTCACTGCCTGCTGTACCTGCATGCTTCCTTTCAGTGACAGATGCACTAGGACACCCAGATCTCGTTGTACGTCCCCTGTTCCTAACTTGACACCATTCAGATAATACTCTGCATTCCTATTCTTACCTCCAAAGTGGATAACCTCACACTTAAACTGCATCTGCCATGCATCCGCCCACTCACACAACCTGTCCAAGTCACCCTGCAACCTCATAGCATCTTCCTCACAGTTCACACTACCACCCAGCTTTGTACCATCTGCAAATTTGCTAATGGTACTTTTAATCCCTTCATCCAAGTCATTAATGTATATTGTAAATAGCTGCGGTCCCACCACCGAGCCTTGCGGTACCCCACTAGTTACTGCCTGCCATTCTGAAAGGGACCCATTTATCCCCACTCTTTGCTTTCTGTCTGGCAACCAATTTTCTATCCATGTCAGTACCCTACCTTCAATACCATGTGCTCTAATTTTGCCCACTAATCTCCTATGTGGGACCTTGTCAAAGGCTTTCTGAAAGTCAAGGTACACCATATCCACCGGCTCTCCCCTATCAATTTTCCTGGTTACATCCTCAAAGAATTCCAGAAGATTAGTCAAGCATGATTTCCCCTTCGTAAATCCATGCTGACTCGGAACAATCCTGTTACTACTATCCAAATGCTCCGCAATTTCGTCTTTTATAATTGACTCCAGCATCTTCCCCACCACTGATGTCAGACTAACTGGTCTATAATTTCCCGTTTTCTCTCTCCCTCCTTTCTTAAAAAGTGGGACAACATTAGCTACCCTCTAATCCACAGGAACTGATCCTGTATCTATGGAACATTGGAAAATGATCACCAATGCATCCACAATTTCTAGCGCCACCTCCTTAAGTACTCTGGGATGCAGACCATCAGGCCCTAGGGATTTATCAGCCTTCAGTCCCATCAGTCTACCCAACACCATTTCCTGCCTAATGTGGATTTCCTTCAGTTTCTCCGTCACCCTAGGATCTCTGGCCACTAGAACATCTGGGAGATTGCTTGTATCTTCCTTAGTGAAGACAGATCCAAAGTACCGGTTCAACTCGTCTGCCATTTCCTTGTTTCCCATAATAAATTCCCCCGCTTCTGTCTTCAAGAGACCCACATTTACCTTGACTATTTTTTTCCTCTTCACATACCTAAAAAAGCTTTTACTATCCTCCTTTATATTATTGGCTAGTTTACCTTCGTACCTCATCTTTTCTCCCCGTATTGCCTTCTTAGTCATTCCTGTTGCTCTTTAAAAGAGTCCCAATCCTCTGGCTTCCCACTCTTCTTTGCTTTGTTGTACTTCTGCTCTTTTATTTTTATGCTGTCCTTGACTTCCCTTATCAGCCACGGGTGTCTCTTACTCCCCTTGGAATCTTTCCTCCTCTTTGGGATAAATTGATCCTGCAACTTCTGCATTATTCCCAGCAATACCTGCCATTGCTGTTCCACCATCTTCCCTGCAAGGGCCTCCTTCCAGTCAATTCTGGCCAGCTCCTGCCTCATGCCTCTGTAATCCCCTTTGCTATACTGTCTATTGTGTACATGTCTACCCTACCTATCCCAATGGCGAGATGCTGGGCTCAATGGGCAAAGGATTACTGATACACAAAATGTTGGAGTACTCAGCAGGTCAAGCAGCATCTCTGGAGAACATGCATAGGTGACGTTTCAAGTCAGGATCCTTCTTCAGACCAATTGTGGAGGGGGGGGGGGGGAAGGAAAGTTGGACGAGAGGAGGGGTAGGTCAAAGCCTGGCAGGTAATAGGTTGACACAGGCCAGAGGGGGTTTTGGTAGGTAGATGGTTGGACAAAGGTCAGAGATGAAAAGACGGAAGGTGTGAGTCAAATGGATTGAAGAGTTGCAAATTGTGAGGCCAGAATAGGTGTGAGTCCAGATGTGGTACATGGAAGGTGGCGGGGGTGGGGGCGGTAGTTACCAAAAATTGGACAATTTAATATTCATAACGTTGGGTTGTAAGCTACCCATGCGGAATACTGATGAAATATTCAACTTCGCAGAAGAGGAACCTCCTGCTGCCGTACTAACTGCTGCAGCAGAAACTGATTGCATTTATGGCTGTTGTTCTGCCCCAGGCTTTTGAGTTCTTTTAGCACTGTTTTAGCGCCCCTAGTGGTGATTTGTTTGATCAGGAAGTGGGTCTCTTGTGACCTCTTGTGACCTCAAAGCGTGACCTCAAAGCAGCCATTTTCTCCTCAGGCAGTCCAAGAAGCAAACTTGTACATCTGCTGCCATCCTTTCCTTTAAGCTTGTGAAAGCATCATCTGTGAGTTTCTGTGTTATGTAACCCTATATTCTAATTGTATTTGGTGATATTTGTGAGGAGAACGCTTTTGGCAACTTTGTAAGATTTATGCTGTAATTGCTGAAATGTTACATGTGCCTGGATGGTGTGGGACCGAAATGGGTTGAAACAGAAAGTAGGCCGGTCATGAAAACTACGTTGTATTTAAAGTGCATTATTGTAATTTAATATACATTTATAGTAATAATTCAGACATTTTTGGGTTATTTAAAATTCATGTAGTATGTAGCAGCAAGCCATAGCTACCTTGTCATTACACTTGTTCTAACACTATTGAATCGCTTATGTATTTTGTTGTGTTATTCTACAGTTTCACTCTTGATTCATGAATGCACCTACAACAGCATCTTAATAAAAGGCACAACTAAGATGATCCCTGACTGCAATGCTTCAGAACCAGTGTGTTAGAGAATGACAGGCCTTCAACCACACCGTGCGAAAACCACATCCATCTCAAAGAGAAGCCGAGCATCAGAGATGACAAACATGGGTTTCATCATGCCTTCAAAGGTGACTTGACAGGCAAAACAGACAAAGATCACGCTTCACGATCCGTTCCTGCCTTTCAACTTAAGAATATAAATTGGCTTACAGGGCCAGATTTCCTCTACAAGCCATCCACATATCACCTTACCACACAAGCCTCCTTCGAACTGGTAAGTCCAGAGATCGACTCTGAGATTCGCCCTCAGCCCCAAGTTACCACATCTTCCACCAGTGTGAAAGACAGACAACTTGGTTCGGAACACTTTGAGCGTTTCTCCACATGGGACAGTTTGCTGAAGGGAATCGCTTCACTTATCCATGTAGCCCGCTCTTTCAAGTCCTCCGCTGTCAATCGATCACACAGATGCACTGGTTGGCACCAGTCTGAACAACCGCATCCTCAAGAGGAACTAGTTCAAGCCAAGACTGTAGCCATCCTCTCTGTTCAAAGGTCAGTTTTCCCTGAGGAATACAACGTTCTCATGGAAAAGAGAAACATTCCCAAGAATAGTCCTCTGGCTATGTTGAATCCTGTCCTCGATGAGAATGGACTAATAAGAGTTGGCGGTCGTCTGGCACATGCACAACTGAACAGTGAAGAAAGGAATCCTGTTGTCTTACCAGGCCGCCACCACATCTCCACCTTATTGATACGTCACTATCATAACCGAGTCCAGCACCAGGGCTGCCTGTTCACTGAGGGAGCTGTGCGCACTGCGGGATTCTGGCCGATCGGTGGTAAGACATGTGTCAGCAGTGTTCTTCACAAATGCCTCGCATGCAGGAAGCTCCGTGGGAAAAACCAACACCAGGTGATGGCCAACCTACCAGAGGAACGAGTAAGCACATCTCCTCCATTCTCATATGTCGGCCTGGATGTGTTTGGTCCTTTCACAGTCACCGCACGCAGAACTAGAGGAGGGCATGCTCATGGCAAGCGCTGGGCTGTACTTTTCTCTTGTATGAGCACCAGAGCAGTCCATATTGAAGTTATCGAGACGATGGAGACTTCAAGCTGCATTAATGCTCTCCGAAGGTTCTTTGCTATTAGAGGACCTGCAAGACAGTTGCGCTCTGACTGTGGGACAAACTTCATAGGAGGAAGCAAAGAACTGGGATTCCACAAGATGGCGAAGGAACCAGTGGTTCAGGAATACCTGAGGGACCACACTTGCACATGGGAATTCAATCCGCCCCATGCCTCCCACATGGGAGGGGCCTGGGAGCGTATGATAGGGATTGCCCGAAGGATACTGGACTCTATGTCGATGCAGGTCAAGTCACAACCTCTCTCTCATGAGGTTCTCTGCACATTCATGGCAGAAATCTCTGCGATAATCAATGCAAGACCATTGACTCCTGTGTCTACCGACCCAGATTCACCCTTGATATTTACCCCAGCCATGCTACTTACCCAAAAGGTTGGATTACCTCCTCCAATGGGAGTGTTCTCAGAAGGCAACCACTTCAGACAGAAATGGAAATGGGTGCAGAGTCTTGCTGACCAGTTCTGGTATCGCTGGAGGCGTGAATATCTTCCCACTCTGCAGACCCGCCGCAAATGGAAGTCAACACAACCGGAAATTCAGAAGGGAGACCTTGTTCTGATGAGAGACGCTCAAGTAGCGCGCAATGAGTGGCCGATGGCACTTGTCTCCGATGTCTTTAAAAGTCCAGATGAGAAGGTACGCAAGATACAAATCAAGGTTTGCAAGGAAGGATCGTGCAAGACATACCTCAGACCGGTCACGGAAGTCGTACTTCTGTTGTCAAGGAAAGACCAAGATAGCTAACTAGTTATGACATCTTATAGATGCCAGGCGGGGAGTGTTCTGCCCCAGGCTTTTGAGTTCTTTTAGCACTGTTTTAGCGCCCCTAGTGGTGATTTGTTTGATCAGGAAGTGGGTCTCTTGTGACCTCTTGTGACCTCAAAGCGTGACCTCAAAGCAGCCATTTTCTCCTCAGGCAGTCCAAGAAGCAAACTTGTATATCTGCTGCCATCCTTTCCTTTAAGCTTGTGAAAGCATCATCTTTAAGTTTCTGTGTTATGTAACCCTATATTCTAATTGTATTTGGTGATATTTGTGAGGAGAACGCTTTTGGCAACTTTGTAAGATTTATGCTGTAATTGCTGAAATGTTACATGTGCCTGGATGGTGTGGGACCGAAATGGGTTGAAACAGAAAGTAGGCCGGTCATGAAAACTACGTTGTATTTAAAGTGCATTATTGTAATTTAATATACATTTATAGTAATAATTCAGACATTTTTGGGTTATTTAAAATTCATGTAGTATGTAGCAGCAAGCCATAGCTACCTTGTCATTACACTTGTTCTAACACTATTGAATCGCTTATGTATTTTGTTGTGTTATTCTACAGTTTCACTCTTGATTCATGAATTCACCTACAACGGCATCTTAATAAAAGGCACAACTAAGATGATCCCTGACTCTTATGCATTTATTGGGCGGAGTTTGGCTGGCTGTTAAATTGTGTCGCCACATAGATCAAGATCAAGATAGCTTTATTTGTCATCCAAATTGGACGAAATTCCGTCACCCACAGTCCAACAACAAAAGCACCAAAATAGGCATTAAAATTACACAACCCCAAAAACACACAAAAAAAGAAACATCCATCAAAGAAACATCCATCACAGTGAGTCTCCTCCAGTCCTCTCCTCACTGTGATGGAAGGCCACAATGTCTTTTCCCTTCTCCTGCCGTCCTCTCCCGCGGTCAGGTTGTTGTGGTTGCAGGCCGCGCCGGACGGTCCGCAGCGGCCCGAGCCTAAAGCGAGTCGCAGCCGCTCCCGCAGCCTCCGAAGACGGCCGGCTCCGCTGATGATAAGTCCGATCCGGGGCGGGCGAACACGCTGCTGCCGCTGTTGCTGCACGTCGGGGCGGTCGTGGCTCGCGACATTGAAGCCCCCGCCCAGCAGAGAAATATCCCGCGGCCTATTTTAGGCCGCGCCGGACGATGAAATGTCCGCGACCCAAGCCCCGCGATCCGGGGCGGGCGAACACGCTGCCGCTGCCGGAGCTCCCGATGTCGGCATCCACGCGGCCCGAGCCTAAGGCGAGTCGCAGCCGCTCCCGCAGCCTCCGAAGACGGCCGGCTCCGCCGATGGTGAGTCCGATCCGCGGGCTCTGCGAACCAGAGCCCTGGAGGCCGCCAGCTCCAGGAGTTGGGCCGATGGTAGGCCGCAGCAGGAACGGAGACCCGACCCAGAAAACAAAGGTCGGGTCTCCGTTTGGAAGGGACACATATTACAATTTTACAGTTCCCCCCCTCCCCCCCACATACACACATAGTACACAAACACAAAAACACGACATCACATCGACAATTAAGACACAAAAAACAACCAAACACAAAGACAAATGGACCGCAGGTAAGCCGCAGCTGCTAGGGCAGCGCCGCCATTTTGCAAGTATGAGAACAGTACAGCTGTAATGGGATTTTTCTGCTTTTATCTCTTGGCTAGGAAGCCTAAAATATGCAGGATGTTATCTGGGCTTGCGAGCTTGAGTTACAGGGAGAGGTCGGATAGTCTGGGACTTCTTTCTTTGGGGTATTGGAGCCGAGGGGTGACCTTATTGAGGAGTACAAGATCACGAGAGGCATGGATAAAGTTTACAGTGTTTTTCCCCAGGTAGAGAATCTAAAGCTAGGGCGCACAGGCTTAAGGTGAAGGGGAGGTAGGGGGAGATTCAAAAGGGACCTCAGGGACAACCTTTTTTCACTCAGATGGTATGTGGAAGGAGCTTCCAGAGGAAGCTATAGAATTGCATACAATTACTATGTTTAAATGATGTTTGGACAGATATATGCATAGGAAGGATTTAGAGGGCTCTGGGCCAAATGCAGATAAATGAAACTAGCCCAAGTTGGCATGGTCAAGCTGACCCGAAGGATCTGTTTCTGTACTATTTAGCTCTGGGACTCTATTAGTTAAAGTACTTGTTTAAAGTCGTTTAATGTATTTAATATTTATATGTTTTCAAGCATCTATGATCTGCAGAATCAAACTGATGGATAACTCTGCGTTGTTGAAGGGTCTGGGGAGGCTCAGGGGCTGGAGATGCAACTGTGGGACTTGGGGGTCAGGCAGGAAAGCCTGAGGGACAGTGTAATTCAGTCCAATAACTTCAGAAGGAAATATTCCAAATAGTCAACTGATTTTGTTTGAAAAGCAGCCGATCGATTATAATCAATTTAACACCATAACCTTTCCATAATGAAAGAGAGTGTTTCTTACCACAATTGGCTTCATCGCTCATATCTTCACAGTCATCGACTCCATCACAGACCCAAATTAAGGGTTTACACATATCATTCTGGCATTGAAACTGTTCTGATGTGCACACTGGATATAGGCCAAAGAAAGAAATAGTGAAAAAGAATGGAGTTGGTCGAGTGTCTCACTCAGGAGTAGAACTCAATAGACAAACTGAAGACTCCTCGTTTTAAGGAAGATAGATACAGTGTGTGGTGTGGTAGCAGGATTCGCAGATACTTGTAGAATCTGACAGGGACTGCAACAAGAACGCTCCTGTTATGGCCCAAGACTGACAACATCTACCTACTCTCTGGTATTGCACCTCCTGGAATCAGAAGAGCTGTAGCCAGTCATAAAGAACGCCTCAGACAATCAGAGAATGAAAGACACCCCCTACATGACCACCCTTTGCTACCTCAACGTTTGAAATCACGCAGAAGTTTCCTCCCTTCTGTCCATCCCCTGAACTGCAGTGCATCGTCCAGAAGGCTCAAACTCTAGTAAGAGAGACTAGAGAAATCTCTGGACGACATTCACATGGCAATCGATCCCTCCGAGAAATTCCCACTAGGTTCCGACCAACCGTGGATAACCTGGCGCAGTCTCAACAGACTGCGGACAGGCATGGGGAGGGGCAAATCAAACATGCTGAAGTGGGGATAAACTGAAGATGCGGCAGACTGCGAGTGCGGACGGGGCCTCCAGACTATGGAACATCTCCTGAGCTGTGACATGCTGCATGACACGTGCACTGTAAAGGATCTTGCAGAGGTCAACGACGTGGCACTAAAATTTGCTTGCTACTGGCAAACAGCTGTGTGATGACACAAATAAATAAATAATGAAGATAGACACAAAGTGCTGGAGTAACTCAATGAGTCAGGCAGCATCTCTGGAGAAAAAGGATGAGTGACATTTCGAGCCACAACCTTTCTTCAGACTGAAAGTAAAGGGAGGGAACTGGCGGTAGGAAAAGGCCAGAATAAATCAGGGCCGGCAACAGATGACCACGGAAGGATGGAACCTATAATGGCCCATTGTTAGCTGCGGAAGAGGTGATAACAAAGGGATACAAAGATGAAACATAGTCATAGAACTGGAGAACAGTAACAATCACAGAGGGGGATCAGTGAGAGAGGGTCTCATAGAACTACCGTCCGAGAACATCTTCAATGTATACATACCTTAAGGAGATTTTGCAGTGGAGCAGACAAAATGTGTAGAAACGAACTAGTATTAACTCACGGAATATAACCCAACAGGACCAAATGTATATATACAAATGGTTTCTTGATTTTAAACCAAAAATAACAGCGGCACAGACAGGAGATTCTGTGGCCACAAGCAAGACTCCAGGATGGTGTGTTGCCTGCCTGAGGCCAGGGTCAAAGGCCAGCGTCATTCTGAAAGGGGAGGTTGAGTAGTCAGAGGTCATGGTCCATATTGGTACCATGGACATAGGTAGAAAGTGAGATGAGGTCTTGTGAAGAGAATTTGGGGAGTTAAGCAGCAAATTGAAAACCAGGATTTCTAGAACTGTATTCACAGGATAACTCCATGTGCCACAAACCTGCATTTGGATAGGCAGGAACTGATTAGGGATAGGCAGCATGGCTTTGTGTGTGGGAAATCATGTCTCACAAATTTGGTAGAGCTTTTTGAAGGGAGCACCAAGATGATTGGTGAGGAAGTAGTTGAGGAAGGTACAATAACAACATTTAAAAGACATTTGAACATATATGGATAGAAAAGATTCAGCGGGATATGGGACAAACGTAGGCAAATGGGGCTAGCATAGATGAGGAATCTTGGGCGGCATGGACAAGTTGGGCCGAAGGGCCTGTTTCTGTGCTGTACAACACCATGACTCTCACTTACCACAGTTCATCTCATCACTTCCATCTTTACAATGAACCCAACCATCACATTTGTTACTCAGGAGCTCACACCTTCCATCTCCACAAACATGCATTCCTTGGCATTCTGTAACAACATTTATTTGGAGAACAAATTAATCAATGGGGGGGATTATTTATTTTTCATATTTTATTTCATAGCCCTTGTGTGTTGTCGGTACCTCAATCAAAGGGCAGATATGCATACAGGTGTGTGTGGGGGGGGGGGAGGGGTGGGGGGGGAGCGGGAGGGGAGGAGTGGGGGGGGGAGGGAGAGTCGGTGACTGGCAAATGGGCCCTTCACTGGCTCTTCACACTGTCCTGACTCACCTAGAGAGACAGGGCACGTAAGTGAGGATGCTATTCATAGACTATAGCTCCGCCTTCAACACGGTCATCCCCACCAAGCTCATCACCAAACTCCACCAGCTAGGCCTCAGCTCGTCATTATGTGACTGGATCCTGGACTTCCTGCTGGAATGACCGCAGGCAGTGAGAATGGGCCCGCACCTGTCCTCCACTATCACCCTGAGTACCGGCACACCACAGGGCTGTGTTCTGAGCCCCATGCTCTACTCCCTCTTCACACACGATTGTGTTCCTGCATTCGACACCAACACCATTGTCAAGTTTGCAGACGACACAACGGTAATCGGGCTTATCACCAACGGGGATGAAACAAACTATAGAGCGGAGGTGCAGAACCTGGCGGACTGGTGCTCGGATAACAACCTGTCCCTAAATACCACCAAGACCAAGGAGCTGATCATCAACTTCCGTAGGTCACATAACGGGGAATATGCCCCGATCTCTATCAACGGGGACAGTGTGGAGAGAGTGTCCAGCTTCAAGTTTCTGGGCACTCACATTTCGGAGGACCTAACATGGTCCAATAACACTGCTGCACTGGTCAAGAAGGCACAACAAAGACTGTTCTACTTAAGAACACTGAAAAAGTCTGGTCTACCCCAACAGCTGCTGACGACCTTCTACCGCTGCACCATAGAGAGCATCCTAACGCATGGCATCCCTGTGTGGTACCTCAGCTGCACGGAGGCAGAAAGGAAAGCTCTACAGCGGGTAGTCCATAGAGCTCAGAGGGCCATCGGATCACAGCTACCAGACTTGGAGGGCATCTACAACACACGATGCCTCAGAAAAGCCACCAGCATCCACAAAGACTCTTCACACCCCTGCAACAGTCTGTTCGAACTCCTTCCATCGGGCAGACGATACAAGGCCTTCTACGCCCGCACCTCCAGACTCAGGAACAGCTTCATCCCCAGGGCCATAGCTGCTATGAACCGGTCCTGCTGAGCCGGATGGCCACAACGCATAGATCAACTTGCACTTTACCCTGTCTAAAAACTGTTACAATTGTTTCGTTTCGTTGGGTTGCTGTTAATTACTTAAATTATTGCATCGTATGGGAGGCGCATTCCCAATCTCGTTGTACCCCTGGGTACAATGACAATAAAGATATATTGTATTGTATTGTATTGTATTGTATTGTATTGTAAGTGTTAAAAGTTGGTGGCTTTTTCTAATTAAAAGATTTTTAAATTAAAAGATTGGGTGAAATTGAATGAGTTTTATAAAACGTTCATAATTAACCAAGGAGATTGAGTGAATAAAATCTAATTAGTTTCAATCAAGGTCTGTAGATAGACACAAAATGCTGGAGTAACTCAGCGGGACAGTAACAGCTCTGGAGAGAAAGAATGGGTGACATTTCAGATCGAGACCCTTCTTCCGACTGAGAGTCAGGGACAAAGGAAATGGGATATGGAAGGGTACAAAGAACACGTATGGTGTGAAAAGAACAGATCAAAGCAGATGCTGATCAAGAAAATGTTCAATGGTTCATTGATGGATGAGGGGAAGGTGACAACGAGGCATAAAAACAGTAAAATTAATCAGGGGGACAGTGAAACTAGTAGGATATCTAGGTTGGGGGAGGGACAGAGAGAGAGGGAAAGCAAGGATTACTTGAAGTTAGAGTAATCAATACTCTAGAGGAGGTACTTGCCATCTGCAGGGTTGAAACTGTTGTACTCAGCACGAAATCCCAGGTTACTGGAAGACACATCGGAGTGAAACTGGACAGTCAGGGTGTTGGATGCACTGGGAACCACTAAGGTCTTGGAGTGCTCTCCACAGTAACTGGACAAAGAATCAAAACCATCAGACATTTCAAAATCATAAAACCCTTTTTTTAATCTACTATTTGTTATGGATAGGGATACTTTTAGACTCTCTAGTGTTAGATAGTATGGCAAAGTTGCTATGGCATATTATCCTTTGATAATAGGTGTAGGTTTATTATTGTCACATGTACCGAGGTACTGTGAAAAGCTGTGTTTTGCATGCTGTTCAAAGATCAGATAATACTCTACATAAATACAATCAAGTCAAACTCAAGTACAATAGGTGGAGCTTTATATTTTTTATTCATTATGTAATATATTGTGGCGGTCCCTGGTGGTGAGCCTCGCGTGGTGCGGAACCTCGGCTCGGGGGGAGGGGTCACGGAACTTGGAATGGGGAGGAGGGGCAGTGGGTAGTGGAGTTCCAGGAGGAGTTGAACTGGTTGGGGGTTTGTGGAACTGTATGGTGCTTGAGGAATAAAGAAAACTTCGCTTGGCACGTGTCCCGCTTCATTGGCTTTGCTTGACACTCGTGTCCCGCTTAATTGGTGACCCTGACAGTCCGAAATAGGTATTTTGGATCGCAATAATGGATGCCGCCAGCGCTCGGCCCGCCGTTGCCGCCGACCATGCCCAACAAAACACAGTCGCACTTAAGCTGCTGGTCTTATGGACCTCGCAGCCCCAGGTGTGGTTCCAGCAGGCGGAAGCTCAATTCCACATCCGCAGGATTACAGCCGATGACACCCGCTACTTGTATGTCATCGGCGCGCTCGACCAGGAGACGGCCGGTCAGTTGGTGCCTTACCTGCGCGTCCCACCATTGGCCAACAAATACAATGGCCTCAAGGCCCTCAAGGCCCTACACCTCGCGAGTGGCGCGGTTCCTCCACATGGGTGGGGTCGGCGACCATAAGCCATCGGCCCTCATGAGCGAAATGCTCACGCTCATGGATGGCCAACGGCCCTGCCTGCTTTTTGAGTACGACACTTCCGCTATTTTCTGGAGGGCCGGGACTTTACTGCCTTCACTGACCATAAGCCCCTCACCTTTGCATTCGCGAAGGTTTCGGATCCCTGGTCCACTTGGCAGCATCGCCAGCTCAAGGCAATCTCCGAATTCACGACCAACATCCGCCACATTGCAGGCAAATGTAACCTGGTTGCTGACACCCTGTCCCGCCCAGCTAATGAGGCCTCCTCGACGTGGCCCCGGGCATAGAGTATTCTGCCTTGGCTGCAGTGTAGCTGGTGGACGAGGAGATATCAGCCTACCGAACTATGGTTTCTAGTTTGGTGCTGGACAATGTGCCGTTGGGTCCCACCGGCGTTACTGTCCTGTGCGACGTTTCCATGGGGCAGCCACGGCCCATTGTCCCGGCTGCCTGGCGTTGCCGGATTTTCAACGTCATTCATGGGTTGGCCCACCCATCTATCCGTGCGACGGTCGCGATGGTGGCTGCACGTTTCATGTGGCATGGGTTGCGGAAGCAAGTCGGTCGTTGGGCCCGGGAGTGCCCAGTTCACGCCTGAGCTGTGCTACGCAATGGCTCGCCTGTTGGGGACACAGCTTAACCACACAACGGCGTATCATCCCCAGTCTAATTGGGTTTTTTGGGGTTTTTTTGTTTTTAAAATCAAAAATATTTATTCAAATATTAAAATAATATATACAATACAATAAAACCAAAACAGATCCCACCACCAGAATACTATACAAACAAATATACCAATTGAAACTATTATACAATTATATTACAATCCCCACCCAGGATACATCCAATCCCCCGCGGTGCCCAGCGGTCCCGGAAATCCTCCAGGGTGCCCGTGGACAGCGCGTAGTCCCTCTCCAACACCACCCGGGCACGGATGTAACCCCGGAAAAGGGGTAGGCAGCTGGCTCGGGCAGAGCCCACTTCCGCCTGGCGCCATGAGTCGCGGATGGCCAGTTTGGCCAGGCCCAGGAGCAACCCAACAAGGACATCCTCGGCCCTACCCTCTCCCCTACGCACAGGGTGTCCAAAGACGAGGATGGTAGGTAAAAAGTGCAGCCAAAAAGCAAGGAGCAGCCCCTTTAGATATTGGAACAGGGGCTGCAACCTCACACACTCCATGTACACGTGGTACACACTCTTCCAACCCGCAAAAGTGGCAGGCGGCTGGCGAGTCTGAACCGCGCGAGGAATAGGTTGCAGGGGACTCCTCGGTGCAATACCTTCCACCCCAGGTCCCCGATGGAGAGGGACAGAATCCCTGCATAGAGGGACCCCCACCGCGGGGCCCCCCCGCGACCGGAAGGCAACACCGACCGCCACTTAGTGTCCGGACGGTGGACCAGGGCGAGGAAGTGCAGGGTGTGGAAGAGGAGCCAGTACAGGACACACCTCCCTGCGTCTCGGAGGGAGATGAAGGATGTCGAGGAAATGCGGCTCATGTTATGTGGGACCGGCTCCCGGGAAGGATTACGGTGCCTGGGTCCGACGAGTACTTCCGGTTGAGCGGGGGTCTGCTCAGCCGCAGTTACTCCACACGTTTGAGCCCCCCCGACACCCGGCTGGGCGGGACAAGGGCCGGCTGCTCTCACGCCTGGGCCGCCGCCCTCCGCCAGCGGAGGGGGGGCCCGGCTGACAGCAACCAGGTTCCAGACTCTCAGCAAGTCCCTGCATCCCCAGCAGGACAGCACGGCTGACACCCACCATCGGGATCCGCATACCTGCATGAAGGCAGCCAGTCTAATGGGTTGGTGGAGCGGTTCCACCGCCATCTCAAGCCCGCTTTGAAGGCATGCCTCATGGGCCCCGAATGGATGGATGAGTAGCCGTGGGTTTTGCTGGGTAATCGGAACGCCCTGAAGGAGGATTTGGCTTCGTCAGCTGAATTAGTCTATGGCGTCCCGCTCACTGTTCCCGGGGAATTTATTCCAGCCGCTGGTGCTCCCGGGAGTAGCCGTCATCTGTGTTGGTCCGTTTGCAGGAGGTCAGCGCCCTGTCTCCTGTCCCGACGTCTCGCCATGGGGTGGCTCCTGCCCATGTGTCGCCAGCTCTCATGGACTGTTTGTATGTTTTTCTGCGCCTCGACGCCCACAGATCGCCTTTGCAGGGCCCATATAAGGGTTTCATTCGGGTGCTGCAGCATGGGCCTACTACTTTTGGTTTGCACATGGGTGGTCGGCGGGAGACTGTGTCTGTGGCTCGTTTGATGCCTGCCCATTTGGACCTTAGCGAGCCAGTGCAGGTGGCCTAGCCTCGTCGTCGGGGGCGTCCGTCGTCCCGGTTGCTCCCGAATTCGTCCATACCGGGCGTGTCCCCTGTGCGTGGGGACGTATGCACGAGGTCCACCCGCCTCGTTCGTCTTCCCGTTCAGTTCCCTGCCTCTGGTTCTCGGGGGGGGGGATCCTGTGGCGGTCCCTGGTGGTGTGCCGCGCTTGAGGGGGTGGGGTCACGGAACTTGGAATGGGGAAGAGTGGCAGTTGGTAGTGGAGTTCCACGAGGAGTTGAACTGGTTGGGTGTTTGGGGAACTGTGTGGTGCTTGAGAAATAAAGAAAACTTCTCTTGACACGTGTCCCGCTTTATTGGCTTTGCTTGACACTCGTGTCCCGCTTCAATATTAACATTCTGTTAATTGACTGGAAGAAACAAAATTGATCAACTGTAGTGCAATGAATTACATAATCAAAATTGAAATGGCTTGGGAAATAATCTGAAACTTAATATTGTCTTCATTGGTATTCGCTGTCAATTACAATTGATGTGGGCACTTTAAACACCTCTGCAACCATTCCTCATCAATACAACCTATGAGGGCGTCGGAGAACAACGCCGGAGAGTGGGGGCCGCGGAGAATGAAGGGGGGCCTGACTGGGTGGGGGGGGGGGGAGAGGCAATGACAATTAATGTGGAACCGGTGGGGGGGTGGGGGGGGGGGGGAGCCGACTGCTGCCATGCGTGGTGGCATGCAGAAAAAAGGAATGTTCGGTGAACTTTTGTAACTTTGCACCAAAACATGGCTACACTTGTGCACTGACTAGGTGAGGTCTGGTGCATAATTTTTACCAGATTGTGTGCAAAACAAAGCATTTCACTGTACTCAGGTACATGTGACAATAAAGTATAATTGAATCATTAAATCATTGAATCTGGACGTTTGAAGAAGCAGTTCATGTCTCTATCAGGATATTTATTGGAATCAAAAGGCCGACTGTTCAATTCATTCTGGTAGGTAATACCTTAGGCATTCTGCTATAATTATCGAAAATCCACTTGAACTTAAGCAAAAAATATTCCTTTCCGTGCCACAAAAAAAATTGTGCCTTGTACTCCGAGACTGGACTTTTTAAGTTTCCCTAAATATTTACAAAACAATACTGTAGATCTTTACAATAACAAGAACCCCATTTTTCAAAACATGCTGCCAGAGGAAGCTATAGAAGTGGATACAATTATGATTTTTAAAAGACATTTGGACAGATATATGCCAGGGCTGACGGGGATATGGATCAAATGCGGGTAAATGGGACTAGCCCAGTATGCCCTCTTGGTTTCATGCTGGCCAGCTCTAATACTCTGTGACAATATACTGCATTGATTAAAAATTCCATGAGTAACAAAAGCCTAAGTGTCAGGAATAGAATAAGCCCAAGTAAGTCCAATATAGGACTCATCTGCAATTGTTTATAGATCATTAAACATGGAAAATACTTGTCTGCCCACATACCGTACACCATTTATTGAAATCCAGTCCCTCTCACAGTCTGGCTGCACACCTTCCAGCTTTAGAGTTGGAAACTGAATACGGAATTGAAGGTTTGGCTCCGGTACCTAACACAAGGCAGAAAGCACAGGGAGTGAGCACTTAATTAATCTCCACTTCAGCAACTATTGGTCCTCTGCTGAAATGGCATAAAAGTCTCTTTAGCGTGTATTTACATTGACATAAACCAGTTGAATTAATTGGCCTGTTTTATAGTTTATATTGACCTGTTATAGCCAAAGCCTGAGTCTGCAAAAACAAAAAACATAAAAAGTGACATTTGAAGATTTAATAATAAATTTACAAATGTCACTTTTTTTCCAAGCATTAAAAATTGGAGAGCCAGAGAACCTTGGCATTGCAACCTAAAGGATTTGAACACAGAACCACACAGCACGCACAGGCTGTCGCGTGCCTTTTACTGAGGAGTGGCTTCCATCTGACCACTCTGTCATAAAGGCCTGATTGGTGGAGTGCTGCAGATATAGTTGTCCTTCTGGAAGGTTCTCCCATCTTCACAGAGGAACTCTGGAGCTCTGTCAGAGTGACCATCGGGTTCTTAGTCACCTCCCTGACCAAGACCCTTCTCCCCTGATTGCTCAGTTTGGCTGGGCTGCCAGCTCTATGAAGAGTCCTGGTGGTTCCATTTAAGAATGACGGAGGCCACTGTGCTCCTCGGGACCTGCAATGCTGCAGAAATTGTTTTATATCCTTCCCCAGATCTGTGTCTCGACACAGTCCTGTCTCGGAGGTCTATGGACTATTCCTTCGTCTTCATGCCTTGGTTTTTGCTCTGACATGCACTGTCAACTGTGGGACCTGATAGACAGGTGTGTGCCTTTCCAAATTACGTCCAATCAATTTAATTTACCACTGGTTGACCCCAATCAAGTTGTACTGGTTGAGACCCCAATCAAGGTTCAATGGAAACAGGATGAACCTAAGCTCAATTTTGAGTGTCATAGCAAAGGGTTTGAATAGGGCAAATGTGATATTTCAGTTATTTCTTTTTAATTACTCTGCAAAATTTTCTAAACACCTGTTTTCGCTTCTTCATTCTGGGGTATTATGTGCAGATTGATGATTTAAAAAAAAGAATTTAATCAATTTTTAAATAAGGCTGTAACGTAACAAAATGTGGAAAAAGTTGTCTGAATACTTTCTGAATGCACTGTATATCCCTCCATTTCCTGCATATCAATGTGATTATCTCAAAATGTAAACGCCACTATCATATTTGCAGCTTGCACTTTAAAAATGAAATAATCCATCCAAGATATCCAAGTCATTGATATCTTGGATGGGTTATTTCTTTTTTACACAAGGCAAGAATCATGAACATTTTATATGTACTGACCATGGAACAATGAAATTCTTACTTGCAGCAGCATAACAGGCCTGGAAGTGCAATAATCATAGATAACATAATAAACCGAAGAAAATAATAAACTAAAAATCCCAATATTAGTGCAAAGGGCCCGAAGTCCTATGTGCAACCAATACAGTTCATCATTCATAGTTTTGTTGGTATTTTGTAGTGTTTAAGAGCCTGATGGTTATTGGGAACAAGCTAGTCATGGAAGACTATTTAGTGATACGTTTGATTAATGTTTTCTGATCAAACATGGTTATTGAGCCTCCTTATAACTTCACATTAATCAATTCCACCGAGGTCTAGTTTTATTTTATGTGTGTATAATAACTCCATACAAAGAAAATAAGTATTGAAAACAAATCAAAATAAGAATATTTTAAAATTTTGCTTCTGTTCACTTTTTGCCTTTCCCCTCAAGTTTCCAAACGCTTCCTCCTGCCTTTATTTTATTTTTACTTTGTCTTTTGTATCCTCTTTACAGTGCATCTATGTGACAGTATGCACCAGTACGGCTTATTGGCACTTTTACATACTTAAACATTGGATTTACACATTTTTAGAATTTTAATTTTTCTGCTCTTCAATTTTAAATGATCAGTTTTAATACAAAAAGATTACGAAAGTAAAAAAATAATAAAATTATTAATTAGGTTAGGCGGTCAGGGCTTCTCCTCTCCCTTTCTTTAAAAAAATTAAATGAGGGACATTTTTTAATGGAAATCAACAATATGTTCAGATTATGGAGCAAATAGGGTTGTGGCAAACACAGAACATAGATAAATAAGATAGCACAGGAATATGTCCTTCAGCCCACAATGTCTATGCCAAACATGATGCAGAGATAAACTAATCTTCCTCTGCCTCAACGTGATCAATATCCCTCCAATCCCTGCATATCCATGTGCTGTCTAAAAGCCTCTTAAACATCACTATCGTTTCTGCTTTTACCACCATCCCTGGCAGCATGTTCCAGGCACACACCACCCTCTATAAAAGAATAACTTGCCCTGTACATCTCCTTCAAATTTTTCCCCTCTCATCTAAAAGCTATGCCCGCTAGTCTTTGACATTTCCAACGTTAATGAATGTACATACAGAACACAATTACAATGTTAATTTGATTTTAACCAGGCATGAAATTGAAAGAATAGTGGGAACATGTGGGAACTCGAATGAAGATTAATGAAGAACCACAGGCTGCTTCACACTGGAAGCAAACAGCTACATATGGAATATCATCCGCTGGCAATCCTTCATCGGAGAATATCTGCTTAATTTGTACTTACTGTGATTCTCCAGATACAGTTGATGTTTGGAGGGTATCGAAGGGGATAATTTGGAGAGATCAGGGATCCATTATAAGCAGTTATATTTCCACCACAGGCTGTAAAAGAAAAGTATACGAATGAAGAAATGCATTGCAATCCCACTGATCTTGGAGGCATAAACCATTCTGACAGAGTACAGTATATTCATACTTCTAATCAGATGACAAATAAAAGCCTAGTTTATAAAGTCCTCCAGCTGCAAGGAGCTATTTGTGCTCTTCTGAGAACAGCTTCTTCATCATTCCCAAATGTAAAGACTTCATCATGTGTTCAGTTGCTAAATTCTTAATGCTCTGGAATCCCCTCAGGAAACTCTATCCTCATTGTTTCCAAAACAACAAAACCTAAAGGGAAGTTAGGACGCAAATTTTTCAATGTCCTGGGTTTTGGCACAATTGTGATGTGATGGAAGAAAGGAGATGAGATGGAAACTCAGGCATGATCTGGATGAATCGCAAAGAAGGCTCAAAAAACCAAATGACCTATTCCTGCTCTTATTTCTTACAGAAGTCTAGCATATTCAATGAATAATCATTCTCCATTTTAATACCCTTTTAAATTAGTTTTTCATATTTCAATTGTTATATTTTCATATTGTCATATGTCCTGAAAGAGAACAATTAAATTCATACTTACAGCAGCATTACAGGTATGTAAACATAGTACTTAGTAGATTCCATAATAAATAACAAATAAAGGTTCAATAAATTAAAAATATTTACATGAATAGGAAAGGTTTTGAGGGATATGGGCCAAACACTGTTAAATGGGACTAGCTTAAATGGAGCATCTTGACCAGCGTGGACAAGCTGGGCCAAATGGCCATGTAGATTCCATGACTCTAATACGCACATTTCAAAAACGACATCCTATATTGACAAAATATACAATTTTCCAATTGAATAATATTCTTGTATCATTGTTCTATCCATTATGTTTCTTCTTATGCGAGATATCTGATATATATCAGAACACCCTTGAGAGAATTTATGAAGCACATTTTTAAAACCGAACAGGCTAAATCGTTTATCTACACAATTTCTCATTGAATCAAAGTAAAATCTGCTGAAATTATCCAACATGATTGTGGACATTATTCCTTGGAGCGCAGAAAGCTGAAAAGTGATCTATAGAGGTGTATGAGTTCATGATGGGAATAGATAGGGTGAATGCACAGGGTCTTTTTCCCAGGATAGGGGAGTCAAGAACCAGAAGACACTGGTTTAAGCTAAGAGGAGAAAGATTTAATAGAAACCTGAGGGGTAATACTTTCACACAGATGGTGGTGATGGAACTAGCCAGAGCTGGTGGAGTTATGTTCAGAACATAGTTGAGGCAGGTACTATAACAACATGTAAAATACATTTGGACAGGTGCATGGATAGTAAAAGGTTGAGGGGGATATGGGTCAACGCAAGTTTAGATGGGGCATCTATGTCAATATAGACAAGTTGGACCGAAGGGCCTGTTTCTGTTGGAAGGAACTGCAGATGCTGGTTAAAACCAAAGATAGACACAAAAAGGTGGAGTAACTCAGCGGGTCAGGCAGCATCTCTGGAAAAAAGGAAGAGGTGACTTTGGGGTCAAAACCCTTCTTCAGACTGAGAGTCAGGAGAAAGGGAAACGAGAGATATAGAGAGAGATATAGAACAAATGAATAAACAATAAGCAAAAAAGTAACGATGATAATGCGAACAGGCCATTCACTGTTAGCCATGGGTTAGGTGAAAATGAGTTACAGACAACGAGATGACTTTGAAGCTAATAGAACTTGGGTGGGGGAGGGATGGAGAGAGAGGGAATTCAAGGGTAACAGGAAGTTAGAGAAATCAAAGTTATACCGCTGGGGTGTAAGCTGTCCAAGCGAAATATGAGGTGCAGTTCCTCCAATTTGCGTTAGGCCTCACTCTGATAATGGAAGATACCCAGGATAGAAAGGTCAGTGTGGGAATGGGAAAGGGAATTAAAGTGTTTGGCAACCGGGAGATCAGGTAGGTCCAGGCAGACTGAGCGAAGGAGGGAACGGTCTTTGCGAAAGGTGAAAAGCGGTGGAGATGGGAAGATGTGGCTAGTGGTGGGATCCCGTTGGAGGTGGCGAAAATATCGGAGAATTATGTGTTGTATGCAACGGCTGATGGGGTGAAAGGTGAGGACGGGGACCTCTGTCCTTGATGTGACTAGGGGGAAGGGGAGCGAGAGCTGCAGGGTACCGAGGAGACACGTGTGTGGGCCTCATCTATGTTTCTGTGCTGTTTGATGACAACTCTGACTTGTTTACAATATTTCTGTCCAATTTATGCACAACATATTTTCTCATAGTGTTTATATTAATTTAACAAAGTGTTATGGGTTCAAAAGTTTGCATAGAACTTACGTTAGACTATTCCATCAGGACTTGGTTTATCATTACTTTTCACTGGTTACTCGAGTTTCCTACCAATGTGCTGATGTTATTTGTGGATTCTGGCAGGATTTTAATTGCTCTTCTCATACATAGTTTTTAAGTGCAAATGTTTTCAAAGAGGGTGACTTACCTTGTTGTCTTGCACTTGTATGCCAAGGTATTATAAAGTTAAAAAGCTGGATACAATGTAAGGTGAAACTCACTTGTTTTCTTGATGTATAATACCACTGCTTCCAGTAGACTTGCATGTTTGGGTTCCGAAAATAATACTGCCAGCATCACATTTCCCGATGATGTTACAATGAGAGATTGTAAAGTCACATGTTCACCAATGGAGCATATCCTGCCAAGTAAAGATACAGCTGTTGGAAGCACGATGTTCAATTCATACGGTTAAAGTATTGCTCGTCAAAAACAATTACAATTCATTCATTTGGCAAGTTTGCAGTAAAGGTGGCAGACACTCAACATCAATGTATGTGAAAAATGGGCTTCTTTGATAGAGTGTGGAAGCAACTATTAACATTGTGCCACAGAGAGCAATTTCCTCTTCAGCAACCTGGATTCATTCCTGATCTCAGATGCTGTCTGTGTGGAGTTTGCATGTTCTCCCTGTGACTGTGTCTGGTTTCCCTGGGTGCTCCTTACTCCTTCCACTGTTTGCAGTTGGCCTCTGTGATCACATAGGAACGATATGTTCGCTGACTTCCCAGTTGCTTGTTCACTCGTTTGCATGGTGTTGTGTCAGGAATTTCCAGGATTTGGTTATATTTTTTCCCCCCCAAGTAGGTTTCAAGGATAGCCACAAAACAGGTACCCAGTCTTCCTGGAAGCCATTTGCTGAGATGGAGCTCAAAACCGAGTGGTTGTTTCAGTACTCCAGCGCCGGGCAGCTGAGGATGTTGGACCAGAGGTGTCGATATTGGTCTGCCTCTGCTGCCAAAAGGTTTGTCAGATATTGATGTGGCATACAGCGTTGATGTCAGCTCTCCAGAGTATTGAGTTGTCTTTTCCTCTAAGATATACAGGAGGATTGCCTTGCACGTACGAGGGATACGCCACAATCTAAAGAATGTATAGTGCAGTGAGAATGCACTGTGTCTGCAGTTAGGATTGCTTAGGGTCCTACATTATTGTGAAATAGTGAATTATGACTTAATTGTTAACAGATTTTGAATCTGGAGAGGTTAATGAGCAACATACGAAAGGTCAGGTGAGGTTGATAAAGTAAACTTTAATATTTACTTTAATTTCTGCAGAAAAGAATGGGAAACTAGCTGAATCTAGTTTCTGAATAACCTACAGCTAAATAAGCTCACAAGCTAATGCTTTCATAGCATGGTCTGTGAACACAGACTGCACACTGCCAGTAGGTGTTCCCATGTTATATTACACAAAACTTATGTTACACAATATGATTGCATTTGCTTCTACAAAAGATCCTAAAAAGGCACACATTAATTTTGTTGTTGATGCTGAGAAGACATGAGAATTTCAACAAGCCTTACTTAATTTTGATTGCGATGGGTTTCCAGGTTTAGAAAATTCTTCTCAACATCACAATGAGATACATTGATATCACAGCTTTTAAAAACAGCAATGTGAGGAATATCCCTCGAGCTATAGCTGCTCTGAATCGGTCCTGCTGAGAGCCTGCCATGATCTGTCTCTGCCCCTAGGGTCATCTGGCACAACTGACCCCTGCATGAACCTTTTTTTGCACTTTACCTTGTTCCCCCTTTATATTCTTTCCCCCCCCCCCTTTTGTTGTTTTCATTTTTGCCGTGACTTAGACAATAGACAATAGGTGCAGGAGGAGGCCATTCGGCCCTTCGATTCAATGTGATCATGGCTGATCATTCTCAATCAGTACCCCGTTCCTGCTCCCCATACCCCCTGGCTCCGCTATCCTTAAGAGCTCTATCTAGCTCTCTCTTGAATGCATTCAGAGAATTGGCCTCCACTGCCTTCTGAGGCAGAGAATTCCACAGATTTACAACTCTGACTGAAAAAGTTATTCCTCATCTCTGTTCTAAATGGCCTACCCCTTATTCTTAAACTGTGGCCCCTTGTTCTGGACTTCCCCAACATTGGGAACATGTTTCCTGCCTCTAACATGTCCAACCCCTTAATAATCTTATACGTTTCGATAAGATCTCCTCTCATCCTTCTAAATTCCAGTGTATACAAGCCTAGTCGCTCCAGTCTTTCAACATTATTTATATATTTGATAGCATCGATATGGAAGTGACATTCTCAATCTCGTTGTACTTGTACAAAGACAATAAAATATATTGTATTGTATTGTATTGTATTGTAATGAGTTAATGCAGGAACTTTTTTTAACAATTTATGTTGAAAATTACGGGAAAAAAAATTACATGCAATATATGGCGTTGTAGCGAGATAGGGAGGTGAGGAAGGCTTTTGGCAAGCTGGCTATCATCAGTCAGGGTTTGAGAATAGAAATTAGGATGTCACGTAACAGTTGTACAAGATGGTGCTAAGGTCACATTTGGAATACTGTGTCCAGGTTTGCTCATCCTACTATAGGAAAGACTGCAAAAAAGATTTACCAAGATGTTGCCAGCACCTGGAGGCCTGAGCTATAGGGAGAGACGGGGCAGGCTAGGACTTTATTCCTTGAAGCCCAGGAGGCTGAGGAGTAATCATGTAGAGGTGGACAAAATCATTAGGAGAATAGTGTGAATGCACAGAGCATTTTCTCCCAGGATACAGGAATCAAGAACTAGAGGGCAGAGGTTTAAGGTGCGAGGGGAAAAAAAAGAAATTTGTGGGTGGTAAGTATGTGGAATGAGCTGCCAGAGAAGGTAGTTGAGGCAGGTACTATAACAACATTTAAAATACATTTAAACAGTTCATAATGGGAAAAGGTTTAGAGGGATATGGGCAAAACACAGGCAAGTGGGACCAGCTTAAAAGGGGCATTTTCTTTGGCATGGACAAGTTGGGCCAAAGGGCCTGTTTCCACGACTCTAACAGACTTTCTAACTTAAGGCTGTATTAAGATACCTTGAGTAATTTGCAATTATTAACTACATTGCAATTAAGAAAATTTACTTCAGGCAAAGAAAAAAAGCATGGGTTAAAATAAAATCCTGAAGCAAACAGCCACATTACTATGAGAGTTTAAAAAAATTAGTTGGAATCCATTTGTTTAATAAAAAATTGAATTGCTCTGGGTTATAGACAAACTGTTCCAGAACAACTCTTATCACATACTTACATCTTTGCAAAAAGTATTAGCCATCAGCAAAATACATTTTATTTTTTAAATTTTATCTAAAAGAAACTTGCCTTTGCAATATATTATATATATAGCATCTGAACTGCAGAGCACTATACTTTGCATGAAGGAAATAGGTTTTGCAGTTTTTACAAACAATACATTCCAATAAGCAATGTATTTGTTGTTCCATTAGTTTCTCAAAGTGATGTCATCTCCTTCTGATTTCAGTCAAATGTGCCAAATATTGTGGAGCTGTGTTTTTCCGTGCAGGTCCCGCTAAGTTGGACATGCCCATCTGAACACAAAAGTCTTGAACTTGCAACCCAGTCTTAGCGGTGATTTGCAGAGATTAGTTTTACTTGGCATCATGGTCAGCACAGACATTGTTGGGCCGAAGGGCCCGTTCTAGTGCTGCACTGTTCAACGTTCTATAATTTCTCAACTGAACGCTGACAATTCAACCATGGTGTGAAAACCTGCAACAATCTCACATTTGATCGTTGAACCAATTCCATTAAGTTTAAAGTAAATACTTTAATTGTTTCAAAATGCTGGAATGTTTCAAGTATGTTTGCATTATAAATTTTTTGAATTCATTGTTAAATTATTGATTTTTTAATGTCTTTGAATGTTCAGATTCCAATTCTGTCAGAATCACATACTTTTTGATGTTTGTCCCCTGGTTCAACCAACGGAGAGGAGTGGTTTGTATGGCTTGGCAGTATGCCAAAGTTCAGTTGTTTCAAGGGTTCATGGGCCCTAAACCCCACGCTCATGTGAATGCATTAACATGCAACACTGTCACCATGTAAGTTTCATCTTTGAGGATTGCGACAGTCCAGGATTGGAAGTTGATGACTGGGGGAAATATGTGCTCACCACATCAAAGAGTGATTTGCAGAGCAGATTAGTTTAACTTGGCATCATGTTAGGCATGAATGTTGTGGATTGAAGAGCTTGTTCCTCTGCTCTACTGTTCTATGTGCTACGATTTCCCATGTGTAGCTCCCCATTGGCAGCAGATGTTGACCCATTTTCTTTGAGTAACTCTACGACTTGAAATGCCATAGTACAGCCCAAAGTGAACTTTGAGACAAGCAGAAACTGATGACTTGCTCTATTTCTTCCAAGATTAGCTGGAAAACATTGGTTTGATTACAGATCTTCTTACAATTAATATGAATATTTTTCCATGGTTTAGGTTTATTATTACAATCCCTCCAAAAGTCAGAATACTGTCCAATTCACCTCTACCCCACTGAGGGCATTGGACTTTCTCTCTGGAACTGGTGCTTTTCACTGTTCCACGGTACACATGACAATGATAAACTTAAATCTTGTTGTCATGTGTACCGAGGACAGTGAAGAGCTTTGTTTTGCATGCTATCTAATCAAGTCATATAACACTGTACATAAGTACAGTCAAGCCAAACTCAAGTATAATAGGTGCTCAAGTATAAAAGTACTAAGATATGACCAATACCATAGGAGTATAAGCAAGAGGCAGTAGAGGCAGGACCTGCAGAAATAAAAATCTAACTTAAAAACTTAAGTTAATAATTTCCATTTCAGAAGAACGGAAGGCAAGGCAACTAAACACTCATTCTAACGCAGAAGTACTCATGCCTCGTTGTCATGGCTATAAAAAGACAGTTTATGAACTACAACAGTGGCCACTTTTCAAAATAATTTCACTGGCGCTGGAGCACAGTTTGACCCACTGAGATTGTGAAAATATCATGGAAACACAAGTTTCCACCCTCATGAGCAGACCTATAATCGGGAGCAAAGGTTACAGAATATATGTACATCCATTAGGCTGCTGTCTACATAGATACCTAAATATCACCTAAATAATAGTTTAAAGAAGGGTCCCAAAATGAACCATTACCTATCCAAGTTCTCCAGAGATGCTGCCTGACCCACTGAGTTATTCCTGTATTTTGTGTCTTGTTTTGTAAACAAGCATTGGCAGTTCCTTGTATCTAAATATCATTGTTACCTCTGTACATTTGGGAAAATCATGCAATTGAATAATGCTAAAGTAATCTGTTAAATAGGACATATGTTTATTCTGCAGATAATTCCTTCATCAATCGGGAGATAGAAAAGGTACATGAAGAAATGCTCGAGTCAGCAACCAGAGGTCTCCTTGTAAAATATGACATTTGCTGTTTTGGTATTGGTTTATTGTTGCCACATGTTCAGAGATACAGTGAAAACAGTTGTTTTGCACTAGATCCAGACAGATTATGCCCCACACGAGCACAACTGGTAGTGTTAAAAGAGGAAGAAAACTGAGTGCAGATTATAGTATGGCAGCTTCAGAAAAGTACAGTTAAAAATTGCAAGGGCCGTAACCAAGTAGATTGGAAGATCAGGATTCTTCCCAGAAATATGAGGGGTCCTTTCAAGAGTCTGATAACAGCAGGGAAGAAGTGCAGATGGACGCAAAGGAGGGGGAGGCAGGTTTACATGATAGAGCTGGGCTGCATGCACACCTCTCTTGGGATCTGGGCAGAACAGTTGGTAAACCAAGCTGCGATGTATCTGTTTAGGATGCTTTCTACAGTGCATCTGTAGAGTTTGGTTAGAGTTATTGGAGGCTCCTTAGTTTTCTAAGGAATTAGAAGCGTTCTTGGCCATATCATCAATGTGGTTGGACCAGGTCAAATTGTTTGCTCTCGACCATCTCCACCCCCACATCATGACGTAGGCTGGGGCATGTACTCCAGCTCCTGAAGTCGATGACCAGCTCCTTTGTCTTGCTGACATTGAGAAAAGGTTGCTGTCCTGACACCATGTTATTAAGCTCTCTTTCTCCTTCCTGTATTCCGTCTTGCCATTGCTGAGATCCAGCCCTCTACACTGGTGTCATCTTCAAGTTTCCATTCTGGCGGTGACGCTGCAGAATCTCCTTGTACACCTTAATTTATAAATCCTTGGCCTGCAATTAAGGGCAGGTTGGAAAAATATGGATTCACCAAAATGACAAAATGCTTTTTAAGAGGTTTTTTTCTCGACAGGTGGTACTCAAGCAGTCTTGTATACCAACATTGGATACCATTGGAGAAAATATTTCGGGGAAAAATAAAATAATTGACACATTTTGATGCCCGCACTCCTAATCCGACTACCAATGTGCAGATTTTGTGATGAAGCCTTGCTGCCCAGTGACTTACTGCTCCTTACCTTGTGATTAGCTTTCTCTTTGCAGGCACCAGTGAATCATAAAGTGCAATATAATTCATGCTGCAATCACCATTCATAAAATACTTCTTAATCACAATCTGCAGTGAGTGGTTTGCCGGCCCACTTATCTCCCAGCGGCAGGGCAGAGATTGGTTCCACTGGATTCTCATATCAGTCATAGGACATGCTGAAGGGTGAGATAAGATCAAAAGAACTTCATGTAGGAACAAAATTGAGACTCATTGTTCTTTGTTGCAACTGCAAAATCATTTGTAAATACTGTTACTGGAACATGAAGTCTTCTTGTACGTCAGTTGCAAGGAGGGATTAATAAAATGAATCAATTAAGATGATTTTATGGGAGTTTCCAAGCTTCCTGGATGCTAAATATCCTTTGCCCATCCCAAGAAATGAACTATTTTACACTTTGGAAAATTTGAAAAAAATTAACTAATGGGAAGCTGCAAGTTATTATCAGAGGTACAGTTGTTCCTACATGAAGGTTGGTAATGGGTTTTGGTACATTGGCCTTCATCAGTCTGGGTATTAAGTATAGAAGTTGGGATGTTATATTACACTTATACAAGATGGTGGTGACAATTTGGGGTATTGTGTTCAGTTTTGGTCGCCCTGCTATAGGAAGGATGTCATTAAGCTGGAAACAGTGCAGAAAGGATTTACAGGAAGGTTGCCAGGACTTGAGCTACAGGGAGAGGTTGGGCAGGCTAGGACTTTATTTCTTGAAGCGCAGGAGGTGAAGGGGTAATCTTATAAAGGTGTCTAAGATCATGAGGAATTTGAAAACAATTTTTGCAATTAATTTTTTCAAACATATCGTTAGGAAAAATAACCCATGATTACATTTGCAATTTTGTCACCAGTCCACATTTTAATGTGTTATGTTCTCTGCTGTGCTAACAGACAACGTGTTTAACTACATTTTGCTGCTCCCTGATGGCCACAACGCAGGACCTTTGCAGAAACTGATGTGCAAACAATTTAAAAGAATATGTACCTTCTTCCAATGATAGAGAATATGTGTTGTGTTCTGTCTCTGTAACAGAAGCGTCAAAAGTAAAACCATGTTATATTCAAATATTCTAAGTTCCAAAATAAACACTTAAAAAATCAAGAGGACTATTAGTACGATCACTAATATTTTCTAATTATGTTGGGGTTTTGTCAAATGAAATAGCACACAATATACCATTCAGTTGTGAAAACATAGTTCAATGCTCATCTCTGAAAAGTTGGAACTGATTTCTCGTTTTCATAGAAACAAATTAAAATTTAGTTTGTAATTGTTTTAATCATTTCTTTGTTAGTATTCTAACTTTCTGCATTACAGTAAATGTCCACCGAGTAACACTTTGTAAAAGTACGTTTGCAGTATCTGATAAATTTAATAAATCTACCTTCTGCAACTTTCTCACCTGGGAAAAAGAACCAAATGAGAATGGTACATCCCATTAATTAGCATAAACTTCTGTGTTCAATCTTTGCACTTGGCTGATTACAAATGTAGACACAATGATTATCCCCACATGCCCAAGTATATTTATGATAAATAACTTGCATCATGTCTCTAACTTAATATCATAGGAAAAATTCGTACCATAAATGTCAATGGAATTAACATCTATAAGCAAGTTTCCCAGGGACACTGCAGCAGTATTAGTGTCAGTTGTTTTCCTCAATACCTTAATCACATCATCTGCAAGTAGGGACTGCCTGTATTCCAGAAGTCTGGTTGTACCCATATTGAATGCAATCATAAAGTAAGCTATCACACTTCCTTCACTGTGAAAAAGAAATACAGTAAATTTCATTGGAAAAGGCACATTACAAATATCTATACATTACCATCTATTATTCTCAAAGTTCATTCAAAGCAACATTGTTTGTTTACTGGTGGGAAACTACTATTGCACCTGCTCAGATTGAGTATAAACGATCAGTATGTTTTACTACAATGTGCCTTAGAATAGAGTTAGAGTTGTACAGGACGGAAACAGGCCCTTCAACCCATCTTGTTCATGCTGTCCATGTTGGCATACTGGTCTGGCCCCATCTGCCTGCATTCGACCCGCATCCCTCTAAACCCTTACTATCCATATACAGTATCTGTCCAAATCTATGTATTACTAAAACTCAGATCTTGTGCATGTATATATAAATTTGTATGTATTTCCAAGATTGTGATGGAACTACAGCCAAAACGGTAAACGATAGCGCCACAATTTTAGCATCACCTTAATCACCATAGCAGAAGGGAGATGGTCATCCACCCCGACCACTGATCATTCCCCTCCGTCTCCTCGAGCGCCCGCTTCAACCGACAGCGTCGTCGAGTCCCCGCTCCCACCCAGCACACAGCACCATCACCCGAATGCAACCCCCAGCGGGCAGCTTCTTCTCCTCCTCCCGCATCTCCATCAGCGGCCGCTTCAACCGACGGCGTCGTCGACAACGGCCGCTTCAACTGACGGCATCGTCGACGACTCCACCGTCGACGACTCCACAAAAATGGAGGCCGCTCTCCTTCTCCTCCTCCTCCCATTCTGCCATCTTGTGCGCGCTTCCCACTGCCGCGCTGCCCAGCTCCCGCCGCCGCGCTGCCCGCCGGCAAGTGTTGGCTCAGCTCCCGCTGGGCCCCAGCCGCTGCCGCTCGCCGCCAATCAGCGCTGCACGCATGGGGCACTGGTAAGTGGCTTTCGCCGCCAACGGGTTTACGGAGGGGAGGGCGATGGAGGGAGGAGAGGGGGTTGGGGGAGGAGAGAGGGTTGGGGGAGGAGAGGGGGTATGGGTGGAGGAGAGAGGGATGGGGGAAATGGAGGGGGAGGGGTGGGCCCGAGTTCAGTGACATCCTCTCCCCTTCCCTGACCCCCCCTCTACGAGGAATGGGCCCAACGGGTCCACAGTCTAATATCTTTTAAAAGTCACAATTGTATCCGCTTCTATGACTTCCTCTGGCTGCTCATTCCACATACAAACTACCCTCTAAGTGAAATAGTTGCACCCGAGGTCCCTCTCTCCCCTCTCACTTTCAGCCTATGTCCTCTAGTTTTAGAACCCTCTACCCTGGGAAAAAAGACTGAGTATACACTTTGTCCATGCCCTCCGTGATCACGTTTTGGGACAGGAATCAGAGATTTCACAATACAAAGCAATTCCAAAATGATGCTTAGCCATCTGTCCTCATTGATTTTATTCAAAATGGTCTTCCATGGCTTGGATAATTAGTGAAACTCCACAAACTTTTAAAATGCTCCTGTCTGCTTGTTGTCCTGCACTGTCTCATGCAGTCATCTTCGCTTTCCTCACGGACATGTTGATCCTGCACTACATCAGACTTTGGGAAGAAGGCACTTGCCTCTAATTGCTATGACTGAGCATCATGAGCTGAAGTACCAGGCACCCATGATATTCCCCTCCTGCTGTTTGATTCTAGTGAAGTCAACAGAAACTAATATTAGAAATAGTGCAATGGGGCCCAACAAAAGTACATGTCATGTAGGTATGTGGACGGGAAAAGTTTAAAGTGATATGGGCCAAATGTAGTCAAATGGATCCAGATTAGGTGGTGCCTCTTGGTCAGCATGAACGAGTTGGACCAAAGAGACTGTTTCCTTGCTGTATGACTCTAGCGCAAAGCCCAAAGGTAAATTCATGCCCCAATTCCTATTTTTATGTTTCTGAGCATTAACTGTTAATAATTTCATATTAATAATTCACAAAATCCCTACGTATGCACCATTACTTTTGCATATCCCCATTCTTTCACCCAAAAGAAATGGCCATGATTTTTCTCTCCACCTTCAACTTCCCTGCTCAATCCCCCTGCTGTCCCTTTACATCCCTTTCCTCCGCATTTGGTCAAATCCTCAGTTACCCCTTCTCATTTCTGTTTCTGTTTGGTTTGCAGTTCACTTTCCTCAATGATCGGAGAAAAGCCTTTGTACTTTTTGCTAACTAAACTATCTGCACAAGTGTAACTCTTCTTATTGCCTGCTGGCTTATATTGACTTTGGGAGATCTGCTAAAGTTTGTTTTCCTTCTTGGATTTTTATCATTTTTTGGTTAAAAAAATCTTTTGTTTGCCAAAACTGAAAGGGCAAAATTATTATTGTGCCTAGTCTGTAATGAGTGGAAGAGAAAGTGGAATAATGTGGAAATAATATGTGAATGGGGGATCGATGGTCGGCGTGGACATGATGGGCTGAAGGGCCTGTTTCTATGCTATATCTTTCAACCAATTAAACAAATCAATTGCAGCTCTCTGGTTCAGTGTAGGAGAGAACAAAATTTGCTGAAGATTCCTGTCATCCATTCAAACATTTTTAACAAATTAACATTTTAAATCTAATAATCTTCTATTAAGATGGTAAAAGCATATTAAAAGATTAATTCCTACCTAAAGGCGACAACGTTGACACTGATAAAGTTTTGTTTCAATTGTGATCTTCCAAATATCTCAGTCAACTGCCAAACACATAAAATAAAATATAGTTGCAAAGTGAATACTTTTCATCATGCTTTGTGATACTTTGTAGTTATTTCTGAGTAACTATTTTATGGTCAAACTGTAAATAAATCATCATTGTTTCATCCCGATGAGAATCACATTAATTGATATTTTTAATGATTCACTGTGAGCATGAAATTGGAAGGTTCTGGAAAACAAACACTGGATTAACAAAGTGCAATTAACAGCGTTTGATCTTGGTGAAACTGTGCACAAAATTATTGCTGCCTTCTCATTACCAGAATTTCAATAATTAGTCAGTACTAACAATCATTGTTTGAAAAGCAATGACCTGCATATTCTGAAAATTTGAAATGAATACAGAAAAGTGTGGGAATTTTCAGCACTTCAGGCAGCACCTATGGGGAGAAACAGTTAACATTTCAAGTGACGGATGCTATCTGATTGGCTTTTTATTTCTAACCACATTGATTATTGCCATTGCCATCACTACGGGTTGAATGCTGCTCCTCTTACAGATAAACACTTGGCAGTGTGCGGAGTGTGGTTTTGTGGCTGTACTCATGAATGAAGACGTGGTAAAACTTGCCCACAGTCCTGATCTTGTTTAACAAGAAACAAAGTGCTGGAAAATCTCTGGATGTTATTGACCAGGCAGCATCTGTGGAGGGAATGGGCAGATGACGCTTCAGGTAGGGACCCTTCTTCAGACCCAAAACGTCGTCTGTCCATTCCATGCTGCCTGACCTACTGAGTTCTTCCAGCATTTTGCTTTTTGCTCACATTTGTAGCTCTCATTTCTCAGTTTGACCTGAGCCTGCACCTATTCGGAGAGATGCTGCTGGAATTGGTGCCTCGCTGATTACCTGTGGACAGAGCAGATCAAACAGCTAGATTTTCAGATGATGCACTGTATTCGGCAAATGTGTGGACAGAGCACAAGATAAGTAAATTCCTCAGACATAAAGCACAGAGGAAGAAAAAACCTGTTGATGTCACTGCATGGAGCTCAGTCCCAGGTTTATGGATTCATTGCTGCAAAGGTCTCAACGCCTACAACTGAATGCCTCGGGAAATTCAAAACATCCACAAATATATAAAAGACATTCGGACAGAGATGTGGACAGAACAGGTTGAGAGGGATGTGGGCCAAATGCAGGCAAATGGGACTCATCCAATAGACCAACTTGGTCGTGTAATAGCGCCACCTTTGGTTGGAGGATTGTAAATGATTGAATAAACCACAATACAGCTGGGCAGTCATGTTCCAGTCAGCAGTGAGTTAACTTGTTATTCTGTGTCTGAGCTGAAGATATCACAAATTGGCGACGAGGATGGGATCGTCGATTCCCCAGCTTTACTTGTTTGTGTAGATAAGGAATTCTACAGAGGCATGGAGAAGGTTGTATAACTTTTGGTGTCAAGGAAAGCTGGAAATCGGGTCACAAAGTTGAATTCTGTAAGATTGTTAAAAAAATAATCATCTAAAATGGCGGTGCCCAGTGAATATATCGGAAGATTGGGTGAGTTCTAGCAAAGCCGGGCAACGTTCAGTGCATACATCGAACGTTTAGAGATGTTTTTTGCTGCAAATAACATCACCGAAGTAAACGTTTCTGATGCAGAATCAAGACGGTTGAATGAAGCAACTCAAACTAGGAAAAGAGCAATTTTTCTCACTGAAATGGGTCCCGATGTTTATGATACAATAAAGAATTTATTAGCTCCAGCCAAACCAAAGGACATGCCTTTGAAGGATATTCTGAAGAAGTTAACAGAACATTATGACCCTAAGCCCTTAGAAATAGCTGAAAGCTATTGTTTTGGAACGAGATGCCAACTTCCAGAGGAGGATATTAGTAACTTTATCGTGACGCTCAAGAGGTTATCAATTCATTGTCATTTTGGAAATTTCCGAGACCGGGCGTTAAGAGACCGTTTCGTGTGTGGACTGAGAAGTGAGTAGATCCGAAGTAAGCTGATGACGGTGTATGACCTGACCTTTGAAACATCTTGTAAAACTGCTTTATCAATGGATATGGCAGAAAGGGGTTCTAGAGAAGTCAGGACAACTTCTAGACAACCAGTGGAAGAGTTGAACAAGCTGCAGTCCAGCAAACTAAAGATGGATAAGTCGACAAAGACATTAGAGAATCGTTCTCCATGGAAGGGTAGCAAGACGACTGCAAAGTCATGCTATCGCTGTTTGGGCTCACATCTAGTACAGTCTTGTCCGTTCTTAAGGCAGAGTGTTACTCGTGTCACAAGATGGGACACCTAGTGAAGGCTTGTCGAAAGGCTAAGCAGAAAAAAAGTTTAACAACAAGTAAGCTGCATTCTGTGGATCATCTGCAGGTAGAGGAAGAACTTCTCGAGATATACACCATCTGCAGCAATGAGCTAGTAAACCAGAAGACAAAGAATGTGTCCATGCAAGTCCAGTTGAATGGAGCTCATGTTAGCATGGAAGTCGACACAGGAGCATCTGTGAGCGTGATTCCAGAATTTGTGTATCGGGAGAAGCTGAGTCAAATTCCTTTGGAAGCGAAGCGAATCGAGCTACGTGGTTACTCTGGAGAGAAGATTCCAGTGTTAGGATGCGTACATGTACCAGTTAGGTATAAGGAGCAACAGGCGGAGTTGCCCCTCGTAGTTGTAAAGGGAGATAATCCTGCGTTGCTAGGTCGGAATTGGCTGCACATCTTGAAACTTAACTGGAACGAGATATTCCTCATTCGTGAAGAATTCAAGTGTCCAGAGGACGTAATCAAGCAACATCCGAAGATGTTTAGCGACCAGGGAGAGCCAATCAAGGGGTACAAGGCGAAAGTATGCGTGAAGCAGGATGCAACGCCAGTGCATTGCAAACCACGGGTTGTGCCGTATGCTCTTAAGGACAAGGTTGAGAAAGAACTGAAAAGACTTGAAGCTGAGAACATTATCAGTAAGGTAGAAAATAGTGAATGGGCAACACCCATTGTAGTTGTACCTAAACCTGATGGTAGTGTTTGATTTTGTGGGGATTATAAGGTGACCGTAAACCAGGTACTTGAAGATAGCATACCAGATACCCTACCAATGGCAGAGGATTTGTTTAGCACTCTCACAGGCAGCCAAGTCTTCACAAAAATGGACTTGACAAATGCCTACTTGCAGTTAGGTGTAGATGACGAATCTAAATCCAAGCAAACTATTAACACGCATTTGGGATTGTTTCAGTTCAATAGGCTTCCATTTGGTATATCGTCAGCCCCAGGGATTTTTCAAGGGGTAATGACACAAATTCTAGAGGGAATTGAAGGTGTGGTGTGTTACTTGGATGACATCCTCATCTCAGCCCCTGACAGGCAGACACATGATGAAAGGTTGGAAGTGGTACTCAAATGACTTGAAACACACAGTGTAAGAGTGAAGGCACAGAAATGTGAGTTCTTTCAGAACTCGGTAGAGTACTTGGGTCATAAGATAGACAAGGATAGTCTACACCCCACCAAGGGTAAAGTTGATGCGATCAAAAATGCGCCCACTCCCAGAAACATATCTGAGATCCGATCCTTTTTAGGATTAGTGCATTATTATGGGAATTTTGTGCCAAATCTGTCCACCTGTTTATATCCCTTGAATGAGCTTATGAGAAAAGATGTACCATGGAAGTGGACACGTAAATGTGATCAAGTTTTCAAGTCATGTAAAGCTCAGTTGGCAGAGAGTCCAATGCTTGTTCATTACGATGTCAATAAGCCAATGAAGTTAGCATGTGATGCTTCACCATACGGTGTTGGTGCTGTGATCCCTCATGTGTTGGAAAATGGAGAGGAAAGGCCAATAGCATTTGCGTCTAGAACACTCAATGCAAGTGAGAGAAATTATACGCAAATAGAGCGAGAGGCTCTTGCATTGATTTTTGCCGTTAGAAGGTTTCACAAATACTTGTATGGTAGAAGGTTTGTAATCGAGACAGATCACCAGCCATTGACAATGATCCTAAATCCAAAAGCACACAGACCAACTCTGGCAGCAGCCAGAATGCAAAGATGGGCATTGATATTGTCTGCATACCAGTATGATATTCAGTATCGTAAGGCAGCAGAGCACAGCAATGCTGATGCCATGTCTAGATTACCTTTGGAATCGGAGGTTACCCCAAACAGAGAGGACTTGTTTTAGTTCTCTCATGTAGATGAGTTACCTATCACATCAGGGGACATTCAGAAGGCTACTCGCACTGACAGATTTTTGTCAAGAGTGCAGGAATATATTACAAATGGATGGCCAAACAAATTGCCGAATTCAGAGGCAGAACTGAAACCATTCTTTGTACGTAGGAACAAACTCTCAGTAGACCAAGGTTGTGTCATGTGGGGAGCGAGAGTTGTAATACCTGAAAAATATGGAGTAAAATTGCTAGAAGATCTTCATGATCAGCATTTGGGAATGTGTCTAACAAAGAGTCTAGCTAGAAGCTATCTATGGTGGCCTGGTCTAGATAAGGACATAGAACAAACAGTGAAAGAGTGTAGCACATGTCAAGCAGTTGGAAATAATCCACCCACAGTACCGCTACAGCCATGGAAATGGCCGGTTAGAGTGTGGCAAAGATTACACATTGACTTTGCAGAGTTAGATGGACAACAATTGTTCATTGTGATTGATAGTCACTCCAAGTGGGTTGAGGTGTTTTCGATGAAAAAAACGACATCCAGCAAAACAATAGACATTTTGCGAGGGTTGTTTGCGTCCTATGGATTTCCAGAGGAAATTGTGTCTGATAACGGACCACAATTCTGTTCACAAGTGTTTGCACAATTCATGAAAGGGAATGCTGTAAAACACACTAGAGTAGCTCCATACCACCCCGCTTCCAATGGAGCCGCACAACGCACAGTGCAAATTGTGAAGCGTACATTAGTCAAACAACTGCTGGATCCAAAACCAAAGAAAAGACAGTTGTCTTTGTTTCACAAACTGGCTAACTTTCTGATTACATATCAAAACACACCTCACACCACTACTGGTCAAACACCAGCTGAACTGTTCTTGAAAAGAAAACCCAGAACAAGGTTTTCACTGTTGAAACCAAACTTGGCTCAAACAATAGAAGAAAAACAGGAGAAACAAAAAGCATATCATGACGGAAGTAGAGTAAAGGAAATGAGTGTTGAGTTGAATCAGAAGGTAAAGGTGAAAAACCATCATCACAAGTGGGTGAAGTGGTTACCTGGAAGAGTAGTGAGAAAGTGCGGACCACGGACATACTTGGTCAAGATGTTTGGAAGTGGAAAGGTGAGAAAAGTACACATTGACCATGTCATGCCTATGTAAGCACAGACAGGGTTGAAATCAGACCAATTAGATGAGTCAGATAATTGGGTTACCACCCAAGTACAGGTACCAGATGAACCAGAAATGGTACAAGAAGGTACACAAGTTAGTGAGAGTTTGAATCAGCCTGAAAATGGAGGTTCAAGTGGGGTTGACAGTCAAACAAAATTGACTGATGGACTGGAATCTATGAATGTAGGTCAAAAGGAAGGCTTGACTCGATTAAAAATGAGTTCAAGTGGTTCTAAACAGTCAGAAACTTTTGGTCAGGGAAGATGTCCAGAAAGAAGGAGAAACCCAGTGGTTAGGTTAAATTTGTGAAGTTATTTCCTGAAATGCACATATCATTGTATATGCAACATATATGCATGATGCCCTCATTTTATTCAGGTTATATAAAAGTAAACTATCAGGCAAGATTGTAATAATTTCATACCGTTGGTTATATTCAAAACAAAATGTCCACAAATAATAATTTTTTTAAATTAGGGTGGAAGGAGTTGTAATAGCGCCACCTTTGGTTGGAGGATTGTAAATGATTGAATAAACCACAGTACAGCTGTGCAGCCATGTTCCGGTCAGCAGTGAGTTAACTTGTTATTCTGTGTCTGAGCTCAAGATATCACAAGATATCACAGGTCGGTATGAACAAGACAGGCCAAGGGGCTTATTTCCCTGCTGTATAACTCCAACTCTATCCCACCCAGGACTTGAGTGTTATTCTGCAATACTCAGTGTACCTCATCCATATGACTCATTTAACACTAATCTCCATCAGTCAGGATTGTGGCCGACCTTCACGTGGTCGCCACCGCATCTTCATTCACGAGAACAACCTCAAACCCCACACTTCTCACACTGCCAAATATTTAATCAAGAAAAGTGCGCCATTCAAACCAAGAGTACAACATTCACTACCACCAATACCCCAGTGAGGTACATAGCCGATCCACACAACGATAATCCACTGAAGACATTGTATTATACCCTCCCTGTAGGAGAGGTTGATGTTCATGTTTAGAGTAGACACACTTCATGGCCACCATGAAGTTGTGAACATTGATCATTGTCAACACCATGAGTTGAGAACATTGACAATGATGGTACACTTACACCAATTTTTCTTTATTACAACAGGATTAATAAACATTTGTATTGCATGGCCGGAAAATGAAATAATGGCATTAAACTTTTTAAAGAGGTGACACTGCACTGTACTGGCACACACCTTCACAAGGAATAGCTCTGACATTATCCAACCCAGACAGGGAGATTGAGCACTAGCTGTGTTGAATATAAATCAATGCTGGCTTAAACTTGGTTTACCCTCAAAACTGACCACACCGGCAGATCAAAATAGCAGACACGTTGAGCACAGGTTGACTGGACCTTAATTACGTCATTCAATGATGTCATACCCTTAATCAATGACATCATCCTTAATCATTCAAGGAGACTTTTCAAATTAAGCTAGATATTTTTTTGGTGCAAATGCCATGCGTTTATATCCTCTAAAATTCTTAAATATTCCTAAATGATTGATCAACTAAAAATTAATTATTGTACATTGATAAAACTGGTAAATAATGCAGTTTACCCTCTCAAGCCATTTTCATTCATATTACTCACAAGTGGTTGATCGGTAAAAAAGCTCTGTTTTGGTGGTTAACCGGTTTTCAGATGAATTAAAAAGACTGTAGTAGGACACTACCCTAAATACATCAAAGAATAACTTTTATTATAACAGGGACAAAATGTTACCATTTAATTATGCCGGCTGATAAAAGATTGTACATGCATGACGAGGTAATTTGTTTAGGTGCAAACTTTAATCCATAATTTCACTTTAGATATCAGAGAAAAAAAAATCATGTGCAATTTGTGCCTAGATTAATCTGCAGCCAAAATTGTTTATTCTATTAACTTTTAGTACTTTGAAATGTTAATCTGATTTGTGACCATAACACTACATGTTCTTCTTTAAAATGGACTGCACCTATGAATGAAAAAAATCTATACAAACCTTTCATGATAGAATGTTACTTACTGGTTCCTCAATCTGCTTGGCTAAGTGTAGGAACTCATGGGATTTGCTGTCTGTTAATGTAGAATTGAAGAGGACATTTAGCAGACGTATGGAACCACTGAAGTAAACTCTACTATTTGGAGTCTCATCTGTTGGATTTGACAGAATGCAAAAAATTAGTTGACCATTGCAGAATTCAGAAGTTGCATGTGTGTAAAGCTTATTCATTCTTGATGGTAGATGCTGGAACTACAATCACAGTAAGTGACCAACTTAATTTAAAAAGAAAAACAAATGACAAAGTGCTGGAGTCTCAGGCAGCATCTCTAGAGGACACGGATAGGTGACAATTCGGGGACCGATATTATTATGAATACTTAAACAATGCTCCACAAAAAGGACCAAACGTGACAAAGGTCATTCCAAAATCAATCAGAATCTCATTCTGGAGGGATCTAGGCCAAACACAGGCACATGGGACCAGCTTAGATGAAGTATCTTGTCAGCAAGGCCTGTTTCCGTGCTGTATGACTCTATTCTCTGTTAAATTAAGGCTATTTCTGAAAAATCAAAAACTATAAAAATGTGACTGGAATCTAGCTTTGGAAATCAATCACACATTTATATAACATATCCAGCAACCACTCTTAAATAATAAAACACATTACAGTTTTGGTAAATGTAAAGCCATGTAAAAGATGATGACGCTAACATCACATTATATACCATCTGAGGAAAGATATTCTTGCCATAGAGGGAGTACAGAGAAGGTTCACCAGATTGATTCCTGGGATGGCAGGACTTTCATATGAAGAAAGACTGGATAGACTCGGCTTGTACTCGCTGGAATTTAGAAGATTGAGGGGGGATCTTATAGAAACGTACAAAATTCTTAAGGGGTTGGACAGGTTAGATGCAGGAAGATTGTTCCCGATGTTGGGGAAGTCCAGAACAAGGGATCACAGTTTAAGGATAAGGGGGAAGTCTTTTAGGACCGAGATGAGAAAGTTTTTTTTCACACAGAGAGTGGTGAATCTGTGGAATTCTCTGCCACAGAAGGTAGTTGAGGCCAGTTCATTGGCTATATTTAAGAGGGAGTTAGATGTGGCCCTTGTGGCTAAAGGGATCAGGGGGTATGGGGAGAAGGCAGGTACAGGATACTGAGTTGGATGATCAGCCATGATCATATTGAATGGCGGTGCAGGCTGGAAGGGCTGAATGGCCTACTCCTACACCTATTTCCTATGTTTCTATATAAGAAGCTTAAAATAACCTGTAGATCAAACCAATTTGAATGGCAAACATCACAGTAGTGATACAAGAGATTGCAGATGCTGGAATCTGTAGCAAAAAAAAGGAGGGCAGCTGCTGAAACTCAGCGGGTCAGGCAGGCTCTGTGGAGGGAATGGTCTGATGACATGCTGGGTTGACACTCGTCATCTAGACTCTTGATGGTACAAGGGGGATGAGAGAGAGTCGAGTTATGAGGAGATAGTTTCAGTGGGGCAGGAATAGGTAGCTACAATAGACGTACCAGGGCATTCCTGCTTGTGGATCTCGGATAGTAGATAGGCATAGGCAGTGTGGGCTTGGAGAACTATCAGGATGAAGGTTGCGGAGAAAAGATCTCCTGAAGTGATGAAATCTGTGAGCATCTGGGAGACAGTGGCTTGATTTTCATTGGTGGGGTGATGATCTAGGGGGAGAGTTGCCGTCTGGTCTCAGCAAGTACACCAGTCCCTGAAAGCATGCAGGTACAGCAGGCAGTGAAGAAAGCTAATGGCATGTTGGCCTTCATAACGAGAGGATTTGAGTATAGGAGCAAAGAGGTCCTTCTGCAGTTGTAGAGGGCCCTGGTGAGACCACATCTGGAGTATTGTGTGCAGTTTTGGTCTCCTAATTTGAGGAAGGACGTCCTTGCTATTGAGGCAGTGCAGTGTAGGTTCATGAGGTTAATTCCTGGGATGGCAGGACTGTCATATGAGGAAAGATTGGAAAGACTGGGCTTGTATTCACTGGAGTTTAGAAGGATGAGTTTAGAAGAATGAGAAAGGGATCTTGTAGATACGTATAAAATTATAAAAGAACTGGACAAGCTAGATGCAGGAAAAATGTTCCCAATGTTGGGGGAGTCCAGAACCAGGGGCCACAGTCTAAGAATAAATGGGAGGCCATTTAAAACTGAGGTGAGAAGAAACTTTTTCACCCAGAGAGTTGTGAATTTGTGGAGATCAGAGGTGGATGGGGGTGTTATGTGTGTGACCAGCAGAAGGGAATAGCGGTGGGAACCTACACAGTGCCTTGGTCCTTGTATGGGTGAGCAGCAGGACTTCTCAGGGCGGCTTCAGTCGAGGGGTGGGCAAGTGAGCAGAGGGACCCCTTGATTTTTGTTTACAAAGGGGAGGACAAGATAGAGTCGGTGCCTGAGGAGATAGATTCAGTGGGACAATGTTTCAGTCTAGAGAAAGGCTTCCGACCCAAAGCATTGATTGTCCATTCCCTCCACAGTTCTCTGACCCGCTGAGTTACTCCAGATGCTGTCAGCATCTGTCTGTCTGTCAGAAACAGACATGATGTGTGCTACATTGAGATATACTTCCATGAATGGGTTTATGTGAATAGAACCATTTGACCAAAATCTAGTCTATTCTGGAGATTTCAACACTGTTTCATATCGGTTAAAACATTTATTCACCTATTGACTACATAAAGGCTGATGAATTAAATGTCAGTGGGAACTTGAGAACATTTGTTTTACTTACAGAGAAAGTACCACAGAATGGCTGCAACTCCTCCCGAAGTCACCAATATTGTAAGCACTATCACAACAACCTTTGATAGACAACATCTCTTCACATATGCTTCCTCTAGACCAGTTGCTGGCCGTTTGTAAAGCTTCGCAGTGTGTGTTGGGACATCTGTATTCAAAGCTCCATGGCATAATGTCGGGCATGTTGAGGGAAAATTCTGCCTCGTTGTATAGTCCGGTGTGGTTAGAAATGCAGGATTTGTCTGAAAACGATTGTACAAATGATATCATTCGGATGTCACAGCAACTAACCCTTTGATAATCAATATCATCTTGTTATTCAGATATTGGATAAAGTATAAATTTATTATTTTCTAAAATTTACATTTACTGCTAGTATATAGAATGTAGTTCAATGGTTAAAAGATACAGTGCATAGGTCACATAAAAATCAAAAGTTAATGTATATTTTATTATGCAAGTCCTGAAATGGAACAAAGGAAACTGCAGAGAGTAGTAAACACTGCCCAGTCCATGAGGTACCCCTCCCCTCGCCAAAGGGGTCCGGGGGAGGTACTTCCTCCTAAAAGGCAGCCAATATCATCAAAGACCAACGCAACCCTGGCCACATTCTCATCTCCCTGCTACAATTGGGAAGGTGATACAGGAGACTGAAAATCATGACCTCCAGGTTAAAGGACAACGTCTTCCCAGCAACGTCAGGGCTATTGAACCACTGTACAACATTAATCTCAGCATTAATCTTCAATGGACTGTGTCTTTAATTGCACAACAGACTTCCGATTTGCACTATTATGGCTACCTAGTATTACTATTATAAATTATTAATTTATTGCATTGTTGTTTATTATACATCATCTGTGTGTTATTTGCTTTACAGGCCTGTTAAGCCGCAGCAAGTAAGGATTTTAATATTCCATTGTCGGTACATTTGACAATTAAACACTCTTAACTCTTGGAACAATAAGCAAGGTTACAGAATTTATTTTCTTTACACTAGCGTAACCAGTTACTGAAGTGTAAACCAGATAAGCTCCCAGAACCTTATAAATAAATTAATGACTGGGAGTATTGTGTTCAGTTTGGTCACACAGCTATAGGAATGATTTCACTAAGCTGAAAAGAGTGCAAAGAAGATTTATGAGAATGTTGCAAGGACTCAAGGGCCTGAGCTACAGGGAGAGGTTGGGCAGCCTAGGACTTTATTCCTTGGAGTGCAGGTGGCTGAGGGGTGATCTTACAGAAGTAAATACGTTCGTGTGGGGATTAGATAGGGTGAATACACAGACTCTTACCCAGGATATGGGAATCAAGAACCAGAGGACAAAGATTTAAAGTGAAATGGGAAAAATTTAATGAACCAGAGGGGCAGCTTTTCCACACAGAGGGTGGTGGGTAAGTGAAATGAGCTGCCACAGGAAGTAGTTATGGAAGGTGCAATAACATTTAAGAGACATTTGGACTGGTAAATAAATAGGACAGATTTAGAGAGAGATATGGGCCAAACATGGACAAATGGGACCAGCTTGGATGGGCCATGCATGAGTTTGACTGAAGAGCCTGTTTCTATGACCATTTTACTGATCAAAATAATTGCTGTGAGGAATATACTGTTAAGGACTGAGGACAAGAAATCCATTGGTAATGGTTCAGGCAATACATGTACCATCTCCAGATCTGTATCATCTGTGTCACCTTCAGATTGTATAGGAAGAACTGAATCACATCACAAGAAGACCAAATGCAGCTAAGGTATCCTCTCCAATAGATCCTGTAAAACTGAAAGAAGCTTCACTCCACTCTTCATCTGAGATGTTATTTCTATATTATCACCCGTGTTGCATAGAAACTGCTCTGCCCTAACATGGAGTTGCCCTTGATGAAAGAAAGAGCTGTCCATTTACCAGATCCAATAAGTATCAAAGCAAAGGAGATAAACCTGAACGAGGAGCAAACTCTGCAGATGACACCCAACAGTTAGACACTTTGTGGGAATTCACAAAGAGATTGGCTAGGATTGGCGCAACTCAACATATTTGTCCTTAATCCAAGTGTTACATTTTGTACTTGAAGATAAATTGTCATCTGAGGAGTAAAATAGATTGATATTTTTGCCTAATTTAGCGGATCTGTTGTTTCGCCTGATGGCAAATAGCTACTAATTCACGTGATTGGGGTTTAATGGCACCAATCCATAAATCTTGTTCTGTAGAGTACACATAACTCACATTCAGGGAGTTCAGAGTTCATTTCTGGGTATGCTTCCAAATATTTGGAGTAACAAGAATATTTGTGTCAAAAAACAAACTGCTGGAGGACGTCATGACTCTTATACTCAATGCTTTGACTGATGAAGGCAACCATACCATATGCCTTCTTTACAATCTTGTATTGCTACTTTCAGGCAAATGTGGACCCCAAAATGTCTCTATACAGCAATGCTGTCAAAGGTCCTGCCATTAACTGTATACTTTCCCCTTATATCTGACCTCCCTAATTGTAACATCTCACATTTGCCTGGAATAAACTCCATCTGCCATTTCTCCGTCCATATCTATAATTAATCTATATCTTTCTGTAACCTTTGACAGCCCTCTTCACTGTCTGCAACTCCACCAATTGCTGTGTTGCCTGGAAACTTACTAAACAACTCATCCACATTTTTGTCCAAGTCATTTATATAAATCACCAACAAAGAAGGTTCTCGCACAGATCCTTGCAGAACACCACTGGTCCCAGCGTCCCAGCCAGAGTAAGACCCTTCCACCATTACTCTCAGTCTTCTATGGCCAGGCTAGTTGTGAATCAAAACCATCAAGTCACTGTGGATCCCAAGCAACTCCCAAATCAGCCTACCATGAGCGAGTGTGTCAAATGCCTTACTACTGAGTATCCTTGTCAAAATGCCTTACTCGACGAAGGTTTGTCACACGAGAAGGGATTAAGCAGACTGGGCCTTTACTGTCTTGTGCTTAGGAAAATGAAACATAGAGTTCTCAAAGGACTTCATAAGTCATAGGAGCAGAAGTAGGCCATTCGGCTCATCGTGTCTATGCCATTCAATCATGGCTGATGTATCTATCCCTCTCAACCCCATTCTCCTGCCTTCTCCCTATAACCTTTGACACTATTATTAATCAAGACTCTGTTAATCACCACCTTAAAATATCCAATGACGGCCTCCACAACCATTTATAGCAATGAATTCCACAGATTCAACACCCTCCGACTAAAGAAATTGCTCCTCATCTTATTTAAGGTACATCCTCTTATTCTGAAAAGAAGTGCCCTCTGATCCCAGACATTCCCACTAATAGAAACATCCTCTCCACATGCACACTAACCAGGCCTTCATTAAGTTTCAATGAGGTCCCCTCTCTCATCCTTCAAAACTCCTGCGAATACTTGACATACAGAATTGAAGCAAAATAGTCCACAATGTAAATGATCAGCCTTCAGAACCTTCAACCTGAGGGAGCAAATGTATGGAATTCTCTCGTCAAGGGGGCTGTGCAGAGATGGTTGGTTAGTTCATTTAAATCAGAAATTAACATTAAAGGAATCAAAGAATATGGATTGGTTCTATGATAGATCAGCCATGATCTTTCGGAATGACACCTACAGCATCAAGGGCTGAATGGCCTACTACTGATTCTGTTTCTTATGCTGTAATGAAAGGGAAAACACGAATACATGGATATTCTGCAGAGCTGCTGACCTGATGCACACCACCAGACTCGGGAATAGATTCTTCCCCTCTGTTATCAGGCTTCTGAACGGTCTTTCGAGAAGCTGGGGTACTGTCTGATGCACCTCTACCCCTTTGTAGACATTGGACTTTGCCCATGGAACTGGTGTGCTACAATGCTCAGAACTATATTCTGCACTCTGTATCTTCCCCTTTTCTCTAACTATTGTACTTGAGTTTCACTTGATTGTTCATAATTGATAGGAACAGAATTTGGCCATTTGTCCCATCAAGTCTATTCCACCATTCAATCATGGCTGATTCATCTTTCCCTCTTATTGTAATTCCCATTTAATTCTGCCTTTTCACCATAACCCCGGACACCCGTACTAATCAACAATCTATCTCTGCCTTAAAAATATCCATTGACGGCCTCCACAGCCTTCTGTGGTGAGGAATTGCACAGATTTACTATCCTCTGAATAAAGAAATTCCTCCTCATCTCCTTCCTAAAGGAACATCCTTTAATTCTAAGGCTATGACCTCTGGCCCAAGACTCTCCCACTAGTGGAAACATCCTCTCCACATCCACTCTATCCATGTCTTTTACTATTCGGTAAGTTTCAATGTCTCCCCTCATCCTTCTGAACTCCAGCGAGTACAGGCCCAGTGCCGTCAAACGCTCATCATATTGTAACCCACTCATTCCCGGGATCATTCTCACAAACCCCCTCTGGACCCCCTCCAGCGCCAGCACCTATATCCTCAGATATAGGGTAATAACTGCTCACAATACTCCCAATGTGGTCTGACCAGTGCCTTATTATGCCTCAGCATTACATCCCTATTTTTGTATTCTAGTCCTCTTGAAATAATTGCTAGCATTGTGTTTGCTTTCCTTACTACTGATTCAACTTGCAAATTAACTATTTGAGAATCTTGTACCAGCGCTCCCAAGTCCCTTTGCACCTCCGATTTCTGAATTCTCTCCCCATTTAGAAAATAGTCTACGCCTTTGCTCCAAAAGGCATGACTTCACACTTAGCTAGGCTGCATTAACATCAGCCATGTTTTTATGTAGTGTTATCTGATCTGATCTGATTGGATAGCATGCAAAACAAAGCTTTTCTCTGTACCTCGGGTACATGTGACAATAATAAATCTAAATTTAAAGGCTGCCGATGCTGCACTCCTGAAATAACAACAGGAAATGCTGGAAAAACTCAGCAGATTAGGCAGCTTCTGTTAGGACAGGTAAATGAGGGCAGTAGAGAGGAAAAGAACTGCTGGAACACTTTGATGCACCCGATATAAAAAAGTCAACTGGAAATGGCGAGAAACAAACCGTTAACACCAATAAAATTAATTCAGTTTTTCTCTCCCTCGCTCCATAGATGTCATTGATCTGCTGAGTTTCATCTTCCTCTACTTTGACTCCTCTCAACGGGGCAGCTGTGTTTAACATGCAGACACCATGATATTTTAGATGGCACCAAATAGCGTCAGACCCCATCCTAAAACAGACATTCCTTCGTTCTCCGCAACCTTTCCTTTCTCTCCAATTTAAAACACTTCATCTCACACTTCTCCGGTTCCCAATGAACTGTTTTAAACATTAAATTGCCACTTTGTTTCTCAACCCCAGGTCCCTGCTGACCTGCAAAATTGCTCCAGCATTTCTATTTTTAGATTATATATTGTATTCACAATATTAAGAGTGGATTTCTGGTGGAGAGAGTCAGCTGCTTCATGTTGTTAGGTGTGCATATCTCGATGCAGTCACAAAGAGAGTTTATCAATGCCTTTACTTCTTCAGAAGATTGAGGAGATTTGGTATGTCGATGAATACTCTCTTGAACTTCCACAGATGTATGTAGAGAACATATTGACACGTTGCATCATGGCCAGGAACGAAGGAGACTACAAAGAGTGGTAGACACTGTCCGGTCCATCACGAGTACTGACCTCCCCACCATCAAAGAGATCTACTCACAAAAGGCAACAAATATCATCAAAAACCCATACCATCCTGGCCACTCTCATATCACTCCTACCTGGAAGAAGGTACAGGAGCCTGAAAACAAGTGATCAGCAGATTCAGGAACAGTTTCTTTCCAGTAACCATCAGGCTCTTGAACACTACACAAGACTAACCTCAGCAACTATGATCTTCTATGCACTGTGTCTTTGGTTACCTAGTATTAGAGTTATTAATTTATTGTTTTATGATTATTTTATATTTCTGTGTCATTGCATTTACAGGCCAGGAAGGGCTGCAGCAAGTAAGAATTGTATTATTCTATTTCGGCACATATGACCACTAAGTACTCAATTCTTAAATATTACATTTCCCTCCATAAATCTTTTTTTAAAAGGCTTTCTTTTAATATTAATTTAGTTAAATTGCTATGTCATTTTCCAACTCCTTAGTTTATAGTATTAACTCCTATTGGCCTCAGTGTCATTTACTCACAATTGGATAATGCTGAAGAGTCTTGGAATTGCATTACCCAACCTCTAACAGTACAGATGACACCACTGTTCGCACTGCTGCCCTTGGTACAGCTTCATTCATGAGCTTTCATTCAACATTCAATATGGCCAACAACTTCACTGCTTAACCTTATCATATTGGACCTTGGCACCACTAAATATGGATAATTTAATAACATAAGGCAAAGGAGCAGAATTAGGCCATTCAGCCCATCAAGCCCACCATGCCATTCTATCATGGCTGATCTATCTTTCCTGTCCCCGTACCCTTTAACACTCTTAATAATCAAGAACCTATCAATCTCTGCTTTAAAAATACCCAATGACTTTGCCTACACTTCCACAGCGGCACTGTGGAATCTGTTCCACAGATTCACCACCCCCTGACTTTACATTCAACATGTTCCTGGTTGTTCTCTATGCCTCTCAAGTCCCCCTTTCACACTATGGGGGACGAGAGGTATGCAGCACAAGAAAAAAAGTGGAGTTTAGGGCAAGGGTAGATCAGCATGATCTTCTTTAATGGCAGAGTCAGCACCTACAGTCACATTTGGTCCTGTTTCTTCTGATCTGAAGCCCCCCACACCTACTCTTGAAAACTATTTTCCCACTACCAATGTTCCCAATAGTCATGATTTCAATCAGTAAATGTTATATAAAATGTTATTTTGAAGTGTTTAAGCCCATTGTTCTGAAATCATTCAAGTTTGAAGATCACTGCTTGTAAACAGCATTTTGAAATAAAAGGAACAGAATTTGCATTTAAATGTGAGATTATTTTGAACCTATTTGTTCAGCCTTAGCACTTCAATTTGATTAAGACAATATGATTGTTTAGAACTGCATCGACAATCGTTGTTGAAATGATTGCTTGTTGACTGCTATATTTCTCCAGTGGCTCTTCCATGTTCACTTTGTTTCCCCTTTGCTTGTATCATTGGGAAGCCCTGGACCATGAATCAGCTTGGACCGTCAAGCCCCATTAAATTAACCTTGTTATTCGTTCCACAAATCCTTCAACTCCCCCCAAATGCTGCCACTCACCTATACACTTAAGGCAATTCACATTCGCCAAATTTAACCTCCAAACTTGAACGTCTTTGGTATGTGTGAGGAAACAAGGTACCCATCGAAGGGCACTTCAACTTTTAAAAATGTGTTTGTACCCACTAAGTCCCTTCCAGGAATCTCATGCCTCAACTACCTTCTCTGGCAGCTCATTCCATATACACACCACCCCCTGAGTGAAAATGTTGCCCCTCTGGTTCCTATTAAATCTTTTTTCCTCTCACCTTACACTTATGTCCTCTAGTTCTTGATTCCCCCTACCCTGGGAAAAATACTATGCATTCACCCTATCTATCCCCCTCAAGATCTTATACACCTCCATAAAATCTCCCCTCAGCCAGGCCAACCTCTCATTATAACTCTGGCCCTCGAGTCCGGGCAACATCCCCGTAAATCTTCTCTACACACTTTCCAGCTTAAGGACATCCATCCTATTGCAGCGTGACTAAAAATGAACACAATACCCCAAACGCGGCCTCACCAACGTCTTGAACAACTGTAACAAAATGTCTCAACTTGTATATTTAATTTCTGACTAATGAAGGCCAATGTACCTTAGTTACTGCTCTATCTACCTGCGACGACATTTTCAGGGAATTGTGTACCTGTACTCCTCGATCACTCTGCTCTACAACACTCCTTAGGGCCCAACCTACCATTCAGTGTGAAGGACCTGTTTGCGTGCTGTACAGCTCTGTGACTCGAAGCATTTATCCCAATTATTTAAAATGTTGGTTGGATTTTCCCAGTCGCAGGAAAATAACACGTCAGCTTACTTTGGCATTTTTTTAAGCTGAAGAAGGGACCCGACACAAAACCTCATCTATCCATGTTCTCCAGAGATTCTGACCTGCTGAGTTACTCCAGCACTTTGTGTCATTTTTTTGGCAATTTTCTTTCTCAGTTTTTATATCAGAGTGAAGCTGAGAGGCTTCAATAAGATTATGGCGCTCTGATATCGGAGGAAAGCTCTGTAATGGAATTTGCCAATACATAACAGGTGCCTGGACTCTATTAGGTGGTTTACTAACTCTGCCACGGCATTAACATCTCCAGTGCGCTTGGAAGGAAATTGAGCAACTGGAATTGGTGTGAGATTTCTTTCTTCTTTGCAAACCTGGGAACAACTGATATGTAAAAGAAATCAGACTTTAAAAAAAAGAGAAACACAGCACAGAAAAATGGCTCTTTGATCCAGTTGTCTACACTGGTCACCAACTCCCCCCAGATTCTGCCACTCACCTCCACACAAGAGGCAATTTACAGCGGCTAATTAACCTACCAACCGCACGAATCAAACAACTCTGAGGTGTGCTTTAAACAGCACACAGCTTAATGCAGAACTGCCCAAGTCGTATTATTCCATTTAATCTTAATACTTAAGACGCTAAAATAATTATGTCCCAGCAAATCGCGTATAGAAAACATGGGAATATACATTCCTGCTCATTCGTCACACTTCTGCTTAACTGTAAGAAAAAGCTTCCAACCAGAACAATGTCCCCGTTAAATCCCTAACTCACCTGTGTAGAAGAGACAGTCGTGGACTGGCAGGTCTGGGTCTGGTAGCGCTCAGCTTCTCTCCTCATGGTTTGTACCTGGTTCACCTATCTCTATCAACACAAAATAACAATCACTTCTTCCTTGAGATCACATCGTATGTGGGTGGGGGTCGGAGGAGGGCAGGTCCTGGCTTAGGTGAGTGCTGGTGGCGGTTCCCACGAACAGGGACTGTCACTCCGGCTGCCTTTGTTTCCAATGGGGCGCCCACACTGCTGCTCAGCACCGCCCCCTGGCGCCGCCGTCCGCCGCTGCTTCAAGCCTCAGCAAGGAGCAGGGTCCAACCCTTCTGGTGGTGGCAAGCGCTGCAGCATGGTTCAGGAGCAAGCGCCTTAGGAACGGTTCAGGCGGCCACTCCGGAACCTCTGGTTCTTCTCTCTTAGAAGCCAGCCCTGGTTAGGTTCATGGAAGCACAGGGAACTGCAGATACTGGAACCATCTCCCACCACCTTAGTCACCCATAGATTCAAGGAACCCAAGATTTGGTTTACAAAAAAATTAGACAGCAAGTGCTGGAGTAACTTAGCGGATCAGGCAGTCTGATCTTTGTCTTTTTTTAAATCTCATTCACCCTGCTCCTTTCCCCTCTTCCTTTACCTCACCAACCCTACCCCGTCACCCTGCTTTCCCCGTCTTTTCTCATTTCCCAATCCGTCCCACAGTTCCCTTTTATCTCTTTCCCCTCCACCCGTTCTCTTCCCCCCAGATCCCTCCCTCTGACTATACATTTCACTCCTCTTATTTTACACCCTTTTCTCTCCCTTTCACCTCAAGCCTTTGTCACTTACTCCAAACAATTGCCAATCACTTATTTCGCCTGTATCCAGCAATCACTTGCCAGGCTATGTTCCACCCCCAGAGATAGACACAAAGTGTTGGAGTAGCTCAACAAGTCAGGCAGCATCTCTGGAGAACATGGATAAATGGTGTCTTGGGTCGGGACCCCTCTTCACCTGCCCACCCCACCTCTCTACCTCTCTTCCAGCTTTCTCCCCCCAACTTCATCAACTATCCATTCCCTCCACAGATGTCCCCTGACCCACTGGGCTGTGTTCTTTTTGGTTAGGTTCAGGAAATTTATTTTCTGCTCTGGATCACAGCCCCGAGGATTGTACCAATTCAAGAGTTTCCCCAGATCAACAAACAACTCCTGTGTGGCTTTGCCATCAGTGAGAGTCACAGGTCTGGTGCATGGCCACGATGTTCCTGTTCCTTCGCCACCTATTCAAAAGGGTTCAGCTCTGTGATACGCTGAAATATCTGATAGGGTATTCCCAAAAGCATTTCCTTTTGCAGCTACCTACAGTACCTCTTACTTTACATCTCACAGATCTTAACAGATGAGCTGCAAAAAAGTTTATGCAATGTAAAAGTTTATCTGATGTTGACTGGGCTTGAGTTACAGGGGGAGGTTGAATAGACAGGAACTTTTTGTTTGGAGCATTGAGGACTGAGGGGGTGACCTTATTGAAGTGTACAAGATTATGAGGGGCATTGATGAAGTGAACACTCACAGTCTTTGTCTCAGAATATTCTAAAACTCGAGGGCATTGTCTTAAGGTGAGAGGTGAAAGATTTAAGTGGATCTCAGGGGCAGCCTTTTCACTAGGATAGTCTGTACCTGGAATGAGCTGCCACTGGAAGCTATAGAAGTGGATAGAATTACAATTTTAAAAAGGCATTTGGAAAGATATATGGATAGAAAGGGTTCAGAGGGATATGGGGAAATTGGGCAAATGGGACTAGCCCAGTATGCCAAATTGGTTGGCATGGACAAGGTGGACCAAAAGGCCTGTTTCTTGATGCAACATTCTATGAGTTTAAACTGATCTGTAAAACTATTGTGATTATTTGTTGAATTAGAAATCTTCCTCTATCAGCAAAGATGGTACCCTCTTACTTTTACAAATGAGACAGGCCTCGGAGAATGGGCATTTCAACAAGTAAACCTCCTAAGTATGACTCTAACCATTATCTAAGTATGTTGCTTTCCATTATAAAACAGAGCGTCAATGTGACCATGGAGCTGTTTGTGTTGAAATTCCCACGTTTTTGTATGGTAGAACACCAAAAAAAGGGAAGCAGCATTTAAAAACATTTGGACAGATATCTGGATATGAAAGGTTTAGAGGGATATGGGCTAAACATGGGCAGGGTACTAGCATAAATGGGACATCTCAGTGGTATGGATGAGTAGTGGTGAAGGGCCTCCTTCTGGGAGATACGACTCCATGACCTTGTAATATAAAGCAACATTTGCTCAGAGAGCAACAGATTATAGACAATAAACTACTCCGGATACGATATTCATGATCCAATTGGTTCTGAATCAGGACACACACTAGTTTGGTGGAGAATGGATTCATAATTTGTTATCTCCATCGAATTTTGTCTGTATGGGAAAGAATTAGCCAGATTGAACTTTGCTACTTTTTAACTGGATCAGGTAATGACATCAGATTATGAAGTCAACTTTTATTCCCGTACAAAATATAATATGTGCGAAACCATGATGCACTGCTGTGCACTTCAGATTGACTGCATTAACAGAGTAGGTCAACAAATGCATTTCTGACCACAGCATTATGTGTTAGAACATTATAAATTATGAAAGCACAACTTTCTTTTATTCAGAATGCATACTCATTAAAACATGTTCTACTTCTAGAGCAGCTGTACACATGGTGAACTAAACAACTCTGATCTTTCAATCTACTTTCTACATACATTGGGTTTCCAAGACCTGAAGGTGAGAAAGGGGGGTCACATAAGAGTATAAGAGATAGGCCAAACATCCCTTGAACGTGCTCACTATTTAATAACATCTAATCATTTTTCTTAACTCCACTTTCCTGTTTGATCCTGCAACCCTCTATTGGAACATTGAAAATATTTAATGGAGACACAAGAAACAGCAAATGCTAAAATCTTAAGAAAATCAAGGCTCAAATCTCCTTCAAACTGTACAAATTTCATACCATTACCTCTCTCTGTTCTAATCTCCATGGATGTGCTTTTTTACACAATACTTCTTTATTAAAAGCTTCTTTGTCCCAGCAATTAATCCCATAATCTTCTCTGCTGTCCGCAAGGCTAGTTTTTGACAAATAAGACTGCCAAAACTGTACGAGGCCTCCAGTTTAGTTTAGTTTAGTTTAGTTTAGTGATACAACACAGAAACAAGCCCTTCGGCCCACTGGGTCTGCGCCAACCAGCGACCCCCACACATTAACACCAGGGACAATTTACACTTTAAACAAGCCAATTAACCTACAAACCTATATGTCTGGAGTGTGGGTGGAAACCGAAGATCTCGGGGAAAACCCATGCAGACCACGGGGAGAACGTATAAGCTCCGTATAGACAGCACCCGAGGTCGGGATCGAACCCGGATCTCCGGTGCTGCAACCGCTGCACCACCATGCTGTCAGGTATCAACTCAACTTATCAAGTTGTAACAAGTCTTTCCTACTTAAGTACCACATCCCTCTGACAATAAAGGACAACATTACATTTGCCTTCCTAATTATTTGCTATACCTGCTTACCAACTTTCAGTGGTTCTTTACAGCTGGATTTCTCTGAAAACTGGCATTCATTAGTTTCACTAAAGGTAGACACAAAAAGCTGGAATAACTCAGCGGGACAGGCAGCATCTCTGAAGCGAAGGAATGGGTGACATTTCAGGTCAAGACCCTTCTTCAGACTAGTTAGGGAAAAGGGAAACAAGATATAGAGAAATAAAGAACAGCGAATGAAAGAGATGCAAAAAAGTAACAATGGTAAAGCAGGCCATTTTTAGCTGTTTGTTGGGTGAAAATGTGAAGCTGGTGTAACTTGGGCGGGGAGGGATAGAGAGAGAGGGAATGCCGGGATTACTTGAAGTTAGAAAAATCAATATTCATACCACTGTGCTGAAAGCTGCCCAAGCAAAATATGAGATGCTGTTCCTCCAATTTGTGTTTAGCCTCACTCTGACAATGGAGGAGACCTAGGACAGAAAGGTCAGTGTGGGAATGGGAAAGAGAATTAAAGTGTTCAGCAACCAGGAGATCAGGTAGGTTCAGGCGGACTGAGCGAAGGTGTTCAGCGAAATGATCGCCCAGTCTACGTTTGTTCCCGCAGATGTATAAGAGTCCACATCTTGAACAATGGATACAGTAGATGAGATTGGAGGAGGTGCAAGTGAACCTCTGCCTAATCAGAAAGGACCATCGAGGTCACTGGACAGAGTCGAGGCAGGTGTTGCATCTCCTGCGGTTGCAGGGGAAGGTACCTGGGAAAGGGGTGGTTTGGGTGGGAAGAGATGAGTTAACCAGGGAGTTGCGGAGGGAACGGTTTCTGCGGAAGGTGGAAAGGGGTGGAGATGGGAAGATGTGACTATTGGGATCCCGTTGGAGGTGACACAAATGTTGGAGGATTAGGTGTGATGGCTGATGGGGTGAAAGGTAAGGTCTAGGGGGGCTCTGTCTCTGTTGCGACTGGGGGAAGGGGAGCCAGGGCGGAGCTGCGGGGTACCAAGGAGATACGAGACAGGGCCTCATCTATGATGGGAGAGGGGACCCCCATTCCATAAAGAATGAGGACATCTCGGATGACCACTATCCGTATCTAAACAATTCCTATTAAAATGCTTTAACTTAATATTTATCCCCATTGCTCTCCATCTACTGTAGCATGAATTTGTTTTATGAAGTATTTGCTTAACCTTAGAAGGTACAAACTTGCCCATTAGGAAACATTGTGGGGATATATAAGACATTTAAAAGAAATTTGGACAGATATATGGATAGGAAGGGTTTAGAGGATGTGGGCCAAATGCAGGCAAGTGGGACAACCCACTGTGCCAATTTGGTCGGCGTGGTCAAGTTGAGCCGGACCCGTTTTCCTGCTGTGCAGCTCAATGACTCTAACGTGCAGCAAAGCATGCAATGTTGGATTTTTCCTGTGTTTATGCTTTGTGCCAGTTAAAATAAACAGAAAATCACAAAAATAGCTGAATATGTTTAGCCTTTATGCAGAGATTTGGCATGAAATTATTTAGAAAATTATGAAAGATCATAATCACAAACGTAATTGTCAATTGTCCTTGAAAAATGTAATTACTATTTCAAAATAAAAGCACTGTCATAACCCTAATTATTAAAAAGTAAAGTTCATTGATCTACCAAGTGTAACAGCGCTACATATTGTCCTCTTTTAAAATAGGACTATATAGAAACCTCTGAACCAATTACCTGATAAAACTAGTACAGTATAGATATTGCACTTAATAAAACCTTGACATATAACAAAGGTACTATTCTTGTGCCTCTATTTTGCCAGCTATTAGCAGAACTCAATCCATTTATAAACATCTTCTTAGTAGGAATCATTCACATACTATTAACCATTGTTCTGTGTATGTTTTTCCTACCACAGTTTTTGTTCTGCCAATGGCTGTTACTGGCCGTCGAATCTTTAAAACATTAGTGGACGGAAGCAATAATCATGCTTCAGGCTCACTTGAAAGTGAAAAATATTGAGTTATTAAATTCATCCAATTCGGAAACATAAGGAACATCTCCGTTGAACAATCCAAGGTTTCAATTAATTTGTTGTTTGATCCAGTCAGAAAATCTAGAAACACGAGTATAAACTCCGGGACGATTACGTCGAGCACATCCTTCTCCCCAGCTAACTATTCCCGCTAGAAACCATCTTCTTCTTTTGCCCAGACACACCAACGGGCCTCCAGAGTCTCCCTAGAATAAAAGTTAAACAAATGTCTCTTATAGGACAAGTTATGATTACAATATCTAGTGATAACTGTACTACAAGACAACAGAGTTTGAGTAATTGTAACTTTGACAGACCATGGACATCATAGGTCACAGGAAGCAGGACTGGGGAAACCCTGCCAGAGTCAAAATTTCACAGTGGAATATAGGGATCACACCCAAGAGAGCACAAAGGTTTAAATGCCAATTTTACTCATGGATGAACTAAGCTAGGGCTAGGTTATGCTTCGTCATGGAGATAGAATGGACTCTCCTTATTATTGAGCTAGATATGTGGTTGGACACACATCTTCATAATTACACAAAAATCAATCCTGATATATTAATTATAGGAAGTCTTGTTTAGCCTCAAGGCATTTGGAGGAGGGGTTATGTATGAACTCCCTGGATGTGCAAAAGAGCAGATGAGGGAAATACAAAATATCTTCAGTCCGTGTGTTAAAAGATGTGCTCATCCATTAAGAGAAGGGCTTGCAGATGCCTCTGACGACCACAGCATAGTTTCAACCACTGCGCAGAGGTGATGAGAATTTACGTCAAAGGGTAATGAAGAAAGTGCAAGGTAGTTTACTATTTTTACAATTATATGGAAAGTTAAAAAAACCCTATGCTGTATCAGGCAACGAGGCTCCTTGTTCTGAGGATCAGCTTACATTAGAATGCGAAGGCTTCCCAGTCTGGTTAGTTGTCTTTTAAAGTTACAATTGATCAATAATTAGATATTTTAGTTTTTTTCAGTACTTTGACTGTTGAAAACATAGGTAGCTGTGACCTATGATGTCTATGGTCTGTCAAACCTAGGATTCAGATCCAGAGTCAAGAGCGTTTGTCATTTGTACAGGTAGTGGAACAATGAAATTCTTACTTGCTGCAGCTTATCAGGCCCATTGATACAATAACACACAAATAAATATACAATAATCATAAAATACTAATTTAATAACAGTAGTACTGGATACTAATAATAGTGCAAAACCAGTCCGTAGTGCAACCAAAGACAAAGTCCATGGAAGTTCATAGATGCTGAGGTTAGAGTTGTGCAGTGTAGAAGGGTCTGTGGTTGCTGGGAAGAAGCTTCAATTCAGTATTTGAAAACTTTGTATAAATGAAGATTTGCAGACATTGTAGTCTAGACATGAACATAGGGAAAGCTATGGCAGTGAGACCCATAAACCTGATGGAGTCAGCAGTTTGGTGGGAGCATGATCAAATGAATAAAAGCTAGACCAGATAACCTCAGAGCCGAAAAGGAGAAGGAAGAGAAGTTAGAAAACATGCAAAATGAGATGCATAGGTAACCTATGGGGAGTTTAGTTCAGTGTTCCTGGATTTGTTGATGACAATTATGAAAGAGATGGTGGATAAGAAATTGTTTCTAGTGGAGAAGACGAGTTGGGGGTTGTCTTTGCATTCAAGATGATTATCAAGAAATTAGCATCTTGTGAGAGAATAGCAGGACCTGAATGATCCCAGCATATTAGACTACAAATATGGCACTGAATTACTAAATCAATGTTTGCCACCTCCTTTCAAGTAGGTGACCCTTTAAATTCAGGGAGCAGAGACAAAGGTGAAACAAGGATAGCAACTGGGATGAGAGAAAGGCAAAACAGAGATTGTTCTCTTTGTTCTAGGAGAATGACTTACAAGGTAGCTCTGTGATTGCAGACCCTCCGTCTCTGGAATCATATGACTGCTTTTGATATCATGAACATGAATACACTCAGCAGTCACAGGCCTTCAATATCAGAAATTGGTTCAATGTTCAGATTTTATTTTTTGTTTTTTTTTAAGCTTGCAGTTTCACTTTCATGTACTATGATGTATCAAGGTCAGGCCATTATGCACTAGATGTACCATCTCCCAATTTTGAGATGCAACTGATATCAGACAGGAGACTCCAAATTTATATGTTTCTTCACTGTGTACTTAGTAACACTAATAAATTGCATACTGTTCCACACGTGTGAGTGCATCTGAGGTTTAACCACGATGAATGGTATCATTTGTTCCATTATCAGCACTTTGTTTGATCAGAATATTAAATATAATCATCGCAATCTCTCTCCTGTGGCGTTCCCTCTCTTTGCGCATCGTGAACCAGATATTGCAACACAACCAACAAATGTTCCCAGACAACAATGGAAGCTTTAGCTGCATGATGCTTTTTCTCATAAATGTTAGTAGCTGATCCTTCGGTGATCTGTATCCTAAATCAAACCTGTTTTGTCATAGAAACAATATTTATAGGCGACAGTAGAAAAATAATAATCTGCCTAGCTTTATTCCCTCACGCAACCCACAATAAGAGATCAATCGGTCACTTGCTGTGTAATAGTTGCCTTTCGTTTAATTGATGCCTGGCAGGAGAAGACTCAAGCAAGATCATAAGACCTCAACATGTAATCTTCGACTGCACAAAAGCACTGTACTGTTTAAGCTACCTGGCCACCAAAGAACTGCTAAGGGCAGCACAATGGTGCAACAGTGGAGTTCCTGCCTCGCATCACCAGAGACTTGGATTTGATCCTGACTAAGGGTAGTCAGTGTGGAATTTTTATGTTCTCCCTGTGACCATGTGCGTTTTATGTGGGTGCTCCGGTTTCCTCCAAAGGGTTTGTGGGTTGATTGGTTTCTGTAAATTGCCCCTAGTGTGTGTAGGATGCAAAAGTGGGATGACATAGAACTAGTGTCCGGGTGATCGATGGTCAACATGGACTCAGTGGGTCGAAGGGCCTGTTTCCACATTGTATCTCTAAACTAAACTAAAGATTGCCTAGTTTTATTGTTATTAATTTTTGGTATTAGTGGTTATTATATATTTATCTTAGTGTTAAGTGGCTGCAAGTAAGAACTTCAATGTTTCATTGCCAGTAGAAATGACAATTAAACGCTCTTGACTATCATTCTGTGGGAATGACTCATGTTTAACTGAGTAGACAATGCCATGAAGGAAACTGACCACTCCATTGCATCCAATCTAGTGGCTGAGGAATATTCTGTTGCATTGACTTCCATGACAATGTTGTACTTTGTTCTCTTAAGTCCTTAAATCCATTGGTATATCTCATATTAAACAATTTAAACAATAGTATCATAGTTTTTATCCTGTTTTTGTATCTAACATCTACTACCCTATCAGATTTTCTTCAGCCAGTTGTTGGGCCGAAGGGCTTGTTTCTGTGCTATATGTCTATGACTCTAATTCATGAAAATATATGATTTGGCAGCATATACTTACGCTTTAAAGATATGATCTGACTTAAGATTTGTTTTTTGTTTAGAAATAGAGAGTAAAAACTTGAGAAACACCTAGAATACAGTAGGTAACCCCATAGAAGCACTGTACTGAAAGTTAATTATCAGTACTCAAATGCATGACCACTTACCTGGCATGCATCAACTCCACCCCGAAGGTAGCCCGCACAAAGCATTCTGGAAGTCACAGAGTTCTCATACAGCTTGTTACAAATACCAAGAGGAATAATTTTCACACTAGCCTCCTGAAGAACAGTGGCCAGTTCACCTAACAAACAAAACATGGTCCGATTACCAAATATTATCCACACAACCATTGAATCAACTGTTCTCGAACTTAAAAGATTATTTTCTTGCACTGTGCAGTTAAATCAGAAGCAGTTGGGGGTCTCTCCATTTTCTTTCATCAATTACATTCACACAACTAATATATATCTCAATTAACTAATATTTCATATTGATTTACATTATTTCAGTGCCTGGAAAGTGGGTCTCTAGAGCAACATTTATACACTAAATATATCTAAATATAATAGTCTACATTTACTATAATAATGGTAAAATTATTAGCATTCATCATTGTTACATCTTGAAACAGTTACATCTGAATTGCTACATCTGAATCCACACATGCATAATTAAACACAAAGCTGGAGGGACTTAGTGAGTCAAACAGCATCTATAGAAGGAATGGACAAACTTCATTCAGTCTGAAGAAGGATCTCAACCTGAAATGTCGTCTGTCTATTTCTTTCCACAGAAACTGCTTGACCCAGTGGTTCCTCCGGCATTTAGTGTTTTGCTCAGGATTCCAGCAATCACAGTCTAATATTTCCATATTACTAATAACACCTTTGATTTCCATCTATCTCTGTAATCTCATCCAACTTGTCCATGCTAACCAAGATGCCCCATCTAAGCATACCAATTGCCCACTCTTGGCCCATATCTCTCAAACTTTTCCTATCCACATATTTTTCCAAGTGTCCTTTAAATGTTGTATTGTACCTGCCTCAACTACTTCCTCTGGTAGCCCATTCCATTTGCACACCACCCTCTGAATGAAAAAAATGCCCCTCAGGTTCCTATTAAAACTCTTCCCCATCCTCTTAAACTTATGCCCTCTAGTTCTTGATTGCCCTATCTTTGCGTTTTCAACAAATCTTTCAATTGTTAACACATGATATATAAAAAAACATTACCTGACTGCAGAGGAACATTAGTTGTCACAATGTTTGCTCCCACTCATACCTTAATGCACAAATGACCATTTTATCGAGTCAATATATTTTGATTAAAATGTAGGTTTATTCACTGATCAGATGATCACAAGAAGGGTTCGCCAAAACCAGAAAAACACATGATCATTGAATTAGTGAATTTACCTGCCTTTTTAATAAGAATGCACATCGTATTTTAAAGCATTAATCCTGCGCTCATGACCAGATCACATAACCATTTATAAAGCATCATACCGTCTTCTCCCAGGACGCCCCAGCCAGTTACATAGCAGTTTGCAGTGGCAGTGAAGATGTGAGTAGCAGCTGGTAAGCAAATTGGTTGGATGGAATCACTGAAGAAGACGGGTGTCTTCAGTTCCAGCAGTGCAATGTCATAATCTGATGTGAATTCATCGTATTTGGGGTGGGTAACAATTCTACGAATTGATCTGGTTACAATCCTGGAATTCATTCTATTCATTAACTGCAAGCCCAGATATGCAGTCCAAGCTGACGAGGTGGAATATCTATAAAAATAAGGAAACAAATAAATAATACAATCTTTCTCGTCCACTGATGCATTGATTCATCTAATAAGTATGTGAGCCATCCAGACCAGGAGACCTTGGGTTTGAATATCATTCTGCCTTGGATAACATTGAGCAGAGTAGAAGAAAAATTTATAATGTATATGGCGAATTACCAAACCGGGATGAAACAGATCTTCACAATGTCACTTAGAGTCATACTGTGTGGAAACAGGCCCATTGTTCTGCCATGCCAACCAAGATGCCACGTCTAACTTGTCCCATTTGCCTGTGCTTGGTCCATTTCCCTCTAAATCTTCTTGGCTCATACTGAAGTGGTTACATATATTTAACTGAAAACTGCAATAAGAGATCTTTGTTCTTTAGAATGGTTATCCACATTCATATCTATCTTTCAGTTTCAGCTAAGATAATAACACTAAAACTGATTTCAGTTTCCTTAGATGTAGGAAAATAACTGCAGATGCTGGTACAAATCGAAGGTATCACAAAATGCTGGAATAACTCAGCAGGTCAGGTAGCATCTAGGAGAGAGGGAATGGGTGACATTTCGGGTCGAGACCCTTCTTCAGACTGATGTCAAGGAGGGGCGGGACAAAGAAAGGATATCATATCCAAAGAAAGGAAAGCATATCCTTTCTTTGTCCTGCCCCCCTGACATCAGTCTGAAGTAGGGTCTTGACCCAAAACGTCACCCATTCCCTCTCTCCTAGATGCTGCCTGACCTGCTGAGTTACTCTAGCATTTTGTGATACCTGCAGTTTCCTTAGATTATTGTTAAAAAAAAGTTAAATTGCTCACATCGATCGCAATTGAGAATCTATAGGAGAGGACGCTGGACAAATAGTAATAGAGCTTTGAGACATCTCACAGTCAACAGGTCTAACACTCATTGCCAAAGCTCATACATTAATAATGACACTTTGCTCAAGTTCTGGAGTGTAATTCAATATTGAACTGTGTTATCAAGTAGTTAATAGTGGCAAAGTTAGCAGCAAAGTATAAAAAATTGAAATAAAACAAAAAGAAAAGAAACAAAACTATATGTGTTAGCTGTTTGCAGCCCAATGTGCAGCTGGGACCTCGAGGAACTTCAATTCCTGGAACGTAACTTTCTGGTAATTAAGTTATTGTTCTTCACAACTTTCAAATGTCACTTTATTTTTTTAAAGTTACAGATTAGCTAAGAATTCAGTTTTAAATTTTAATAATGTCATTCAGAGTCTAAATATTCCATTGCTACAATTTCTGGCACATCAGAAAACTTGGCTTCCCAATTCATAATTTTCTATTCATTAAGACTAATGGGCAAAGATTATTGGCTAGGATGTGCAATTCTCAGTACACACTTTAAGCAAGAGCAGGATGCAGGGGAAAATTTACTTCTAAAATGGACTGTGACCAGTTGAATCAAAGTACTGATCTTGCTAAAATAACAATAGGTTTGACAGGTCACAGATTCTATAAATATGACCCTCTTTAAATTTATAGATTTTATACAACAAAGCTCATGAAAAAGGCCTTTAGCCAGTCATCACTTCACTGGTTAGACAGTATATTAAGGTCCAATTCTTTGCATTCACAATTATTAAAAGTATAAATATGTTGAGCACTTCTGAGCTTGAATTTGAGCATTGCTGTCATTGAAATTTTGTTAATTTATCTGCCTAGTTAACATTAAACCAAAAAGAAAGGCTGATCAGAAAGCTGGAAATGTTAAATTGTTGGATTAAAAAACATTTCTGAAAATAAATAGGAAGGAACTGCAGACGCTGGTTTACACCGGAGATAGACACAAAATGTTGGAGTAACTGGCTGTATCTTTGGAGAAAAGGAACAGGTGACATTTCAGGTGAAGACCCTTCCTCAGACAGGAGGAATCACAGAGGGAAAGCAGTGAGAGAGGGTGTTGCAGAATGCCCGTCGGAGAGAGAAGGGGAATTTCTTCAAAATAGGCATGCCTTGAGGAGATTTCGTAGTGGAGCAGCCAAAATGTGCAGGAAGGAACTGCAGATCCTGGTTTACACTGAAGATAGACACAAAAAGTCTGAAGAAGGATCTCGACCCGAAATGTCACCTTTTCCTTTTCTCCAGAGGTGCTGCCTGACCCGCTGAATTACTCCAGCACTTTGTATCTATTTCTGAAAATAACTTCTGCTGTCCTCACAAACTGCAAATGAATCATAGAGTCATACAGCACAGAAACAGGCACGTCAGCCCAACTCGTCAAAGCCAAACGAGATGCCCCATCTAAGCTAGTCCCATTTGTCCACATTTGGCCCACATCCCTCTAGACCTTTCCTATCCTATGACAATTATGTTATGTCAACGTACCGTATGGAGTCAGAGTCTTGGAAGCAATGGCCAGCTGAAACAAGCCAACGATTGGAGACAATAGATGCACCGCATACGTGTCCGTACAATCCCATTTGCAGACTAACTTGCCAAGGCCACTTTCCATTCCTGGCATCTTCACCCCCAACTATTTTTGTTTTCTTGGTTGGGCTTGTTCCACATCCTGAAACAAATTTGGAGGTTTGTATTTTTCTTTCTGTATTCAAGCAAGTTTATTTAATTTTTAAATAAGCCAAGAATTGTTTCTTTTACATAAGGTGCAATAATTTCACAATTGATTGAATGGTTTAAAGAAAAACTGCAGTATGCCTTTCTATGCCAGTTTACCATTAAAATTCAACTAGTTATCAATGGGTAGCTAATCTCCAGGTAAACTCACGGCCCAGGATTTGAGGGAGAGTGGCAGAGAAGCAGTCTATCTTACCCCATGTATCTTGCTATCTTGACTATCTTACCCCATGAGAGGAACTTCGATGTAGGAATATTAAACTCTAGAAACCAGAGTCACTAATTCGACTCTGGGCCGTAGCCTGTGATCTGACACCAGCCTTTTCCAAGAGTTCAGCGTGGGAGTGAAAAGTTGCTACTATTTCCCACCACATGCTGAGTCAGAGGAGGCACAGGAAATGAAACAACGTGCTGGAATAACTCAGTGGGTCAGGCAACTTCACTGGAGGACATGGCTAGGTGACATTTCGGGTTGAGACGCGACCTGAAACGTCACATATCCATGTCCTCCAGAGATGCTGCTTGACCCGCTGTGTTAATCCAGAACTTTATATATTTTTTGTAAACTAGTATCTGCAGTTCCTTGTTTCTACAAGACATGACATCATACATACTCCATTATTTTTTAATGGAGAAGGAAGGTGACAAGAGACTGAAGTAATTGTTAATTTAGATTTTAGGTATTTTAAGGCACTTTTAAATATTTTAAAGTATTTATAGATATAACATTTTTTTAGAGTTTTTAATCATTATTTTGCATGACCAATAACACCTTGAAACAGTGCTTTACAATCGCCCCATCTGTTCCTTTTAAATTTGATATACATATATTAATCTGAGTGGTAAAATACTGCCAGAATTGCACAGATACAACTTAATGACAAGCATTGTCAAAGCAAATATAGATAAAAACATCTAGCATAGTGTAATAATAAGATTCATATTTAATATTATTAAAACACCATGAAAAAGCCAGCCATAAAGTCACTTAACTAAGATAATGTCACACAATGTTTCCTGAATTACTGGCATTCAGGGTTTGAACAGATGAATCATCTTATTGAGAACATGTACACAATGTTCAGAGACTGCCATTATCTGTAAGAATTCTTTACTAGATTATTAGTAAGTTTAAAAAAACAAACATCTGTGACTTGTTAAGATGAACAAAGGATAATTGTGTATATGATGAAACAGAAGGAAGGATTCATGTTACTGTGATTCTGTGGCATCATCTTTTATTGCTATGAGAGAGACTAATTAAAATATTTCCAACAACGACGACTCTTGATTGCGATATCTTCTATACCGCTTCCACAGTTTACCTCAACATACCACAGCCTGATTCGTCCGAACCATCCTGGCAATCCCTTTTCCCATCACACTCTGGATTAATTTTGTTCACACATTTTCCATTGTGGCACTTATATGAATACAAGGAGCAACCTTTATGGACTGAAGGAAAGACCGCTGGTGAGACGTCGCACATTCAAAGAACAATGGATGCAAATTACTTTTCATGAAGTGAAAAAAACTTCATAAAAGTTATTTCAAGTTCATTCAGAAGCTAAACAATTGCATGAAAAATACTGGGTACTTATAAATTGTAGACGGTACAAATTAAATGAGAATCCAGCTCGACAGCGACATCTACAGACACATTGGGAAGATAGAATTTTTTCAAATGTGAATGATTTTTAGTGTCAGAGAGAGAGAGGTGCTTGCTCTCAAACATTTCATGCAAAATTCAAGAAAATGAATAACTCTCTCGTTCATTGTTTGTATGGTAATTAATAACTGGCTTGTGATTAAACCCATACAGTTAGCCCTCACTACGCAAATATTTTCCACATCAAACAAATAGTGACATGGGTTACGATGAGCCAATAGCACTAGCTGACATCATCCCCTTTAATACCAATAGCTCACCTCGGTAGTTTCAACAACTTTCCATGATCGTATACAGTATTGAACATTAAATCCACTGCAAAAACAATTAATCTGCGACGTACACCCTCAAAGAATCATGTTTTCTTTTTCATTTTGAGAAATGCGAACATTTTGGAGAATTCTTGGAGAACATTAACTGTGATCCATGAACAAAGCAAATTGATAGGCAGGGTGCAGAAACTAATGCTAAAGCCTCAAAGTTGCAGTGATCCAGGTCTGATCCAAGTCTCTACTGCTGACTATGTGGAACTTGCACGTTCTCCTTCTGATCGCATGGTTTGCCCACATTCCAAGGATATGACATGTTAACTGCTTGCTGTGTATTGCCTCTGATGTAGGTGGTTAGTAGGAGAATTGGGGAAAGGTTGCTGGGCATCAAACAGAGAGTGTGTTATAGGCCGTCCCCGGGGTAACATTTTGTTTTTACAGAAGTTTTGTTAATTATTAACTCAATTAAGTTGTGAATACATTTATGCTTATTTTTATTTTGGAGAAAATGGTAATATTATGCACAATTATATTTTATAATTATATGTTATTTTTGGCAAGGTTGCCTTACATTTATGATTTTGCTCACATTTTGGTGCTTTTGCAGTTTAAAAAAATGTTAACAAATTCTTTAATCTAATTTAATGAAATTTAACTAGAATTATGACATGTATCCCCAAAATTGGAACTGCAAGATCTTACTGCTTCTTTTTAGTCCACGGTATTCTGAGTTAGTAGCCCACAGGGCACCATGGGTCAATATTCATGTGTAAAGGATTATATCTTGATGGTAAGTCATAATTTGCAATGTTTAGGCACCACAGAGGTGGTAGCTTCTGTGCTATTACTCCTGGTGACTAATGCTGTGAGAAGCTCATTTATGAAATTCACATCATAAAGTTTATCATTACAAATCCATTTTTGTCCTGTAAAAGTCAGTAAAATCAAAGGGTTATTGACCAATTTATGTGTGCATTGAACCAGGTTATTTATTCCTACATGGATTATAAGAAAACAAGGAAATTTAAAGTTAAATATATAAACACGTACGTGTCCTTGTGCAGTTTAGTTCATCACTTTCATCTGCACAATCATTTATTCCATCGCAAACAGATCTGTGGCGAATGCAGGTACCACTTGGGCATGTGAGGTAGCAATCTGCAATACCGAACACATATGATAGTGGTGATGTTCACAATAGCAACAAAAAAACGTCAAATATCACTAAGGCCAAAATATAGTTAGACTATTCAGGGTTGGTACATTCCAATGATGGGAAGTAATCTTGGATTGTTGTCAATTAAGAATAGGTATTAAAAGATAAAGAACATGGGCTGTCTATTCCCTTTCACTCTTTTATACTGTTGCATAAAATGAAGACTGATGTGCAATTAAATCAGGTAGAAATGGAATTGGCCATCAAAAGAACATATTTCTCCCACCACCCCAGTCACCCTGCTCTTGCTGCTCCTTTGTACGTCATTTCCCATCCCCAAGTCCATATTCACCTTTTATTCCCCCCTCTCCTTCCCCTCCTCCATGTCCCATTCCACCTCTATACCTCCTTCCAGCTTTGCATTTCACTCCTCCTCTTCTCTCCTTATCCAACACTCTTTTGTCTTCTTTTCATCTTTAGTCGTTGTCACTTACTCCACCGACCAGCCAATCAGCCCATTCTGACCTGTATTCACCTATCATATGCTAGGGTTAGTCCCATCCTCAGCTCTTTTCCAGCTTTTGCCTCACTATTCCATGAGCCTGAACGGTACCAACCAGAAACGTAGATGCTGCCTGACCTGCTGAGTTCCCCCAGCACTTTGTGTTGTGCTCATCAAAAGAACAGATTGAGATTTTAATTTTATATGCAGCAGCTTCAATTATGCATAGAAATTACATAGGGTTATTATTTATCCCATGGATAGATATCAATAAACTGATCTAACAGCCCTTTTACCAAAAAAAAATGGTGCAACAATTCATCTGAATTTTGGTTAAGGAAGCTTTGAAAAATGGGAACCCATAATGAAAATTTTAGATGGGATATCAATTAAAGTTAACCAAATAATAACCTTTGGGGCATTAAATTGTGTCGACATTTTGGCAAGTAGGTAACAAAATAGATCCATTTATCACTTGTGAAGAACAAATGGCAATTATAAAGAGGGTGTATCATGGGGTAGGATTGCGATGTGTTTGTTGATTTGTGTCTTTCAGAGGTGCATGATTTATAATTGTTACAAGACCATTCTGAAGAAAGAATAATGAGTAAGTGCTTGCAATAGTAAACAACTCATCAAAGGGAGATTCTGTATATAAGGTGCAGATTAATCTTTGTTCGGTGAGCAATCTGTTAGATTGCTCCCAGTGATTACTGTATTGACTCTCTTAAAGTCTTGAGTGCCTTACCCGATCTTCATGGTGTGTTTTAAAGTCATCTGAGCATAACAGATCGGATAAAAGAAGGCTTTCAACACTTAAGGTAAGAGCAAGGTTTTCCCTGGGTCTCTTGGGGAAGTGAAAGGAAGAGAAGGTAAGGGAAAGTACGAAGAGGGAAATTTTACAAATTTCCAGAGTAAAGGAAAAGGAGATAATCTAAGGAAACATGGGACAAGGAGGAGGCAAGATATTGGAACCACCTAAAGGAACATTGGCATTTTACATGTAATTTGGAACATCTAAGGACTTGCAAGTGGCTAGACCACTTGAGGTGATTTTCTTGAGGTGTGTATGACTATTTTACTTTGAGTGAGAATTGTATCGCTTTGAGTGCATGAATATCTGTGAGATTCAGCATATGGCAAGAGGTGTGGCAAATTTTGAATGAATTTTGATTTGTATGTAAATAAGTTAAAAAAAGGTATGAAGTGAGTTAAAAGATTGTTACTCGTTTGTAGGACTGATTCTGGGAGATGAGTTCAGATGAAATACAATGTCACTGAATGATTCTGGTCCTCTATAGTGAAATATATTTGTAGTGTCTCTTGTATTTTAAGTGATGGTGTCTCTTTAAGAAGTTGTGCAAGTTATGTGGGGTCGGAGCCACACATCCACCTTTTCTTTCCCTTTGTTCTTTGGATACGTGTTACAAGCTATCAATGTGGAAATTAACAGTTTATTCTTTGTGCAGGAAGGAACTGCAGATGCTGGTTTAAACCGAAGATAGACATAACAAGCTGGAATACCTCAGCGGGTCAGACAGCATCTCTGAAGAAAAGGTGTAGGTGACGGGTCGAGACCCACTGTTACTCCAGCTTTTTGTGTTTATTCTTTGTTTTCTCTTACTAATGCTAATACTGTTAGCATATGGCCATATTACTATTGAAAGGTGTCCACCATTAAACCCAGCCTCTCTCCTCCCTCCTGAACAAGATAGACACTCATGATTGCCTTGAGGTTGTCTCAGTCGAAGCTAGACCTCGGCCAGATCTTTTAAAGACCGCCATCGCAAATGGTGATCTGGAATATTTTGTCGATGGAACGGTATCCCATGATCATAAAGGTAATTCTGTCTTACCTTATGCAGCATGTACCCAGCAACAGGTGATCAGCAATGCTCCTTTACCTTCCCATTACTCAACACAGCAAGCTGAGTTACATGCTTTAACCAGGGATTGTTTTTTAGCCCAAGGATTTGGTGTAAATATGGACTCTCGCTATGCCTATGGGGTGGTGCATGATTATGCAACACTGTGGAAACTGAGGGGTTAACTCACTTCTGCAGGAGCCCCACATTTGTAGTGGCCCTTTCATAGATACCCTTCTCCATGCTCTCGAAAAGCCTGAATGAATTGCTGTGATAACGTGTGCCTCCCATACACGAGCTACAGATACGGTCTCAAAGTAATGATATGGCTCATAAGGTCACCAAAAGTGCTTCCATGAGGCCCTTTATCACCCATTCTTCCCTTCACCATCTTATGATTTCCCTTGGAATCCCGACAGATTTATTAAGGGACTTTCAGGAAACTGCCCCTAAACAGATGTTCCCCTATTTAATGGCTGTTGCTTATGGGCAAATTCACATGAGCAAAGGGGACATGATTAAATTAGTGTACAAACACTGGTATGCACCGGGATTGTCTTTCACAGCAACAAGATACTGCACAAGATGTGCAGTTTGTCAGAACAGCCTTCAGGCTATTAAACACTACAACTTCCAAATAAGCTCTGAACGACAAAGACTTGGTTTTGTCTTTTTGCACAAATATTGTGTGTGTGCGCATGTGCGTGTGCAACATTTTTTCTCTTGTTTATTACATTGTTTACAGTGCACTATGTTTACATATTCTGTTGTACTGCTGCAAGTATGAATTTCATTGTTCTAACAGGGACATATGACAATAAAACACTCTTGACTCGAAGTATACAGTGGAAATAATGCAAAAAGTTTGCATGGTGCTGGGAGTTAAACAGAAATTACATTGGTTGTATCACCCACAATTATTAGGTATGGTGGAGGCACAATGAGGTGATCAAGGACAAATTGGCAAAATATTGTCACGAAACTGGGCCAGCCACACAACCACCATGGGGAAGAAGGTACAGGAGCCCCTTGAATACTGCATAACATTAACCACTACCTCAACTATGATCTATTATGGCCTTTGTTTTGGTTGCATTATTGGCTTAGGTTTTGCACTGTTACAGTTTGGTAACCTGGTAGTACTGTTTATCAATTTATTGCAGTGTTGATTATTGTTGTTTTTTTTGCATCAATGGACCAGTAAAGCTGCAGCACGTAAGAATCTCATTGTCCCATTACCAGTACACAAGACAATTAAACACTCTTGACTCTTGAAGAACTTGCACCAATGCAAACACTTTATTCTAAAACTTCCGTGCAGTATTTATTTAACCATATAGATGTGTATATTATATTAAAATTTCACATACAGAAATGACACTCAGGCAATGCCAGAATAGAATGAATAGAAAGGAAAACTTAGGAAGGTACACGATCCAAAATTGCTAGTTTTTCTGCCTCCTGTTTAAATTGAAAACTACGGAGAATTCATTGCAACTTTGGTATCCTGTGTGTCTCTTCACAACATCATTTACGTTTCTGTCAGAACATCCTGACCAATCTACAGTATGCTGCACATCCATTGACTTAGAAAGTTAAGGCTAGTTACAGTTAAGTCCATATCAGTTCACCTCCTTTTAGATCACGCATCTATAAGTTCCCTAGTTTGCCCTGAAAAAATGGATTCCATTATTTTATCAAGATTGGAAGAATGCTTAAGGTTATAATCCTCTGGACAGTTTCCTACCTGTACGAAATAGATACCATCTCATGAGATCTCAACTGAAGAGTCAAGAGTATTTTATTGTCCCATGTACCGAAACAGAACAATGAAATTCTTCCTTGCAGCAGAGGCGCGACAGGTTTGTAAACACAGTACTCAATAGCTAATCATTAGGTCATAAGGGATAGGAGTAGAATTAGGCCATTCGGCCCATCAAGTCTACTCCGCCATTTAATCATGGCCGAAAAATGAAGTCCAATATCGTGCAAAAACAAAACAGAGCCTGAAGTCCCTGTGCAATCAAGGCAGCTTGTAGTTCGGAGTTTAGTTGGAGTTCATAATGTTCGATAGCCTGATGGTTTTTGGAAAGAAGCTGTTCCTGAACCTGGACATTACAGACTTCTATATCTTTTTGCTGAAGGCACGATTGAAAAAAAATGTCTTCTATCAGCAGCTTACATACTGCAGACTTATTCTTAAAACAGAAAGATTTCATCTCACTTTATTTTTGAACTGTAATGAAGGAAGCACCGTGTTGTGGATACTATACAAGCTAAAGAGCTGTTAATACAAAAAAACATGGAGAGAACTTACTGCACTTTGATTCATCACTGCCATCCAGACAATCGGTCCATCCATCACAGTGACTCCTTACAGAGATACATGATCCATCCTTGCATTTAAATTGGTTTGGGCATGCTGGTCAAATATTAAACGTTGTACTTTTGGTGAAATGGTCTAATTCTTCCACAATAAAAATTTCAGATGCAATATGTACCTGAGCAAAGGACTGTGACAAAGTGTTTATTCCAGAACAAATATGATACTCCGTTCAAAGGAAATGTCTTGTAATTGCAGGGTGTTCTTTACAAGAGCAAAACATCCCAAAAAACCTCCAATGAAGTACTTCTGAATTACTGCTGTAATGCTTGTAATAGCAATATGATAGGAGCTATTGTTTGAAAAATAAAATATTAGCTGGGAAGACAGGGGCAACTTCCATGAACATATACCAGGAGATTTTCCACTTTCACTTGAGAGATCAAAGGGGACCTCGGTTTAAGGACCAGTGATGGAAATGGGGGGGTTGGCAGGGGGACGGCGTTCCCCTAGTTTTAGACAATAGACAATAGGTGCAGGAGTAGGCCATTCGGCCCTTCGAGCCAGCACCGCCATTCAATGTGATCATGGCTGATCATTCTCAATCAGTACCCCATTCCTGCCTTCTCCCCGTACCCCCTGACTCCGCTATCCTTAAGAGCTCTATCTAGCTCTCTCTTTAATGCATTCAGAGAATTCGCCTCCACTGCCTTCTGAAGCAGAGAATCCCACAGATTCACAACTCTCTGACTGAAAAAGTTTTTCCTCATCTCAGTTCTAAATGGCCTACCCCTTATTCTTAAACTGTGGCCCCTTGTTCTGGACTCCCCCAACATTGGGAACATGTTTCCTGCCTCTAACGTGTCCAACCCCTTAATAATCTTATACGTTTCGATAAGATCCCCTTTCATCCTTCTAAATTCCAGTGTATACAAGCCTAGTCGCTCCAGTCTTTCAACATATGACAGTCCCGCCATTCCGGGAATTAACCTAGTAAACCTACGCTGCACCCCCTCAATAGCAAGAATATCCTTCCTCAAATTTGGAGACCAAAACTGCACACAGTACTCCAGGTGCAGTCTCACTAGGGCCCTGTACAACTGCAGAAGGACCTCTTTGCTCCTATACTCAACTCCTCTTGTTATGAAGGCCAACATTCCATTGACTTTCTTCACTGCCTGCTGTACCTGCATGCTTCCTTTCAGTGACTGATGCACTAGGACACCCAGATCTCGTTGTACGTCCCCTTTTCCTAACTTGACACCATTCAGATAATAATCTGCCTTCCTATTCTTACCACCAAAGTGGATAACCTCACACTTATCCACATTAAACTGCCTCTGCCATGCATCCGCCCACTCACACAACCTGTCCAAGTCACCCTGCAACCTCATAGCATCCTCCTCACAGTTCATACTACCACCCAGCTTTGTATCATCTGCAAATTTGCTAATGGTACTTTTAATCCCTTCATCCAAGTCATTAATGTATATTGTAAATAGCTGCGGTCCCAGTAGTCACTGCCTGCCATTCTGAAAGGAACCCATTTATCCCCACTCTTTGCTTTCTGTCTGTCAACCAATTTTCTATCCATGTCAGTACCCTACCTCCAATACCATGTGCTCTAATTTTGCCCACTAATCTCCTATGTGGAACCTTGTCGAAGGCTTTCTGAAAGTCGAGGTACACCACATCCACAGGCTCTCCCCTGTCAATTTTCCTAGTTACATCCTCAAAGAATTCCAGAAGATTAGTCAAGCATGATTTCCCCCTTCATAAACCCATGCTGACTCGGAACGATCCTGTTACTACTATCCAAATGCTCCGCAATTTCGTATTTTATAATTGACTCCAGCATCTTCCCCACCACTGATGTAAGACTAACTGGTCTATAATTTCCCGTTTTCTCTCTGCCTCCTTTCTTAAAAAGTGGAACAACATTAGCTACCCTCCAATCCACAGGAACTGATCCTGAATCTATAGAACATTGGAAAATAATCACCAATGCGTCCACAATTTCTAGCGCCACCTCCTTAAGTACTCTGGGATGCAGACCATCAGGCCCTGGGGATTTATCAGCCTTCAGTCCCATCAGTCTACCCAACACCATCTCCTGCCTAATGTGGATTTTCTTCAATTTCCAGCTCGGGTTTAATGAGTACTGCAGAAAGATTCGAGTCGTTTAGCACTTTATTCAACTCAGACGAAAACAATTTGTTAACTGCCACTGTTAGTACTTGCTAACAGCCAGTAGTTAACAGGTAGTAGTTATACAATGTGTCATCAATACATCGATCCACATTTCTCAGTAAATGTAATTGTGTTTTGACCATGTATTAATGACACCGCGTTCCTTTGAATAAAATTCAAGGGAGAATTTCTTAAACTCACTGTCAGGGCTGCCGGACCGCGAGCACGGGCTCAGATAAAGTCACATTATTCTATTATTTCACGTTATTTTATTTGCCGCTCTGCCGCTGTGCCTCTGTGCCTCTCTGCCGCTGTGCCTCAGTTGTTTCAGTTAAATTAGAATGGATGGGGAGAAAATTAAATAAGTAGTACCAATAGTCTTTTCCAGCCTAAATCGTGAGTGGTGAATATTTTATTGTGGGTAGTTTTATTTAGCAAAACAATAGTGCAAGCAGAAATATTTTATTATATATCACTATCAAATATCTATAAATTTCAGATTTGTGTACCCCTGTGAAAATGAGCATATTGAGATATTTGAAAGACAGCGTCTTCAGATCGATGAAGAAGTAAATGATAATGAAAACACAGCCAGAAAAGAAGGCAAAATTACTTGAAAATGATAATGTAACTGATGCAGCTGTTTCGCCTGATGCTGTATGTGAAGACATTTCAAAAGATATTGAAAAATGTGAGCTTTCCGACTGTTGGTCACAAGAAATGTACCTAAACAAAAAGAAAGAATATCCCTGGCTAATTGTTAAAAACAGAAAACTAGGATGTAGTGTATGCAGCAAGTGTCATTTTGGACTTGAACGAACACAAGGAATTCACTTGTCTCGTGAGTGGTGCAGTGTTAATGTAGTAGGAGTGATGACAAAGCAAAACAGTTAATGAGTTTAAGAAAAAAGATTTTTAAGCACAAAAATAGTGAAGCTCATATCAGATGCCAAAAAAGCAATGAAACAGCTGAAAAAAAAGCAATCGAAAATGTAGTGTATATGTCACTGAAAAAAGACGAAGCAAAAACAGGTTGAGTTTTTAGAACTGTATATAATATTGTACACAAAGGTAGGCCCTACACAGATATGTCTTCTGATATTGAACTGCAAGAAAGAAACGGCATCGACACTCTCATAAGTCATGTGCAGATGTTTCTCACCACATAGGGAACCAGATGCGAAAGACAGTGGTGGAAAATATAATTTCAAAACAATCTAAAATGTCTATTATGATTGATGAATCTACTACTATTAATGGGAAAACTGTTCTAGTAGTCTGCTTGAGAGCAGCAGTTGGTGAATCTTCCCAACCTATATCATTCTATTTTGACTTAGAACATATGAAACTTGGTGCAAATGCAAAATCTATATATGATGGGCTTCTAAGTTGCTTACAAAGAGGTGGTTTTTCAATACAGTACCTAAAACAAAATGTGATATCACTTGTAACTGATGGTGCATCAGTAATGTTAGGACAAAATGCAGGGGTTGCAAGACTATTTCAGAAGATTCACTTTTTACCTTTGGGGATAATGATGTAGAAGAAATGGCAGAACAATTTGGCTTAAATGGTCAGCTTTGTGTCAGAGCCTTCAGAGAATTCAAAGAATCTAAAGGGAAGATAGTTTCTGCAGATTTTCAGCAGCTGGTAACAGCTGTAAATACAATTCCGGTATCAACAGCAGAATGTGAAAGAAGCTTCAGTGGCATGAATTTCTGCATGTCACCACAACATGCAAGACTTCAAACTGATCATCTCTCAACTCTTCTATTTATTAAGTTGGTGGGACCTCCTCTGTCAAAATTCAACCCCGAAGAGTATGTGAGAACATGGCTTCTTAGTGGCAGAAGGCGTGCTGAAGAAACGGCATGCAGAAAGAAAGAGGTGACAGAAAAAAATGGAGATTATATATTATTATGGAACATTTTGTAATGTAAGCAGAGAGAGAGAGAGAGAGAGAGAGAGAGAGAGAGAGAGATGCCAGAAAGCAGCTATGACATATAATACACAATAAACTATATTATAAATACACAATAAACAAGTTATGCATTCTTGTACTCTTACATGGGTATGACCGCACATAAAAAAATCCCCCCCCCCCCCCTTCTTTCCCAACCTCAGCCTCACGGACCTTAGAGTACCCCTTGTTCCTAAAACCCATTTCCATCACTGTTAAGGACAACTGAAAGTTGGTACTATCTGCAATGACTTAGATGAAGGGATTAAAAGTACCATTAGCAAATTTGCAGATGATACTAAGCTGGGGGGTAGTGTGAATTGTGAGGAAGATGCAATAAGGCTGCAGGGTGACTTGGACAGGTTGTGTGAGTGGGCGGATACATGGCAGATGCAGTTTAATGTAGATAAGTGTGAGGTTATTCACTTTGGAAGTAAGAATAGAAAGGCAGATTATTATCTGAATGGTGTCAAGTTAGGAAGAGGGGATGTTCAACGAGATCTGGATGTCCTAGTGCATCAGTCACTGAAAGGAAGCATGCAGGTACAGCAGGCAGTGAAGAAAGCCAATGGAATGTTGGCCTTCGTAACAAGAGGAGTTGAGTATAGGAGCAAAGAGGTCCTTCTACAGTTGTACCGGGCACCTGGAGTACTGTGTGCAGTTTTGGTCTCCAAATTTGAGGAAGAATATTCTTGCTATTGAGGGCGTGCAGCGTAGGTTCACTAGGTTAATTCCCGGAATGGCGGGACTGTCGTATGTTGAAAGGCTGGAACAATTAGGCTTGTATACACTGGAATTTAGAAGGATGAGGGGGGATCTTATTGAAACATATAAGATAATTAGGGGATTGGACACATTAGAGGCAGGAAACATGTTCCCAATGTTGGGGGAGTCCAGAACAAGGGGCCACAGTTTAAGAATAAGGGGTAGGCCATTTAGAACGGAGATGAGGAAGAACTTTTTCAGTCAGAGAGTGGTGAAGGTGTGGAATTCTCTGCCTCAGAAGGCAGTGGAGGCCAGTTCGTTGGATGCTTTCAAGAGAGAGCTGGATAGAGCTCTTAAGGATAGCGGAGTCAGGGGGTATGGGGAGAAGGCAGGAACGGGGTACTGATTGAGAGTGATCAGCCATGATCGCATTGAATGGCGGTGCTGGCTCGAAGGGCTGAATGGCCTACTCCTGCACCTATTGTCTATTGTCTCTTGTCTATTGCAACACGTTCTCAGATCTGAAAAATCGGCATTGATCTTTGTGCCAGGGCTCTGGAAAGGAACTTCAACAGTTACCTGGATCAGTGGCAAAAATGCAGTGCACGTTGTTATTGCCAAAACTGCAACTTGAATTTAGGGTAGAAGCAGCACGGATATTCTTGGCAATTATGACTTGATTAAATTAAAGTACTAGGTATCCGTATCTTTCGTTTAGATGGATAAAAGTAATGTCTTTTCTGACAGTGCACACCAGTACAGCACACCGCCACCTCTATAAAGTTAAAAACTAGATTTTCAGATTTTTAGAATTATAATTTGATGTTATATTTTTTAAGTTATTAGTTTATTAAATTAGAAGTTAATTTGTCACAAAATAAAAACAGATGACATTATATTGATGGGTAAAAAATGTTAATAAATGCAGCTTAATTTTTAATTGATTTTTGTCTACAAAAAAGACGGGATAGAAGCATAAAATTCTTGCAAATCTATCATGCTAAGGATCAAGTTTACTTACGATCCCCATAGCTGAAAGCTCTGTATTCCAAATAAAATCCTTTCTGGGTAACTGACTGATCAGAGGAAAATTTAATTTTGACAGATCTTCCATATATCTTGTGAAAACCACCCTCAGTTAATCGATTGCAATATCTATGGAAGAAAAGGGGTGATTAAGTGAAATGTGTCACATTTCAATATTACATTTAATATTAAACAAGTAACGCAAATCCCTTTCAAACTCATGGTTTATTATGAACATATGTCAGCATCACTCTATTACCTTATTTCTGTCTATCTGATTGGTCTCAGCCCGCATATTGTAACTTGGGTCTGGGTATTCTATGCTGCTGCAGAGTTCCTCATGAAGGTCAATGAATCCTTGATGGCGCCCCTTCACTTTGGGAGAGAGGTGCATCAAGGATGACCCATGTGTGGACAGTTATCCAAATACAGGGATGAGGACAGCCCTGTGTTCCTACATTCAACACCAACACCATTGTCAAGTTTGCAGACGACACTACGGTGATCGGGCTTATCACCAACAGGGATGAAACAAACTATAGAGCGGAGGTGCAGAACCTGGCGGACTGGTGCTCAGATAACAACCTGTCCCTAAATACCACCAAGACCAAGGAGCTGATCATCAACTTCCGTAGGTCACATAACGGGGAATATGCCCCGATCTCTATCAACGGGGACAGTGTGGAGAGAGTGTCCAGCTTCAAGTTTCTGGGCACTCACATTTCGGAGGACCTAACATGGTCCAATAACACTGCTGCGCTGGTCAAGAAGGCACAACAAAGACTGTTCTACTTAAGAACACTGAAAAAGTCTGGTCTACCACAACAGCTGCTGATGACATTCTACCGCTGCACCATAGAGAGCATCCTAACGCATGGCATCCCTGTGTGGTACCTCAGCTGCACGGAGGCAGAAAGGAAAGCTCTACAGCGGGTAGTCCATAGAGCTCAGAGGGCCATCGGAACACAGCTACCAGACTTGGAGGGCATCTACAACACACGATGCCTCAGAAAAGCCACCAGCATCCACAAAGACTCTTCACACCCCTGCAACAGTCTGTTCGAACTCCTTCCATCGGGCAGATGATACAAGGCCTTCTACGCCCGCACCTCCAGACTCAGGAACAGCTTCATCCCCAGGGCCATAGCTGCTATGAACCGGTCCTGCTGAGCCGGATGGCCACAACGCATAGATCAACTTGCACTTTACCCTGTCTAAAAACTGTTACAATTGTTTCATTTCGTTGGGTTGCTGTTAATTACTTAAATTATTGCATCGTATGGGAGGCGCATTCCCAATCTCATTGTACCCCTGGGTACAATGACAATAAAGATATATTGTATTGTATTGTATTGTATTAAAGCCAGGACTTTATTCCCAGGAGCACAGGAAGCCAAATTTTCCTACATTTTGTCTTGCTGAGTTTAGTTGTGGTTAATGATGGAGACCAGTGGTGAATGAATAGATGGAGTGAAACACATGCATACAGTTCCACTCCATTTAGTTTCAAACAACTGGGTGGAATGAGTTGTTCAGACTTTGAAAGACTGACTGAAAGAGATTACTACAGGTGAAATTTAGGCAGAAACATAGAAAATAAGTGCAGGAGGAGGCCATTCGGCCCTTCGAGCCAGCAACGCCATTCATTGTGATCATGGCTGATCATCCACAATCAATAACCCGTGCCTGCCTTCTCCCCATATCCCTTGATTCCACTCGCCCCTAGAGCTCTATCCAACTCTCTCTTAAATCCATCCAGTGATTTGGCCTCCACTGCCCTCTGTGGCAGAGAACTCCACAAATTCACAACTCTCTGGGTGAAAAAGTTCCTTCTCACCTCAGTTTTAAATGGCCTCCCCTTTATTCTAAGACTGTGGCCCCTGGTTCTGGACTTGCCCAACATTGGGAACATTTTTCCTGCATCTAGCTTGTCCAGTCCTTTTATAATTTTATATGTTTCTATAAGATCCCCTCTCATCCTTCTAAACTCCAGTGAATACAAGCCTCGTCTTTTCAATCTTTCCTCATATGACAGTCCCGCCATCCCAGTAATCAATCTCGTGAACCTACGCTGCACTGCCTCAATTACAAGGATGTCCTTCCTCAAATTAGGAGACCAAAACTTTACACAATACTCCAGATGTGGTCTTACCAGGGCCTTATACAACTGCAGAAAAACCTCTTTACTCCTATACTGAAATCCTCTCGTTATGAAGGCCAATGTGCCATTAGCTTTCTTCACTGCCTGCTGTACCTGCACGCCAACTTTCAGTGACTGGTGTACAAGGACACCCAGGTCTCGCAACACTCCCCCCTTACCTAACCTAACACCATTGAGATAATAATCTGCCTCCTTGTTTTTGCCGCCAAAGTGGAAGTTGTATACTGTTTCTTAGAATACAGCATACAAAATGGAAAGGCTGAATTTCATTTGTTTGGGACGTTTCATGACTTCAAAATATTCAAAAGTTCCTTACAAGCATCAAACTCCTTTTGCAGTCCAGCCATAGTTCTGGAATACCATTCAGAGCCATTTCATTGTATCTACCCAATTGTCATTTTAAAGACTATATACAATCAGATGCTCACTCTTCTGTTTAAATGTATAATGCATCACCCATTGCAATAAAACTTACAATCTATAATCTTACCTGATTCCATCAATCTCCAACCAGTCCCTATCACAGTAGCTTGAACCTTGGGATCTCTCTTGGATTTCTAAAACAATAACTGAAAGGGCTATAATGTATCCGACAGCAGGTGTCTGTTGAGGAACATAACAACTATTACATTACATCAGTTAATAGCTTTGATTCTACAAGTGAGCGTGGGAGTACACAAAAATATCAAACTATGGTTGCCTCCATTCAAAACAGAATATAAACAATTTGTTGACTAGGTTTTTTCAGAATTTAAATTTTGGGATGTTCGTGAACAGAACAACAATGACATTACATTAGCTGTAAAGCGTTTTGGAGTATATTAAAATAATGATTCACATTAGATATTATATATCGGCATCAATCCTTCACTTACTCAAATAAAACAAAATCTATCTTGTCTTTATATTCTACGACTAATGCAGTTAGTAGTGAACTTGCAATGCTCCATTCACTGAGGTCCAACCAGTGTATATTTCTTAACTCCACTGACAAGGGTGATGTTGTTTTTTGAGAAACCAGTGGCTGACTTTGCCGCTTTCTCTACGCTTCCACTCTCCACCAGGTTGCATTGTGGACCTACCATTTGCAGATCATCCAGTCTCCCATGACCACTGGCTCAGTGTACTGATGATAATCATTGCTGTTTCTGCTTTCCCCCCCTCACCAGGATAACTTCAGAAACTTTGTTGACAATTTCCACTCCTCTCACCTTCAGATGGTCTAGCTCTGATCTTCCCTTCACTTCCTCAAATTCAACATTCTGAAAATATTTTTCAGAACTATGATATCCATGGGGAATCATAGTTGAATCATAGTTGAAAGGACTCCATTCCACTTTCTCAGTTTCCATAACATCTATCCTCTCAATGCTGTACTAGTGTACATTCCCTGTTCCCCAAGTAAAGATTCCCAATCAATGCTCCTAATCGAGCCTCAATAACCCCTGTTCTAATTCCTGCACTTCTGTCCTCTATAAAACCCCTTGGCTTAACAAATAACAGTGAGTATTAATTGTTAAATAATTGTTTTGTCTCCTTCCCTCAGTCTTTGAGTGACAAAAAATCTAAAGTTAGAAGAAGTAGTACTCAGTAGTTAATGTGTACTTAAAATTTTGGATTTAAAAGCAACTTTTCCCCTGATACAGGAAGCGCAAAGGTGGTTGACTGTGAGAAAGGGCAGTGCAAGTGGAGTGCAGGAGACCCCGGTGGCTGTGCCGAATGAAAACAGGTACACCCTCTTGGGAGCTGTCGGGGCAGATGCTTCCAGTCCGACCGGCGGACAGATCGGTGGCTCCAACACCAATGATGAGACCGACGTCGGGCAGAGCCATAGTGGTGGGTGACTCCATTGTCCGACTTCTGTGGTGGCAGGATGGTCAAGGATGTTGGTCAAGGATGGTCTGTTGCCTCCCTGGTGCCAGGGTTAAAGATGTCATGGACTGACTTCAGAAATCCTCGAGAGGGAAGGTGAACAGCCAGAAGCAGTTGTGCACGTGGGCACAAACGACATCGGGAGGAAGAGGAAGGAGGTTCTGCATCGCAGGTTTAAGGAGTTAGGAAGACTACTGAAAAGCAGGACTTCTAGGGTGGTTATCTCTGGATTGCTTCCTGTACCTCGTGCTGATAGAGGTTTTGAATGTATGGCTGAGGGGCTGGTGCAGGGAGCAGGGATTTAGATTTATAGACCATTGGAATCTCTTCTGGGGTGACCTGTACAAAAGGGACGGGTTACACCTCAAGTGGAGGGGGACCAATGTTCTGGCAGGCAGGTTTGCGAGTGCTACACGTGTGGGTTTAAACTAAGTAGTGGGGTGGAGGGGTTCACAAATTGGGAATATAAAGATGGAGTTAAAGGGGACATGATTACAGGAAAAGTTGCAAAAGACTCCCGAATTAATGGGAAGGAAAGTTCGAGAAGGGATAAGAGAGTAAGGTCAGGGCAATAGTGACTGATGTGAGAGGGGAGGTGAATACCGAAGTTAAAGTGTAGTATTTCAATGCACGAAGTATAAAAAATAAAGTGGATGAGCTTGAGGCTCAGTTAGATATTGGCAAGTATGATGTTGTGGCAATTAGAGACATGGCTGTAAGAGGATCAGGGCTGGGAGCTGAATATTCAGGGGTATACGACATATGTAGGTTAATTGGCTGGGTAAATGTAAAAATTGTCCCTAGTGGGTGTAGGATAGTGTTAATGTACGGGGATCGCTGGGCGGCACGGACTTGGTGGGCCGAAAAGGCCTGTTTCTGGCTGAATATATATGATATGATATGATATGATATGATATGATATCGAAAAAACTGACAGGTGGACAGAGGGGGTGGGGTCGCTCTGTTGGTAATGAATGATATTCAGTCCCTTGCAAGGGGTGACATAGAATCAGGAGATGCAGAATCAGTATGGACAGAACTGAGGAATTGTAAGGTGTAAAAAGACCCTAATGGGAGTTATCGACAGGCCCCCAAACAGTAGCCTGGATATAGGGTGCAAGTTGAATCAAGAGTTAAAGTTGGCATGTCACAAAGGAAATGCTACAGTGGTTATGGAAGATTTCAACATGCAGGTAGCCTGGGAAAATCAGCTTGGTAATGGACCCCAAGAAAGGGAGTTTGTGGAGTGCCTCCGAGATGGATTCTTAAAGCAGCTTGTACTGGAGCCTACCAGGGAGAAGGCAATTCTGGATTTAGTGTTGTGCAATGAACCGGATTTGATAAGGGAACTCAAAGTAAAAGAGCCATTAGGAGGTAGTGATCATAATATGATAAGATTTGATCTACAATTTGAGAGGGAGAAGGGAAAATCGGAAGTGTCAGTATTGCAGTTGAGCAAGGGGGACTATGGAGGCATGAGAGAAGAGCTAGCCTGAGTTGACTGGAAAGAGACCCTAGCAGGGAAGATGGTGGAACAACAATGGCAGGTATTTCTGGGAATAGTGCAGAAGGTGCATCCTCCTCACAGTTCACACTGCCACCCAGTTCATTCCAAAGAGGAAGAAAAATTCTAAGGGAATTAAGAGGCGACCGTGGCTGACAAGGTAAGTCAAGGACAGTATAAAAATAAAAGAGAAGAAGTATAACATAGCAAAGATGAACGGCAAGCCAGAGGATTGGGACTCTTTTAAAGAGCAACAGAAGATAACTAAAAAGGTAATACGGGGAGAAAAGATGAGGTACGAAGGTAAGCTAGCCAAGAATATAAAGGAGGATAGTAAAAGCTTCTTTAGGTATGTGAAGAGGAAAAAATTAGTCAAGACAAATGAGGGTCCCTTAAAGACAGAAGCAGATGAATATATTATGGGGAACAAGGAAATGGCAGACGAGTTGAACAGGTACTTTGGATCTGTCTTCACTAAGACACAAACAATCTCCCAGATGTACTAGTGGACAGAGGGAAATTCACATTAGGCAGGAAATGGTGTTGAGTAGACTGATGGGACTGAAGGCTGATAAATCCCCAGGGCCTGATGGTCTGCATCCCAGGGTACTTAAGGAAGTGGCTCGAGAAATCGTGTACTCATTGGTGATCATTTTCCAATGCTCTATAGATTCAGGATCAGTTCCTGTGGATTGGAAGGTAGCTAATGTTATCCCACTTTTTGAGAAAGGAGGGAGAGAGAAAACGGGAAATTATAGACCAGTTAGCCTGAAATCAGTGGTGGGGAAGATGCTGGAGGCAATTATAAAAGAAGAAATTGCGGAACATTTGGATAGAAGTAACAGGATCGTTCCGAGTCAGCATGGATTTACGAAGGGGAAATCATGCTTGACTAATCTTCTGGAATTTTTTGAGGATGTAACTAGGAAAATGGCCAAGGGAGAGCCAGTGGATGTAGTGCACCTGGACTTTCAGAAAGCCTTTGATAAGGTCCCACATAGGAGATTAGTGGGCAAAATTAGAGAACATGGTATTGGGGGTAGGGTGCTGACGTGGATAGAAAATTGGTTGGCAGACAGGAAACAAAGAGTAGGGATTAGCGGGTCCCTTTCAGAATGGCAGGCAGTAACTAGTGGGGTACCGCAAGGCTCGGTGCTGGGACCGCAGCTATTTACAATATACATTAATGACTTAGATGAAGGATTAAAAGTAACATTAGCAAATTTGCAGATGACACAAAGCTGGGTGGCAGTGTGAACTGTGAGGAGGATGCTATGACGATGCAGGGTGACTTGGACAGGTTGTGTGAGTGGGCAGATGCAGTTTAACGTGGATAAATGTGAGGTTATCCAGTTTGGTGGTAAGAACAGGAAGGCAGATTATTATCTGAATGATGTCAATTAGGAAAAGGGGAAGTACAAAGAGATCCGGGTGTCCTTGTTCATCAGTCACTGAAAGTAAGCATGCAGGTACAGCAGGCAATGAAGAAAGTTAATGGCATGTTGACCTTCATGACAAGAGGGGTTGAGTATAGAAGCAAAGAGGTCCTTCTGCAGTTGTACAGGGCCCTAGTGAGACCACACCTGGAGTACTGTGTGCAGTTTTGGTCTCCAAATTTGTGGAAGGACATTCTTGCTATTGAGGGAGTGCAACGTAGGTTCACTAGGTTAATTCCCGGAATAGCGGGACTGTCGTATGTTAAAAGACTGGAGCGACTGGGCTTGTATACACTGGAATTTAGAAGGATGAGAGGGGATCTTATAGAAACATATAAGATTATTAAGGGATTGGACACGCTAGAGGCAGGAAACGTTCCCAATGTTGGGCGAGTCCAGAACCAGGGGCCACAGTTTAAGAATAAGGGGTAGGCCATTTAGAACGAAGATGAGGAAAACTTTTTCACTCAGACAGTTGCAAATCTGTGGAATTCTCTGCCTCAGAAGGCAGTGGAGGCTAATTCTCTGGATGCTTTCAAGAGAGAGTTAGATAGAGCTCTTAATGATAGCCGAGTCACAGAGTCATGGGGTATGGGGGAGGGCAGGAATGGGGTACTGATTGTGAATGATCAGCCATGATCACATTGAATGGTGGTGCTGGCTCGAAAGGCCAAATGGCCTACTCCTGCATCTATTGTCTATTGTCTTTTGCTGATGTACAGTAATTTTCAATAAAGGAATACTATGAATTTTTGATTCAGCACACCCATGCAAGTGTTTAAAACAGTGTAAGTTTTCTCTCTCATGGGCACTAACAGGTCAATTAACTAATATGCTCGTGACTGATAGTCTCATTATAGAATGGGGATTCTGAAGAATAACATTTATTCCCACTCACTGTTATAGTCCAGGTACAGTCAATCTTGGGTGGGTAGTAGCGAGGGTAATAGGGAGAGCTCAGTGAACCATTCCAGGATATGAAGTTACCACCACAACCTAGGAAAGGAAAAATATTTGTAAAAATCACAAACAAGATACAACCACGACAACTGAAAGTCAATCTTACGCCTGCTTTTTATCTGTCATTATTAATGGAAATTGCAAATGTAACAATGAATAGTAATGCTAAACCTTTTCTTGCCTCAAGCGTTTTTGACTTTGTACTCTGATAATCTTAGAAAATAGAACAATACGTTTCCTAAAAGTGTTACAATTCAGCTGGGATGAATCCGTTTTCTATCCATGAAAAGGTACCATGCATATACCCAAACATTTTGGTTCATCCACTGGTCCAGGTTTTAAGGTTTTGGTTATAATAAAGGCAGAAAATCTACTATTGGTCAAATAGTTCAAAATATCATCATATCTACCTCTTTTGCGAATAGCTTCAAAGTATGCTTTAAATACTGCACCGCCTCTTCGAACTTTTGATGAAAATGTCACTAGCATCACATTGCCAGAGGAAGTCAATCTGATAACTGGAGGAGTCCAACTGACAGGTGAACCACACCACCTGAAAAAGGAGAGGTTATTCGCTAGTTCAACTTATCAAAACATGAATAAACAGCATATGTAAGTGGCAATATGCTACAATTTATTCATTTTTTTCTAAAGCCAATTGCGTCACCTTCAGTATTCAGACAAGAAAGAGCTGACCTGAAGTAATGAGCAAAACACAAAGTTTGGAATGGTTCATTCATTAATAAAATATTAAGATTTCAACATTTATAGCATCAACATGATTTTATTTGGATCATAATTTTCTCATTATCAGTGAAAAGATTCTGCCTGAATTAATTGTGTCAACTTTCAGAAGCGCTTGGATTGACATTTTGCAACTCAAAACATGAAGTGTTGGAGACACTCAGCAGGTCAAGCAGGAAATGGACAGATGACGATTAAGGTACAGTGAAATTCAAATTGCCATGCAGCCATACTAAAAAAAAAGCAACAAGACACACAACTGCATAAAAGTTAACATAAAAATCCACCACAGCAGATTCCCCATATTCCTCTCTGTGATGGAAGGTAATAAAGTCCAAACTCCTTCCTCTTTATTCTCCCACGATCGGGGCAGTAGAACCATCCGCAGTTGGGGCGATCGAAGCCCCCGCAGCCGGCGGTCGAAGCCCCCGCATCAGGGCGATTGAAACTCCCAAGTCAGGGCTGTCGAAACTCCCGCGTTGGGGCAGTGGAAACACCCGCGTCGGGGTGGTCGAAACTCCTGCGGCTTGGAGTCCCCGATGTCTGTCTCTAACCAGAGACCGTGGGCTCCGCAACGTTAAAGTCCGCCGGCACCCATGGTTGGAGCCCCAAAGATGATCCCCGACAGGGATCGCGAGCCTCGTGATGTTAACGTTCCGCAGGCTCCCACGATAGAGCTTCCGGTCGATCTCCAGCAAAGACCGCTAACTCCTCGATGTTAGGCTCCAGTGTGGATGGAGATACGATACGGGGGAAAAAAACGCATCTCCATCGAGGTAAGAGATTAGAAAAAGTTTCCCCAACTCCCCCACCCACACATAAAACAAGCTAAAGAACACTAAAAAACAAACATTTAACACATACAAAACAGAAACAAAGAAGGAAAGGACAGACTGTTGGCGAGGCAGTGTGGGGGGTGATTGGCAGATGGGATTGAAAAGCAGAAGAGCTGCAGGAATTGCAGAGGGGAGGTGAGAGAGGGTCTTAAAATCTCCTGCATGAGAGAGGAGGGGAACTTCAAAATATTCTCCACATTGCCTGAATTTGGTGGACAATCTGCTGTCTGAAACTTTGCATTTCTATCCAAACATTTATTGCCAGACACGTGAATACATTGGAAATTTCCATGATGCTGTAGATCAATAAAATGATGACAGTTTTTCAGTATGCGGACTGGTGATTCCAAATAAAAATCCGGGCATGAACTTTGACAGGAAAAGTTTACTTGGATCTTTCTCGAAACTGCTATTGATTAGTTGCTGTAACATTAGCATAAGTTCAACATAAACTACAAATGGAGTTTCCGGCAATAATTCCTTGGAACCAACATTCACATTTAGTGTAAAACACCGTGCTGGAGGAACTCAGAAGGTCTGGCAGCCTCTGTGGAGGGCACTGGCAGACGACATTTTGGTCTGGATCCTTCTTCAAAATTTTTGCTCTAACTGTTGGAGAAACTCAGCAGTTCAGGCAGCATCTGTGGGGAGGCAATGTTTTGGGTCATAACCCTGCGACATTTCTGACGCAGGGTCGCGGCCTGAAAGGTTGACTAGCACTTTGTCTTCGCAGGTGCTGCTTCATCCACTGAGTTCCTCCAGCGTTTTGATTTTTGTTTTAAATTCCAGCTTCTGCAGTTTCTTATATCCACATTCATATTTAGTGTTTTGCTTAGAATTCCAACTGCAAATACAAAATCCGAAATTGAAACATTAATCTCAGTCAAGGAAGTTGGAAGGGTACAGCTTCATAATAAGCCGTAGAAAACACTCCAGGGATCCATTTACTCCCATAGCTAATCCACTCTGCCAGTTACTAATGAAACACTGGCTGACAATCGATAATGAGTGAATTTAAATGTACTCCTATGAAGGAATAGGCAGCTTAGTGTTGGATGGTTAACGAGCCATTGAAGATATTTTCACTATGCAAATTCCACCAACAGACTGTCTTACCGTGCAATTATTTTGTTCTGTATGGGAAGCAGAAAATCATAGGCTGATAGTTTATGAATGGCACAGTTTCCGGGAACGGCCCCATATAGCGTCAGAATCACTAAATGTACAACATGGCCTGCCGGAACTCGCAGTCGCCATTGGTAGTAGGATCTTTTAGGCCGAGTTAGCGTCAGTGTCCGATTGTTGCCTGGTTTTGCATACAGATCAAAAGACATCGCTGCAAAATGCAATAAGCAAATCTCACACCACAGTTGGGAATACACCAATGAACAATAACATGACCGACTACAAAGATAATTTAAAGTGTCAAAAGATTTAATTCAATTTTCAAAATGCAAAGATAAAAGATAATATTAAAATACCCAAAGATGCAACTAATAACATAATGTTAGTCAAATTTGATTCAAGGCAAAGGGGAATAATAGTAGCTAGAGGGCGTAGGTGAGGCAGGTACAATAATAATATTTAAAAGACAATCAGACAAGTGTATGGATAGGAAAGATTTAAGGGATATATGCCATATGCAGGCAAACCGGACAAGCTTAGATAGGGAATCTTGTTCGGCACAGACAAGTTGGGCCGAAGGGCCAGCTTTCTTGCTGCATGTCTCTGTGGCTCAAAAGGGAATGTATTTTAATTACATTCCTGTTGCAGCTGGAAGTTTATATTCCATATGTCCATTGTAGTACATGGTCATAACAGCCACAGTCTTAGCACTTCAAAGAAAAAGATTCTGAGTAATAGATCAAAATGTTTTTTTCTTGGTTATTCACTGTTAGTTCAACAAAATGACAGTCAATTTGCAAACATTTCAATCCAATGAACAAAATGGCTGCAGCAAAACATGGAGATGGAGTTCCAGAGGTAATAACTTTCAAACTTCTAATGAATATATAAGTAATGATATTTGTTGAAAAGGTTATCTGTCAAGCCAGGGTTTAGATTTTAAACACACTACCTAGATATATTACTTTTTAGGTAAAACGTTTATTGTTCATGTCATAATGGGTACTGACCTCCCCGCCATCGAAGGGATCTACAGGAAGTACTGACTCAAAAAGATAGCCAATGGTAGCCAAAAAGACCCGCACCACCCTGGCCACACTCTCATCTTGCTGCTACCATCAGGAAAGTGGTACGGGAGCCCGAAAACCGTGACCTCCAGGTTCAAGAACAACTTCCCAGCAACCTCGAGCTTCAATTGAGTGATATAGGTGACAAAATTGAAAAACCCATAAATAGGGTGAAGAAAAGACAGAATAGAAGAGGAGGAAATTAAATTGCAAATTAGAAGATAAAGAAAATAATGCACTACCCTTTGTACTTGTGTATAGCTTGATTGTGCTCATGTATGGTATGATTTGATATGACTGGATAAACATAGAAACAAAAGCTTTTAAGTAAAACTCTTACCTGACTTGACAGTTAAATCATATTCTTCAGAACCTGAAACTGCAAAAATTGGATAGTGAGATCGCAAAAAAATACACAAGGAAATAAAAGACTCAATTTTAGTTCTGCACAAAGATTCATTTTATGGAATTGAAACACTACCAAATAGCTCAATTGTGTAAACATCAAAATCTTCTTCAACAGAGGAAATCTCTTCAGAAGAGTTCAACAGGGGGATTTTAAACTTATTTCCATTGACTTGTTGCAAATTAGATGTAGTTGTATTTTTAATGTAGTGTGCTATGTCTTCTGGTGCTGAGAATTTACTCCAATAATAAGCTCGAAGCCCTTCTTCGCCTTCGCTGCAACAATAAAAGAGGAACAAAAGGTGTCAGAACTTTACGTTTATGTGAATGAAAATACATTAATTGGACATAAACTGGTGAACAAATACTACAAATCTGCATCCAAAAAAGCTTTGTCAGTCTGCATCAGATACTGGAAATTCAGGCATCCTACATTGCAGGTCTTGACCCGAAACGTTGACTATCCCTTTGCCATCATAGTCGCTGCCTGACCAACTGGATTTCCTCCAGCAGTTGTTTCTTGTTCCAGATTCCGGCATCTGCAGTCTCATGTCTCCATCCTACTTTGCACCTGGAATAAACCTTTTTGTCTGATGCAGCTATGCTTTTTATGTGACAGTACATGCTGGTACAGATTACTAGCACCTACCAATAGTTTATATTATTTTAGTAATATGTTTAATTTTGTGTAAGAAAGAACTGCAGATGCTGGTTTAAATCGAAGATAGACACAAAATGCTGGAGTAACTCAGCGGGACAGGCAGCATCTCTGGAGAGAAGGAATGGGTGACGTTTCTGGACATGTGTTGACAATACTTTTCAATTTTATTGATATGTGCACCTCAAAGTACTGGGAAGCATTAAAACAATACATTATTTTCTTTATTGTCCAATTTGCTCTTTAATTTCCTTCTCTTCCATTCTGTCCTTTCTTCACCCTATTTATGGGTTTTTCAATTTTGTCATCTATATCACTTAATTAAGCTCTGCATTCTAATTTTCTACTTCTTTCTACAGATCCATTTTCCCTGAATGTCCCTCACTTTCTTTGTTCCTCTTTCCTCCTTCTTCACATATTTTCACTTCCTTTCATGCCCTACAGCATTTTGGAAATAAGATTACAGATTAAAAAAAACATTTATGGAGATTGTAACATAACAGGTGTCAAATGTTATTATTTGTTGGGACCATTCATTGGTGTTATCTGACTTTAAGGATTGATTCATATAATTAAATGCATATGGTAAGATGAAACCCACACCTTTTTTTCCACTCCCCCTCCCCTCATCACCCTTTCTCCTTCACTTCCTCCATTGACATCTCCTACCCCAGTCCCTCTCCAGATTTTTCTTCCACCTCCTCCCCCATAACCTTTTACCTACCATCCCTCTCTCTGGTTCTACATTTCACTCCTCACCTTGCTTCTTTATCAGATTCCACCATTTGCACCATCCAGCCTTGGTTACTATCCCCAGCCTTCTCTCCCTCCTGAATCACCTGCTATTCAACTCTTCCTCACCTGGATTATGTATCACTAGCTCTTGCCCCACCTTTCCCCTCGCCACTTTCTACAGCTATCCCCTATTGGTCTCTCAGTCTGCAGAAGGGTCCTGACCCAAAACATCGTCTGTCCATTTCCATCCACAGATGCCAGCTGACCCACTGAGTTCCTCAAGCAGTTTGTTTTTTGCTGAATTATGCATTATTGTATAACATTTTAACTCATTAATAATTGCTTACTGATTAAATAGCCTCCATTTTTTTGGAAAAGATCCAAAAGACACATGTTTTGTGGCTAAAATAATTGTTTTATGAGAGACAACTGATTAGAGGACAATAGCAAAGTTATAAAATTCCTTAAGTGAAACTTAAACTTATGATTTTAATCATATATCATTTGTATTTTAGTAATTAAATATGTAATATGTTGTACACTATACATCCAAATACAAATAAAAGAGCATTTAACATGGGAATAATACAGTAGAGTTAAATCGTGTGTTTGTACTCACCTAAATGCAGCAATGACTGATTTCAGGTAATATTTCCCCAATATAGATGACTCATATTGTTCCGAAAACTAACATTTAAAGAGTGCAAAAGAAAGAACAAAATTAATGATGGTCATTTACCCTCAAGTACAGAGGCAGATGCTCATTTAAGTTCAAAAGGCTTATTGCGGGTTAAAATAAGCTTCTGACCAGGACACTGCCCATCATCTTGATATTATCAAGAGAAACAATATTGACCATGATGACTTTAAGATTATGACTCTGCTTGTTCAAGAACTGACAAAACTAGAACCATGAGGTCCACAGTGACCTTATCAAAATTGTGATAAGGCCCACATTGACTTAATCAAATCACACCATCCACTTTGCCTGGTCTGTGTGGTTGCAAATCATCACATACTGATGATGTCAACATAGAGAAAATGTGTGCAAATGATAGAAGACTGTGAAAGTGGGCAGTAGTTGCAGAGAAAAGACACAGAATCCAGTCCTCTTTCTCTGTGCTCCAAGATGACTTATTTGTCTGCAACTCATTGGCATATTTTTCTTGTATTATAAGAATGCTACTTGTTTTTTGCAAACTCCTGATAAATTATAACCTCTGTAGAAATAAACTCAGATTAAATGTGCTTCATTTGAAAATATGGCTCTGTTTAATTTACTTTATTAGCTGAAGTATATCATTCTTGGTTGGAAGGAAGGACCAACCACTTGAAATAGTGATTATTGACAATTAAACCCCTTCAGAAAAGCGATTAAGATAGTGAAGTAAATTATCCTTTGAAATATTGGATGATATAGTATAAAAAAGGTCACAAAGTGTAGGAGTAACTCAGTGGGTTAGACAGCATTTCTTGAGAACTTGGAAAGGCTAAGACCCATCTTCAGACTCAGTATAATCTTCCTAAAGTGAGGATACTTGTGGATACATTAACAGCTAAGGCTTAACGTCTTGACAAACTTAGGGCTCTAGAAGAGGTACACTCAATATCATCACAAAAACAAAAGTAATTTCAAACTGTTAATCGCTTTGTTTCTATGCTTTATAAAAACCCAAAGACAAGTGAGGAATCTGGAATTAACCCTTACAATAATTTCATTCACAGGCAAAACATGTAATATGTAAGTAGAACTCACTTAGATTAATTGTGACACATTAAAGAATGAAGTAACCCTAGTATCATGATAGATCCACACTGGAAAATAATCACCGTCATCAAAACAATAATTTCTCCAAATAAATGAGTGGGATGACTTGTACATATTTGAATCCTCTTGCACACATTTTTCAGACACTCATGCTATTGAGTCCATGACTGTTAGTATTTAACTTAATGGGAATAATCAGAATAGATCTTTTGGCTTGCAAGGGATGTGATGGGCCAAATGGCCTTCGCTACTGAACATTTCTGTAATTCTCCAAAGATATATCTAAACTAAAGATCTTGTACCTAACCTGGCCAAAACTCAGCAATTTCACCTGTAGTGCTGATTTTCTCTCTCCATTTGGTCTTATCAAAGAATTTAACAAAGCTCTCAGTGTAAACCTCGCTAATGACATCAGCATGCCCGCACATCTTTCTGTGAAGGGATACTCAGTCTCTGAAAACTGTGTCACCAAACAAAAGTTCCATAGTTTGTTTTTCAATGTCAGGCAGCAATGGGCCTGCATTTGTTGTCTGAAATTTGGTGATGTGAGTAATTTAACCACTGTAATTTCAGACTGATGCAAGATCCAGTCGGCTATTCTTAACCTTTTCTTTCCCCATACCTGAAACCATAGACTTCCTCACTCCTTTAGTCTTTTATCTCCAAACATCCACATACTTCTGAATGCTAAGTTTCACTTACTCAATCTGCACTCCGTAATTTACTTTTATTTTCTCTAATTTGATGAAGTCCTGTTCTTTGGACATTCACCAATGTTTCTAGATTTGGAAAATAAAACTAACAGAGTGTTGTAATGCTGCATACAAGCTTAATCAAAGCCAAAAGTCTCCTCTGTAATGTTCAAATCCATCCCAACACAAGTTTCAGGACTGCATAAGGCTTGTACAAAGCAAAAACGAGTGGCTGCTTTACAGTATTCATTTACTTTAATTGTCATCACATACTTTCTTCCTTTTGTACATACAATATAATACAATATATCTTTATTGTCATTGTACAGGGGTACAACGAGATTGGGAATGCGCCTCCCATACGATGCAATAATGAACAGAGCTACTAACTCGAGCTTGCTGGAACACTACACTTTGTTGCACTTGCATGGTCAAATGGAATTTATTACATTTAATATAATTTCAAACTGGAATTAAATCTCAATGAAAGCCATATGATATATTCTTCATAATGACTGAATCTGGGAGATTTGTTCTTGTACTTAAAAGATAACATCTTCATGTGTCTGAATAGCTAGGGTGTAACTTTATATTTAGTCATAGAGTCATAGAATGATACAGTGTGGAACAGGCCCTTCGGCCCAACTTGCCCACACCGGCCAACGTGTCCCAGCTGCACTCGTCCCATCTGCCTGTGCTTGGTCCATATCCCTCCAAGCTTGTCCTATCCATGTACCTGTCTAACTGTTTCTTAAACATTGGGATATTTTGTTAAAATATATTTTAGTAGGAGAATCAACTGAAAGCTGATGTAGGTCCTTCTTTTTGTTCAACTTTATTTTCAAACTGTATTGACTTCAAGAATTATAATTAATTGATTTCTCCAATCTCACCCCGACAAACCGATATAAGCTTCCATGGTTAATTTTGCAAATGGAAAAGCAATTTTAGCAATACACTCTGGCATGAATTAGTAATCATCCTAAAATTGTAATAGTGGTTAAAAACAAAAATAAACTCTGACCAAACGACATTTAAAATTTTCCCGCTGTAGCATAAAAAAACAACCAATCTACTCTTAAAACAGGGCAATTGATATATTTAAAATTGCTTGTAATCAGATCTGGAAATGATTTCTCGTCCTGTTAAGTGACAGTGGTCAACAGAATCAGTTAATGAATAACAGCATCATGGTAACATTAAAAGATGAGCTTGCAACTCACATAATTCTGGACAGCTTGTGCTTGTGAGATAAATTGTTTTGAGTGTGGGTTTCCCAATTCATTGGTGTAGGTGAGGTTAGAGATTTCTAGACTTCCACTCAGATAAAAAATGGAGAGAGCAGGCGCTGAAAGAAATGACACTCACAATTTACATTCTGAAGGTAACAGAACTTCTGTTAACTTGAATAGCGCTATTCAAGTGAATGTTGTCCGCACCGTCAACGAACCTAGACAATAGCTGCTTGACTTCTAATGTATGCCATCAAAATACAAGATTTAAACTTACACAAGCAGTAACAAAGCACCGCAATGATTGCTGCTGCTGAAAGAGGAATTATGGGCAGGGAGCCAAGGATCCATCTTCTGTAGGGTTCACTTCTTGCCAGCCCCTGGGAGAACTTCAAAGGGCAGAGGTAGGCTTTGAGTGCTAATGGATCCACAGAATGAGCCGATGAAAGATTGAGACACTGATCGGAAGGCACGGTGTCTTTGTTATATTCTGCAATAGGATAGTTCTGAAGGAAAAAATAAACAGATAAAGAATGCAATCACCTAAAACACACCAGAACCTCTTGATGAATATGTAGCACTGAAACACAGGGAGTGATTCAAACACGTTTACCTTTGTTAGTTGTTTTGCAACTGTGTCCTCCAGAATCAAATTAAAATGTCGTTCCAGGGACAGTACATTAGGAAGTGCCAAATAAACTATTGTGTGTTTTACCTCTGTACAATGACCAATGTTTACTCAAATGCAAGTTTTACAAGTTCTGGGTATTTAAAATTCAATCCTATACACGGGTGAGGAGTCTTATTCTTCCCAACAGTAATAATAAGTTTAACCACGCTCACTTTGGCATTTGCATTAAATACCCTGCATTATTGATTTTGTTACTTGGAAAATAATTCATTATGGATGGCAGTTTTTCTTAAAGTATCTGTCAAATAGAAATGTCAGCAACGTGTAACAATAAATAACCATCAGAATAACGGAAATCTCTTATATATGCTTTATAAAAATAGTTAGACGCTATACCCAACGAGTAAAATGATTCTAGTTATATGCCATGGATTGTGTAAGTAAGAAAACAAGCTGCTGCTTGCAGGAATACTATTTAATAAGTAGAAAACTACTCCGACTTTATTACTCGATAAGATTGTCGAAAGATATGCCTTACCTGGGCACAGGTGGGTCTTGTTTGTTTCTGTTGGTGAGCGGCTGTCTCTGAAATGGTGAAGACCTCACTGATCCGCGGCTGTGGAAGCATTCGCATCGCCCTACTTCGTTAACAGCAGAGCCTGCTCAGTCCCTCAACGCTGTAACGCCACCGTGAAGGAACTAACAACGACCCTACTTTGTCTGTAAGGTGTCTCTTTCATTTGACCTTGCAATCAAAACGTCTGCAATACGACGATTCCCACCCACTTCCACTCTCGGCTACTGCCGACTGACACAAAGAGAGAACGAGTCCAACCGCGACACCAGCACCAAACCAGTGGCGAGTACACAGCCCAGTTTAAATTTCCGGGCAGAGGGCATACCTCTTGTGGGGGAACTACGCCCGCTGCCAATCTGGTGTTTAGTGCTACAACTGCTTGCACCTTCTTCAAAATACGGCCTGAAGAAATACATCTATGGCACCATATCTGTTACTCGTACGTACAACATGTCCAGTTCTGTTGAATGATCGCCAGCCGTAAATATTAGCTCTTTCCCGCCTGCTCTAGCCTTTAACAACAATTTAAGTTATTTCCCCTACACTGAATAGTTTGCGTGTCATTTTCTGAGGCTGTTCAAAGTCAAGCAATCATCTTAGTCCAGACATGGAACAAGGGAGCAGATTTTGTTCATGAAGGACAGTGGTGGCACAATGTAATTTTTTGGGCGGTGGGATCTGGTGATTTACTGGTCATTGTTGAGGATTACTTGAATGTCAATTTTGTGTGCCACGATGGTATTCATACTGGCATTTCCATATCACTAGTTCAGACGTCTGTAACTCAGTCCAAACTATTTCACCACTACACTATGCGTTTCTGCCACATTTTATTTTTGTACGTTCACCTCTGAACCTTGTCCTCTTCTGCAAGTCAACCATGAGTGCACAGAAACATTTAAAAAATGATATACTGTCAGAAATACAAAGATAGAATTTCCCAAAAAGGCCAAACTAAAAAAAACCAGCATCTAGCTGAGTGCAGTAACAAGACATACTGGTTAAAATGAAGTTAGTAGCATCAAAGGGAAAAACATTCTAACTGTTGGAGTAAAACTCAAAGATGGTTGTGATTGTACAAAGTTGATTATCCCAGCCCAGAACATCAGAGCAGGAGTCTCTCAGGGCATTGTCCAAGGGCCAACCATCCTCAGCTGTGACCAAAGAGGGGACATTCACTGATGATTACATAATATTCAATGCTGTTCAAAACTCTTCAGTACATGAAGCAGTCCATAAGTACACGCAGCAGAATTTAAACAAGATTCATGCAGAGATTGGCAAGATGCAAGAAACATTCCCATCAAAGTGCCAATGACATTCTTGACATTGAATGGTATCACCTTTGCCAAGTGCACCAGCATCAACAGCCTGGAATCATCATTCACCAGAAACTCAATGAACCACCCACACAAAGACTGTGCCCACAAGAGCAGATCAGAAATTGGATATCCTGGGGTTAGCGAGTTACATCCTGATATGGGTCCCTTTTTCCACCATTTACAAGTGATACGTCAAGGCTGTGATGGAATACTCTCCACTTACTTTAATAAGCACTGTGTGAACAACATGGTGCCAGAAAAAGCAGCCCACTTGATTAGTACACCGTCACTTCCTTACATATACAGTCCTCACTTACAATACAATACAATATATTTTTATTGTCATTGTACAGGGGTACAACGAGATTGGGAATGCGCCTTCCATACGATGCAATAAATTAATCAGCTAATCAGTATAAATTTATACAACCCAGTGAAACAAAATTAGAAAGTTTTAAAACAGAATAAAGTTCAAGTAAATCTGTGCCGGTTCACTGTGCGATGTGACCATCCGGCTCAGCAGGACCGGTTCATAGCAGCTATGGTCCTGGGGATGAAGCTGTTCCTAAGTCTAGAGGCGCGGGCGTAGAAGGCCTTGTAGCGTCTGCCCGATGGTAGAATTTCGAACAGACTATTGCAGGGGTGTGAGGAGTCTTTGTGAATGCTGGTGGCTTTTCTGAGGCATGGTGTGTTGTAGATGTCCTCCAAGGCTGGTAGCTGTGTTCCGATAGTCTTCTGAGCTCTATGGACTACCCGCTGAAGAGCTTTCCTCTCTGCCTCCGTGCAGCTGAGGTACCACACAGGGATGCCATGTATTAGGATGCTCTCTGTGGTGCAGTGGTAGAAGGTCGTCAGCAGCTGTTGGGGCAGACCAGACTTTTTCAGTGTTCTCAGTGTTCATTGCTGCGTCTTCTTGACCAGCACAGCGGTGTTTGTGGACCATGTGAGATCCTCCAAAATGTGAGTGCCCAGAAACTTGAAGCTGGACACTCTTGAGTACCTGTGCATAATATGCACCACCTAGAAAATGAACTGCTGTTCCTTGTCTAGAGTTAATGGGCAGGTGAGAGAAAATGGGTTACAGCACAAGAAACAGGGAAATGGGATTGTTTTCAGAGCTGGTATACACTCAATGGGTTGAATGGTCTCAGTTGTAGAATATGTGCACATCAGTAAAGAATTTATGAATGGGAAAATTCTATCAATTAAAATATATTAAAAAGACACGAGCAATGTAATCTTGATTGTGGTACATAATATATTAAGCATGCTACATAAATAGACATATGTATAATTTTCACAATCTACAATGATTCTGGATATTGTATTCTTGTAAAAAATATAATTTTAAATGGTTGGGTTTACTTTATTATCTCGTTGATGAATATGTAATCCTTTGATGTATAAATATTGACAGCAACGTAACTATGTAACACCATCAGTTTTTGGCGAGGCAGAGACATGCTGTTGGATCCATGTAGCGAACTTTGACACTCTTGTATAGACTCCAGGAAAATGTGGTCTTCCACATCCATGACCCCAGCTCACAATGCCAGTTAGAAACCATCTGCCACCAACTTTCTCTTGACAAGACAATGGTCCTCCAGAGTCACCCTGCAACATTAATAACAAAAATGTAAAACATAATTACAAATTAAAATATTAATAACTGTTGATGGAAATAATGTCTGAGTGATGGAAGACCTAATTAATAATGTGCATACCAGTCTGTGACCTCTGGCAGGGAAATGATCATCATGAACTGCCTGTCACCATGTTGATGGCTGATCTTTCCAGCTCTGGTAACTTTGTGGAAATGTCACGCAATGTATAGGAAGCTGTACATTTGTGCATTAATTACTTAACAAAACTCACCCTTCAATACTTCCTCAGGCAGAATGTTGGAGCCTTCACTCAAAAAACCTGCCACTGACCAGACGTGCTCACCATAGTTCTCAGCGATTTTCATCTGCTGACCCTTCTCAATCTGCTATGAGACTCCTCAGTTGGAATCTCTTGGGCTGAAGTGGTGTTTCATTATTAAAACTGACCAGGTGTCATGTCATAATGGCCAAACCAACCCTGGCAATTCACATTTGGAGTTGGAGTTAAAACACTCATACGGCATGAAAACTGGTCCTTCGGCCAAACTCATCCATGACAGCCAAGATCCAAATAGCCTTCAAATGTTGTTATTGTAACTGCCTCAACTACCTCTTCTGACAGTTCATTCCATGTACACATCACCCTGAGTGAAAAGGTTGCTTCTCTGGTTCCAATTAAATCTTTCCCCTCTCACCTGACACTTATGCCCTCTAGTTCTTGATGTCCCTACCGTGGTAAAAAGACTGTGCATTCACCCTATCAATCCAACTTCATGATCTTCTACACCTCTATAAGATCACCCCACAGCCTCCTGCACTCCAATAAATAAATACCTCGCCTGCCCAACCTCTCCTTTTTGCTCAGGCCCTCGAGTCCTGGTAACTTTCTTGTAAGCCTTCACTGCACTCTTTCCAGCTTAATGCCATCTTTCCTAGAGCAACTTCTGGCATATAGCATAATCAATAAAGATATAAAATCATGAGAGACATAGATAGGGTAGACAGTGAGAACCATTCTCCAAGATTGGAATTGTCGAAGACTAAAGGGCAATGCTTTCAGGTGATGAGGGCAAAGTTTAAAGGAGATGTGCGGGGCAAGTTTGTTTTCACAGAGAGGATGGTTAGTGCCTGGAAGGCACCGCCAGGGGTAGTGGTGGAGGCAGATACGACAGTGGCATATAAGAGATGTTTGGATAGGCATATGGATATGCGGGGAATAGAGGGAAATGGATTGCGTGCAAAGGCTGATAAATCCCCAGGGCCTGATGGTCTGCATCCCAGGGTGCTTAAGGAGGTGGCTCTAGAAATTGTGGACGCATTAGTGATTATTTTCCAATGTTCTATAGATTCCGGGTCAGTTCCTGTGGATTGGAGGGTAGCTAATGTTATCCCACTTTTCAAGAAAGGAGGGAGAGAGAAAACGGGAAATTATAGACCAGTTAGTCTGACATCAGTGGTGGGGAAGATGCTGGAGTCAATTATAAAAGACAAAATTGCGGAGCATTTGGATCGCAGTAACAGGATCGTTCCGAGTCAGCATGGATTTATGAAGGGGAAATCGTGCTTGACTAATCTACTGGAATTTTTTGAGGATGTAACTAGGAAAATTGACAGGGGAGAGCCGGTGGATGTGGTGTACCTCGACTTTCAGAAAGCCTTCGACAAGGTCCCACATATGAGATTGGTGGGCAAAATTAGAGCACATGGTATTGGAGGTAGGGTACTGACATGGATAGAAAGTTGGTTGACAGACAGAAAGCAAAGAGTGGGGATAAATGGGTCCCTTTCAGAATGGCAGGCAGTGACTAGTGGGGTACCGCAAGGCTCGGTGTTGGGACCGCAGCTATTTACAATATACATCAATGACTTGGATGAAGGGATTAAAAGTACCATTAGCAAATTTGCAGATGATACAAAGCTAGGTGGCAGTGTGAACTGTGAGGAAGATGCTATGAGGTTGCAGGGTGACTTGGACAGGTTGTGTGAGTGGGCGGATGCATGGCAGATGCAGTTTAATGTAGATAAGTGTGAGGTTATCCACTTTGGTGGTAAGAATAGGAAGGCAGATTATTATCTGAATGGTTTTATTCACAAAATGCTGGAGTAACTCAGCAGGTCGGGCAGCATCTCGGGAGAGAATGGGTGACGTTTCGGGTCGAGACCCTTCTTCAGACTGATGTCAGGGGGGCGGGACAAAGGAAGGATATAGGTGGAGACAGGAAGATAGAGGGAGATCTGGGAAGGAGGAGGGGAAGGGAGGGACAGAGGAGCTATCTAAAGTTGGAGAAGTCGACGTTCATACCACCGGGCTGTAAACTGCCCAGGCGAAATATGAGGTGCTGTTCCTCCAATTTCCGGTGGGCCTCACTACGACCGAAATATGAGGTGCTGTTCCTCCAATTTCCGGTGGGCCACACTACGGCCGAAATATGAGGTGCTGTTCTCTCCCGAGATGCTGCCCGACCTGCTGAGTTACTCCAGCATTTTGTGAATAAATCGATTTGTACCAGCATCTGCAGTTATTTTCTTATACTACTTGTTGCTCCACTGCGATTTCTCTTCGAGGTATGTCCACTTTGAAGAAGTTCTCCTCCTCTCTTCGACGAGAGTTTAGCAACATGCTCTCTCGCTGCTCCCCCTCTGTGATTTCTCCTGCCCTCCTACTCTACGACCACATCTTGACCTCCCGCCCCCCTGACATCAGTCTGAAGAAGGGTCTCGACCTGAAACGTCACCCATTCCTTCTCTCCCGAGATGCTGCCCGACCTGCTGAGTTACTCCAGCATTTTGTGAATAAATCGATTTGTACCAGCATCTGCAGTTATTTTCTTATATTATCTGAATGGTGTCAAGTTAGGAAAAGGGGACGTACAACGTGATCTGGGTGTCTTAGTGCATCAGTCACTGAAAGGAAGCATGCAGGTACAGCAGGCAGTGAAGAAAGCCAATGGAATGTTGGCCTTCATAACAAGAGGAGTTGAGTATAGGAGCAAAGAGGTCCTTCTGCAGTTGTACAGGGCCCTAGTGAGACCGCACCTGGAGTACTGTGTGCAGTTTTGGTCTCCAAATTTGAGGAAGGATATTCTTGCTATTGAGGGCGTGCAGCGTAGGTTTACTAGGTTAATTCCCGGAATGGCGGGACTGTCATATGTTGAAAGACTGGAGCGACTAGGCTTGTATACACTGGAATTTAGAAGGGTGAGAGGGGATTTTATCGAAATGTATAAGATTATTAAGGGGTTGGACACGTTAGAGGCAGGAACAATGTTCCCAATGTTGGGGGAGTTCAGAACCAGGGGCCACAGTTTACGAATAAAGGGTAGGCCATTTAGAACAGAGATGAGGAAAAACTTTTTTAGTCAGAGAGTTGTGAATCTGTGGAATTCTCTGCCTCAGAGGGCAGTGGAGGCCAATTCTCTGAATACATTCAAGAGAGAGCTAGATAGAGCTCTTAAGGATAGCGGAGTCAGGGGGTATGGGGAGAAAGCAGGAACGGGGTACTGATTGAGAATGATCAGCCATGATCACATTGAATGGCGGTGCTGGCTCGAAGGGCCGAATGGCCTACTCTTGCACCTAATGTCTATTGTCAAAGGAGACTAGTTTAACCTAGCGTCATGGTGGACATAGACGCTGTGTGGGGTAAAGGGCCTGTTCCTGCACTGTACTGTTCTATGTCATTTGTTCATTATACTAGACAGGAAAGGGTTACAGGGCTTTGGACCAAAACGTGAGCAAACTAACTTAGATGGGGCATCTTGGTTAGCATGGATGAATTGGGTTGAAGGGTCTGTTTCATAAGATGCTAAGTGCTGGAGCAACACGGCAGGTCAGGCAGCATCTCAGGAGAACATGGATAGATGATGTTTCGTTTTTTCAGACTGATTGTAGGGGAGTGTGGGAGGTAAAAAAAAGTTGGGAGAGATGAGAAGCGAGATAATTGAACTAAAGCATGGCAGGTAATAGGTGAGCACGGACAAGGGGGGTTTTTATAAGAAGATAACTGCAGATGCTGGTACAAATCGAAGGTTTTTATTCACAAAATGCTGGAGTAACTCAGCAGGTCAGGCAGCATCTCGGGAGAGAAGGAATGGGTGACGTTTCGGGTCGAGACCCTTCTTCAGACTGATGTCAGGGGGGCGGGACAAACAAAAGGGGGGGGGTTTGATAGGCAGATAGTTGGAACAAAACAGAGGTGAAAAAAAGGTGAGAGAAAAAAGGGTTGAAGGCCTGTTTCCATGCTGTATGTCTCCATGACTATGATTCTACAATGAGAGTTTGAGCAGATGAGATAAATACTAGTTCTTTGTGGCATCAAAATGGTGGGAAACTCTCAATACACAGTGTGAAAAGAAGCCCTTAGCCCAATTTGCTCATGTCAATCAACATGCCCCATCAACAATTGTCCCACCTGCCTGCGTCTGGCCCATATCCCTCTAAACCTTTCTTATCCATGTACCTGTCCAAATGTCTCTTTAATGTGATGATAGTATCTGTCTCAACTATTTCCTTTGACAGCTTGTTCCATATACCCGCCGCTGTGTGAAAAGTTACTCCGCAGGTTCCTATAAAATATTTGCCCTCCATCACCTTAAAGGAGCCACCCTTAAAAATACAATGAAACCCTGAGTGATATCTTAGTATCGGGCAATATTGCAGGTGTTACAGCCAGAAGTGTCGGCACCTCTTCATCCTTTACACACCACCAATGATGCCCCTCCTGCGGCCGCTGTCTGCACGGCTGGCGAGGCCGTGTCCTATTGCCATGATGGAGCAGCTGTGGTTCCGCAGTGTTGGGTGTGTGAGGGGCTATGTCCGTGCCAAGGCCCTAACATCGCTTCTACCTGCCCCTTGCACCTGGTCCGGGCGGCGGCCAGAGAGGGCGGGCGGCGGGCACGCGGGCTGAGCCGTCCCGGGAGGTCACCAACCGCCGGCCCGGGAGGTCACCAACCGCCGGCCCGGGAGGTCACCAACCGCCGGCCCGGGAGGTCACCAACAGCAGCAGCAAGTGATACACACCTATCCCCTGAAACGAAAACCCAGCCACCCAACTCTGCAGATTGCCACTAGAATAGGTCACTTTACCCTCACAATTTTTCTTCGCAATTTATGAAAGGCAACCTCGATATGTTGTACATCTTAATAAGTATAAATCCACGATCTCCATGATTTGCACTGAGAAACTGCAACACTTGAACTTTGTGAATTTTACCCGCATGATTGATTGGTAAGATGCCTCTCAAAGAACTTCTGGAACATTAATTAGAGGGGACACGATCAGTAATGCGATATTGCGTCAGTAATGCGTCATGAGATATTAAGAATTTTCTGTAAAAAATAATTTCCGTAGAATATGTACACCAATAAAAATAAGGTTTCTCATAAAGGCACAAGGAACTGCAGATGCTGGAAATGTGAGCAAAAACAAAGTGCTGGAGGAACTCAGCAAGTCATAGAGTTACAGCTTAGGCAGCATCTGTGGAGGGATCCTTCTTCGGACTGAAGAATCGTTTGTCATTTGTCTATTCCCTCCTCAGATGCTGCCTGTCCTGTAGAGTTCCTGCAGCACTGTGTTTTGCTCAATGTGACTGATCATTCTTTTATTTGCTGATTTAAGGAACGTATAAAATATTCATTATATTCAGTAAAGTTTATGAAGTTAATTTTAAGTTTAAGATGTTTGCTTTTAAACTTACACGACAAGCATCTCTTTCCCCAGATAACAATCCCGCACACAGCATACGTGGAGTGATGAGCCCATAGGCGGAACGACAGAGGGACTGGTTTATGATCTCAACCTCTGCTTGTTGAAGAACAGTAGGATCACTGTTACCTTCAGTAAGAAAAACAAAACAAAATAATGTGCAGTAGATTTTTAATTTAGTATTTTTATCCCTAACTCCATGATTAAACCCCTGACTAAATACTTGGAAAAGATCAGTTGTGACTGTTGAACATTCATAGCACAATGATTAGCAGGAAACAATTATTAAACATGTTAAAAACAATAGAGAATACATTTCTTGTTCCCATATATTTATTATTAAGAAAATATAATTTATGCTGTGACCATAATCAAAATACCATGGACTTGCATAAGAATGTGATCCATGTTGTCACAATCTTGAATTGGCACTTTTGCATTTGATTCAAGTCTATCAAAAACTAGGCACTTTAAACCCAATCGCATTTGATCTGGCCTATTCTGCACTTATTTCGTGATCACTTTTTACTTTTCATTACCCCCTTGCACACCTCACCACAGCCATCTGAGCAACCAGTGGACTTAGGGTAGTAGGCCTATTCCTTAATCAACTTCATTGGGTTTTTTGACAGCTTAATACCTAATTGAACGAGAATAAAATTATTAATAAAAATAATTAAAAATAAATGGACTCAATAACGTTAAAATTTGTGATTTTGTTCTTTGGCAGCTCTCTAAGTTATGATGTGTCTGCTGACGTCAATATGGAAGCTACAAATTTTGCATTAAATGGGGAATGTGGGTGGATAGTTTGGGAGATTGTGCACTCCTTCTTTCATTTAAGCAAGGTCTGTGTCCCCTCAGCAAATAAACTTGAAGTGCTTAAAGCCATTCCGAATATTTATTTTTAAAAGGTGCTGAGGCAGATTAGTTTGTCTTCATTCAGGATGTACTTTAGGATTTTTTCAAGGATGGAATAGGAAACTGTGAAATAAAATTGGTTATAGCCTATATTTCAATGACTGTTCAAGGAATGGAAAACAACAAAACACACAACAAACAGGCTGCAAACATTCATTAACACCTGCCTCAGGAGAATACTAAACATCTGGTGGAGAAACAAAGTAAGCAATGTGGACCTGTGGAAAAGAACAAGCCAGGATTTACAAATTCGAAGGAGAAAATGGAGTTGGATTGGACACACCCTCAGAAAACCTGCCACAAGCAACGCCCGGCAAGCCCTGAAATGGAACCCACATGGAAAAAGGAAAAGAGGTCGCCCAGGAACAGCTGGAGAAGAGGTGTCCAGGCAGAAATATCTGGGAAGGGGCTCAACTGGGGCGATCTCAAAAGAAGTGCCAACAACCGAGTGAGGTGGAGGACATTTGTCAATGGCCAATGCTCCCTAGAGGAGCAAAGGGCTTAAGAAGAAAAGGATAGCCTATATTTATGTCTGCATTTCAGGGTGGTGAATAGGGAGATATAAAACAAAGCACTGCAGGGAGACAGCAGAGAGTGAAAGAGAGGTTAGTTCCTGTGTTATAAATCCCAGTGGTGTATAGTGTTGGCGTGCTCAGAGCATCTAAATAGAACATTTTAAGATGTTGCATTATTTTGTAGTAGACTTAGAATCATATCCTTTGCTTGTCCAAGCTGATCATTTATATTTTCGATAGGATCTACAATATTAGCACATTTCACTGAACTCAAAATTTTGATCTCAATCTATTATTTAAGTGAAGCAATATCTAGTTTTTTTTTAACATGTCACAGATGCTTCATTAAAGCAGCAGAGAGTAATGCATACATTTCTATCTGATAATATTGAAAACATTTCAAAACATGTTATTTTCTGACATCTTCATATCCCAGAATAAATGTAGGTCATTGCTGTTTCTTAAAAAATGTATGATCCATCTAATGAAGATAGACACAAAATGCTGGTGTAATTCAGCGGGACAGGCAGCACCTCTGGAGAGAAGGAATGGGTGACAATTCGGGTCAAGACCGTCTGAAGAAGGGTCTTGACCCGAAATATCACCCATTCCTTCTCTCTAGAGATGCTGCTTGTCTCACGGAGTTACTCCAGCATTTTGTGTCTACCTTTGGTGTAAACCAGCATCTGCAGTTCCTTCCTACACATAACTTAAGAATGAATCTTTTAACTATTAAAAATTAGTGTATGTTCTTTTCATATAATCTTGTTTAAATCCTTTGATAATAATATATAAAAATTCGTACCCATTTCTTGTTTTTGACCCCAGCCAGTTACCCAGCATCTCTCTCCATTTGGTACCATTTGAGCCAGTGAAGGAACACAAATTGGTTGGATTGTTGCTGTTGATCTGTCTGGCCAAGGCTTTTTCAGTTTCAGCAGTGAAATGTCATAGTCAAAGTTCCGGCCATTGTAGTATTCATGGACAAGAATTCTTTTGAGCTCACTTTTAAACCTTGCATTTCCTTGAGTATGCATTCCTAAATGAGCTATCCATGGTCTGGGATCAGACATTCTTCCAAAACAAAACAATAATATTATTTCAGCAATAGTGTTTCATTTCTTGGTGGCATGCAAAGCAATAAAACTATTACATTACACTGTACACCAATTATTACATACATAAATATTCTGGAGACAATGAATAAATGCAGTGAATTTTTGTAGATAAAAAGGTGGCAGTATGCATATCAATTAAAAATTAAGCTACATTTATCAACATTTTTTTCCATCAATAGACCCCTCTTCTGTTTTGATTTTATGACAAATCAATTCCTAATGTAATAAACTAATAACTAAAATGTATAAAATCAACATTTAAAAAATTAAAATTTAAAAAGTTTGAAAATCTATTTTACTTTTTAGAGGTGCTGGTATGCCTCACTGTTGCATACCATCACAAAAACACTGGATAAATATATGTAATTACATTTGAATTACTCACAATTTTAATAGAGCTGTTAAAAGTGTATGGCATCAGTTAATTTCTGGGCCAGTGAGTATGATTAAAGGAGGAAACAACTTGAATTTGCGCAGGATCATTTATGTCTGAATATGTCCAGAGACATCTTAGCTAAAATACCATTGTGTTATAGGCATTCTTATATGTGCAATGCTGCTTGTATCTTTACTGCCCCAAAAGTTAAAATGTCACAGAATTTTAACTTTTACCCGATTTCCATATTTAAAGATGCCATTTTCTTTGATAACTCATTTACTGGTGTAATACGAAATGTTCATTTCTATAATGAAGGCTAATTTATAATGTTATCCAAGGTGCAACAAGATGGGGTGATGGTACTGTGTGGGAACCTGGCAGCTATGTGTTCATCTCAGAGGTCCCTGAACTCAGCTGTGAGAATCACCTTACCGGCTGGAATAATGTGTAATTGATTCAGCCAAAGCATAAACACTTAACAGAGAGGTGACACCTTTCACCAAAGAGCAGTTTCACATTCGGTGTACCTTAAAATTAATTTGGATGGTTCCCAGTTCCTATTAGCTATTGATTAATTGTCTTGGAGTGCTATTAATAGCATTGATATTTCATAAATTGATCCTGTCAATTATTAGGAACATAGAAACAGCTGAGGCTCTAATAGATGTGCACAGCATGTAGAATGTCTGTCCGTGATCATTAAATGGGCCAGGGACTCTTTGAGAAACAGGCATTTTCTTTGCAGGGAAGGTGGCTGTGATAGTAAGGGCCATGTCCTTTAATTCATTTACAGTGCATTTAAAGGCCATGGCCTTTCATTTATTTACAGTGCAGTCATCACCAAAATACTAGGATAAGTTCCCTGTGCAGACTCGTCCTTCATTGCCCTCAATGTTTCAAAGGGGTCAACAATAAAAGTGAAACCTGGCAGTAGAGGGAGAAGTGTCCATTAATCAGGCGTGAGGTCTTTCATGCGGAAACAGATCTATGGAATGTTTAATTAATGGTTGCTGCATGACCTTTACATTTAGATGAAGATAATTGCAAGGAACATAAGAAAGAACATTGGGATTATGCCCCAATTCATTATTAGTGAATGTGATATGGTAGCATAATAAAAAAATATTGATACCACAAGTATCAATGTCTATCCTCATGAAAGATCAGTTGTATCTTGTAATAAATATTTTGAACTATTGGCCATCTGGAGCAGGCAATAGCATGTTTCCTAAAGTATTCCTCAAAAACTTATTTTTACATGGAATACTCTCAGTGGGATCTCATGGTAACGCTGTGTGTCAAACCACAAGTCACAAATGATTTCCTTGCCTGAATTTGTATGTGGGAAAAGCTATTTGTTTATATAAAATCTGTGAGAAGCATTTCCTGATATGACATGTCACATCCATGTCCTCTTATTTAGAACTTATCCTAGTTTTCTTGTGATAACTGCACTGTAAATAACTTGGTCCTTTTAGAAGAGAAATCTGGTCCACCTCTGGTGTAAATTACAGCTTTCCTGTGACAATAGTTTTGACTCCTCATTTGCATACTTCCAACTGGTACATATTAACCGACAACATTTTCTTAAAATTCAGAATATAATTTAGAATCTGCTTATGTAATGATGTTTTTCACATTTTCCTAAATTCCAATCATCTACACCCGATCCATTGCATTTTTGGACCAAAAATAGTTAAAATCTAATCTAATAGTTTCATTGCGTACTTTTCCCCTTGAAAGCAGTGTGCTGCAGATAAAAGCCACTCCTTTGTTATTACTGATGCCCCACAGTAAGGTGATCCAGAAAAGTGAAGGCTGACTTGCCAAGACCACTCTCCATCTTTCGCATTGGATCCTCCGACAATTCGGCTTACGTGCTGTATTTTATTGCCGCAATCTGCAAGATAGAAGTGAAAATAAACAGTAAAAACAAGCAAAAACTGTGGCCAAATGTGACCTGATGTAGATGTAGTCATATCAAAACCATCATATCTCCTCTGCCAACTCATTCAGGAGTAAATTCAAAAATATTTAACCTTACAATTAAAAGCATGCCAATATTTTATATATGAATATGCAGAATTTCTAAATGATGAGAATAACTATCCAAGGTCACTAAATGTTCTCCTTTATCAATGTACAACGGATGCTGTAATGGAAATCAAAAATAAAACTGAAGATACTTAGAAATCCTCAGCTGCTCAGGCAGAATCTGGAGGGAGAGACGGTGCCTGGCCTGCTAAGTATTTCTAACATCTGTTTTATTCATGACCCCCAGCTGCTTATCAATTTCCAATTAAGAAAATAATTCATCAAAATTTAAAAGAGATTTAAGAATTCCAATTTGAAATAGTAAGCACATTTTCAATTTTTCTAGAGTTAGGCAAATAATAATTTTCAATAGAGAGGCCCCCTTTTATTAGAAATGGTACTCACCACAACTCATTTCATCACTTCCATCCAAGCAGTCTATAGTTCCATCACATTTAGCATTCTTCTTCTGAATACACAAATTATTCTTACATTTATACGTGATGTTTGTACAGGGCACAGCTAAAAAATGATGATTGACATTGATTCATATTTATTTAAAATGTAAGGATGATTTAAAAATAAATCTCAGGTTATTTAAATACTTACAGTCTGTACAATTTAGTTCATCAGTGCCATTCTCACAGTCTTTGACTCCATCACAGCTGAAGTAGTGGTGATGTTGTGGAGAACTTGTGTTGCACATCTTTGGCGGTAGAGCTGAATTAAAATCAGGCACAAATAAACTCAATAGCACAGTTTATACTTATTCAGGAGACTTTAATTTAAATATTTAGTGTTTTTATTTTATTTTTTATTACCATTAATTAAGTTTTATGTGAAAACTGAAACACATGGAAAAAGATTAATTAACAAAGCCATTTGAAATATTCATGTCAAAAAGGACAGGTTGCAATTTAAGTAACTGCAACCGCAATTTAAGTTCCTAATGTTCATAAGGAACAGAGGAATCTCGGAGTACAAGTCCATAGCTCCTGGACAGTGGCATTGCAGATAGATAAGGCAATGAAGAAGGCTTTTGGCACGCTTGCCTTTAACAGTCAGAAAACAGAGTATAGAAGTTGGGAATGTAATAAAAATGAACTGCAGATGCTGGTTCATACCAAAGATAGACACAAAATGTTGGAGTAACTCAGCAGGTCATGCAGTATCTCTGGAGAAAATGAATAGGCGACGTTTTAGGTCGGGGCTGAAGAAGGGTCCTGACCCAGAAGGGTCCTGACCCAGAAGGGTCCTGACCCACCTATCCATTTTCTTCAGAGATGTTGCCTGACCCACAGAGTAACTCCAGCATTTTGTGTCTATCTTTGGGAAGTTATGTTATGGTTGTAATGGTTATTGGTGAAGCCGCACTTGGAACATTGTGTTCAGTTTTGATCACTCAGCCAGTGGAAAGATGTTATTAAGCAAGGAAAAATGCAGGGAAGATTTACGATGATGTTGCCAGGATTTGGGAACCTGAGCTATAGGGAGAGGTTGAGCAGACTGGGGCTTTATTCTGTGGAGTACAGATGGCCGAGAGGGTGATCTTATAGAGAGGTCTAAAATCTTGAGGCGAGTACATAGGGTGAATGCACAGTCTTTTTCCCCAGGTAGGGGAACGAGCTGCCAGAGGAAGTAGTTGATACAGGTACAACAACATTTAAAAGATGTTTGGGTAGCTACATGGATAAGAATGATTTTAACAGATATGGGCTAAACGGCGGCAAATAGGTCTAACTTGGATGGGGATCTTGGTTGGCATGAAGGGCTGAGGTTGGGCTGAAGGACTCGTTTCTGTGCTGTATGACTCAATAACTGTAAACATTATTGCTAAATCACAGAATTCAGTTTAGAAATGGGATTCTATCAGAGGTGCTGTCCTTTTGAAAACTCTGTTAATAATCTCACAGTAACTTTTTCTTTTTCTCATTACAGCTTTAAGTAAACATGATGCAAGTTGTAATTTCCTTAAAACCTCACAACCATGTTTAATATTCCTCAGAACAAACATTTCTAGATCAATGCACAGAGTAATATCATAACTGATGTCTATTCACTCTTACCTGCCAGCAATGAAATCGAAACAAAGGAAGGCAGTATCTAGCTCATTTGTCAGAACCTATATGGCTATTTAAAAAGTGCCAACTTAAAAAAAAACAGAAAACCACTCTCATATTATCAAGTTATTACTGAAAGAAAGCCTTTCTTTTGTGGGCCTCGTTATCTTCAAAAATGTTTGCTAAATTTTCCACACAGGAGGGAGCATTATATTTTCAGAGGTCACTTCATATGCTTGACATTTAAGACATCTTCTACTGAAGACAGATTTTGCACAAACAATGGGGGAAGTGTTTGCTTCTGGGACAATGTTACTATTGCTGCGGTGCTGTAACATTTCTTTTCACTGTACTAATACTTCCGAGTGGGCTGGGGAATGTAGTTGTTTCATTTGGTCCCATTCCAAGGCCGTCACTCCTGCTCAGGATGAATGGTCTACGGCACAGTGACCTCTTTCACTCAAGCAAGCCCCAAATTTAAAATAAAATACTGGAGTGCCACAGACACCAAAGCCCAAACTTCAGAACTTGGATTTAAGCAGAGGTGACCCTTATGCATATTGGTTGATCTTGTGGGTACAGTGACAATAAACTAAACTAAATCTGAGCACTAAGAAAAAATCAAATTCAGAAGTATCAGTGTTATTGATATAGCAGAAATCAAAATAACCACTGGAACCAATTTGACAAGCAAAAGCAAGACAAATTTAAAAAAATGCATATCTTGGAAATCTAAAATAAAAACAAAATGTGTAGAACAGTCAGCACATCAGGCAGTGCCGGTGGGGAAAAAAAGTTTATATCTTAGATATGCTTCAACTGCAGGAGATTAAACATTTGCCCCATTCCCACCTCTCTTTTCCAACATTCTCCCAACTCCATCAGTCGGAAGAAGGGTGCCGACCGAAAACATTGTCCATTCCCTCCACGGATGCTATCTGGCTTGCTGAGTCCTTTGCATTTTTTTTTACTCAAGATTCCATCATCTGCACTTCCTTATGTCTGCATAAAATACTTGCACTTTCACTTTGTCTCTTCCTAATATCCAGGGACTCATAGTCTTTCCAGAAGCAGTAATTCATTTGCACTTCTTCCAGTCTAGTGCACTGCATTTAGTGTACATAACATGGTCTCAAATAAGCTTTTAACTACAATAGACTATTATTATTATTGCACTACTATTGCTTGATTTTTGTGTGTACGTATGTGTGCGTGTGTGTGTGTATATGTATATACAATACCCTCCATAATGTTTGGGACAAAGACCCATCATTTATTTATTTGCCTCTGAAATGGGGGGACTATGTATAAACACTGCTGTAATTTCTACATGGTGAAACCAAAATGTATTAAAATGGCCTTTATTAAAATCTGACAATGTGCACTTTAACCACATGTGATTTTTTCTATTACAAATCTCAAATTGTGGAGTACAGAGGCAAATAATTAAATAAATGGTCTTTGTCCCAAACATTGTGGAGGGCACTGTATGTATGTATATATATTGGGGGGGGGGTACTTGTGAGTACACTTTTCTTTCTCTCATTTATTATATTGTTTGCAGTGCACTATGCTTACATATTCTGTGGTGCAGCAGCAAGTAAGAATTTCATTGTTCTATCAGCGACATATATGACAATAAAACTCTTGACTCTTGTCTTCTCTACACTCGGTGAATCAAATGTAGATCAGCTAATCACTTTACGGAGACCCAGCATTCAGTCCTCAAGAGCGACCCTGCCACCTCCGCTTAATTCCAAGTTCTGAAGTTTGGGCTTTGAGGTCTGTGGCACTCTAGTATTTTATTTTTTGCCTACTAGCAAGAATCACATTACAAATACACCCTAATACAATAAACCAATTTGGGACATGAAGGCATGCCGGTGAAATTTGTTACTTTATCAGATTAATATCTGTAATTGAAGATATGCCATAGTAATCACTCCCAATAAACTGCAACAAAAAATATTTGTCAGGCTAATTATATCTTGATTAAAGACTTTGGAAACAACGTGACGCTTAAAAACCCAAATAAAATCATCATTTATTCAAGGTAATTCTTAATCACTCTAGATTTCATGAAGTCAATGAACATTTCAACATGCCAGGAATTATGGCAGTGGAAGATACTCAGGTGGAGAATCATTTTACATTGTAAATGTCTGCCCAGCAAGTAAAAGAAAATCATTCAGTACTCCATATTATCACACAGAACAATAATGAGACATTAATTTGCTTTTAAATATTTTGGGCATCTCAACAGGCAGAGTGTATCCAACGCACGTCATCTTTATATTGTAGTTCTTCTTCAGTATTAGAACATAACTAATCTCCATTAAAATACTTTCATTGTATACCTATATAACAAAAAGAAATGTAAGAAAATGACCAAAAGAAATTTATGTGGACAAATTTAAAAAAAAGAATGGCCTGATTTTGCATGGGACTGGTTCAGATCGATTTGTCATCGTTTACATCATCCTCATTGCCAAGATATAATTGCCTTAAGTTTTGGTGGAGAAGGGAATCTAACGGTATCTACCATTACTTAGACTTACACCTGGACATCCGAGTTTCAAATACGTGGAGCTTCTCAGTCCCGGCATGTATTGGCTGATAATGTCACATTGAGGGAAATCAGATATCTGGGACCTATCATTGAACAGCAAAAACAACTGTGTCTACCTTAACCAAATTAGACTGAGTAATTATAACATTAAAAGCAGAAGAAATCAGAGTGGATGAGTCAAATATGAAATCAGATACTGAATATAGACAGAAAGAGTGGATAAGATTTTTGAAAAGGGACCAAAAATAAAATAAAGTTAAATTTAATAGCTTGGGAAAGATTGTATTTCTGAAATATTTAATGTTGATTAGGAGTAATTAGCACTTATTAGATTGTTAAAAATATACTTTCGTTTTGTGTGTTCAGTTTAGGTTACAACTGCAGTACAAAAACACCAATTTCAGGGCTCTTAGTGAAGTCACACAGTAGAATGCCATTAATAGTAAAGCTGTGCAAATTAGCCAGCAACACTTAGATATAATTTAAGCATACATCTCTCCTTGCCCAAAGTGCATCGGCACTTTGCTTACTGATAATGTCTGGCCTAATATACACATTTAATTTTATTGTGGCAAAATGGCACACTGGAACTTTTAAAAGTTTCATTTTCCTAATAGAGAACTTTGTGTGACAGATTTATACATTTGAAGTCTTCCAACCGGAGGCCTCACGTGCAATTTGCAATCTGCAGCGTTATTGAGTCGTTGGCTCAAATACATCAACTCATAAAGTTCATGCACCTTTAAGGCAAAAAGTTATTTGGAGGTACCTACAACAAAATACTTCATCACTTTCATCAAAGCAGTCATCTGATCCATCACAACGTTGAGACTGTCGGATGCACAGACCAGTGGAGCAGACATAATATCCATTAGGACAAGCTTTAGAAAAAAAATGAGAATTGAGCTCATTTATTTTGCACAATGTTAACATTGTCCTGGAGGAAATAAATGAAAGAAACAGAGTAATTAAAAAAGCTGCTCTACCATACGTATAAAGTAACTTTGCCATCAAAGTCAGATTTGATATACATAACCAACCAAGCAAAATTACTCGTCAGAAAATGCATGTAATTCTTTGTGATATTTGACCAGAAACAAATGGTCATAACATTCATGTTATGAACTATACTGAAGACATGCCCTGGCTGCCTTTTGTAGTAGTAAAACAACATTCAGTTGCAATTATTTATTTGTATTGAAAAACTCATATTCTGTATTTGTGTATAAACAAAAAAGGTAGTAAAAAGCAGGGCAAATTGTGAGCATTTCTCTGGAGTAGGCATAATAGTATCATTCAGTCTCCAAAACACAAGCAAGCTATCAATTACAGAGATGCCAGTCTATTGCTTTCAAAATGGAGATTTTAAAGGGGAGATTTTAACTCCACCCCTTTGTATGCAGGCATAAAACAGGTAGAGGAAGTTTGCAATAAATATTGCTGTATTTCTCTTTGATTCCTGCCTACTACCATATTAATCATAGCAGAAACATGTAAATGTGTGTAAAATAGTCCTTTAAACCAATTTATACTCCAGTATTATGTATAAGCAGCAGTTCCACCTGCCACCCAACCCACTGAATACAAAATAAAAGATTGCAGTGTTAGTAGCGACACTGCAGAATAAAGTGGCAAATGTGAAAATAAAAAATGCAATAATTGCTTAGATCTCTTTGCCCAGGTCTGTGCCAATCATTATGCCTTTCAAAATACTGTTTACTAACTTACTGCTGCTACAAGGAGATACACCAGTGATGTCTAAAATGCTGGTGGAAGGTTGTTGCTGCCCATCTTGGTCCTGGCTGACATCCTGGGATCATGGTTATATGATCGTTGAGGGATGTCTGAAAGCGCAGTTAACTTGCCGTTCACTTTGGACTGTCAATCATAACCTCAAATAGTTTACAGGTGAACAGACCAGACGGCATAAATAACACTTTGAATGGCCGCGCTATGTTTGGTTGCAGGCTCCTTGAGATTGAGTGTAAGATGAAGGTCATCGTTATTGACAGTCATTTGATCTTCCACCAAAGTTGCAAAGGCTGATGTTACAAGCACATGACACATCCAAGTGCCCAGCATGTGTAGGAAAAAAAACTGCAGTTGCTAGGTTAAATCTTTGGCCCGCCCCCTCCCCAGACATCAGTCTAAAGAAGGGTCTTGACCTGAAACGTCACCCATTCCTTCACTCCAGAGATGCTGCCTGACCCGCTGTTGCTCCAGCATTTTGTGTCTGCCCAGCATGTGTGTTTGCATATAAATACTGCAAATAATCAAACAACATCAAAAGTGACAAAAGCATGCACAACATCAGTACACTGATGTTTTTGATGCTTTCTGGCTATCCTTGGAAATTATTAATTGTACTTAAGAAACTGCAGGACCAGCTCACAGATTACATCCAAGTACACTACAAAGCTTCCTAGAATTTAATACATTTAAACGAGGTCACTTCTTGTGTTTAAAAAAAAAACTTGAGTATAAAGGGGTCTATTCTACTCAAACTTCTCACAGAACAGTCTGCTCAACCCAGGAATCAAATCTTGTGAACCAATGTTGGATCCTCATAGCAGATGTATTCTTAGATAAGAAAACAAACCTCCCTATAAGGTGGTCTACACAAAATAAGGCTTCCTTACAACTATACTCTAACTCTAATACCGTTAGCATATAATTTGCCTTGCTAAAAAAAACTGAAGATGCTGGAAATCTAAAACAAAAACAGAAAATACCAGAAACTCTCAGCACAGCTGGTAGCATCTGACTTAAGTTTTCTGTTACTCGTGCCTAATAGCCTAAACTCTGCTGCACCCCAATATTTAATAATTTCTCGTCTTGAAGAAAGTTCTACATTTTTACCCTTCCTGGTGAGGTGGATAATTTCACATTTACCACATTGTAGCCTGTCTGCCAACCTTTTAGTTCAAACACTTTACCGCATGCTTAATCATGGAGAGATTGCTCACTCTAGCTTGGGGGATAGAAGCCAGTTGGTGCAAGATGTTTGGTGTAGAGATCACTCCTCTTATTGCCCCAACATTGCTGAGAAAGCATTAATTTGCATGTTCCAACTCATTTTAACTCCTGGGTTACCCAAGTGATGGGAATCCATATCCACAGGTTATAAATACCAATTCTAAAATCTGAGGTTATTCACTTAATAAAAATAAGGGGCTGTGTTTTGAAGGCAGAGTACTGACCTGCCTATCCATTCCAGTAGTATAAGAAAATAACTGCAGATGCTGGTACAATAGACAATAGACAATAGGTGCAGGAGTAGGCCATTCAGCCCTTCGAGCCAGCACCGCCATTCAATGCGATCATGGCTGATCACTCTCAATCAGTACCCCGTTCCTGCCTTCTCCCCATACCCCCTCACTCCGCTATCCTTAAGAGCTCTATCCAGCTCTCTCTTGAAAGCATCCAACGAACTGGCCTCCACTGCCTTCTGAGGCAGAGAATTCCACACCTTCACCACTCTCTGACTGAAAAAGTTCTTCCTCATCTCCGTTCTAAATGGCCTACCCCTTATTCTTAAACTGTGGCCCCTTGTTCTGGACTCCCCCAACATTGGGAACATGTTTCCTGCCTCTAATGTGTCCAATCCCCTAATTATCTTATATGTTTCAATAAGATCCCCCCTCATCCTTCTAAATTCCAGTGTATACAAGCCTAATTGCTCCAGCCTTTCAACATACGACAGTCCCGCCATTCCGGGAATTAACCTAGTGCACCTACGCTGCACGCCCTCAATAGCAAATCGATTTATTCACAAAATGCTGGAGTAACTCAGCAGGTCAGGCAGCATCTCGGGAGAGAAGGAATGGGTGACGTTTCGGGTCGAAACCCTTCTTCAGACTGATGTCAGGGGGGCGGAACAAAGGAAGGATATAGGTGGAGACAGGAAGATAGAGGGAGATCTGGGAAGGAGGAGGGAAAGGGAGGGACAGAGGAACTATAAAGTTGGAGAAGTCGACGTTCATACCACCGGGCTGCAAACTGCCCAGGCGAAATATGAGGTGCTGTTCCTCCAATTTCCGGTGGGCCTCACTATGGCACTGGAGGAGGCCCATGACAGAAAGGTCAGACTGGGAATGGGAGGGGGAGTTAAAGTGCTCGGCCACCGGGAGATCAGTTTTGTTAATGCGGACCGAGCGCAGGTGTTCAGCGAAGCGATCGCCGAGCCTGCGCTTGGTTTCGCTGATGTAAATAAGTTGACATCTAGAGCAGCGGATGCAATAGATGAGGTTGGAGGAGGTGCAGGTGAACCTTTGTCTCACCTGGAAAGACTGTTTGGATCCTTGGATGGAGTTGAGGGGGGAGGTAAAGGGACAGGTGTTGCATCTCGTGCGGTTGCGGGGAAAAGTGCCCGGGGTTGGGGTGGTTTGGGTAGGAAGGGACGAGTGGACCAGGGAGTTACGGAGGGAACGGTCTCTATGGAACGCAGAGAGGGGAGGGGATGGGAAGATATGGCCAGTGGTGGGGTCCCGTTGTAGGTGACGGAAATGTTGGTGGATGATATGTTGGATCCGCTGGCTGGTGGGGTGGAAGGTGAGAACGAGGGGGATTCTGTCCTTGTTGCGAGTGGGGGGAGGGGGAGCAAGAGCGGAGCTGCGGGATGTAGAAGAGACCCTAGTGAGAGCCTCATCTATAATGGAGGAGGGGAAGCCCCGTTTCCTGAAGAACGAGGACATCTCGGAAGCCCTAGTGTGAAACACCTCATCCCGGGCGCAGATGCGGCGTAGACGGTGGAATTGGGAGTAGGGGATAGACTTTTTGCAGGGGACCGGGTGGGAAGAAGTGTAGTCCAGATAGCTGTGCGAGTCAGTGGGTTTATAGTAGATGTCCGTCACTATTCTGTCTCCTGTAATGGAGATGGTGAGGTCCAGAAACGGGAGGGAGGTGTCGGAGATAGTCCAGGTATATTTAAGGGCAGGATGGAAATTGGAGGTGAAGTGTATGAAGTCAGTGAGTTCTGCTTTGGTGCAAGAGGTAGCACCAATGCAGTCATCGATGTTGCGGAGGTAGAGTTCGGGGATGGGGCCAGTGTACGTCTGGAACAGATTGTTCGATGTACCCGACAAAGAGGCAGGCGTAGCTAGGGCCCATGCGAGTGCCCATAGCTACGCCTCTGGTTTGGAGGAAGTGGGAGGAGTCAAAGGAGAAGTTGTTGAGGGCAAGAACCAGCTCTGCTAGGCGGAGGAGAGTGTTGGTCGATGGGGATTGACTGGTTCTACGGTCGAGAAAGAAACGGAGGGCTTCGAGACCATCCTTGTGGGGGATGGAAGTGTAGAGTGACTGGACATCCATGGTGAAGATGAGGGAGTGGGGGCCTGGGAACCGGAAGTTATCGAGGAGATGGAGAGCGTGTGAGGTGTCTTGGACGTTGGTGGGGAGGGATTTAACCAGGGGGGATAGGATGAAGTCGAGGTAGGTAGAGATAAGTTCGGTTATCCCAGTATTCATGTTCTGGGTGGCATTACAATAGGTTTGACACTTTTAGAAATAACTCCACACCACCACATCTTCCTTGATACCACCCGCAACCCTTCTTGGGGAAATGGGTGGAGTAATTGTTGTAAAGAGACAGAGAGAGGTATTTTTATTAATTTAGAAAGGTACTGGAAGCGGCAACATACATAGGGAAACAGTTACAATTTCAAGTCAATAGTCTTTCATTAGTTGGTTTAGATATGGCATCTTAATCAGTATGGATAAGTTGGGCTGAAGGGCCTGGTTCTTGCTGTCGGACTCTGACTTTAGGCGCATCATTTCAGATCTCAGGTATTTAGAAAGAATACTCCTAATATTTACTCTTCGCAATATCACTTCTATTTATTTTGCAACTGGCTTCTCTTTTTCATTGCATCCATGATGGTGCAAGAGATAATAATACAAAGCATTACAATTTAATTCCATGATAAGTAAACAAGATACAAACCTAATCAGTGCCCAGTTCTAACTTGCTACCTCCAGTAAATACAGGAAACATTCCAGTGAAACTGATAACATTTACTTTAAAGGCAGGTTCAAGTGGCACTAATTCCTTGAATAAAAAACAAACACCTAAAGGGGTCACCTAATTGTTGAGCAAAAAACAAATTTCTGTAGGAACTCAGCAGACTGAGCAGTATCTGCCTTGGTGGGGGGGGGGGGGGGGGGGGGGGGAGAGAATTGTCAACATCTTTGTCTTTGTTTGGGACTCACATCAGGTGCTGCTCAGCCTGCTGAGTTCCTTCAGAGTTTGATTTTTGCCCATATTTTCGCATCTCCACCAACAGTTGTGTTTGCAGTTACAGACTTGTTTTTGTTTAGCTCTTTTCATTTTGGTACATAAAGAAAGCAGTAATTCCAGTGCACAAGTGTAAGATATTGAATAATAATATCCTTACGTTGACTGATGTTGTAGCTGCTGTACTCAGCCAGAAATGCCTTGCTTGATTGTTTTCCACTGCACTGGAATGTGATACTAACCAGAAAATTAGCTATGTGGAAAACTGTCTGGTAATCTATTTGATAACCGCAGTACCTGCATGTAAAGGATATTTTGCAATTACTCCAACAATGAACAGACCAACATTTTCAATATGCTATTTAACTTTGGTGCTGGAAATTAGACACAGTAAAACATGTGTTAATTGGTAGAGTAACTCATCCCCTAACTCCCCAAATCCCATTGTCCACTATACGCAAGATTCAAGTCAGGGGTGTGATGGAATAACATGTGATCGGCTGGAGGAACAATGGGATTGAGTAGCATCTGTGTGGGGGGAGGTTAGGAATTGTCAATGTTTCAGGTCAATACCCTGCAGTAGAAGCGACAGGAGATTGAGTAAATAGTTGAAAGGAATGGATTTGCAAGGCTAAAAAGAGAGTGTGAGTAGCGGAGAGTGGGGCGTACATAAAGCTGGGCTCAGATGCAATGAATTGAGTGGTCTTCCATGCTGTAATCATTTCCGAGTTTCTTTGATATCAAAGACGTAGCCAAATATAGGAAATGTAATTATGTTTGGAGGTTGATAAAAATTAGCTGTGCTTGACAGTGAGAAATGAAGTTGTAGACCACATTGACGGATGAAATGGGCAGAAAATTAACAAATGGAATTCAGTCTGGGGAAATGCAAGGTAATTTATTGGAGTGGACCAAGCAAGGGAATACACAGTAAGTGATAGTACAGAATTGTAGAGAAACATGGTAAACCTTGCAAGACATCGCCACAGATGCCTGAACATAGCAGGATAGATAGACAAGATGGTCAATGAAGCTTACAGGATACTTCTTTAGTTGCACCAAAGTATATAAGAGCATGAAAATTTGTATAACTCACCCAGTCACAACTGGGGTACTGCATACAGTTAGAATCAGAGTCTTAGAGCTGTACAGTACAGAAACTGAATGTACCTGTCCAAGCATCTTTTAAATGTAATTGTACCCACCTTTTCCACTGACATCTCATTCCTTGTGCACACTGCTATAAAATTGCCCTTCAGGTTCCTTTCAAATCTTTTCCCTCTCACCATAAACATATGTTTTCTAGTTTTATACTCTCCTCCTTGGGAAAAGATTGTGGTTATTCATCTTATTTATGCCCCTCGTGATTTTATAAGCCGCTTTGAGGTCTTCCCTCAATCTTCTATGCTTTAGAGAAAGACTCAACCTATCCAGCCTCTCCTTATAACTCAAATCTTCCAGCTCCCAGCCCTCCAGAATAACATTCTCATAAATATTTTTTGCAAAGTTTTCTGTTTAATGACATCCCTCCTACAGCAGGGAAACGATAACTAAACATGGTGCTCCAAATGTGGCCTTGGCAACACCCTGTACTGCTGTAAATTGATGTCGAACTCGCACACTCAGTACCTTGATTAACAAAGCCAAGTGTACCAAACACATGCTTCACCACCCTGTCTACCTGTGTGACCATCTTAATGGAACTATGTACTTGGTCCCTCAGTTCTACAAATGTACCCAGGGCACTACCATTTACTGTGTTCTAGTAACCTATGTTGTATGTGATGGTGCTATAAAAAGTAACAAACATTTACAAGGATATTGTAAGGGCTGGGTATTTTTAATCAAGAAGAAAAACTGGCTGGGATTGACATTATTTTCACTGGGGTATTTTCACTGGGGTAGAGGAGACTGAAGAAAGATTATTTTAAGATGAATAGGAAGTATAAAGGACCGAGATGGACTGAATCGTAAGGGATTTCCTATGGCAGGGAAATCAATAACATAAAGGGTTTGTATGTCACAGAGTTAAGGTAAAATAATTAGAAAAGAAGTGCTTTCATTCAAAGGATACTAGGCATGAAGTATTCATGTCTGATGGGGTATTGGACACAGAGTTCCTCATCACATTTCAAAAGTACCTTTTATACTGTAAGCAACAAGGCTGCAGATGAGAGAGACAAAGTGTGATTTGTTTGCAAAGCTCTATTTTGGCCAGTGTGGGTACAAAGGGTCAGGTAGCCTTGTTCTATACCATAAATTGTCATGATGCTGTGATAATGTATTTCTTATAACTTCTGATGTTTTATGTTATTGTGCTATTAAAGTAACAATAGAAAAAGGCAAAATATTTTACATGGATAGGAAAAGAAGGATAAGGGCCAATCACAGGCAAATAGGATTAACTTAGATGGGGCATCTTGGTCAGCATGAACAAGTAGGGCCAAAGGGCCAGTTTCATGATACTATGACTTTTTTTTAAAGCAATAAAAGTGGTAATAAAAAATACTTACATTTTTTCATTTATTTTCCACCAGCCATGATCACACGGTTCAAATCCCTTTTCCTTCAAGGTATAGTTCTGAAATTTCAATGCTAATCCAAAAGAAGGCGTAGAAGTCTGATAAACACACAACACAATATTCATCAAAACAATCTTTAAAACTTGGCATGATAAATTTCATTTCTTATTTTCTTTATTCTTCCTTTCCATTTTTATTCTGCATCCATAGGTCAGGACATGGTGGGTTGCAGATTACTTAAAAGCATTTGTTATCCACTCACACTGGAATCTTTCCTCTCCTTCACTCGTTGAAATGAGATGAATAGTCAACCAAATGATGCAGACATGGTATCGTTTATCCTCCATAGGTTAGCTACTGCGACATTTCAGTTTTGACTTGCTTTCATTACACTTCAAAGAATCGATCATACATTAGCCTACATGATCAGCAGTCTGTTTGCAGGAAACTCAGATCAACCCCACTGGCTCTCAGTTCAACTAATATAAATAAGACCAAGGGTCAGCTGCTTACAAATAAAAATAACCAATTGGTTTCACTGAAATAAATACTTTGATGTTTTGTATTATTTATTTACCATGCTTGATTAATTGTAACTTTATTGATACTTTATTATCACATGTGACATGTCACAGTGAAATTTTTTGTTTTGCATACCATATGCAAAGTATACAAAGAGGCACCACAAAGAGGGCTTGCGACAAAGGTACATAGTGTTCAGTGTAGTCCCCAATGATTCCCCTTTCATATCATATCATATCATATATATACAGCCGGAAACAGGCCTTTTCGGCCCTCCAAGTCCGTGCCGCCCAGTGATCCCCGTACATTAACACTATCCTAGGGACAATTTTTTACATTTACCCAGCCAATTAACCTACATACCTGTACGTCTTTGGAGTGTGGGAGGAAACCGAAGATCTCGGAGAAAACCCACGCAGGTCACGGGGAGAACGTACAAACTCCTTACAGTGCAGCACCCGTAGTCAGGATCGAACCTGAGTCTCCGGCGCTGCATTCGCTGTAAAGCAGCAACTCTACGGCTGTGCTACCGTGCCGCCTATTCTCAGGAACAACAGAAACTAAATAAAAATAATATTTTAGAAACATCAAAAATGACATGGTATTAAAAAAAAACCTGATTACTTTATGAGGAATTAAAGGTAACATCAAAATATTAGAAAAGAAGACAGATGAAATAAAACAATTTACTTAATGTTTATGTGATGGTGTGAGGATACCTAACTTTGGAGTAGCTTTGTTACTGTTGCGGAAGGCCTTGTTTCAGACTTGGGGCGTGTCTGAAACTCATTTGACACAAGCAAAGTTAATGTTACCACAACTTTTAATGCTTTCTACGACCACCGTCATGTCATGGTCTTGTATAATTACAGCTAGAATTCTGCACTTGCATTAAAGCAATCCTTTAGTTTAAATATAAATATTTTAAAGTAGCAGCTACAAATACAAAAGATTTTGATGTAATTCTACCATCAGTTCACTTATATTAATCAAAGTTGAAGAGGTAAAACAGAGATGCGCCGAATTAAGCATAACACTCACAAGCATCTGCAGTTAATTTACAAAATTTGTACAGATACGTCAAAAACAAGATCAAATGCTACCTTAAATATCCATGTGGAACTACATTTTAGAGGATAATAACTTGGATAATATGGACTGGTAATGTTTCCCTCCAATCTCATTCCATCCATTGAAAGTATAGTATTTTCAAATTCTGAGAAAAAATAAATAAAATGATTAATTTAGAGGCAACAAACTGCAGGTGCTAGAATTTTGAGCAAGAAATTGAGCAAGAATTTTGAGCAAGAGGAAGAACTTCACTCAGAGAGTTGTGAAGCTGTGGAATTCTCTGCCTCAGAAGGCATTGGAGGCCAATTCTCTGGATGTTTTCAAGAGAGAGTTAGATAGAGCTCTTAATGATAGCGGAGTCAGGGGATATGGGGAGAAGGCAGGAACAGGTACTGACTGTGCATGATCAGCCATGGTCACGGTGAGTGGCGGTGCTGGCTCGAAGGGCCAAATGGCCTACCCCTGCACCTATTGTCTATTGTCTAAAACACAAAGTGCTGGAGGAACTCAGCGGTCAGAATGGACCCTCACAGATGCTGCCTGACCTGCTGAGTTCTTCCAGAACATTGTGTTTCCTCAAAATAGTTTTTGGCTGAAAAACCTTTTGGAAAACATTATCTGCTGCCCAGCTTGTATTTTATATCTGGTTTCTAGAATGCACAGTACGTTGCTTTTGTGAGAAAACTTGTGCTTTATAATCTACTTCAAAAAAAAATCCAAAACAAGAAAAGCTACTCAGTTTGGAAATTTGACCAACCCCAACTTTTAACATCTTGTTGTGTTAACATAAGTTTCATTAGAAATACACCATGAATGAAATAATCATTAGTAATAAAGTAAGGTTAGTTTTATGCTGTTGATCCAATGCACTGTGAATTAGGAAAGAAGTGTACCTGTTTTGAGATTTAACAGCTTTCAAGGCTTTAAGACATTTGAGAGTTACAATGCAGAATTGTGTGCAGAGCTGCTATATAACTTACTTTTCTTGGGAATTGCTTCAAAATATCCCTTTATTTCTTTCTTTCCGTGCACCCTGAGGGATTTGAATGATAGAAACATGCCATTGCCAGTTGATACAAAAGAAACTGGGAAAGAACCAAAGGATTCACAGGCTCTGGAATGAAAAAGACAAAACCCACAGAAACAATTAAAACATTCATCCATAAATAAGACACTGCAAGTATGAATAATATAACCATTGAGATGTACAGCACAGAAACAGGATTTTGACCCAATTTGTCTATTCCAACCAAAATGTCTATCTGAGCTAGTCCTATTTGCCAGCATTTGGCCTATATTACCCCTCTAAATCTTTCCTATCCATGTACGTGCCTTAATACCTTTTAAATGTTACTAGACCAAGTGGGCTCCAACCTCCTGCATTGGTGCAGCACCCTTTCCTCCCCCACTTCCCCCTCCCCTCCCCCCTTCCCTCCCTCCCCCTCCCCCTACTGTGTGAAAATCTTGTGTGAAAATCTGTGTGAAAATCTTGCCCCTCAGGTCCCCTCTAAATCTTTCCCTTCTCACCTTAATTCTATACCCTCTAGTTTTAAACTCCCCTCTCCTGGAAAAAAACAAACTGTGATATTCACCTTATCTGTGCTCCTTATGTTTTTATTTATTTCTAGACGGCAACCCCTAAGCCTTCTGCACTCTGGGGAAAAGAACCCCTGTCTATCTAGTTTTTATTATAAAATAGTTACGTGTGAAAGACTTGAATCACTGGGATTGGATACATACCGGTATAAATTCCTACTTCTGATGGGCATGAGGGAATCATAGATATGGAGTGAATCTGTAACACAATTGTCAGGTTCAATGTGCAGGGCAGTGAGAGAGAGGCGAATGATGTGCCCCAATAGTGACGTGAGCTTGAAGTGGCAGTTCACCCGCTCAGTGCTAGTGGAGAAGTTCAGAGCAACAGGAACCCCTGACTGCTCTGCATGCTTAGCAATAACAGAGTTTGAATCTGGGAAAAGAGAAAAACTATTAGAGATATTAATATTTCTTATTTTATGTTTTTTCGTATTTTCCTATCTTTATGTGCAGTTTATGCAATGATGAAATACTGGCACTTCAGTGGCAAAAAAAACTATCGCAAACTAATGTTACTTAATAGGTAGGTTTCTATAGGTGACACTTGCATTATTACTCTTTAGACTTACATGAGAATTTGTATTCTAAGAATCCCTTTTTCATTCCTTTCTTGATTTCAGATTCTTTCTGTTGCTGAATCCTTAATGTACTTCAAATACAATGTCAATGAACTCAGAGTCATAAGAGCTGGACAGCACCAAAACAGGCCCTTTGGCCCACCTTGTCTAAGTTGGCATACTGGGCTAGTCCCATTTCCCTGCATTTGACTCGTATCCCTCCAAACCCTTCCTCTCCGTATATCTAATGTATCTGGATGTCTTTAAATAGACACAGTTGTATCCACTTCTATTGCTTAATCTGGCACTACAGTTTCCTTTAGCAATAGATAATAACTGGCTTCTCCCACTGTGATAAAAAGATTTCCACGATTGTACATTAAAATGAATTTGTATTTTCATAAACTGGAAAAAATAGTATAATAAAAGGCATGAATAATGTCATCCTTCAACAGCATCACTTTTCTTTGAGCCTGCCTTAAACCTTAAATAAAAGTGCAGTATGCTCAATATGATTTTACTTTAAGCAGAAACGAAACCAACCTATGATTTCTTTCAATTCATTCAGGCAAATCTCCTACAGTGTCCCAGGAGTTTGGGACTTCTGCCAAAACCACACTTGGAATACTGAGTACTTGATAATGTGCTGCTTGACTCTACGACTCTCTCATAGATTCCATGACCAAGATTCAATCCTAGCCCCTGGTACTGCTTGTATGATTTGCATGCTCTTCCTGTATCTGGTTTCTTGCCACATCCCAAAGATGTACTGCTTGGTAGATGGATTGGCTACTCTAAATTACCCCAGCATAAGTGATGGAAGGTGAATTGGGGGGAGTTGATGGGCGTGTGAGAGGAAATAGATTACAGGGAAATGGGAATGATATGAATCCTCTTGGAGCTATCATGCATGGACTGAATGGTCTAAAATGACCTCTTTCTGTAAGAAAAGATGAAAATATGAAATGAGCATGATTGAGGCTTTGCAGCAAATTGGAAATAGAGTTAGTTAATATCTCGACCCAAAACGTCGCCCATTCCTTCTCTCCAGAGATGCTGAATTACTTCAGCATTTTGTGTCCATATGCTTAATGCTCTGTTGGAAGCCAATATATGTCAGTAGACGCATACACACTTCATAAATAACACTTGATGTATTAGGTTTTCGGCAGTAGAGTTTTTGATGATCTTAAGTGGATGCCGAAGAGAACATGGAAAGTGAAGGAAAAGATTGAAATAGTCGGGTCAGGAGGTAGGAGATGAGTGAAACCAATAGAGGAGGTCACCAACAGAATACAAAGCAAATGTATATTAGCACATTTGTTTTTATAATGTGGATGTATGGTCAAAAGCTTATTTTAGGATTCAATAGACAACTGAGGAAACTGTTTTGCTTTTGCATAGTTGCCACAGCAAGAAATGGCAGAAAAACATTTTGAAAATTTATTTTCATTGTGCAGATGGGTCTCGATCACATGACTGTGTTAAAAGGAAATATGGTATTTTCTTAGTTCTTTGACTAATATTTATCTCTTGGGTGCTCAAAAACAAGGTGGATTTGCTTTAAAATTACCTCTTGTGTGCATTTGCACAATACTTGCTGATGAAATTTAATTAGTATTAATAATGGTTTAATATTGTAATGTGAAGTAAGATACAGTAAAAAGCTTTTGCTTACATGCATTCCAAGTCAAATCAAATCATACTATACTGAAGTACAATCAAGCCATACACAAGAACAGGTAGTGCATTGAAAAATAGCAGAGTGCAGAATATATTGTCACAGTATTGTAACATCACAGTTACAGAGAAAAAGTTCAATGTCTGCAATGAAGTAGGTTGGCAAACCAGGACCACACTCTGGTGGGAAAGTCTAGGACCAGAGGCCATAGCCTCAGAATAAAAGGACACATCTTTAGAAAGGTTCTTTAGTCAGAGGGTGGTGAATCTGTGGAATCATTGCCACAGATGGCTCTGGAGGCCGCCAATGGATATTTTTAAGGCAGAGATTGACAGTTTCATGATTAGTAAGGGTGTCAGGGGTTTTGGGGCGAAGGCAGGAGAAAGGGGTTGAGAGGGAAAGATAGATCAGCCATGATTGAATTACGAAGTAGACTTGATGGGCCGAATGGCCTAATTCTCCTAGAACCAATGAACTTATGAACCACACTCTGGTAATTAATTCGTACCTGTTGTTGCTGTTGCAAAATAATCTGAACGAAGACCAACTACCGACAAAAGAATATTAAAATTATATTAGTCTGAGGAATGCAGCAATAAAACAGTAGACAGAAATTTTAAAATTCTGCCTAAACATGCGTACACAATACAAATAAACTCCAGAGCTTAATATAACTAAACAGTTCACAAACTGGGTTTCTTAAGGACCCATTAAAATCATTGCTCAAAAATTATGCCATAATACTAAAATATCACAGACATTTCATAAATTGATTTCTAACTTTTTCTTTCCTCTTTTAATGGTTGTAACTACATTAAATGAATCAATAGCTGTACAGTGAATGAAGTAATTTCAAAAAATGCCACGAATGCGAGGGCAACGAAAGTTATCCCATCTGGCCAGACCGACAGAAGTCACAAGTCACAGAAAATTTTAATGATGGTCACGGGGGGAATGTGTCACAATACACAGTGCATCGCACCCTGCTGCGTATGGGGCTGCACACGGAGGACCAACAGCATATTAGGCAGGTGGTCATAATGTTTTGGCCCATCAGGTCATAATGTTTTGGCAGATATGTGTGTGTGAGAATTGGAACGTACTTTATAAACCTATCATTTGGGCAATCAGACATTAAATCCCAACCAGCAATAAAGAGGCCAAGATTTTGTATTCATCAATAAGGTTTCAAAGGTTTCAAGGTATTGTCACATATACCAATTAAGGTACATTGGTATTCGTATTACCATACAGCCATACTAAAAAAAGCAACAAGACAAACAACTACAGGTGCATAAAAGTTAATATAAATATCCACCACAGTGGATTCCACATTCCTCACTGTGATGGAAGGCAATAAAGTTTCCTCTTTATTCAAGCACACTTGCCATTAATCAACAATATCAACAAAAACTAAGTGTTTCATTAGGCTTTGAACCACAGATTTTCTCTAGTCCCAAATCATTCTCAATTTAGTGCCTGACAGAGGTCATCTGTAATGTCCAACCACTGGACTGATAGAGAGTCAGATTAAAGAATTATGCATGAAACAGGAAATATAGTCCTTGTTTAAATCATTGTACATAAAGTGAAATAATGATTGAAATATATCTGCAAGATTTACAGAGAAACCTAAATATCAGATCTCAAACTGTAAAATATAATATAATTTTTTTCAAATGTGCAGCTTTTAGCAGAAGAACTGAAACATGTATATATATAAAATATATTTTTGCAGTGTTACGACACAGATCATTCTTAAAATATCAGATGTTCTATGAGGTATAAGAATGATTTTATTTCATTGACCATTACAAAAAGAATAATGAGTAAGAAGTTGAAGTCAGTTCTGTTTTGTTTCTTTATGCAATGCCTGCAAGAGGGGATTGTGGAAGTGGGCCTCATTCATAGCAACTTCTGGACAATCTATATATGTACAGCTATGGGTATTTGGCATCAGTTTTCCACAAAAATAAAGGCAGGTGCAGACCACCTTGGCAGATTCTTCAGCAGATTCTGGACTATTAATATATTGTACAAAATATATTTTCAGCAATGCTTCTTTTTGTGACGGTTCATGCAGATACAGCATTCAAGCGTCACTAAAAGTTAGTAAATTGTTTAGTGCATATTTTATTCCTGTGTTGATTTCATGCCTTTTATTCATTAGTTTATGAACTTAGAAAACCACAAAGTGCTGGAGTAACTCAGTGGCCAGGCAGTATCTCTGGAGAACATGGATAGGTATCTTTTCAGGTTAGGACCCTGGTTCAGAATGATTCAGACTGTTGTACCAGTCTGAAGAAGGATTCCGACCAGTAACGTCACCTATTCATATTCTCTAGAGATGCTGCCTGACCCACTGAGTAACTCCAGCAATTTGTCTGTTTTTTGTAAATCAACATCTGTAGCTCCTTGTTTCTACTTATGAATTTATGTTGATTTGTCACAAAACCAAAACAGAAGGGGGTGGGGGGGGGGCTATATTGATGAAAATATTTGTTGAAAAATGTAGCTTAACTTTTAATTGTTATGCGTACCAGCACCTTCCCATCCACAAAAAAAGCACTGGTTTTCAATAACAGCAAGATGCAGGATGCAAAAAAAAATACCATTAACAACAATCGAGTCCATGTCCACAGGAAGTCCAAGAAGGTAACCAACCGATGTACGGTTTACCAGGCTTGTCTGGATAGAGTCCTTTAAGACAGCACTAACACAGTCCTCACACACAAACAAAGTCTTCACACTGGGGACCACAAAGACAATCCAGAAATGAACGAGAACACCACCATAGTTGTTGTCACTGCAGAAGAAACACAAGTAGGATTCTGAGGCACTTTCATGAATAGCACTATTACTATCAACATGGTATGATGATTATGTGGGTTGGCCTTTTACTGTAGTCATGCCTGCATGGAATTTCCATCTTTAGGCAAATGGTCTGTTTACAACTGCATGTTGGGACAAAGTTGTAGCTCAGCAGAGTGAAGATGATTGGGTAATGTCCCTGGCAGACAAATTTAGTACTTGCTAGCTGTCAATGATTTGGGAGATGTTGCTATAGTTTCTGCTTCCTCTGCCATGTATATGGACTCTGCTGTCTGTAGAAACTGCCATTGTTAGCTGTGCAGTCTGCTGAGTCATGTACACCATCCCACCTCCAACTCATTGGCTGAAGTAATGCTGTCCGGAAACATACTGTCATTTGCATGAAAACTTATTGAATTTAATTTAGCCTAGTTTTGGTTACATTTAAATCTGATTGAGATGAAAGGCTGAGCAAAAGTTAATCCAATTCTTGCTTACTAAATAAATATCATTTATTCAAAAGAGCCATATATTAAGCGATGTTTCAGTTCCAATGGAATCATTAATTCGTGAAAGAATGGATCGACTGGGCTTGTATTCACTGGAATTTAGAAGGATGAGAGGGAATCTTATAGAAACATATAAAATTCTTAAGGGATTGAACAGGCGAGATGCAGGAAAACTGTTCCCCACTTAGGACTGAGATGAGGCAAAACCTTTACACACAGAAAGTTGTGAATTAGAGGAATTCTCTGCCACAGAAGGCAGTGGAGGCCAATTCACTGGATATATTCAAGAGAGAGTTAGATATAGCTCAGGGCTAACAGAATCAAAGGATATGGGGAGAAGGCAGGAACGGGGTACTGATTTTGGATGATCGCCCATGATCACATTGAATGGCGGTGCTGGCTCAAAGGACCAAATGGCCTCCTTCTGCACCTACTTTCTATGTTTCTATGTTAACCTGAAATGGTAACAGCTTCTCTGGAGTCATTAACCTGAAATAATAACTGTTTCTCTGGAGTCATCAATCTGAAATGGTAACTGTTTCTCTCACCACAGGAGCGACCTGACCTGCTGAGAATTTTCAGCATTTTCTGTTTTTATTTTAGAAATCTAACATTTGTACTTTTTTAAACATTTTCAATGCCTCCTTTCATATGGAAACTTATGATACCGCAATGTTTCTAAATTAATTACTTGTGAAATACCATCATTATTAATTAGACACTAATAGTTTAATAAAAATTCAGATATCAGTTGAAGCATTATATCCATTTTTATTACTTAAATTAGCATAAACAAAGTAAATGCATGGTAAATTGTAAGAAAAATCTTATCATAGTGTAGAACTACAAAAACAGACGTCTGAAAATGCAGATTCCAGTGTGCCAAGGAGCTTGCCAAGAAGCCTCTCAAAGTCCTGCTAAAACCTGCCATTGTTTAACAGGTGGTGGTAAATTGTCTTTGAACCTCTGAATCCCAGGAACATGATTTCAGAAAACCTCAGTGGTGATAGACATATTCTGTCAATGCTAACCCAAATCAGCCTCAGAGAACCAGGATCTAACAATTGTTTTCTTTAAAAACTTATTTTCTCGTTACTTTCCCTTCATGCCCGTACCATTTTCCAGAGATGCCATTATTCATTCATTTTTTATTTGACAAACAATGTTTAGGCAACTACACATAAATTCCAGCAATTCATTTCATGATTTTTACTGAGAATACGCATTTGAAACAGTACCTCAAGTCAGAAATGGTCGATTGCTTGTATAACTTGGAGAAAAGTGATTTTCCATAAACATTATTCATCTGAAAGAAAACAAAAATACAATGCTCAAGAGAAATAGAAATAAATATATCTATTAATGACATATTGATGAAGATCAAAGCTGTTGCTCAATGCATGTCCATTTGTGACGGAGCAGTCAGACTGTCAAACAAAGCACAAAGCTTCCCTTGTCGAGAGAATAAAAAGTCAACTTCAGAAAGGCAATTAACTTGCTAAAGATCATGTCAGACTGACTTTTCAGAAATCCAAATACTCTCATGACATTATGAACTATATTCTGTACTCTAATATTGTTTCTCTTCGCACTGTTGTACTTATGTATGGCTTGATTGTACTCATGGATAGCATGATTTGATTTGACTCGGTAGCAGTCAATAATAAAAACTTTTCATTATATCTCCATACGCGTGGCAATAATAACAATACCAATACTCTTTAGAATAGTTTGCTGCATTTACCATCAGTGCCTTGAGTGCAAGTATGAAAACTGTACCATTGAGTTATACAAAATAGTATAGTAGTATAATAGATAACGTAAGCTTCAAGCACTTAAAGTTAATCATTCAATGATGGTAACTAACGTACATACTAATACGATTAACTTTACCTCAAAGTAGTTTAGGTTCAGATATTGCACAACAATGCTATCAAATCACAGCATTCACTCTTTTAAAACTACAGTAAAACTACGATAACCCAGACATAAACGACTACAGATGCTGGAATCAGGGCAACAAACAGTTTAGATTGACACTGTGGTCAGCGCAGACATGCTGGACCGAAGGGCCTTCTCTGTGTTGTGCTCTTCTACATTCGATGTTCAATGCGAGTCAGGGTCCAGAGTATAAATAGTGGTATGTGTTCAGAGCACAGCCAGGGTTGGACTCTAGACTGTCAGTCAGCTGCACAGCTGGAGCATGGCTAAGTCTTATCTAAACCAATGGAATATCAGTCTACACCTCAAAGATTAGGTACATAAGGATTTAACATATAACAATAACATAAAACAAAAATACATTCTCTGAGAGGTATGCCACGAGAAATGGGAAGTTAGGTAAACTGGATCCACCAACCTGGAGGTAACAATGTGCAATAGAATGTGGCACAGTCGAGCACAAGAACAGGCCCCATGGCCTATAATATCAGTGCCATATGATGCCATAATCCATATCCCTCTATTCCTTGCATATCCACATGCCTATCCAAATGTCTCTCAAACGCCACTATCATATCTGCCTCCACTACCAGCACCCCTGGCAGCTCGTTCCACAAACCCACCACCCTCTGCGCAAAAAAACATACCCCGCATATCTCCTTTAAACTTTGTCCTACTCAGAGCTATGCCCTCTAGTATTTGATTTTTTGCATCCTTGGAAAAAGGTTCTGACTGTCTATCCTATCTATGTATCTCATAATTTTATATATTGCCTCTCATAATTTTATAGACAATAATGACAGAGGTTTGATCTAGCACTTGATATTTGTATAAAATCGTATTCAATTAAACAAGCTGGTTGTTAAAGAATATCAAGGGAGGTATAATCCTACTAAAACTTTTGTCATTTGTGGTAATGCTTCACTAATGCAACACAGTTATTATAGCTATTATATTGATGAATATTTTTCATGTTCAGTCAAATGTCAAAGTAGAGGCTTAAGGTTTCTTACCACTTGCTGAACTCTATCTGCCATGTAGAGAAACTCAGGGGAGTCCTTCCTTCGATACTCAGGAATAAATTCAACATCAGCTATGCGGAATAATCCAGCAAAATATAAAGCATTGTTGTTTTGACGTCTCACTGCTCAGTGGAAGGAAAATTATATGTAATGAAATGTTTAAAAAAAACAAGAAACATTTACTCCTTTGGCCCAGCAACCTGAATAAATACAAATTAAACCTTTTTAGCAAATTAACAATTTCCATCGATGTTTTACGAGTTTCATAATATTCCTGGTACATGGGCTGGCCATTTCTGAAATGAGTTTAGTTTACAGCATGGAACCAGACCTTTCGCCGCACCAGGTCCACGCCAACCATTGATCACCCATACACCCTAGTTCCATGTCATTCCAATTTGGCACCACTCCCTACACACTCGGGGGGGCAATTTACAGAGGCAAATTAACCTACATGTCTGGAGGATACTGCAACACCCACACTGGTAAACCCACATTGTCACAGGGAAAACATGCAAACTTCACACAAACAGTGCCCTTGGTTGGGATTGAAGCTGGGTCCCTGGAGTCCTGTTTGGCCAATGGGACTTCAAGATCATAAGATCATAAGTGATAGGAGCAGAATTAGTCCATTCAGCCCATCAAATCTACCCCACCATTCAATCATGGCTGATCCCTCTTAATCCCGTTCTCCTGCCTTCTCCCCATAACCTCCGATACCCTAATTAATTAAGAATCTATCTATCTCTGCCTTAAAAATATCCATCGATGGCCTTCACAGCCTTCTGTGGCAAAGAATTCCACAGATTCACGACCCTCTGACTAAAGAAATTCCTCCTCATCTTCAAAGGATTGTCCTTTCATTCTGAGGCTATGACCGCCAGTCCTAGACTCTCCCACTAGTGGAAACATCCTCTCCACATCCATTCTATTCAAGCCTTTCACTATTTGATGAGTTTCAATGAGGTTCCCCCCCCCCCCCACCCATTCAACCTAAACTCCAGCCACTACAAGCCCAGTTCCATCAAAAACGCATCATATGGTAACCCACTCATTCCTGGGATCATTTTTGTAAACCACCTCTGGATCCTCTCCAGAGCCAGCACATCCTTCCACAGATAAGGTGCCCAAATCTGAGGATCAGCTGGATGGAGTACTCACTGTACATGGTCAGCCCAATTTCAATTATTAGTGGTCCAGCCAAATAAAAGAGAGGCTAAGGGCCACAGGTCTCCTCACCTTGGATACTGTACAACCAACCCTTGGCGTTGCCACAGCAGCCCCCCTTTGATCTCTTGATCAAACCCCTTCAATCTAACTGTCTTCCAACTAAAAGGTTCAGAAACATATGAATAAGCGATTAACCAATTCACCTGTTTCAATATGCCCTGCTAATTTGTACCCAAATGTCACCTACCTCACATGTTACCTAAAAATAATCTAAGTTTTAAAAGATTCAATTGACCTAGCCTCAACAATTTTTGTGTGGAATTAATTTAGATTTTCACAAACATTTGTGTGAAGAATTTCTTCCCTGAACACAATTTAAGATCATCTTCCCTTAATCTGACAATCCCGCCAGAGGAAATTATTTCTGTGCATCGACCCCATCAACTTGATTAATCTCGGTACACGTGACAATAATAATCTAAAGTAAACAAAGTACTCTCAAATCACAACTTGATCATAAAATAAAGTGCTGGAAGAACTCTGTGGGTCAGGCAAGATCTATGGAGGAAATGGACAGATGACGATTTGGTTTGGGACTCTTCTTCCTCCAGCATTTTGCATCTTGATTGAGATTTCAGCATCTGCAATTTATTGTACCTCCTGGCATCACCAATTATTGTGTTTATATTCAAGAAAATATTCATTGTGCATATAAAACCCATCCTCATAATGTAATCCTTTCAGCCTGGTATCATTCAGAGGAAGAAATACAGCAGTGAATGCAAGGCCTAGCAGTCCTTCAGATGTTGGTACCATGAACAGAATGAAATATTCCAAGTTATAGTCTAACCATTTGCATCCAAGTTCAAAAGAAAAATTAGGTAAATACTTGCAGTAAAAGAAATTAGATATGGAGCGAGAGCTGGGGACTGGGACAAATTCAACGGACATTTGAAGGAGCTGGCGCAGACTTTATGGCCTTCTAACAGTCCTATTCCATAAATATATGACTCTATATTCATCTTAATGAGGACAGCACAGTGGTGCAACAGGTAGACCTGCTGCCTCACAGTGTCAGAGACCTGGGTTACCTGGGTTTGCTTCTGACCTTGGGTGCGATCAGTGTGAAGTTTCCTCCGAGTGCTCCGGTTTCTTCCCACATTCCAAAGACGTGGTTAATAGGCCTCTGTAAATTACCCCCTAGTGTGTAGTAGTAGATGTAAAAGTGGGATCACATAGAACTAGTGTGAAAGGGTGATCAATGAACGACATGGATTCTGTGGGCTGCAGTTTCCATGATGTATCCTTCATTCTATCTTTCAATCAATTTTTGTAGAATAAAACAGCTAAGTAATTAATTGCACGCTTTGCCTGGATCTGCTCTAAAAACATTACTGAAGTAGCAGAGGAAGTACTTGGTTGAGTATGCCAACATAGTCAGCATGGACAAGGTGGGCCTATTTCCATGCAATACAGCTCTATGATTCTAAGACACAGATATTCAATTTTGTTCACAAGAGACTCAAACTCTTCAATCCTTCAAGATCTTTATCTTGTAAGTGGATGCAGGATGATGCATATCAACTCCTACAACACAGTTCGTTATTCAAGTCATTTGCAGAACCAAATAATGCTGCTGAACCAGTGATGATAAGTAGAAAAGATCAAGCTTATTACACAATATGAAATATTTGGCCCAACATTTGACTCTCAGTTGAATACCTAACAAAATTAATGCTTTCAGCTTTTTGTATGCTTGTAATCTAGATAGCTTTCAATACAGCCATGGATATTTTGATCACCCTTGATTTATTTGAACATATTTATTTGGTGTTAATATAGAATTGGACGTGAATAGCCTTCCATTTCACTGTCAACGAGCAATTTAACCTATTTTCCTTTGGATATAGAGAAATGAAATACTCACAAACAAAGACCCACAGTAAGGTCCAAGTTATTATCACAATAACAAGAAGCAGTAGAGTAAGGAAGATGATATTTTTGTTTATAAAGAAACACTCAGTCATTTCACCAAATCGGCATTTCTGTAAGAATTTGGACTTGGTTGCTTTTCGTGGATTTTTCTTTTTCACGGGCGATATTCCATCTACATTGGTCATGTAGACTGATATTTCAGATACCTGCAATAAAACAAAAGAAAACCTAAATCGTAGTTCATAGTGACTACGTTTATTAATTTAGCACTTCTAAGTAGGAAAGGGTGCAGAAATTCACTAGGATGTTACCTGCGTGTGAGTTATAGGGAAAGGTTGGATAGGTTGAGATTTTTTTTTCTATGGAGCACAGGGGGCTGAGGGATAACCTTACTGAGGTGTTCAAGATCATGAGCAGAATGGATAAAGTGAATGCTCACAGTCATTTTTCCCAGGGTGGAGGATTCTAAGAAATAGAAGCAGATACAATTTTGACTTTTAAAAGATATTTGGACAGATATATGGATTGAATGGGTTTAGAGGGATATGGGCCAAATGCAGGAAATTGGGGCCAGCCCAGAAAGCCTGTTTCTGTGTTGAACAGCTCTAACACTCTGTGACTCCAATATGGAAAGGTCACAATGTATTTGACAATGTACAGTTAATTTAAACTTTTCTCAGCCATGCATCCAGAAAATTTAAAACAAACTATGCCTATGAAGGTCAGAAGAAACTATCTTCTCTCCATCAAACATGGAAATATGCTGTATCCATTTGAAAGACATGTTTCTCTCAACTCAGGCCAACTAAGAAAAACTATTTTTGCAACTCCCTCAAACTAGAATATATGCTCAAGTTTCTTGAGTTGAGTTTGAACCACACAATCTGATTCAGAGGCAAGAATAAAACCAGTCAGCCAAAGCTGACAAATTATTGCATTTTTTTCTGTTCAATATATTAGATAAATGAGCAAATTTGTTCTGTATTTAAGAGTGTCAAGAGTTTAATTGTCATATGCACAGGAATGGAACAATTAAATTATTTGATGCTGCAGCAGTGCAGATCCATTGACACAATAACACAATACTTATCCAATAATCAATAAATAACACAGTAAATTAATCATCAGTAATTCTAGGTAACCAGACAATAATAGTACAAAACCAAAGTATGTAGTACAAACAAACCAAAGTTCACAGAAAATCGTAGCTGCTGAAGTTAGTGTTGTGCCGTGTTCAAGAGCCTAATGGTTGCCGAGTGCTGATGTTCTTGAACCTGGTGTTGACGGTTATATAAATATCTATAACTTTAACAACTCTAGCTAATCAGATTATTTCCTTGTTACCGATATGTTTGACATAATGTCTTACATTTTGAAGTATTGTAAATCCTTAAATTGCAATATAATCAACGTAACTATGGTAGGATATAAATCTTAATATAATCTGATCTTCAAATGTGTACGCTGCTTTGAACAGATGTCTTGTATTTCATTGTAAATACCTTAAATAATAAATGCTGTGTCATTCCATCATTTAAACTAAACCGAACAGGATAGCACATTATTCGGGGAACTGCATGGTATAGGATGTCCTTTTTCCGGATGGTATTATTTGTTAGGGAAATACAAAACCCTTTTGTAATGGACAATGGAATCAGGATTACAATCTAAAACATTTCTCAATGCATCATTGAAAGTGAAGTAGCACAATTGATATTTTCAAATAATCCAAAATATACTTGAGATTATAGATATGAACTTTTTAAAATCAAACAAACAGTGTACAAGATTAGATTAGGCATTTACATTGGCTTCTGCCCCTCCCCCATTAAATGGATGAAAATTGAACATAGATTTCCCAATATCATTCAACAACATATACCTTCCACCTTATGTGGAAAAAACATTAATTGCTGGAAATCTAAAATAAAAACAGGAAATGCTGGAAATAGCAAGCAAGTCAGTCAGCATCTGTGAGGAAAGGAAGAGTTAATGTTTAATGTCAAAGACCTTTCATCAAAACTGGGAAGGGGAGTTAAGAAACTCATTAATCTGCAGGGTGGGTGGGGTGGGAATAACTCTGATAACTGTGGAGATATGCTTATGGGAATGCAAGGAACTACAGATGCTGGAAAGAGTGCCGGAGGAACTCAGCAGGTCAGGCAGCATCTGTGGAGTGAATGGACAGACAATGTTTTGGGTCGGTTCCTATCTTCAGACTGTATTCAGGTTTATCTGGCCCATTAGTGAATAGGAGTAGTTAGAGAATGAGGACAAGGTTTAGTTTAGTTTAGTTTATTGTCACGTGTCCCAAGGTACAATGAAAAGCTTTTGTTGCGCGCTAACCAGTCAGTGGAAAGACTGTACATGTTTCCAATCGAACCATTCACAGTGTACAGGTACATGATAAAGGGAATATGTGAATAATGTTTAGTGTAAGGTGAAGCCAGTAAAGTCTGATCAAAGATAGTCCAAGGGTCTCCAATGAGGTAGGTAGGAGTTCAGGACTGCTCTCTAGTTATGGTAGGATAGTTCAATTGCCTGAAGACAGCTGGGAAGAAACTGTCCCTGAATCCGGAGGTGTGCGTTTTCACACTTCGTCCATGGACCTGTTGTAGCGGTAGGCGAACTGCAGTGGGTCAAGGCTGCTTGGTGGACTGGATTTAATGCATTCCACAACTAGCTTCACAAAACATTTCATGATGGTGGTTGTCAAGGCTACTGGAAGGTAGCTGTTTAGGCATGAGATCTTGCTTTTCTTTGGCACCGGGATGATGGTGGTCTTCTTGAAGCAGATGCATATCTCAGAATGGAGTAGGGAGAGATGAAAGATGTCCACGAATACTCCCACTAGCTGGTCCACGCAGCTAATAGGAACACGGCCAGGAACTCCATCTGGGCCAGTTGCTTTCCGTGGGTTCACCCTCAGGATGGCCGACCTGACCTCTGCTACAGGGAAGAGGCACACTTGAGTCTGAATGGACGGGTGTCATCGCCATGTTGGCCTTATGCTCACAGCGAGCATAGAGCATTCAGTTCATCAGGTAAGGTCACACTATCACAATGGTGTTGCCTGACCTCGCTGTGCAGCCGGTTATCATATACAGACCTTGCCACATTCTCAGTGTGTCCGAGTGATTATAGTGCGAATCAAGTTTGTCCCGGTATTGTCTCTTGGCATCCTTGATGGCTTTGCGGAGATCATAGCGGGGCTTCTTGTGCTGCTTGGGATCGATTGACTTGTATGCAGTGGACCTGGCCTTAACATGTGAATGTACCTCGCGGTACATCCATGGTTCCCGGTTGGGGAACACACGGATTTTCTTTGTCGGCACACGGTCTTCCTCGCACTTGCTGGTGGTCAGTCCCGGGGGTGGCGTACTCATTCAGGTTAGCTGTGAAATCCCTGAATATGGACCAGTCCACTGACTCAAAGCAGTCGCGTAGGAAGTCATCCGTGTCCGTTGACCAGCATTTCACAACTCTCTGTACCAGATCCTCCTGCTTCAATCGTTGTTGGTAGGCAGAGAGCAGAAGCACAGCGAGGTGACCAAATTTCCCAAAATATGGCCGAGGGACAGAGCGGTCGGCATTGTTTATTGATGTGTAGCAGTGGTCGAGGATGTTCTGGCCCCTGGTGATTCAAGATACATGCTTGTAGTACTTTGGTAGTACGCCCCTGAGATTGGCTTGATTGAAGTCTCCGGCTACAACGACCAGGGCTTCGGGGTGTTTTGCCTCGATCCTATTGATAGTGGAATACAGTTCGTTCAGAGCAAGCATGACATCTGCATGGGGGAGGATGTAGACTGCTGTCAGGATAGCTGAGGTGAATTCTCTTGGCAGGTAAGTTAAGGAATTAAAATGTTAGGCAACCTAGAACTAAGTGTTATCCCTGCGGATCTAATACAGACATGACAGAGCAGTAACCTAATTTGCAAACAAAAGGAACTACAGATGCTGGTCAGGTCAAAACATGGTGAAAGAGCAGGATATCAGAAGAAATCACCAAGACGGAGCAGTGAGAGAGGATCTTGCAGAACTCCCGCCAAAGAGAGGAGGACATCGTCAAAGTAGGTCGCCTATCCGTTAAGTTTGAAGAAGGGTCCATACTCAAAAGGTTGCCGATCCATTCCTTCCACAGATGTTGCCTGACCTGCTGAGTTACTCCAGCACTTTGTGTTTCACTACCTAACTTGTGTTTGGTTGTGTTAGTCTGAAGAAGTGTCTCGACCCAAAACGTCAACCATTCCTTCTATCCGAAGACGCTGAGTTACTTCAGCATTTTGTGTTTATCTTCAGTGTAAGCCAGCATCTGCAGTTCCTTCCTACACGTTGTGTTTGGTTTCTCCAGTATGAACACTGAATGCAGTACATTAGATTGGAAGATGCCACAACTTGCCCTTTCTTGGTACTGATTCTACTGACTAGCTTTGTACCGCGGCACGGTAGCGCAGCGGTAGAGTTGCTGCTTTACAGCGAATGCAGCGCCGGAGACACAGGACACAGGTTCGATCCTGACTACGGGTGCTGCACTGTAAGGAGTTTGTACGTTCTCCCCGTGACCTGCGTGGGTTTTCTCCGAGATCTTCGGTTTCCTCCCACACTCCAAAGACGTACAGGTATGTAGGTTAATTGGCTGGGTAAATGTAAAAATTGTCCCTAGTGGGTGTAGGATAGTGTTAATGTACGGGGATCACTGGGCGGCACGGACTTGGAGGGCCGAAAAGGCCTGTTTCCGGCTGTAGATATATGATGATATGATATGATGATATTCAGTTTTGACATGGTGGTTTGTTTCTGCTAGATGTATTTTTGTGTGTCAGACACAAGGTAGTTTCCATTCCCCTTTCCCTGGGTTTGTGTTCTATTGTGTTCACTGGCTTCCATTGTGTATCTCGGTTTTGAATGAACAGACAAATATGTTGGAAAGAACTGCAGATGCTGGTTTAAATCAAAGATAGACACAAAATGTCTTCTTCAGACTGAAGAAGGGTCTCGACCCGAAACATCACCCATTCCTTCTCTCAGTGATGCTGCCTGACCCGCTGAGTTGCTCCAGCATTTTGTGTCTATTTTTATTATAGACAAATGCGTTAATTCATGAAGAATTCACCAGGGACATTCTGGATTACACTGGTAAGCTAGTTCCCAAAACATTACTTTGTGGAAATCACTGGAAAGTTTTTCAGCTTCAACTTTCTACAAAGTGGCATTCTCTTTCCATTTCATCCCCGGTACGTACACCTTTCCCTCACCACCTGGTCACCCTGCTCCTTTCTCCTTCAACGTACGCTCATCTCCCAACCCCGAGTAACCCATTTCCTTTTTATCCCCTCTCTTTCCCTTCCCCTCTGTTCCCCTTCCACCCATATCCTTACCTCTACCTTTGCATTTCACTCCACCTCTTCTCTCCTTAGCTGTGTCTTTTGCCTCCTTTTCATCTCTAATCTTCGTCACTTACTCCACCCATCTGCCATTTCCCCCCCTCCCACCCCGTTATCTGTATCCACCCATCACTTGCCCCATCTTTTCTCTGTTTTCCAGGTTTCTCCCCCCTACTATATCAGTATGAAAAAGGGTGTCGATTCGGAAATATCTGTCCATTCCCTCCACAGATGCTGCCTGGCCCGTTATGTTCCTCCAGCATTGGTGTTTTGCTCAAGATTCCAGCATCTGCAGTTTATTGCATATCCATTCTCTTTCCATTCATTGATAAATTTCAGATCCAGGGAAACAATTTTCACAAGAACTGCCACAATTAAACGTCTCCCAGGATCAGTAAAGGCATGTCAAGTACATGTGAAGGCGAGATTTTAATCTTGCACTCTGCTTCCATCCCTTTGTTGTACAGTAGTGCCCTGAGGAAGCGTCTCGACCTGAAACATCACCCATCCTTGTTCACCAAGGATGCTCTCTGATCTGCTGAGTTACTCGAGCTCTCGGTGCCCTGCCGCTCCCTGCACCTCTTGCCCTATCAACTTTGCAGCCTGTTTTATTCTTTGCTTTTTTGAACAGTTTCCATCTCTTTATCAGCTCTTCCGTCGAAAGGAAATTATTCTTAACATCATACCCACAAATCACCTCAGCAAACAACCTGCAAACTAAGCCGCTGAACATAACCATAGGTATGGCAATTTAAAGTGCATCCGAATGTTGACAATATTGACAAACAAAATAACTGAAATAATGGAAGAATTTTCAATTAAGTTTTATTAATTATAAAGCTACTATATCCTCCACGGTGGACAGGCCAATAATATTCCTCTTTGAAACAATTATTACTGAAATACACAAAGTATCATGACAAATTATGTATTTAATGTCATTTTTTGGTCCTGAATCAGCCAAATAAAGTTATTTTCATATCAACGCAAATACATGAAATTCTTAACAAGAATTTAGTGCACTTACACATACACCTGGCTCATCCTCTGGTTTGGTAGGCTGCTCACAGTCTTTATTTTCTGCCATCACAAAATGTTTTAGCTTGACTTGCTGTCTTGAGAGGTTGAGGACAAAGGACTTGAAGTCACTTTATAGCTCACTGACTCCTACTGACTCTGTGACACATAATTAATTTCTGCTGAATCATTTGATGAATCGTTTCCAAATGAAGATCTATGAGTAATGCTCGAGTCCGTTGGAAGAGATATTGTTACCTCACGGGGAACAATGTACCACATGGTGGCAGCAGGAACAGCAGCAGCAACATGGAAACTGGTGCTAGGATAACACCAATTATCACCGTGTACATTTCTATTGTAGTATCTGTATATGTAACAAAATAACTATCGGACGATTCACAGCCCATAGGATCTTACCTTTTAAAATCCTAAACTATAAATATGTCTCAGCTCTTTCATAAAATCGATGAGATTCTTTTGTTTGGTCTGATTTTTTTATTTTGCTTCACATTCTTACCATAGAACAGGACAGGCCTTTCGGCCCACAAAGTCAGCCAAACACAATGCCAAGTTAAACTAATCTCTTGCCTTCACATAATCTACATCCCTCCATTCCCTGCACTTCTGTGTGCCTATCCAAAAGCCTCTTAAATGCCACTATTGTATCTGCCTCCACCACCACTCCTGGCAACACTGTGTAAAATACTTCCCCCATACATCACCACTCTGTGCAAAATACTTACCCCACACATCTCTTTAAACCTTGCCCCTCTCACCTTAAATCTACACCCATCACAGAAAGAAGACTTTGTCTATCCTTTCCATGCCTTTCATAATTCTGAGGTGGGAAAGAGGCAATTCCAGGGTTGTGGGAGGAGTATCAAGGAAGCAACACAAACTCCTGCTTACAAAACACAAATCAATAGGAATCCTATTCAAACATACTAGTGTGACTGGAGTTATGTTCCCTACAAAAGACATTGATTGTACAGTAATTGTCAGTGGCCAATGATTGCAGTCTCAAGCTGAGTGCAGAGCTGTGGTGGCAGTGGCATATTGGCAGTGAGGTAGTGGGGGGGTTTGTCCTCTTGGGAGCAGTCTCACCCCATCTGTCCACACTTGCTTCAATCCTGAATTGGGCGGTTTGTCAGGAGTTCCATTGATTCTTCTTTATTCATAAATCCTTTACAAATGAAATAGCCCCATCTGTGCCCACAAGTATGGACAAGTGAGAGCTGTGCCTCAAGTATTATGTGAAAGCCATCACAAATATAAAACAAGCCCTGTTACACTCCCTGTCTATCATGACTTCAGCATTGGAGTTCCCATCATTGGTCTGAGAACCACAACGTTCTGAAACTCCAGTCATGCTCACCGCTGCAGGTGGACAACGCTCACTGCGTATTCTGCTGTAATGAGTGACACTTGTCCTGATAACTAACTTTTTCTCTCCCCCATTTAAAATGGAAATGCTAAAAGCTTCCCCAGATGAGCATTTTTGTTGCAGTAATAATAATAATAATAATAATAATAATAATAATAATAAGTACTTTATTCGTCCCACGACGGGGAAATTTGCAGGGTTAGAGCAGCAAAGTGTATAGCAAAAATAAATAAGCATTCATTAAAAAATTAAAATAACAGTAATTATCTTTATTTACTGAAGCATCTCACTATTATCACAGGTATCAGCCTAACTGCAGTCGTGGAGCTAGAGTGTAGAAACGGGTCGACACCACTCATGAACCACCCCACTACACTAATCCTACCTTAACTGCAGCATGAAGGCCAGAGACTAAGCTAAAAATGTAATGCTAAGTAAACCCACAGTCTTATTAATAAAATAATTTGTTGAACATTAATGTCAAACTAAAAGTGTAAAATTTGTGTCAAACTTCACCTGAAATATTATTGGCATATCTTGTCAGTGAAATGCAAGAGAATGTGAAGGCTTGGGAAGTGTTGTCTCTGGGTGGGAGAGGTTAATATTTTGGATGCGTTTTAAATGCTGTTTCAGCAAAATTACAATTTGAAAGATAAGTTCAAGGCACAATTGTCAGAGTATTTAATTATCATATGTACCAGCAAAACATTGAAATTCTTACTTACTGCAGCTTAACAGGGTCATTAACACAGGCAAATGCAGCAATCAGTACATTACTAGATAACCAGACAATAATAGTGCCAAAACCAAAGCCCGTAGTGCAACCAAAGACAGTCCATGGAGGATCATAGTTACTGAGGTTAGTGCTGTGCAGTGTTCAAGCGCCTGATGATTGTCAGGAAGCTGTTGTTCTTGAACATGGTCATGGTTTTCTGGCTCCTGTGCCGTGTTCCTGATGATAGCAGATAGATGAGAGTGTGACCAGGGTGGTGTGGGTCTTTGATGCAGCGTCTCATATAGTTTTGATGGTGGCAATCGACACAAAATGCTGGAGTAACTCAGGAGGTCTGTCAGTATCTCAGGAGAAAGGGAATAGTTAATGTTTCAGGTCAGAACCCTTCATCAGACTTTGATGGTGGGGAGATTAGTACTTTGATGAACCAGGCAGTGACTACTCTTCTGTGTGGTCTCTTGTTCCTAGGCGTGAAGTACTAAAGTAGGCAGTGATGCAAACAGTTACTACGCTCTCTATCGTACAGCTGTTGAAACACACTGAATCTCCACAATCTTCTTAGGAAGTGGAGGTGTGATGATCGTTCCTGGTGATCATCTCAATGTGCTGGGCCCTAGATAGATCTTCAGAGATATGATATCCAGGAACTTGATGAGTTGATGGTCTTTTCAATTAATATTAACTCTGATGCAATACTGTAAGAGCGCAATCACAAAGTAGATGTGAAGTTAGTTGTTAATTTCATGATTTATAAAATATTCAGAAACTGGAAGTTCTTTCCCACCATTAAAACCTTACCATTCCCCTTGTATTTTATTTTAAAACCGGCACTCTTTAGTTGTAGCATTGTAGAGATCAGCCATTTTTAACCATCACTGTAGCCAACATTTCAGCCTGATTGTAGATTTACGGGAGTGTCAAGTGTATAATTGTTATAAGTACCAGCAACAGAACAATTAAATTGGTATTTGCTGGAGCTTTACAGGTCTGTAAATGTAGTTACGGATAAATATACAATAATTTAATATATAATCAATAATAATAAGTGACATAATAGTGCAAAACCGGTCTGTAGTGTAACCAAACAGAGTCCATAAAATAGCACAGTTAGTGCTAGTGTGAGGTCAGTGTTGTTTTATGTTCAGGTGCCTGATGGTTTAACTCCTCGCTTGCACTTTAAACAAGTCCCGTGAAGTGTTTTCCTTCCAAATTTTCAATGTTCATCAATACATTTTGAATTGTACTGAAGGTCACAAGCATGCTGCATTTCTCTGCTCCACCATATTTCCTAAATAAATTAGGAGTTAAATGTGCAATGGTTTAAAATATGGAATTGAAACAAAAACATTGTTAACATGTGGCAACTGGGCAAAGAATAGGCAACTGAGTTGGAAAAGAAATGGGAATTGAATATCATAAAAGAGGATCAGAAAGAATAAGATGAAACTGTCCAGAAATAATCAAAACAAGTGCTTTAAAGGCAAGTGATTAAAAAGCTAAAGTAAAATTAAGCAAGTGTAGAGTGCATGGGAGAAAATACTTGTGTGAACTGCCACAGCAGTAGGGGGATGTCAGATCTGGACCTGTAACTCTAGGAGCCAGCAAAGTGAAACACGAGCTGGTTGCCAAGGCGAGGAGATAGAGGCTGATACCAAGAATACCTGCTGTAACTCAATTTTCCTGAAAATATTAGAAAGTCATTAAGGAAATAATTGTATCAATAATTTGCTTGCATCACTGAGTATTATAAAAGGAAATGTACCATTTATTCCGGTTGTGTTTACACAGATGGTGCTAACATTGCTAATGCCTGGCTGGTGATGACAGCCTCAGGCTGGAAACCACTCTGCAATGAAAAGAAAACCAGGCCACAGATGGCAATTGTAACTAAAGGGGAGAAGCCCAGAGCATTGAGAGCAGGCAGAGGGGATCGTGTTCATCTGCTTATGCTTGCAAATCATTTCGTATTCTGCAGTCCGGAAAAGGTAAAATTTGCACTGTCAAGAACATTTTTTTTAAATACATTCCCAATGCAGGGAAACCCACTTCGCTGCATAAATAAAGCATTCTCATTTCAAGGTTCACTTACACCGAATTTTAATCACTAAATGCATAAAATGTCATATCAGGGCTCTTGTCCAAAACCGAATTAGGAGCATTAACAAATCATACGAATGAGGTGCAAAATTAATTATTGGAGAAAGCCAAACAAAGCCAAACAATTAATTAACAAATTGAAAATCTGGTAATTGTGCCACAAACTAATCAGATCCAAGGATGAAACAACTTTATGCCAATGGACTGAGAAATAAGATGTAGTTAATTCAGAGCAATTATTTGTTACAGACTATAATCTGTAAAGATTCAATTTTCATTAATATTTTTGTGGATTTTCTCAGCAAAACCCTGGGTCATAAAGAGTTGTGCCAACAATGTGGGTGTTTCCAGAAATGACACCAATGCACCAGCATTACCTTGGGGAGATGCATTTCTTTCAATATGTATATTCTGGTATCTAAGTCATTTTACTCCAAAACATTGAGAATAATATTTCTAAAATGAAATACTTGCCTGTTGTGTTCTAAGTTTGTTTCCTTTGGTATTTGGAATACAAGGATCAGTATCTGCCAAGGAGACTAAATATTTAAATCTGTCCAATGCACTTTGTGTAATTGTGAAGATCTAACAAACTCCATGATGATTAACAATTCCTGATCTTCATCATAAATAATGATTAAAATGAAGAAAATGAAAAGCGCTCACTTTTCAAATATAAACAGTATATACGCCTAGATTCCAAACATTCTCCCTTTTTTAGACAACTCTTGCTTTGACCACCTAAACATTCAGACAAATTGATCTTCAGCACCAGGTGCACAGTTCTCTACAACTACTATATTTGTTTAAGGCAAAGAAGCAGAGTTAAAATGGCTATCAGATTTAATATATGGCTATCACACTCAGCAAGGTTGGGTGTACATATGCTGGACACATGGTATCAACTGTGGTTCCAAATCTGGGATTGAAGAAATTAGAATAAGTTCTCATTGGAAGTTGAAAAATTATATTACTGCTGTTTTAAGATCTTTTAACAAAAGCATCCGGTTTGGGGAGTCATCACGCTCTGGCTCCCCAAACTTTTGATCAGCCATGATCATATTGAATGGCGGTGCAGGCTCGAAGGGCCGAATGGCCTACTCTTGCACCTATTTTCTATGTTTCTATGCTGCCCAATAAAGTGTGGTGCAACATTGAGACTTTGCACCACACTTTATTGGGCAGCAGTTTGGGGAGTCAGAGCATGGTGACCCTCTTTGAGAAAAGAAAATGCAAACTGGCAGAGTACTCCCCAATAAACAGATCAACATGGCTGAACTGCCAACTAGAAGGTACATTGCAGCACTACTGTTTTTAAACTGCACAAAGAAATGAAGTGAATGAGAGGTGAAAAACAATACATCTTCAAGTAATCTTTGAAATATTCTGCTGATTAAAGTGTGTACATTATGTACATATAACTGTACCACACTTGGCTGTCCCCAATGAATTTGGACAAAATATTTAGTTAAAACAGATTCTAGCGATTCACAGTAGAACCCCTCAATCCCATCTGACCAATGTCAAGTGTGTTTAAATGTGTCATCTGTCCTGGCAACAGAACAATGAAACTCTTGCTGCTGCTTTACAGATCCGTTAACACAAATATACAATATTAAATAATACAATAGTAATAATCATTAATACCAGGTAAGGAGACCATCTTAGTGCAAAAATCAATGTCTGTAGTGCAACCAAAGTTCATGGAGAATCATAGTTCTTGCAACAAGTGGAGCAAAAGGCTGCAAATTTTATTTTTGATTAGTAATAATTTATTATGATAGAGGCAAATTGTTTATGGTAATTGGATAGGATTTAGAAAGCTAAGCAGGCAGAATCAATGGACAATTTCAGGAAGTTAAATTATTTTACATTAATGTAAATAGCCTGGGACTGGGATAGCATTTCAGTTAATATCCTGGAAATGTACCGTTTCCATGTTGAACATTTGCAGACTTTGTCTGGTGCAACATTGCCACCTATTGAAGAGGTAGCAGCTGATGACGAGGAGCACACAAAAATAGTTTTGGATTCAGTAGTGATCATAACACCGTCTACTTGTGTCTAAATAGGGGAGAATGTGCAGACATAAATGAACATAATTTCTGACATCACGAAAACTCAATAGCATTGGAATCGAAACAAAATTTGGATCAATTCAACATGTCATACTTGCAATTTTGAAGAATGCAAAACTCAATTATCACGTCATATCCATAGAATGCATATCCCCATCACCGAGTCGCACATTTCCCTTTTACCCCTTTGCCCCACCCCCTCCTGCCCACATCCCTTCAGCTTTACATTTTACTCCTCTCCTCCAATAACCTTTTGTCTCCATTTCACCTCCAGCCTTTGCCACTTATTACACCAATCTTCCAATCACCCCTCTAACCTACATCCATCTATTACTTACTAGGCTTTGCCCAACCCCCACATGAAAATACATTAAATTTGAAAGTTCAATATTTGTATTAATTGAAAATTCATTACTGTATATAATACCAAATGCAGACTGCAAGAAGTGCTGGGGGAACTCAGTTGGTCAGGCAGCATTTGTGGAGGGAACAGACAGGTGATGTTTTAGGTCAGGACCCTTCTTCAGACTGATTGGGTGTCAAAGATTACAGGGAGAAGGCAGGAGAATGGGGTTGAGAGGGGAAAATAGATCAGCCATAATCAAATGGCACAGCAGATCTGATGGGCCAAGTGACCTAATTCTGCTCTAATGTCTTATGATCCTATGAATGGGTTTGGGGAGAAAGCTGGAAAAGAGGTGGGTATATCTATCTATCTATCACTAAAACTCTCATCTTGTTTGTTCCCCACTTCCTGTATGTCTGTGCCGTATGTTTTGTGCCGTAGTTGTTTGTTTCTTTGTGCGGTTTTCATCCAGAAAAAAAACTTTACACGAAAAAAAAACAGTACACGATAGCGCAACAATTTTAAGCCGACCTTACTCACCATTCCCCCGCAGTCTGAATAAATCCACTTTTGGTACTTTTTAAAAACAATTTACCTAATAAACTTTAATAAATGCACTCCCCCCCCCCCCCCCCGGGAGGACCAGCGGGAGGACCGGCACCCATCCCAGCATGCCCCACACCTGACCTTCCTCCCGTGGTGCAGCGTGGTGGCAGAGGCGGCGGCAGATGGTCCAACAAGATGGCTGTCGCTGCCGATCGCAGAGCACTGCACTCACGGGGCCAAGGTCAGTGGCTTTTCCCTGTCTCCCTCGTCCGCCGACGGCCCCGGGGGCACTCGCTGCCCAGCAACAGGTCCATGGGTTGGCGGGCCCGCAGGATCGTCAGTTGCGGGAGAGTTGCCTGGCCCACAGGAGAAATGGGGCTGAGGTCTGGGGCTTTTTCCCCGTTCCCCCTTGCCCGCCCACTGCCCCGAGGGAAACTCCCAGACCCGTTGGGCCCAAATCTCTCCTGCATTAGTCCAGCACCCTCTCCTCCCCCACTCCCCCTCACCTTCCCCCCCCACTCACCCACTCTATTCCCCCTCAACACCCCTCCTCCCCCCCACACTCCATCCCTCCTCAACCGCCCTTATCACCCCCACCCCTCACCCCCCTCCCTCAGCCGTGCCCACAGGACCGCCCGCAGCAGAGATTTGCACCCAATGGGTGCACACGCATCTCGTGTTTGTTAAAAATGATAGAACAAGATTGTGAAAGGGAATTAAAGCACATGGTATCCCAAGTTTTAAGTCTGAACAAAGATCAAGAAAATCATGAACAACTTTCATACAACACCAAGTTAGCCACAAGACCAGTCTGAAGAAGGTTCTCGACCCGAAACTTCACCCATTCCTTCTCTCCAGAGATGCTGCCTGTCCCGCTGAGTTACTACAGCGTTTGTGTCTATCTAGCCACAAGTATTGTCAGTCCCAAGCACATGTCCTGGGGAAAGAGGACGGGCCTCATTCTAGATTTTAAAAATAGACAAATTGGGGCTGTTCTCTGAGGAACGGAGGCCGAGGATTTGATGGGCAAGAAAATTGAGACTAGACCATAGATAAGAGAGAAATTCCTATGACCCAATAAAATCCACAAAGGAAAAGCTCAAACATAGCAAGTGCTTAGGACGTGATGAGCATTACATGAAGTAGATTCACAGATAAAGTGAAGACCAAATTTGCCAAACACCAGAACTGCAAAACTAAATGCTGGAAACTCAGCAGATTCATTCATGATGAATTGTAAAGAGGGCAGCTGAAAGAAGGATAAGACAAGAGAGAATACCAGAGAGGCCACTGTTGCCACGGCAATCTGCTGTGTGAAAGCAGTCAAGTGGATCAATTAACAGGGTAATTGGACTAATATAAAAAGAGTATGCAAAAGCTGTTAAATTCCAACAGGGGGTGTTGCAGACAACCAAAAACATGTTCTAAATGCCCACCATTTTATGCAGAGTTGGAGGCAACAGGCACTAAACTATCAGACTTCAAATGAGGCAATCAGCATTGTAAATTCTCCACTCTACGGGCCAACTTTACTGATCAGACTGCCATTTGGCATAGATTTATAGTCGACCGTTAGTTATGCCAAATAGAATGAATCAAAATTGAAAGTCTTGTGAGCCTCCTGTTCCAAATAATATAAAATAATATTGTTTCAAACCTCAAGTTAAAACAGTAGACACAAGAGACTTCATTGAAACCTTTAATATTAACATTTTGCTGAACCATAAACTGTTTTCAAGAACAGATGAGAATTAGAATTACGTAAATTAAAAGTTCAAAGATCAGTGTTACACCAAATTATCCAGAGAACAGTTCAGACTTTGTAAACTTGTGTTTGAGGCAGTAGGGAATAGTGAGTGGCAGAGGGCTGGGCAACACAATGTGTTCATCACAACTTTGTTCAAGACAATTCATAAAACAACTCTTGGGCATGTTAAGCATTACATGTACAATGTTTAAAACTGTCCCTTTTAAACCAATTTTGAAAATGTGAAACAATCAGATTAATATCACATCTAACCAGAGTTTTACTTAGCAATTTGAAAAATTATGCTTGTCCACTTTAAGTTCATACCAGTACCACTTCAAAGTCATTTAGCAGATTTAACCAGGTAGATATAACCAGGTTTAACCAGTCCCAAATTAAGCAACTCATGTTGGAATAAAGTCCAAACTGATTCCAAATATTCCACAAGATCCAAGTGATTTCTTTTTTGCCTTAACAGATTTCTTTCCACAGAGTAAAGATTCTTTTCTATCAAGGTAATTAATCAAATTAATAGCTTTCAGAACAAAGCTTTCTGGAGAATTTTGTACTTTTGCATTTTGAATTGTGGAGTAGCCTCCAATTTAATCATTCACATCCACCTTACCAAAAATGTTTTAAGATCACCGCTTCATCTTAAGTGTATAAATGTAAAACAGCATTAGGAATAATTGCAATATTTAGCAAGTGGCCTTGTGTGCAGAGCAATGTGTCAACACCAGAAGGCAAAAGAATTAAATCTGCATGTGCAAGGTGGCACATGCCAACCATTTCAAATGGGAAGGAATTAAACACATGTGCATCAGTAAATTCCAGAAATCAAACCTATTGATATAGTATTGACCAATGACAACTAAGGTAATTTGAACACCAAAAACCCAATTTTGTGAATCAAAACTAGCAAGGGTGCACGACAAATGACCCCATTCTGTTCAGCAACCTCAGCTTGGCTAATCCCATATCCCTCTCCATGATCACTCTGCAAAGTCTCTTGACTACTACCTTATGGACACAAAGGTCAAAAATATAATCTACACAAAAACCGCAATATTCCTTTGCAATCCAATATTGTGGCAAATTAAATCACATTCTACTAATACAATAAACGCTGAAATTTGGGAATATTACAAATTCCAGAAAACTCTGCAGGCAGGAATTGGCACATGGCATTAAGTGAGGATCCCAAAAGTCCTCATTCCCGACTCTTCTGGAATACAAAATGCCTGAAATTGTCAGTTGTTCGGATGATGGAACAGAAAGGCCGGCAACTGAAATTTAGCAAATTTTAAAACTTTAAATTGTTAACATGGTTGTGCAGCATTGCCACTATTTGCAATAAAAATCCATAAACTGCAAGTGAAAGTGAGCAGCGATTGACAATATGTTGCTTTATGGTTGGAGTGCCCAGTCCATTTGCTTGCTGCTTCTTGCTGAAGGACAGCATGCTACATAATCTGTCGATGCATGCCATAGCCAGTCATTCCAGACTGAGAGGCACCCTTGTTACTCCCCATCTGAAGACCAATGACACTTTGCCCCTTTCGAAGCTGTTCTGCTGAAAACTCGCGCCTGGTGCCCTGGGCTTTCCTGTTGGGTGGAAGAACAGATTAGTGTAGGGTGGGCATATGGAGGAAAAATGCATCTGTGCCAGTGCAGAAAATTGCTTTATGATACATTTATTAATATATTGGCATGCAAATGTAGGTTTTTAAACACTAAATATTCCACAGTATTGCAAAACAGCAATTGATTTTCCTAGGCAGTAATTGTTTTAAGGTAAAAATCTTACTTATGGAACCAGTTGGGATCTCCTTGATAATACCCATCATCTTTGGTAACTGCGACACTACCCAAGGCCATTAGAGTTCTTTGCACTGCAGCCAAATCCTTTCCTACAAGGAGAAAAGAATTTACTGAAAGCCCAGGGAATTGAAGCTGTGTCACAAGGCGACAAGATAACAACAAAAATCGCTAGATTAATGGAAGCTAGTGTCAGAAAGTACAATACTGTTCAGCGAGTTAATTTCATTTCAAGTTAAGAAATGCAAAGATTATCCACTGAAAATAAATGGTCTCCACATTTTTTTGCGTACGAAATCCATATCAGGATTTTGCAATCAATGATTGGTTGTTGTTTAATCAATAATCAATCATTATTTGAATGATTAGTTGCATTCAAAATAAAGCAAATTACAATTTGCATTGTAAATTATGAGGAGCCTACAACTTTAATGATTTTATAACAAGCATCTTCTAAAGCATCTTTAGAACTGAGATGAGGAAAAACTTTTTCACAGAGAGTTGTGGACTTGTCGAATTCTCTGCCTCAGAAAGTAGTGGAGGCAGATTCACTGTATGCATTCAAGAGAGTTAGATAGCTAGCAAAATCAAGGGGTATGGGGAGAAGGCAGGAACGGGGTACTAATTATGGATGATCAGCCATGATCACATTGAATGACGGTGCTGGCTTGAAGGGTCGAATGGTCTACTCCTGCACCTATTGTCTATGTTTCTATTGTCTATGTTTCTATCTCATTCCTAAAATGTTGAATTAATTTCTCAAAAAACCTCACCTTTCAAAATTAGAGTTAGACAAAATGGATCCCATGCATTTGTCATTCATTGTGGTCAAATGCAAGATGATTTTCCATGTAGGAAAGTCATTTAACCTCATTAGCACAAACAAAGCATTTTGCAGATTTTTTGAAGCCAAGTGCTGGAGGAACTCAGTGTGTCAGGCTGCATCAACATAGGAAATGGACAAACCACATTTCAGTTTAGGACTCTTCTCAAGTCCGAGTTCCCTCTACGGATGCTGCCCGGCCTGCTGAGATCCTCCAGCAATGTGTTTTTGCTCAAGATCACAGCATCATCTCAGTCTCTCGTGGCTGTAGATCGTTGCAGGTGCAAATCAACTTGAACATACCAAGGTACGATGAGCACAATTCAAACCCAGTCCCTGCTTCCTACTCTCAAGCACTAGCAAACATTTTCTATTGGGGGAGGGGGCAGGAGAGGGGAAAAAAATGTTGATGAAAAGTTACCTTCCTATATTTACAAAAACTATTCACCAAGAGCAAACTATTGTTCTCCCAGATTTGTCTGTAAGTACTTAGAAATAGGCACTAAATTAAAGGTTCAAAGGGTATTTTATTAAGGAAGAATATGTGGAAATAAAAAGTTGAGTGTTTGGTCAATGATCCAAACAAGCTACTCATCACGAAACATTAACCATTTCTTGCTCCAGAGATGCTCTTTAGAGTGGGCAAATGCAGGTTAAGTGCACAACTCAAATATTATTTGTTATCCTCTGGGTATACAAGTAATTTCATCCAAAATTTCCCTGATACAAAGAGACTGGGTGGAAGGACATCTTGATTACCTTCTAGGAAGTGCATGTTGAAGTCTAGCTAGACAGGATCAGCTTCCTTCCCACATCCGTCCACCCACCACGCCAAAAGTTATCTGCCAACATCGTAAACATTGCTAAAAGTAAGGGGAAGCAGACTCTACCTTCCCACAAGTCGACAGTCTGGAATATATCCATTTTTGAAACACCGTAGTCTTCAGCAGCTTGCAGGAACTGGGAAATTAGCTCCATCTGTTTGAAGGCCATCTTGGATTCCTGGATTTTTTTAATTGGCTCCTGGCCTTTTGGATAAAGTCCATTCATAAGCCTACACAACAACTGAAAGGCAAACACACTTAATGCAAACCTACTCCAGAATGCCTTTGTGCAAAATGCATTTAATTAGTGACATATCCCATCAATTAAAATTCTCCTCTGTAACGTTAAAGTTTCCGCTCATTAACCAAATAAAGTAAATTCAAGGCACGTACAAAATAAAACTTCCTGAATCACAGTAAATACCATTACAAACAAAGATATCCAAAGTGTGAAAAATAACCTTTCTATTGAACCCCAAATAAGTATTCACACTTCTGTACTTTCCTTTAATAGTCAGCTAAAACAAATATTTAATATAATAGTCCTATCCTCAATTTTACAATTCACATAACAGGCCATGGCAAAATGCATTGTAATGCAAGTGATCTAACCTCAGGCCTTTTGTAGAACCATCACTACAGTCCATTCTAAGCCTTTAACAGCTGTACTTTCAAAACCTTTTGCATTTCCAAGCTACAAAATGGAGGAAGTGTCCATTTGTATTAGAATCTCTTTATGTACATCAAATGAGAGTAATGTAAGAAAATAACTGCAGATGCTGGTACAAATCAAAGGTATTTATTTCACAAAATGCTGGATTAACTCAGCAGGTCAGGCAGCATCTCAGGAGAGAAGGAATGGGTGATGTTTCGGGTCGAGACTCTGCTTCAGACTGATGTCAGGGGGGTGGGACAAAGGAAGTATATAGGTGGAGACAGGAAGATAGAGGGAGAACTGGGAAGGGGGAGGGGAAGAGAGGGACGGAGGAACTATCTAAAGTTGGAGAAGTCGATGTTCATACCGCTGGGCTGCAAGCTGCCCAAGCGAAATACGAGGTGTTGTTCCTCCAATTTCCGGTGGGCCTCACTATGGCACTGGAGGAGGCCCATGACAGAAAGGTCAGACTAGGTGGGAGGGGGAATTTAAGTGCTCAGCTACCGGGGATCAAGTTGGTTAAGGCAGACTGAGCGAAGGTGTTGAGCGAAACGATCGCCGAGCCTGCGTTTGGTTTCGCCGATGTAAAGAAGTTGACATCTAGGGCAACGGATACAATAGATGAGGTTGGAGGAGTTGCAGGTGAACCTCTATCTCACCTGGAAAGTCTGTTTGGGTCCTTGGATGGAGTTGAGGGGGGGAGGTAAAGGGACAGGTGTTGCATCTCTTGCAGTTGCAGGGGAAGGTGCCCGGGGATGGGGTGGTTTGGGTAGGAAGGGATGAGTGGACCAGGGAGTTATGGAGGGAACGGTCTCTGTGGAATGCAGAAAGGGGAGGGGATGGGAAGATGTGGCTAGTAGTGGGGTCCCGTTGTAGGCGACAGAAATGTTGGAGGATGATTTGTTGGATACGCTGGCTGATGGGGTGGAAGGTGAGAACGAGGGGGATTCTGTCCTTGTTACGAATGGGGGGAGGGGGAGCAAGAGCGGAATGTAGAAGAGGCCCTAGTGAGAGCCTCATCTATAATGGAAGAGGGGAAGCCCCGTTTCCTGAAGAATGAGGACATCTCTGATGCCCTAGTGTGAAACACGTCATCCCGGGCACAGATGCGGCGTAGACGGAGGAATTGGGAGACTTTTTGCAGGAGACGGTGGGAAGAAGTGTAGTCCAGATAGCTGTGCGAGTCAGTGGGTTTATAGTAGATGTCAGTCACTAGTCTGTCTCCTGTGATGGAGATGGTGAGGTCCAGAAACGGGAGGGAGATGTCGGAGATAGTCCAAGTATATTTAAGAGCAGGATGGAAATTGGAAGTGAAGTGTATGAAGTCAGTGAGTTCTACAAGGGTCAAAGAGGTAGCACCAATGCAGTCGTCGATGTAGCGAAGGTAGAGTTCGGGAATGGGGCCAGTGTACGTCCGGAACAGGGATTGTTCGACGTACCCGACAAAGAGGCAGGCATTGCTAGGGCCCATGCGAGTGCCCATAGCTACGCCTCTGGTTTGGAGGAAGTGGGAAGAGTCAAAGGAGAAGTTGTTAAGGGCAAGAACCAGCTCTGCTAGGCGGAGGAGAGTGTTAGTAGATGGTGATTGGCTGGTTCTACGGTCGAGGAAGAAACGGAGGGCTTCAAGACCATCCTTGTGGGGGATGCAAGTGTAGAGTGACTGGACATCCATGGTAAAGATGAGGGAGTGGGGGCCTGGAAACCGGAAATTACCGAGGAGATGGAGAGCATGTGAGGTGTCTTGGACGTAGGTGGGGAGGGATTTGACCAGGGGGGAAAGGCTGCAGTCGAGGTAGGTGGAAATAAGTTCGGTGGGAGTAAAGTCATAAGGTAAGGAAGACCTTTTAGGCATAGATAGGGTAGACTGTCAAAACCTTTTTCCTCAGAGGAAACATAAAGGGTATATCTTTAAGGTCAGAGGAGAAGGTTTAGAAATACACGGGGCAAGTTTTTGTTTTTACAGAAGGTAGTGGGTGCCTGGAATGTTCTGCCAGGGGTGGTAGTGGAAGTAGATATGATAATGGCATTTAAGAGTCTGTTAGCTGGGAACATGGAACTGCAGGGAATGGAGGGATTATGGATCACATGCAAACATAAGCTTAACTTGGCATCAAGATTGGCACGGACATTGTGGGTGGAAGGTCCCGAGTTCATAATAGTTACACATTCAGCGTAGTATTAAAATATCACGGCAGATAGGAATGCCATTTCAAACTCTAATAACTGTTGGGCCCCACTTCCCAAAATCTGATTGAAGCAACAAGATCTAGTCATGGTTCAGATTTTCACTAAACCACATTAAGACTTCATTCCTGACCAGTCCCCACCGATTGTGAAAATTAGCAGAGATGTGACGTATACTCACCACACCGCTAAGCAGCCACTTCTGGAAGTGGGTTTTTCCAGGATCCGGACGATTTATATTCCCACCACATTGTGCAATGATCCAATCCACTAAACGGTCTTCCAAGTTTGGATCATATTTCTGCTCAATTTTTTGCTCAACCTCTCTAGTCAGACCGTAGCTGGGTCCTCTATTGGCCATCTCGAAAGCTGGAAATACGAGTATTCATTTAATATCCAGAAACGTTAATGAATTATGGTTACCTAGTTTTTGCACTGTTATGGTTACCTACTATTATTGATAATCGGATATTTACCTTTGCATGGCACAAACAAGAATGTCATTGTTTCGTTGCCAGTACACTTGGCAATTAAACACCTTGACTCAACACATTATATAGTGCACTGCAGGTGTAAGGGAAACAGTGCATGAGCACAGCAGTGGGATGGATGGTGGTTTAATTCACTCATATTATAGATCACTGCAGTCAAACAGCATTCATTCAAACAGGCAATCCGATCATCTATATATTAAAACTCTTGTTTGTTTGTTCCTGAACTACAGCCAAAACGGTACACGATAGCGCAACGGTTTTAGGTCCACCTTACTCACCATCGTCCCTTTGGTGCTAATGGAAGAAGTTTCATTGAAATCGGTGTTATATTTTTTGTCATTCACATTTTAAAGTTTAAATCTATCTCCCAGGGGGGGGAGGGAGGGAGGGAGGGGGGGAGGGAGGGAGGGAGGGAGGGAGGGGGGGAGGGAGGGGGGGAGGGAGGGGGGGACGGAGGGAGGGGAGGGAGGGAGGATAAGGGGGGTTGAGGGGAGATCGAGTTGGGGGGGGGGGGGGGGGGGAGGGGAGGAGGGGAAGGGGGAGGGAGATGGGGGAGGAGAGGGTGCTGCACCAATGCAGGTTTGGGCCCAATGGATCCACTTGGTCTAGTAATATCTATAATTGTTCATTAATACAAAACAAATCTGTTTAATGGTAAATAGTGTCCCATTTTGAACAATTAGCAATTTTATTTGACTTGCTGACTAGGCATCTATGCTTTCCATTGAGGACGTTGGACTTTGTCCATGCAATTAATGCGTTACAAAACCGAGAACTATATTCTGCACTCCATATCTTCCCCTTTTATCTATCGTACCCAAGTTTGACTTGATTGTAATTGTGGTATATCTGATCTGTTTGGATAACATATAAAACAAACCTTTTCACTGTACCTTGATACAAACAACAGTAATAAATCCAAATACATTCTTTGAAAGATCCTTTGTTCACAATATTTTACAACTTAATATCAAGCAATCTCCCTAAAAAATTAATCCAGGCACATTTGAACAGAAAAAGAACAACGTCTCCCACTAAGAATCGATCAGCAGCACGCACTTCACACCAGCCCTCACGTTAATGATATTAAGGACTAAATCAAGTTTAAAAACTACTCATGGAGCTGTCCAGTCAGCAGGAATATTCATAACCACACAGAGAGGGAAATAGTTGCAACCTTGTCTTCAGGCTAGTTCTTGTCACAGATCGGCTGCAATAACTGGACAGTGAGGTGCACGAATGCCAAGTGAGGTGGTGGGGTTGCTGAAGGAGCAAAATCACACATTTGCCAGCAAAGAGAAACTTGGTTCAGAAAGGGTCTGGTCAGCAGAAAGACAAATCATTGAGTGTTACTTTGGACCAGAGCCAACCAGTCCAGAGTGGACTGCAGATAAGCTGGGAGGGAAACGCAGTAGGTACAGAAACTAGACATACTGCAGAAGATGCACCGCCATACCCAGGGCAAATCTCAATATCAACAACTAAAGTAACACTTTCAGTGTCAAATGGAGTGTTCAAAATCCCACCCGCTGCATTGCCTTAAGAACACTACAGCGAAAAAGGAGATGTGCAGCAAATGTAATCCCACATTAAATACAATCAAAACCCAAAAACATAATACAGTAATAAAGTAACAGCAGTTACATTGATCCAAGCATATCTATTGGATTTCCTAAAATTGACATTATTCCTTGGATGTTAGAACAGGAAACTCTTTTCTAAACCATTGCAGAAGTTTGAAAATTGGTCCCTGCAACGCTAAAGATCAGTGGAAACAAGCAGAACAAAATTCACTGAGTGTCACCAAATAATTTGGAACAACAGCAAATAAGTACAGATCAATTGCTATTGAACAGAACGCAGTGCAAACTGGAAGAGCAAAGAGCAGTGGAACGAGAACAGGCCAATCTGAGCAGTGGCACGAGGGGTCAGGATGTTTGTTCAACCAACTTCTGTTCAGCTCCAACTATTAAGCATTCTAGAAACCAATCTAGCTAGAAGAAATAATTCACCTTCTGAATGTTGCACTTGGGAACTGCATTGACAGGTTGTCAGCTGCTGAGACCGCTGCTGAGACCACTGCTGCCCTCATCGCCATTTTTAATCATTCAAAACCCATCATTGATTCACTGGAGAATTGGAATCAACTAATTAATCAGACTTTTCTTGAACAAAGGCAATGACATGTCCTATCAATATTTTTTCTCCAAGGGCAGGCCATTCACTACATGCTGCCAAATGTTTGATATTCACTGAAGTCACCAACAGCTTGCACCGTTCATTTCCAGAACAGCAAGCAATGGGAATTAAAAGAATTTAATAAAGATCTGACACAAATAGTGCTGGAGAGACTTGGGCCAAAGCAGCAGTGATGTTAACACTGCATCTCACCACAGATGCTGCCTAGATCACATTTCCAGCATCCCCTCCCTCCCTCCATTTCTAATGACTCCTACAATACGGTCAGTGAATGGTTCACATCTGAATATTTGAAGGAAACAGAAGATAATAATGGTTTGGCATTGTAGTTGAACATAGCTTCAGGTGATAGTTTTCTGTTAGTCCCATTTCCCAGTTATTACCCTCTGCCGCCCCCTCATTCTCTTGCTGTCTCCACTACCCCAGGGATGATGCAGGGATGGACTATTAGCCCAGCTTTACTGATATCGCAGACCCTCAAGCCTGTTTAGGATTGGCTCGACCTCTGTCTCTGCTAATCCAAAGCAAGTTACAGATATCCAACCACGTGTGCCACCCAATCAAAATTCTGCCCAAGGTTAGTTTATTGTTGGGAAGCTCAAAAAACCACAGAACTACAGTATCCGAGGAAGTCCCCACCCAAAACGTTACCTGTCCATTTCCTCCACAGATGCTGCCTGACCCACTGAGTTCCACCAGTACTTTGTGTTTTGATCAGTTTATTATTTGTTTGTTTGAACAAGTGTCCTCAGGTTCATTAAACACATTTTTCATACATTCATAAGTCATGGGAGCAGAATTAGTCCTGTTAGCTCATCGCGTCTACCCTGCCATTTAATCATGGATGACCAATCTTCCCATCTCAACCCCATTCTCCTGCCTTCCTCCCATAGCCTTTGACACCCGTATTCATCAAGAATCTGTTTTTCTTCTTCAATTATTATCATTAATTATTTGAGCGTTTGTATATACCACTTTGAAAGTTAATACATAATGTGAATTTTAATTAAAATTAAAATGGAACAAACTTGACAAGAAATCCACAGTCAAATTAGTATCAGGCTCTGCTTAAAACCAAGTGCAGTATAGATCATACAACCTGAAGGAATTCAATGTAGAGAATTGTTTCATTGATAATTACCCGTCTCCAGTATAGAAAGTGTAGGAAGGAACTGCAGATGCTGGTTTAAACCGAAGATATCCAGTATGGAATATTCCATATGTAATAATACATTTTTCTAATTTTAAGCACCATTCATTATAAACTCACGACAGTTTAGACTGTGATGCAGTTGCTGTTCTAAATATTTTAAATTCTTCGTTACTTTCCGATGTTTTGTTGGCCATTTGCGACAAACACAAGATAGTGGGAGAATATTGATTAGGCGGCAGGAACGCCAGCTCACCTCCCCCACCTCACCAGAGGCAGCAATCTCCTGCCATCTGGCCACCCGTTACAGCGAGCCACTCCACGACACAGTACACAGTCTTTGTACATACTCCCTTAATACCCCGGCATATATCAACACAAGATATTACAAAAGTTCCACAAATACGGTCAAAAGTTAAAAGCCCATGCTCTGCGGCAACAGCCGCTTTAAAGAAAACACTAACACGACCACAGAGTTAGAGCAAACACTGACAATCCAATTTCATTAGTGACTAGAAGGGAACACCAACAGTCTGGATAAACAAGATTAAAACACACCGGAAAGTGGGATGGCTTCGCATCAAACGACCATTTAAAGATAACATGCGGTTAATAGATGATTGCGAGTGAAAAAGAACATTAAACGCACACACCACCCTAACTAGCACCGTTCCCTAGACACAATTGCAGGTGACTTTTGACCTATCAATTGCCTAGCTGGCCAAAAACAACAGCAAAAAATCACTGCGTTTCCTGATGTAACTATTGGAGAGCAGAAACCCGGCGTAGTTCACGGTAGCTTTCCGTTTCCCCCCATGCTCAATGCACCCTGTGTCAGACCGACCTGAGAGCGTGGAGCGCAGGAGAGGCAGTGCAGACCCCGGACAGACTGCACGGCCGGGGGTGGGGGTGGGGGTGGGCCGCGGGGAGGAGCGGCTGTGCGGGACCCCCGGGTACCGCTGATGCTCTCACTAGCCACACCCCGGCTGCCGCTGCCTCTGGTACTGCCGATGTGATACAGACCGTGACCAGGGAACTTTCCCTGCAGACCAGTGACACCGTGACTCAATCCTCCCCATCACTAAACCCCACGTTTTCCCTTATCACAATGCGTAGGAATCAAGTAAAGCAACAAAAAAATCAATACGCTGATTTTTTTAGTTTGAAATATCTATTAAAGAAAGACAAATTATTCATCCAAAGCATCATACATTGAGGTGACGCCTTTCTCTCTGTTTCCAGATGACAGTGCAATGAATTAATATTTCAAACACGACGCCCGGGGCATTAACTGCGTCAATCTGACCTTCAGCAATGCAAATTGCCAATGTACCAGAAACCAGTTTCCCTCAGTCGGGGTCGTTAATGTCCATGTCCTCTGGCGATAGCACTCGATATTATCTGAAAAGTACTAATTCCTCGCCACTTTGCTTCCTGTTCATTGCCAATTTCGACTCAGCATTAGACCAAGTGTTGAAGGAACTCAGTGGGTCAGGCGGCATCTGTGGAGTTACTTTTTTTTTGTTTTTTTGTTGTTGTTTTTTTTGTTTAATTTGTCACATGTACCTGGGCCTACCTGATCTCCAGGTTGCTGAACACTTTAACTCTCCTCCCATTCCCATACTGTCAGAGTGAGGCCCAGCACAAATGGGAGGGACAGCACCTCATATTTCGTTTGGGCACCTTGCAGCCCAGTGGTATGATTTTTGATTTCTCCAACTTTAGTTTAGTCCCACTGGGTCCGCAGCGACCAGTTATCCCCGCACACATTACAACACTATCCTATCCTACAACAATTAACCTACAAAGCTGTACGTCTTTGGAGTGTGGGAGGAAACCGAAGATCACGGAGAAAACCCACGTGGTCACGGGGAGAAAGTACAAACTCCGTACAGACAGCACCCAGAGTCAGGATTGAACCCGGGTCTCCGACGCTGCATTCGCTGTAAGGCAGCAACTCTACCGCTGCGCGACATCGTGCCGCCCAAGTTAACTTCAAGTAACCCTTGCTTTCCCTCTCCCTCTGTCCTTCCCTCGTCCTAGTTCTCCTACTAGTTTCATTGTCCTCCTGAATAGATTTTACAGATTGTATGCCTCCTTACCACCTTCCCCTCGGCTAACAACGAACCATTCTAAATTTGATCTGTTTTCACTCTATGTCTCCCTCTTACCTGACTCTCAGTCTGAAGAAGGGTCTTGACCCAAAACGTCACCCATTCCTTCTCTTCAGAGATGCTGCCTGTCCCACTGAGTTACTCCAGCATTTTGTGTCTTTCTTACTTGCTGCAGCTTTTCAGGAGCATCAACACATAGAAATGTAACAATAATCAATAATACAGTTATAATAGTAACACTAGTTAACAATAATAGGGCAAAAACCAAAATCCATTGTGGATCTAAAGACACAGTCCGGAGAAGATCACAGTTGCTGAAGTTAGTGTTGTGCAGTGTTCAAGAGCTGATGGTTGCTCGGAAGAAGTTATTCTTAAAAGCTGGAGGTCATGGTTTTCAGGCTCCTGTACCTTCTTCCCGGTGATAGCGGTGAGATGGAGCAGCAGCAACATCTCTCTCGGAGTTTGAAGCACTCTAGGACAAAGCTGCACCTCTGCTTGCAGCACCATAACACCCTCAGCACTAACTCTCTCCATCACCAGTACAGCTTGTCACACCTTGTCTACTCCAGATACCCCCCCCCCCCCCCCCCCCCCGTATTCTCCTCACTTGGAAATAGAGCACCAATTATTCAATTGCCAGATCTAAGTCTTCTCATTTCCTTGCACGACAAGTGGAATTTAGGCAAAAAACTGTGAAGGTAATACATCTCAGCATATCAGAAGATTCAATAAATGGCAGGATATTGAGTTGACATATATAGCCACAATCCTTAAAGATGGCAGTGTACGTAAAAAAACCTTTAATGCAATAGACAAATATTTTCCTTTATTTGCCAAGCTATGGAATATGAGAGTGTGGAGTTAATGGCTAGAATTATATATAGTCTTGATAGGTGGATACAGATAGGGGGTGGGGGTCGAATGGCAGATGGTTGGGCAAAGGCCAGAGATGAAAGGACAATGTGTGAAACAAGAAGATAAGGAGGGAAGAGGTATGAAATGTGAAGCCAGAGGAAGGAATATAGGTGGAAAGGGATGGGTGGAAGGGGGAAATAGGTGCACATTCAGGTGGAGCACATGGAGGAGAGGGGGGAAAGGGGGGGATGTACATAGAGGCTAATCAAAACATGTCACTTCAAATTGTTTAATTATATTCTAGGTTTTATGTATAAATGCTCCGGCCACAGTAAAGGTTTCAAATGGATGAAACCAAATGCATCTGGTTTACAATAACAATTTAAAATATAAATGATAAGTGTTGCTTACTTTTAAATGCCACCTTTTAGTGCTTTTGCATTTGGTAGTAAAATCAAATTATCAATGGGAAAATGGATGGTTATGTTCCAATTCTAACAGATTTTCACCAGTTCTCCCCTATGGATAGATATAATGAGGGCAAGCTAAATATAAAATGTGACCTATTTACTGCACCCACTTTGTCCGGGAAAGACCCAGAGGGATGTGAGGAACCCTATTCTGAGGAAACTCGGCAAGACAGGTTCAGTTTAACAAATTAAATAAATAAATGACAGCAGAGAGTTCCCATTTTGTCACACTACTACAAGGTACCAGTATATCATATTTCAAAGCAAATTGTAAAAGTATTTGAAAGGATAAAGATTCAGATTAAGATTAAATTGATTTCTGCAGTTTATTTTGAGTCCCATCACATCCTGGTATTTAAAACTGTTTATATTTACTGTTATAACATAAACACTTAATTATTGTCAATAGAAATATAGAAATTAAGATTTATGTAGAAAAATATTTATTTCCTTATATCTCACTAACCTATAAGAATTAATCAAAAAAGGCAGCAAGCATTTCTGGTGCCGACCTGCTTGAATGAGTTGTGTGCCCACTGTGTATACTGGGTTTCTGTCTGTAACCATGTGTCTCTGGTTTCCTCCAGCATCACACACCCACCCTGGTCTGTAGGCACAATGCTCTCTGTCAAGCTCACAAGAGCTTATCACAATAGTCAGGAGAAACTGTTGCAGGAGTTCAGGGTGTCAGAGGTTATGGGGAGAAGGCAGGAGAATGGGATTAGGAGGGAGAGATAGATCAACCATGATTGAATGGCGGAGTAGACTTGATGGGCCAAATGGCCTAATTCTGCTCCTATCACTTATGATCTTATGATCCTATGAGTTGGGAATGGTGCTCTTACAACAGAAATATGTAGTGTGCAGATAGACGTAAAAACAAGGAACTGCAGGTGCTAGTTTAAGTAACAAGACACAAAGTGCTGAGGTAACTCAGTGGGTGAGCCAGCATCTCTGGAGAACATGGAGTCCTTCTTAAGTTCCTGACCTGAAACGCCACCTATCTACAGATAGATGGCCATTTTACTCAAATTCTTAGAAAGGTAAAAGACTACCCAACAAAGATTATAGAAAACCACATAAATCAACTGTACAGCGAGTCACAGTTTCAGCGCACCTTGCCTGGTACTACCGGCTACAGGATCATAAATGAAAATGTTGACAATCCCTCTCCCCACCACAGACTGCTCGACTTGCTGCGTTCCTCCAGCAGATTGTTTGTGGCAATTGATAGGATGACACTTAAACTAGTGACATATCTTCTTCGTAAAAATGTCCTGTAAAGAGGTTGAGTGCCTGTCTTCATTACTAAGCATAAATACATACACTCAACCGTGAATCTGCTGCTTCCAGTAGCAGCTTACAGCATGAAAAATGGGGCAAAAATAGTTATCACTGCCCTGTTGCCAAAACAGAAGCTATCAACAAGAATGTAGTGATGATAAGTGAGATATAATCTTTAAATTTAAAATGTATCTAAATAAGATTTATCTATCAGATATATTATGTATTGTCAAATCCTCGTAGACAAAGTAATTAAAATATAAGGCCTACAATCAGAATTAATTTATTTATAATTGATCAGCCAACTGACACATCAGAAATTAACAGTTACATTTTAAACTTGAGCCAAACTTTTAAACAAAATACTTTAAACTTTGTCCAATGTCAATATAGCAAAATTAACAAAATGCTGGAATCAGTCACTGGAATTATGTTAACCGCACAAAGCCTGATTCTATGAATGGAAAATTGTACCTGATGAATTAATACAGTTTTTTGAAGATGTAACTACAAGCCAGAGAAAGGACTATTCGATATGGTGCATCTAGAATTTCAAAATGCTACTTGTAAGGCACCACACAAAGGGATGTTAGATAAAATAAGGGGCTCGCTAACCCTGGCAGATGCATTTGGCAACATATGAATGCCAGAGTTGCTGAACCAAAATGGAAGTGAGTGATTCAGTTAGTTAATTCATGTGGCGTAGTGATTAATTATTGTAGGACTGGTGATAGGATTAATATGAAGACAATGGTGTTTTCAGCGTGACAGACTGTGATTCTTGGGATACCACAGGGACTAGTATCATGCCACAGCTATTTTATTAAGAAGATTCAACTTACTGATAAAGTGAAGCCAGGGGGAAAACTGATCGATGAGGGGTACTTTGAGAGCTTGTAATGGATTGTGTAATGGGCTGTGCAAAGGGCTTGCAATGGTTACAGGCAGATGGAGAATATTGTGGAAAAATGTGAAGTTATACATTTCGGTAGGAAGAATAGGCACAGCCAGCAATCAAGAAAGCAAATGGTCTGTTGGTCTGTACCATAGAAACATAGAAAATAGGTGCAGGAGTAGGCCATTCGGCCCTTCGTGCCAGCCTTCGAGCCTTCAATATGTTCAAAACGCCGCTGCTAGAGTCTTAACAAAAGCTAAAGAATTTGAACACATTACGCCAATTCTCAGATCTCTACACTGGCTACCAGTCTGTCAGAGAATCAAATTCAAAGTACTCCTAATTGTCTACATATCACTTAATGGTCTTGGACCAAAATACATATCAGACCTTCTCTCACCTTGCATTCCAGCTAGGCCCCTTAGGTCAGCTGGGACCAGTCTATTAAACACTCCAAGAGTAAAAACAAAACACTGTGAAGCAGCTTTTAGTCACTCTGCTTCGTGCATCTGGAATAAACTCCCCGAAGAACTCAAACAGGCCTAAACTCTAAATATATTCAAAACTAGGCTTAAAACCTTCATGTTCTGCAGTGTATATGACTAGCACTTTGATTCTTGCTGCTCTATATATCTTACTTTTGGTCTATTCTTATTACTTTTTATATCTTATTACTTTTTATCAAATTTTATTACTCTATTGTTCGCTCGTGTGTCAGACGACGTTAGCTCGCTGTTGGCTTCTGTCGTCGTCCAACATGTTGACAGAATTGGTCGCCCGACGCGTCACAGAGTGCATTGTGTTGCAACTAAACCGTTGATTCATCACAGTAACTCAAGGGATGGATGGAGACAGATGGATGGAGATTGCAGATGCTCGAATCCTGAGAAAATTACAAAGTACGAGAGGAACCAGGTGGGTCAGGCAGCATCCGTGGAGGGAATGGACAGCTGACATTTCGGGTCAGGACCTTTCTTCAGACTGATGGAATAGAGGAAGAGAGCTGGGAAAGAGAGGTGAGGGCTGGGCAAAGTCTGGCAGATAATAGGTGGATGTGTAGAGTAAGTGACAAGGGCTAGAGGAGAAAAGAGACAAAAGGGTGTTGAATAAGGAGAGAAGTGGAGGAATGAAATACAAGCCAAAGGAGTGGAAGTGGTGAAGAGGAAGGAAAGGGGGGGAATAAAAACATTTGGAATTCGGAGTGGGAGATTAGAGTATGGAGGAGGGGAAAGGAACATTTTGACGTGGGGATGGGAGATGGTTCAGGAAAATGTGTGCACACTGGAGTTTGTGATGGGGAAGATTGGTAAGGGGGGGTATTACCTAATTCAATGGGGTCAAGGAAAGAGTGTTCACGTCACGGCTCTGTTTCCACAAAAATTTCCACCATTACGCACAAGAAGCGCAAGACGCTATTGTATGCAGATGCCGAGAAGTATGTTCAGCTCTGGCTAAACAATTTCTAATCTTGTGATGTGGACTCGATAAGAAGACCTATTTCAATGTTCATACTGTTGGGTTGTAAGCTACCCAAGCGGAAGAAGCAGAGAGCAGGTCCCTTGTGATATGCAGTGGTAACCAACATGGTCTGACACAGGGAGCTGACTGTAAAAGGATAATAATGGAGTGATCTGACATTTCGTTGTCAGATCTGACATTTAGTTAGAGGTTTATGATAGTGTGATTTTTTGGTGGTTGGCGTTCTTGTCAGATTGTTTTTTAAGCGAATTTTGCATTTGTAAATACTTGTCATTGCAATGAAGCTCATCTTGTAAACAAATAAAACCACAGTCTGACTGGAGAGTAGGTTTGCTAACTGTCCTGTATTAGCCGGGACATCCTGTATTTTGGGCTAAATTTGTTTGTCCCGTACGGGACCACCCTTGTCCCGTATTAGGCCCGGGGGGGGCGCTGTAGGCCCGGACACTTTAGGCTAATGGAGTGTGTTCAGGGAGCGAGGCCGAGTGTGTTCGTCTAACAGAGATTGCGTAGCAACCCGGCTCCCGCCATTGGTGGAGCGGGTGCACGTGGCCGCTGGCTGGGTGAAGTCACGTGGGGCACTGGCGGTGATGTTACCTTGTACCCTATTTGGGAGTTAGAAAGTTGGCAACCCTACTGGAGAGGCACAGAGAAACACAACCTCGCGAAAGTGCAAACTGGAGAGAGTAAATGCAAGGATAAAGAAAGTGGACGATTTAAAGCCAGCAGCACATTGTGATAATCAATAATAAGTGAGAATTGCTATGATCAACGGAAGGATATAGGTGGAGACAGGAAGATAGAGGGAGAACTGGAAAGGGGGAGGGGAAGAGAGGGACAGAGGAACTATCTAAAGTTGGAGAAGTCAATGTTCATACCGCTGGGCTGCAAGCTGCCCAAGCGAAATATGAGGTGCTGTTCCTCCAATTTCCGATGGGCCTCACTATGGCACTGGAGGAGGCCCATGACAGAAAGGTCAGACTGAGAGTGGGAGGGGGAGTTGAAGTGCTCAGCCACCGGGAGATCAGGTTGGTTAAGGCGGACTGAGCGAAGGTGTTGAGCGAAACGATCGCCGAGCCTGCGTTTGGTTTCGCCGATGTACATCTGGAGCAGCGGATACAATAGATGAGGTTGGAGGAGGTGCAGGTAAACCTCTGTCTCACCTGGAAAGACTGTTTGGGTTCTTGGATGGAGTTGAGGGGGGAGGTAAAGGGACAGGTGTTGCATCACCTGCAGTTGCAGGGGAAAGTGCCCGGGGATGGGGTGGTTTGGGTAGGAAGGGACGGGTGGACCAAGTAGTTACGGAGGGAACATTGACTTCTCCAACTTTAGATAGTTCCTGTGTCCTTCTCTTCCCCTCGCCCTTCCCAGTTCTCCCTCTATCTTCCTGTCTCCACCTATATCCTTCCTTTGTCCCGCCCCCCTGACATCAGTCTGAAGAAGGGTTTCAACCAGAAACGTCACCCATTCTTTCTCTCCTGAGATGCTGCCTGACCTGCTGAGTTATTCCAGCATTTTGTGAAATACCTTTGATTTGTACCAGCATCTGCAGTTATTTTCTTACATTGCTCTGATCAATGTTTGCAATACTAGAGATGCCATTAAGCTGGAAAGGGTACAAAGATTTAAGAGGATGTTGCTAGGTCTTGAGGGCCTGAGCTACGGGGAGAGATTGAGTAGGCTAGGACTTTATCCCATGGAGTGCAGGAGGCTGAGGGGTGATCTTATAGAGGTGTATTAAATTGAGGGGGACAGGGTGAATGCACAGTCTTTTGTCCAGAGTCAAGAACCAGAGGACTTAGGTTTAAGATGAGAGGGGAAAGATTTACTATGAACCTGAGGAACAACATTTTCACACAGAGGGTGGTGGGTGCATGTAAAAGGCTGGGGGTAGTTGAGGCAGGTACTATAACAATATTTAAAAGACATTTGTACAGGTACATGGATAGGAAAGGATTAGATATGGTTATATGCAATTAACTTAGAAGGGGTATATTTGTTGGTTTGGGCAGGTTTGGCCGTAGGGCCTGTTTCCATGCTGCGTGCAGCTTTCAATGACCCTGCTTCTGCCGCGTCCCGGGACCGGGGCTGCCATTTACCGGCTGTGCAGCTACAGCAGACCGGGCTCTCTAAGCCGCGGCGCGCTGGTCCCGCTGTGTGGCTCGTTGGTCTAGGGGTATGATTCTCGCTTAGGGTGCGAGAGGTCCCGGGTTCAAATCCCGGACGAGCCCCGTTTTGTATCAGGTTGAGTCCAGACAACTTTTTAATGCGTTCTCTTAAAAAAAAGGAGCGATCAATGCAGAGAAGAGTGGGCGACGGGTTGTGGGGAACATATATATCAATCGTCTTGAAAAATAGCTTCCAAAATAAAATCGGGCTCGTCCGGGATTTGAACCCGGGACCTCTCGCACCCGAAGCGAGAATCATACCCCTAGACCAACGAGCCAGCTGCCATCTTAAGCAGCACTGAGCCCTTTCTCCAGCTGCGTCGCCTCACGCCGTCGCCTCCCACGTCTGTTTATTTGTTCTGAGGCCGACCGGAGCCCGAGTGCGGACCACAGATCTCATTCTCCGCACTCTGCGGGCGGCCTGAGGGCAACGGGAGCCCGATCCCATCCCATCCCGGCCCCGGGGTCCGGTGGCGCCGCGCCGTGCCCTCTCCGCGACACCCCGAGGCGCTCGGCGGTATTGCAGGCCAGGCTCAGCACCGCCGCCAGCCGGAGACATGCGGAACAGCGGCACTCCGGCGCCGCCCGGTGGCCGAGCCTATTATGGCAGATGCCATACTGCAGACTTTTGGCAGCACAACGTTGCAATCTATGCGACATTTCAAGAGGTTTTATTGCCATTTGCTTGCGAAACATAACAATTAAATTTCTTACTTGCAACAGCGCAATAGATATGTAAATGTAGTACTATGCGAAATCCATAATAAACAACAAAAGTTCAGTACATATAAAAAAACAAATAAACAAATTAAAATAGTGCACAGTAAAAAATAATGCTCCAAAGGGGGGGTGGGGGAGGGGGAGAGGGGAGTCAGTCTATCCCACGACAGTAGGGGGAGCAGTGGAACAGTTTGATAGCCACAGGGAAAAAGGATCTCCTGTGGCGTTCTATGCTGCATCTTGGTGGAGCCAGTCTGTTGCTGAAGGTACTCCTCAGGTTGACCAATGAGTCATGGAGGGGGTGAGCTGTATTGTCCAAGATGCTCTGCAGTTTGAGGAGCATCCTCCCTTCCAAGTAGGGTTGCCAACTTCCTCACTCCCAAATACGGGACAAGGTGACCTCACCTAGCCAGCGGCCACGTGCTCCTGCTCCACCAATGGCGGCCGCCCGGGCCGGGAGGTGGGTTGCCACGCAATCTCCGGATTCCGGGTGCAGGGGGTTTGGAACCGTCCGGGCCACGTTCGAATTATGCCATCAGTGGACGGTGCATAGCCTGAAGGACGCAAAATGAGCATGCGAAAGCAAACACCCAGCGATTTTCTAAAACAAATCATAGGGTGGCCAGTGGTGGTTAAACTGAACTCGGGTGTGGGTTACCAAGGTGTTGTAGCTTGTTTGGATGCATATATGAACATAGCACTGGAACAGACAGAAGAATATGTAATAGGTCAGCTTAAGAACAAATATGGAGATAGACAATAGACAATAGATGCAGGAGTAGGCCATTCGGCCCTTCGAGCCAGCACCACCATTCAATGTGATCATGGCTGATCATTCTCAATCAGTACCCCGTTCCTGTCTTCTCCCCATACCCTCTGACTCCACTATCCTTAAGAGCTCTATCTAGTTCTCTCTTGAATGCATTCAGAGACTTGGCCTCCACTGCCTTCTGAGGCAGTGAATTCCACAGATTTACAACTCTCTGACTGAAAAAGATTTTCCTCATCTCCTTTCGAAATGGCCTACCCCTTATTCTTAAACTGTGGCCCCTGGTTCTGGACTCCCCCAACATTGGGAACATGTTTCCTGCCTCTAACGTGTCCAACCCCTTAATAATCTTATATGTTTCGATAAGATCCCCTCTCATCCTTCTAAATTCCAGTGTATACAAGCCTAGCCGCTCCAGCCTTTTAACATGCGGCAGTCCCACCATTCCGGGAATTAACCTAGTAAACCTATGCTGCACGCCCTCAATAGCAAGAATATCCTTCCTCAAATTTGGAGACCAAAACTGCACACAGTACTCCAGGTGCGGTCTCACTAGGGCCCTATACAACTGCAGAAGGACCTCTTTGCTCCTATACTCAACTCCTCTTGTTATGAAGGCCAACATTCCATTGGCCTTCTTCACTGCCTGCTGTACCTGCATGCTTCCTTTCAGTGACTGATGCACTAGGACACCCAGATCTCGTTGTTCGCCCTCTTTTCCTAACTTGACACCATTCAGACAATAATCTGCCTTCTTATTCTTACCACCAAAGTGGATAACCTCACACTTAACCACATTAAACTGCGTCTGCCATGCATTCGCCCACTCACACAACCTGTCCAAATCACCCTGCAACCTCATAGCATCTTCCTCACAGCTCACACTACCACCCAGCTTTGTATCATCTGCAAATTTGCTAATGATGCATTTATTCAAGGCAACAACGTGTTGTACATCAGCACACAAAGAGAAGACTTTAGATTATGTTGTAGACTGAAGATTGATTTTTGATATGAAAGGCATAATTTTTTTAATGTAACAAAACATTTCTTTAACTCTTTTGAAAATTTCGTTTTCTACACTGTAAACTGTACACGGTTTCTCGATAAAGAATGATTTAATCCATATCTTGGTATGGTTTACCAGATAATGACTGTGATGTATGTGTCAAACGTGATGTCTTATTCTGACTTGTACTGGCCTATTTTGGAAGTATTGTATACAATTAAAGGAACATGCATGTTTGGATAGAAGCCAATATATTGCTGAAAACATTGTGAATAAAGGACTTGATGTACTTGTTAAAAAATCCTCCGTTAGACCTAGACTGTCCGGAGCTAAAATGTCAGAAACCTAGAGTGTCGGGACATACAGCATCGGGCCTGCAGTGTCAGGGCCTACAGCGTCGGGGCCTACAGCGTTGGGGCCTACAGCATCGGGAACTACAGCGTCTGGGCCTACAGTGACTGGGCCTGCAGCGCCCCCCCTGGGCCTAATACGGAACAAGGGCGGTCCCGTATGGGACAAAACAATTTAGCCCAAAATACGGGATGTCCCAACAAATACAGGACAGTTGGCAATCCTACCTCCAAGACCACCTCCCATGAATCCAACTCCACCCCCAGGACGGAGCCAACCTTCCTGATGAGCTTGTTGATTCTGTTGCCGTCCGCAGCCTTCACCCTGCTACCCCAGCACACGACAGCGAAGAAGATGGCATGGCCACCACCAATCAATAAAACATCTGCAGCAACTTACTGCAAACGTTAAAAGAGCAGAGCCTCCTCAGAAAGTACAGACAGATCTGTCCCTTCTTGTAACGGGGCCTCAGATTTCCTGGACCAGTCCAGTTTACTGTCCAGGTAAACTCCAAAGTACTTGTACTCCTTGAGAAACTGCTCATCCACACCATTGATGGAGACAGGGGACAAGGGTGTTCCTCTCCTCCCAACGTCCACCACTAACTCCTTAGTCGTGTCGGTGTTGAGCTGCAGGTGATTCAGCCCACACCACTCAACAAAGTCGTTGACTACACCTCTGTATTCAGCTTCCTTCCCCTCACTGATGCAGCTCACAATTGCAGTCATCCAAAAATTTCTGCAGGTGGCCTTTGCAGTTGATGTAATCAATATTCAAATCTAATGTGTTTGGGGTTTTTTTATTTACAGTTTTAACTTTTTACCTATCGTGCTACTCATTTAAATTTACCATTTCAAAGTAAATTTTGGAATCTAGCGCATGTTTTAATGCAAATATAATTGAACAGATTCTCTATAATCCACCTGCATCTTCGCCGCTGTGACACGTACCCCCAACAGGTGGCATCTCCATCCCCAGCGGTTGTATCTGAGGTCCGAGGCGTAGATGGTGAACAGGAAGGGAGAGAGGACCGACCCCTGTGTTGCTCACCACCATGTCCGAGACACAGTTCTGTAGCCTGACATATTGAGGTCGTCCAGTCAGGTAGTTGGTGATCCAGGACACAAATGGAGCATCCACCCGCATCTTCGTCAGTTTGGATGGATGGTGTTAAAAGCACTGGAGAAGTATAAAAACATAACTGTCACAGTGCTTCCCAGCTTATCCAGGTGAGCATTGGAACGATGAAGCAGGTGGATGATGGCGTCCTCCAACCCCACCTCTGTTTGGTAAGCGAACTGCAGAGGGTCCAGGTAGGGTTTAGCCAGGGGTCGCAGGTGAGTGAGCACCAGCCTCTAGTTACTCTCGCAATTTGTAAGTTACTCTGCAATTTGTGTAATTTTGTGTATTAACCAACATCTGTAGTTCTTTGTTTCTATACTAAAAATATCACCATAAGTTTCCCCTGGGAAGTTCATTTTTGTGGCAGTGGTTATGTGGCCAGGAAAGCCCTGCCTGAGAGAAGCAGATTCAGTAAGCAGGGGAGTCAGATAAACTGGTGAAGGAAAGTGGAAGTTCCCTCCAGCCGTCCGTAAGCAATGTAACGGGAGCCTCACCCGGGCCGTTTCCTCATCGCTGTGGCACGTACCCCAAACAGGTGGCATCTGCATCCCCACTGGTGCATGTCAGCACAAGTACCACCAACAGTACATTTGCCCACACACACCCTCACCGCCTGATGTGGGCGCATGGTCCTGCCACTGCGGGAGGATACCTGGTTGCAAAGCACCGCGAGTGCAGAGTTCTCCATCCAACACGTGCAGCCATGCAAACCCTTACCCCAAAACCATAGAGACGTACAGCATGGAGGCATGCCCTTCGGCCCAACTCACCAATGTCGACCTAGATGCCCCATCTACATTGCCGGAGATGCGATTGTTTTCCGGATCGTATCTCTGGTCGCTCTGCGGCCTAACATCGTGGAGCTGGAGGCCTTGCTCGGGACTGACTTTGAGCCCCACCGTGGGGGTGTGGACTTACCATCAGAGCGTGCAATCCCTTGCCTGGGATCGACGCCTGCGGACTTCAACATTGAGGAGCTCGCAGTCTTGGGTTGAGATCGATATTGGAAAGCTCAAAAGCCGCACGAGTTTCGACTAGATCGCCCGGCGCGGGGGAGCTGAGATTCCCCCCCGATGCAGGAGTTTGATCGCCTCGATGAGGAAGGCCGACCGCCAGCTACGGGAGTCAAGATCGTCCCGTCAACAGAAGGTTCGAGGCCCCGACCGCTGAAGGCCAAAGAATGGAAGAGATTTAATTTTTTCGCCTTCCATCATAGTGAGGAATGTGGAGGAGTCACTGTGGTGGATGTTCATGTTAATATGTATATTTTGTGTGTTCTGTTGCTTTTTATTGGTATGACTGTATGGCAAATGAAATTCCTCATATATTGCTAATAAAGTATGATTATGTTGATTATGATTATGATTAGTCCCACCTGCCCACTTTTGGTCCATATCCTTTTTTTAATCAACTTTGGACGTGAATCATACAAAATGGGGCCGGAAACATGGGGACTCTTGTGTAGTCTCAGTGTAATCTACTATTCCTACACTCTTGTACTTAAGTGTGATTGTGCCTATGTGTAGTAATATTTTACTGAACTGTATGTAAAATAGGAATTTTCACTGCACCTATTATTGTTTGTTTTTATAATGTGTGTGAGTATGTATATATAATATTTGTGTGTGTATATATATATATGTACATGTGTGCATGTGTATTTATACACACACTGCACTTTTTTTCTCATTTTTTATGTTGTTGACAGTGCACTATGTTCACATATTCCGTTGTAAGTAAGAATGATTTTGTTCTATCTGGGACAAATGAGAATAAAACACTCCTGACTTGTCTCTTGACTGGGTGCATGTTCCAATGAAATACTATTGCACCATTGATCCTTCCGAGAGCAGAAGTCAGTATTCAATTCAAAAGTGCATGGAAGGTGGGCAATTTGAAAAAAAAACTTGAAGTCAACTTGTTTCTACTTGAGAGGTTCTTCATGCAATTGGCCGATAAGCCCACAGGTTAAATCCACACCCAGGCTTGTTGAAGGAGCTACAGATGTTGGTTTACACTAAAGACAGACACAAAATGCTGAAGTAACTCAGCGGGATAGGCAGCATCTCTGAAGGGAAGGAATGGGTGACTTTTCAGGACGAGACCCTTCTTTTGTCGAATGCCTAGTTGCATAGGCCCAACACAGAATATCAATGAACAAAACCTGCTGCAAAATCACTGACCAGCAGATGGCAGTGCTGGGCTCTCCACGCTCCAATTGTTTTAGATGGAGCGATCAAGGTGAGAGCCCAGGCCTGAAGTGCAGGAACCTGGAATGAGTGCCGAGAAGATTCACGAGGATGTTGCCAGGACCCAAGGCCCTGAACTACAGGGAGAGGTTGGGTAGGCTATTTCCTGGAGCGCAGGTGGCTGAAGGGTGATAGTCGTAAAGAGTCACACAGCGCGGAAACAGGCTCTTCGGCCCAATATGCCTATGCCTACCAAGATGCCCCATCTACACTTGTCCCACCTACCTGCCTTTGGCCCATATCCCTCTAATCCTTTTCTATCCATATACCTGTTTAAATGTCTTTTAAATGTTATTTGCTATTTTAAGTGTTACATGTTATTTTAGTACTAGCCTCAACTATCTCGTTCCATACACCCACACTCTCTGTGTGAAAAGGTTGCCTCTCACATTACAATTAAATCTTTTGCTTCTTATCTTAAATCTATGTTCTCTGCTTCTTGATTCCCCTACTCTGGGTAAAAAACTCTGGGTGATCTTATCTCCCAGAGCTCCCCCTCTATTTAACCCAGACCCAAGCGCTTGCCTGCACCTCCATCTTCTACCTCAGGGATTCCAGACACCCAAGTTCAGACCCAACCTGGATTACAGTCTGCAGAAGGGTCTCGACCCGAAATTTCACCTATTTCGTTTCTTCAGAGATGGTGTCTGACCCGCTAAGTTACTCCAACTGTTTGTGTCTATCTTAGGCTTAGAAGGATATGGGTCAAATGCGGGCAATTAGAATTAGCTTAGATGGGGCATCTTGGTCGACATGGACCCAGTCCTAGCCTGCCCAACCTCTCCCTGTAGCCTAGGCAACATTCTCGTAAATCTCTGCCCAGTTTAATGGCATCTTTCCTATAGCAGGGCGACCAAAACTGACACAATACTCCAATGCCGCTTCATCAACGTCTTGTACAACTGTAACGTAACATCCAGACTTCTATACTCAATTGGAGGCACAAGAAACCAGACGTTGGACTCTTATGCAGAACACAAGGTGACGGAGTAACTCAGCGGGTCAGGCAGCGTCTCTGGAGAACATGGATAGGTCATGTTTCAGGTCGGAACTCTTCTTCAGACTCCATTCCCTGACTGATGAAGGCCAATATGCCAAAATCCTTTGTCACCAATCCTACAACGCCACTTTCAGGGAACTATGTATAAGTATAAAGTACCTTTATTACTTTATTATGACAGAATTACGTTACCCACAGTCAACAATGAGAGGCAATAAAAAAGAAAGCAATAAAACACACAATCACAATAAACAATATAAAACAAAAAACATCCATCACAGTGAGTCTGCTCCAGTCACCTCCTCACTGTGATGGAAGACCAGAATGTCTTCTCTCTTCCCTGCCGTCTGTAGAATGTACTCCCAGATCCCTCTGCTCTACAACACTCCCCAGGGCTCTGCCATCTTGAGATATTATTTTGTATTTTTCAATTATGTCTCAGTTACTCATCATGATGTAAATTAATGAAACAAACTGACTCATTTTTAATCGCGATTTCCTTTAATAATCTTGCAGTAATGTTCCAGTCCTTTTCAAAAGAGAGATCAAAATATGGAAACCATCTTCTTCAGCCCTAATTGTTGACTCGAACTGGCATGTAAAAACATGGCACACTGGGTCCAGCGTTACAACTGTCATGTAAAAGCAGGACACACTGGATCAAGTATTTACACAATTTGCATGTAGCTGGGGCATTGAGTAGAAGAGAGTATAAGAGACAGGAAGTCATGATGCAGCTATATAGGAGTTTGGCCAGGCTGCATTTGCAGTGTTGGTCGCCCCATTGCTGGATGGATGTGGAGGCTTTGGAAAGGGTGCCGAGAAGATTTATCAGAATGTTGCCTGGCTTAGCTACAAGGAAGGTTGGTTATCTCTGGAACACCAGAGGTTATGGGAAGACCTGACAGAAATATATAAAATTATGAGAGGCACTGATAGGGCATACAGTTGGAACCTTTTTTCCCGGATGTAAAAATGAAGTACTACTAGGCAAAGCTTTAAGGTGAGAGGGGCAACGTTTAGTGGAGATGTGCAGGGCTAGTTATTTTTTTAAATTTTTATTTATAAATTCATTCTCTTTATTTATTTGCTTGTCTATCTATTATTAATTTTACACAGAGGGTGGTGGGTACCTGGGATGTGCTGCCGGGGATAATGATTGAGGCAGATATGATAGCGGCATTTAAGGGACTTTTGATAGGAGCGTGGACATGCAGGGAATATGGATTATATGCAAGTAGATAAAGCATCGTGATCGGCACGAAGGGCCTGTTCTTGAGCTGTACTGCTCTATGTTCGATGGTACACTGGATCCAGTGTTGTCCACCTGACACAGAGAACAAGGCACACTGGATCCAGTGTTGTACAACTCAATGTTAAGCAACAGATCTTCCCTGTTGCAATTTGCAACAGTTGGAGTCCTGCCTCAAAAAGCAAACTCTTCCTCAGAAGGAGACGGTTGCCAATTGCATAACAGAACATGTAGAAATGATTGGAGGGCGGAAATTGCCAAACGCAGAGGAAGTTGGGTGGCAACACTAAAACAGCAACCTGTGAACTCACCAGTTTCAATTAGACCCAGTATTCTATTAAAAATTATAGGCATCAGAAAGTGGTGGTTTCAAATTCCACATCATCTACCTTACTCCACAACAATGGGAGATAACACCAACAGTTTATGATACCTGCAAATTTTATTAAAACATTGGATCTACTTTAAAGTACTTTCCAAGTGAAATGTCTTAGTATCAACAGTGCGACAACTTGCCTACATTTGTGGTCATATTTGTAAAGTTAGGGGAAAGCCAAACAAAGTACATTTTCTGCTAAGATATATATACACAGGAACACCACAAATTTTCCGGCAATTGATGGTCCAGCACCTTCTTTAAACCAAACAAAATTACGAGAACATTGCGTGTACGTCTTTTGGGACGTGTGCCGCTGTACTGAAAGTGTTAATTGTTTACTTCTTTGTTCATTGTTAATTCTTTATTTATGTTTCTAGCAGTCCATGGTGCTTTAGAGACATGGGGGCGGTGTAATTAGTGTGTCAGAGGTGTATTGTTGAATTATTATTAAGTGACCTCTGTTGGTCTCGCAAGACTCTGGAACCAAGGATGCCAAAAAAAAAAATCAAAGGTGTACCTGTATGTCATTGTAGAATGGAAGAAACTTTTTATTTAAAGAAAGGTCGATAGCTAGTTTCATATTTTCATAAACGCTTTTATTGAGTTAAAAGCGTACAAAATGAGCAGTTGTCTTAAATGTTATCAAAATAGAAAGTACACACTTTCTGCATGCATCTCATTCCACGAAAGTTCCACGTACAGCAGAAACACTTTATATAAATCTATGACTTGAAACTCTTATACAATACAGTATTAAGTACAAAGTAATGCAATAATTTGTGCAGTAAGAAATCTCATCTTGTGACTGCGAATCACCATTTCACAAAAAGCACTCCAACTTGAATAAAAGGACATTTGACATATAATATGCATTTTGTTAGACTAGGATACAAGGATGGTAGTCATATATTTCAAAATATTTCCATTAACCAGCCACTGCAGCAGTAATCTAATAACACCAACATCCCTCTAATGCTAGAAAGTACACCCTTCACAGGGAACATCTCATTAACAACATCCTATTTAAGTAACAAAGGAAAGAGTGCCTCCTTTTATTTGGTGAAAATGCATAATTAGTTGTGCATGATTCCCCATTCTACTTTTCCAAGATGCCTTGTAAATGTGCGAATTGCCAAGGCGATTTTATACAATTTTTAGATCAATTTAGGCTCTCGGACGAAACGCAGGTTTGCAGTTCCTGCTTGCAATTCATTGTGACACATTGCAAAACAAAATGCACCCACACTCTAGTGAATTTAGAATTGCTAGTTTTCTGTGACTTAAACAGTTATCCAGCTATTTTGAAACTTTGGGGGACTTTAAACCTTTCATACAGGTAGAGTTGTCATTCCTTCTTCATACTTACCATTACTGATAACAAACTCAGAGAATCTAGTTTGGAAAGGTAAACAATCTGGATTTACATTTTAAACACTGTCCAACATAATAAAAATAAAACACCTTCTGATGTAGAGGAGGTTAATTCATGAAAGGTGAAACTGGTTAATTGGTTGAAGTTACAATAAGTCTCAATAATAATAATGCACATTACTTTAGACACTGATGTAAAAAGTTGAATCTTCAAGAGGAATAATACCATGTGAAAGGGGCAAACTCTGATGATAAATGTATCTCCACTGAAACACTGGAATAAGTTCTAATCTCAGTCTTTGGCATTAATACTGCAACCCAGGCAGTTTTACTGCCTTCCTAGTAACAGAATTACCAGACTTTTCAGCAGTTTTGCATTTCTGCAGCTTATTTCTAAATTCACATTGAGGATTGGCCAGTATATCATAACAGTATTGATGCAGGGGGAGATCACCATTCTGTAAAGCCGCTACATTGCTTTGTAATAATTCAGCTTGCATTTGCTAATTTATTTTACTGGCTTCACAAATATCTCATCTCCCCACTTCAGGATTTAAAAAAAGTTATTCACAAGAGATGGGACTGCCACACACTCCCTGTGTTCTGCACAACAGAAAAGATCAGAGGTTGGCAATGGTGAACTGTTGGTGGATATCTTGCACGCTTGGCCACTGCGACAGCACTTACACAAGAAAATGTCTGGGTAGGAGTTCCAGATTGTGATCACTTGAAGCAAAGAGCAAATGTGAAGTTTAAAGATGCTAGTTACGTCCGGGTTTTGTGAAGGCAATTTTTCATAATCAGCAGAGCACGTCCCATCATGAACCCTGTAAAGGAAATGGTGAACCAACAGAGACATAGAGCAATGTTAAATGGAGGCAGCTTCATGCCAGGGAGGGAGTGGAGATCAACATGTCCATTGTGGCGTTAGAACACAACACGTGGCACCAAGAGTTCATGTGTAGGCTGGATTTTGGAACAAGCACAATGGAAAGGGGCGGGTGTGCTGTGGGGAAGCTCGGAGACTGCACTACACATATAATCAATTGCAAGTCTTTCGTTATTTGAGAGAGAAAGTTTTGATGCAATGTTGTCAGGCCTTTCACCCAATTACAGAATTTCAAAAAGTGTTTAGAAAATACCAGGATGATCATTCTAAAGTTAGGTTGAACTTACTGTGTAGTTTTTCTTTTACACAAACAAACAAAGAACTAATTCATTAATCAAGTATAACCACATCATCATCCCAGTCATCTGTCAACATGCTCCGTCAGAAGATAATGAACTATTGAATGGCTCTGTTCAGTGGGAGAGGATCACAATTCTGCCATCTGACGTTAGGCTGACAACAAGACCCCAACGGGAATTATAATTATCAAAGAATTGAGCCCTCATTCAACCAACATTACCATGAATAACCTCATGAGTGCTCCTCTCCCTGTTTTTCCAGTGCAAGTGTAACAACTTATCAGGTTATCCTGGTGAAAGATGCATGTGTTATAGAGAGACTGAATCTTTGGCAGAACGAGTGAATGGAACAATATTTATGTCAAAATGATGCAGAGGTCTACTCATCCATTCAAAACAAAGACAACAACGAAAGGGAAATAACACCAACGTATATCGTGCAGAAAGCGTGAAGTTACATATTTAATTAACTCATTTTAATGATCACTTCCTAAATGCTGAATTTATGGACAAATACATTTTCTGGCTGAGAATGGAGGTAGTTTTGAACAACCATCTAAGTGGACTTTTGAAGCTTTGCTTTTAATATTAAGACATTTGAAGACATTAATCATATCAACGGAATATTTAGTAACTAATCCCTAGTCTTTGGCTCTCACTGGCTGGCTACCATTATGCCTGGTGGATAATCAGAGAGGTTGCCCATACCTCCACGGTCTCATTTGACCAACGAGGATGATCCAAGAGGGATTGAACAGAAAATACAAGTGTGAGAGAATTGAGGGCTCTCTCTTCCTAATGAGTTGCCATTGGGGTTCAGGCCAGGCACTTGTTGCTGTCGTGTCCGAGTCCCTAACAAATTCCAGGATCTGAAATGTCACCCTGTCCACTCCAAGTTAAAATAATTTGTCAACGTGCCAAGTTCAAAGAACCATAATTTAAACATGTTCTTGTGTTTAAAAAGGCATCTTCTCACTTTCACATGAAGTTAGAGCCAGCAGCCCCTGCATGTGTACACATCGCACACATTTACTTTCAGGAAAGGGCTGAGCAGTGTGTTTTGTGAGATGCTACTTCGGTGCGAGTTACTGCCTTGCTGAGGAAACGTGCAGACGCCCAGGACCCTGAGCCACCAGCAGAAGCATGGATGTACAGCTAGACTGATACAGCAATGCACACAAACCCTAGCAGATGAACACATGGAAAGTTCCGTAAGACACGAGTAATCCGTTTTCTTTCTCCTTTCACTGAGAAGGGCGACAAAGTAATTGATCTGCTGCGGAGCCCAGAAGTTCCCAGTAAATGCTGCCTCAGTTACATCTGTGGCACATCCTTATTAGTCAACTGTTCCAGAAGACTCCCCCTGAAAAATACAACAGGCAGCTGCATCAAATACTCACGAGACATGGAATCCCTCAGTGTTGTACAGATGCAAGGACGCATCACCCTGCCCAACAGCACTATGTACACTTGAAGATGGGCACTCATTTTAACATTGAACTTGCCTTTTTAGATTTATCCTGTTATGGAAGGGATAATCTTTCCAGTACAGAAAGCAGCTAAAGTCAAGTCAAGTCAAATTTATTTGTCACATACACATACACGATGTGCAGTGAAATGAAAGTGGCAATGCCTGCGGGTTGTGCACAAAAAGAATTACAGTTACAGCATATAAATAAAGTTAATAAGTTACTATTAGTGTCGACAAAAATTTAGTCTCTGGGGTTATAAAAGTTGACAGTCCTGATGGCCTGTGGGAAGAAGCTCCGTCTCATCCTCTCCGTTTTCACAGCGTGACAGCGGAGGCGTTTGTCTGATCGTAGCATCTGGAACAGTCCGTTACTGGGGTGGCAGGGGTCCCTCATGATCTTGCTTGCTCTGGATCTGCACCTCCTGATGTAGCACTGGGTTTAATGCTCACAAACACCACTCTGAGAATGTTACTAAGCTTGGCTTGGCTTGATAATTGAACGGGCTTCTCACAGGAGCTTCCTCCCTGTTGTGTCACTGAGCAGACAAGGGCTGTTGGACAGAGGGCAAGCAACACCCATTACCAGCTACATCTCATGGACATTTGGACAGAAATATGGACAGGGAGGGATAAGAGGAATATGGGACCAGCCCAGTATGGACAAGGTGGGCCGAAGGGCCTGTTTTCATGCTGTGTAGCTCTATGACTGTATAAGAAAACCTTTAGGGTCTAGCCTGCAACCATACAGTTATTCAGACTTCTGCTGATGATTTGAACTTGTTGAATGCCTTTTGGAATACCCCACCAGAAAAATACTTGTTTTCCGAAACTAAAAGATTCAGATTGCTTCTAGCAAAGATTCTCAGTGAGTTAAGAAACCAACCAATGCACATGTTGGATGGGACGGAGAACCTTGCACCTACCTCTGCATTGTCCACTTGCAGCTCCGTGTCCATCGCCTTTGCTTCCTCAACGTTCGGCTCTTGATGAGACACAGCAGAAACCGTCTCACTTGCCGCTGGGTTATGAGCAAAACTGTTGGAGGTCTCAGTGTCTTTGTCTATAGATTCTACAATCGCTTTTGGAGCGGTACCATTTTCCTCGAGTTTGTTAGGGACAGAACGTACTTCAGGCTCCTGGCTTTGAGGAGCCACAGGGTCACGGGGCATCTTCCGTGCTGGTTCCTCGGGTGAAAGGTCGATTGAGGAACCAGGTGAAGTGTGGACATCCCCCTCGGAGGATTGAGGTGAAGAGAGAGCCTCCCCCTCGACAGATTGAGGTGAAGAGAGAGCCTCCCCCTCGGCCAATTGAGCTGAAGGGCTTACCTCCCCCTTGGCCGAGGAGAGAGGTGAAGAGAGATTCTCCCTTTCAGCCGATTGAGGTGAAGAGTGGACATCCCCCTGGGTGGGGGAGCGAGGTGAATGACTTGCCACCCCCTTGGCCGATTGAGGTGAAGAATGGACATGACCCTCAGGCGAGGGGTGGGAAGGGCCCACCTCTCCCTCGGCCGAGGAGCGAAGTGAAGTGCCTGCCTCTCCCTCGGCCGAGGAGCAAGACTCCCCATTACTGATTTGAACTTCATCAGCGAATGCCTCATCGCTGGCGTCCTCTGCTGACGCACTGGGTTTGGTGTCTGCCGTCTGGGCTGCGTTGTCCGGTGGCTCCGGGCCGTCCACTTCGTCAGTCACCGACCTCCTGAATCGTCTGCTTGGCGGTCGGCGCTTCAGAGAAGGCCGAGCTCGAGTCTACAGGTCAAACCAAACCAAACAAGTCAAGTCAAGTTTATTTGTATAGCACATTTAAACACAACCCACGTTGACCAAAGTACTGTACATCAGTGCAGGTACTACAAAAGAACAAAGCAACCGGATCTGGGACAGGAAATTCCTCTACATTCAATGATGGGAATGAATGGGTTATTCAATGTTTATTGGCAGGGGGTCCTGATTCAAATCTCTGCCTCACATCCACTGGGGACGGGTGCAGATTCAGTCCCATTCCGGGAGAGAACTGGCTCGCAAGCAATTTCAGTAAGTTAGTTTGAAGAATAATTAGTATATTTAAATGTTAATTGAAAACCAATTAAATGCATTAAAACTATTTTCTCATATTTAACTTTAAGAACATTTTAACAATGTAATAATTTAAATTATTTTATAATTTCTGAATTCAGCAGGGAAACAGTCTGAAGAAGGGTCCTGGCCTGAAACATCACCTATCTATGTTCTTCAGAGATGCTGTCTGACCCATTGAGTTACTCCAGCACTTTGTGTCGTTTAGGGATGCAGGCACTTTGGCCAAACTTGCCCATGCCGACCAAGATGCCTCATCTACACCAGCGCCACCTGTCCGCATTTGCCCCAAATCCCTCTAAACCTGCAAGGTGAGTTTGATAGGTTAGGTGAGTGGGCAAATGCATGTGGATAAATGTGAGGTTATCCACTTTGGTGGCAAGAACAGGAAAGCAGACTATTATCTGAATGGTGGCCGATTAGGAAAAGGGGAGATGCAACGAGACCTGGGTGTCGTGGTACACCAGTCATTGAAAGTAGGCATGCAGGTGCAGCAGTCAGTGAAGAAAGCGAATGGTATGTTGGCATTCATAGCGAGGGGATTTGAGTATAGGAGCAGGGAGGTTCTGCTGCAGTTGTACAGGGCATTGGTGAGGCCACACCTGGAGTATTGCATACAGTTTTGGTCTCCTAATCTGAAGAAAGACATTCTTGCCATAGAGGGAGTACAGAGAAGGTTCACCAGATTGATTCCTGGGATGGCAGGACTCATATGAAGAAAGACTGGATAGACTCGGCTTGTACTCGCTGGAATTTAGAAGATTGAGGGGGGATCTTATAGAAACTTACAAAATTCTTAAGGGGTTGGACAGGCTAGATGCAGGAAGATTGTTCCCGATGTTGGGGAAGTCCAGAACAAGGGGTCACAGTTTAAGGATAAGGGGGAAGTCTTTTAGAACTGAGATGAGAACTTTTTTTTCACACAGAGAGTGGTGAATCTGTGGAATTCTCTGCCACAGAGGGTAGTTGAGGCCAGTTCATTGACTATATTTAAGAGGGAGTTAGATGTGGCCCTTGTGGCTAAAGGGATCAGGGGGTATGGAGAGAAGGCAGGTACAGGATACCGAGTTGGATGATCATCCATGATCATATTGAATGGCGGTGCAGGCTCGAAGGGCCGAATGGCCTACTCCTGCACCTATTTTCTATGTTCTATGTTTCTATCCATATCGCTATCCAAGTGCTTTTTAAATGTTGTTACACAGATCTGTTACACTGAGTGCTGTCATAAACAAATTTCTCTGTAGGTCAGAAACATCCATTGTCTGCAGTAATCCACATCACTGGACACACACTTGCTCTAATGCTTTCATTTCATTGAATAGTCACCCCAACACTACCCATAATTAGACTGATGGACTATATACTGTATCTTGTCGTCAATGAATACCAGGAAACATTTTATTATTACCAATGTGAAAAATGTTTAAAACATTTGGGAGAACTGGTGCAAAATGGGATTTGTGTACACACTGGTCTCCATGCACACCACTTGGGGACCTGGAGGCACGGCTCAGCAAGTGGCACTTCAGGTATTTCAGGGGGTCAGGCCTGGTGTTTCCAGCACAAACAGCCCCACACAAGCCAGCTTCACAGGCCTAATTGGAGTTTCAGATAGCATCTGGTGGCAAAATGACGTGTGAGCAACTGGCTGCTTATGAGGATAGAAGAAAGTGCAGATGCTGGAAACGAGCAAAACACAGAACAAAACACAAAACCCTGGATGACCTCAGTAGGTCAGACAGCATCTGGGAAAGTCCCAGCCCGAAATGCCATCTGTCCATTCCTCCACAAATGCTGCACTTCCCTCCACTGAGTTCCTCTAGCACTTTGTTTTATTGGCTACAATAACCTCTGGCTGAATGTTGTGCTGTGGAATGACATCCTTCCTCATTTTTTGCACTCCAGCATCTCAGAGCCAGCAGCCCATTAACCCTCCATCTTCTACTGATCCACACAATGTGGGCATCCAAATCCTTTTCCTCCTCATGCTGTTACTCTTAGGCACAGGTTTGGTCAAAACACAAAGTGCTAGTGGAACTCAGTAGGTCAGGCGGCATCTGTGGACAGATGGCGTTTCAGGTCAGGACCCATTTTCAGATGGAGGGAGAAAGCTGTAAAAGAGAGGTGGAGGCTGGACAAAGCCTGGCAAGTGATCGACACAAAATGCTGGCGTACCTCAGCGGGTCAGGCAGCATCTCTGGAGAAGACATTTCAGGTCGGAACCCTTCTTCAGCCTGAAAGATAGAGATATCATTCAGTCTGAAGGGTTCTGACCTGAAATGTCACCTATTCCTTTTTGCCAGAGATGCTGTCTGACTCGCTGAGCTACTCCAGCATTTTGAGTTTATCTTTGGTATAAACCAGCATCTGTAGTTCCTTCCTACACGTGAGAGGTAGATACAGGTGAGGGGGGTTTGATTGGTAGATGGGCGGAGGAAGAGACAGAGGCTAGAGGTCAACGTCTCCCTGTGTAAATTCACCAACACATGCACCAAGCAGCCATTGAATGCCACAGGCTATTTTGGGGGTTAAAGGCCGGCACAGTAACGCAGGTAGTAGACTCACTGCCTCACAGCGCCAGACTTGGGTTCGACCCTGACCTTGGGTGCTGTCTGTGTGGAGTCTGCATGTTCTCCCTGTGATCACGTGGGTTTCCTCCTACATCCCAAAGACGTGCGTGTTTGTAGGCCTCTGTAAATTGTCCCTAGTGTGTTGAGAGTGGATGGGAAAGTGGAATAACATAAACTAGTGTGAACGGGTGATCAATGGTTGGCATGGACTCGGTAGACTGAAGGGCCCGTTTCCACGCTGTATTTCAAAACTAAAGTTTAAAAAATCATCAAAATATACGTTCACGCACTCTGCCAATACCTCGACGTGGTGATTGGAGTTACCTTGTGCAGGCTTTGCAAAGGTTCAGCTTCCTTTGGTTGGTCCAAGGACAGACTCCCATCTGACTCACTGGACAGCGATGCTGTTCCAGGGCTTTCAGGAGTGGAGGCAGGACTGGCAAACGGTGAGAAGGACGACCTCAGCGGGCTCTTTGGACCGACCCCAGGCATCAGGGCAGTCGGGGAGAAAAGCAAGGTGGCCTAGACATTGAAAGAGAGAAGGGTGATGGTGCACGTGCTCTCCAGGTCATTGATCATGCCTGTCCACTATCAGCACCCGCACACACCTCCCTCTGCTCCCCGCCAGCACCTCCCCGCCAGCACCAGGCACCTCCCCGCCAGCACCAGCCATCTCCCCCCCAGCACCAGCCATCTCCCCGCCAGCACCAGGCATCTCCCCGCCAGCACCAGAAAGGCAGATTATTATCTGAATGGTGTCAAGTTAGGAGGAGGGGGAGTTCAACGAGATCTGGGTGTCCTAGTGCATCAGTCAATGAAAGGAAGCATGCAGGTTCAGCAGGCAGTGAAGAAAGCCAATGGAATGTTGGCCTTCGTAACAAGAGGAGTTGAGTATAGGAGCAAAGAGGTCCTTCTACAGTTGTACCGGGCCCTGGTGAGACCGCACCTGGAGTACTGTGTGCAGTTTTGGTCTCCAAATTTGAGGAAGGATATTCTTGCTATGGAGGGCGTGCAGCGTAGGTTCACTAGATTAATTCCCGGAATGGCGGGACTGTCGTATGTTGAAAGGCTGGAGCGATTGGGCTTGTATACACTGGAATTTAGAAGGATGAGGGGGGATCTTATTGAAACATATAAGATAATTAGGGGATTGGACACATTAGAGGCAGATAACATGTTCCCAATGTTGGGGGAGTCCAGAACAAGGGGCCACAGTTTGAGAATAAGGGGTAGGCCATTTAGAACGGAGATGAGGAAGAACTTTTTCAGTCAGAGGGTGGTGAAGGTGTGGAATTCTCTGCCTCAGAAGGCAGTGGAGGCCAGTTCGTTGGATGCTTTCAAGAGAGAGCTGGATAGAGCTCTTAAGGATAGCGGAGTGAGGGGGTATGGGGAGAAGGCAGGAACGGGGTACTGATTGATAGTGATCAGCCATGATCGCATTGAATGGCGGTGCTGGCTCGAAGGGCTGAATGGCCTACTCCTGCACCTATTGTCTATTGTCTATTGTCTATCTCTGCCAGCACCAGCCATCTCCCCGCCAGCACCAGGCACCTCCCCGCCAGCACCAGGCACCTCCCCGCCAGCACCAGGCACCTCCCCGCCAGCACCAGGCACCTCCCCGCCAGCACCAGGCACCTCCCCGCCAGCACCAGGCACCTCCCCTCCAGCACCAGGCACCTCCCCGCCAGCACCAGGCACCTCCCCGCCAGCACCAGCCATCTCCCCGCCAGCACCAGCCATCTCCCCGCCAGCACCAGCCATCTCCCCGCCAGCACCAGCCATCTCCCCGCCAGCACCAGCCATCTCCCCGCCAGCACCAGCCATCTCCCCGCCAGCAGCAGCCATCTCCCCGCCAGCAGCAGCCATCTCCCCGCCAGCACCAGCCATCTCCCCGCCAGCACCAGCCATCTCCCCGCCAGCACCAGCCATCTCCCCGCCAGCACCAGCCATCTCCCCGCCAGCAGCAGCCATCTCCCCGCCAGCACCAGCCATCTCCCCGCCAGCACCAGCCATCTCCCCGCCAGCACCAGCCATCTCCCCGCCAGCACCAGCCATCTCCCCGCCAGCACCAGCCACCTCCCCGCCAGCACCAGCCACCTCCCCGCCAGCACCAGCCACCTCCCCGCCAGCACCAGCCACCTCCCCGCCAGCACCAGGCACCTCCCCGCCAGCACCAGGCACCTCCCCGCCAGCACCAGGCACCTCCCCGCCAGCACCAGGCACCTCCCCGCCAGCACCAGGCATCTCCCCGCCAGCACCAGGCATCTCCCCGCCAGCACCAGGCATCTCCCCGCCAGCACCAGGCATCTCCCCGCCAGCACCAGGCATCTCCCCGCCAGCACCAGGCATCTCCCCGCCAGCACCAGGCATCTCCCCGCCAGCACCAGGCATCTCCCCGCCAGCACCAGGCATCACCCCGCCAGCACCAGCCATCTCCCCGCCAGCACCAGGCATCTCCCCGCCAGCACCAGGCATGTTCCCAACAGCACCAGGCATCTCCCCGCCAGCACCAGGCATGTTCCCAACAGCACCAGGCATCTCCCCGCCAGCACCAGGCACGTCCCCGCCAGCACCAGGCACCTCCCCGCCAGCACCAGGCATCTCCCCGCCAGCACCAGGCATCTCCCCGCCAGCACCAGGCATCTCCCCGCCAGCACCAGGCATCTCCCCGCCAGCACCAGGCATCTCCCCGCCAGCACCAGCCATCTCCCCGCCAGCACCAGGCATCTCCCCGCCAGCACCAGCCATCTCCCCGCCAGCACCAGCCATCTCCCCGCCAGCACCAGGCATCTCCCCGCCAGCACCAGGCATCTCCCCGCCAGCACCAGGCATCTCCCCGCCAGCACCAGCCATCTCCCCGCCAGCACCAGCCATCTCCCTGCCAGCACCAGGCATCTCCCCGCCAGCACCAGGCATCTCCCCGCCAGCACCAGGCATCTCCCTGCCAGCACCAGCCATCTCCCTGCCAGCACCAGGCATCTCCCCGCCAGCACCAGGCATGTTCCCAACAGCAAGACGGTCAAACACAAAGTTCAGCTTCGGATTGGAATAATTTTAAAACAAATTGTCAATATTGAGGAAATTCACGCTGCCATTGGCTTTCCTGCTCGATTTTAATAATGAGATGTGCAACCACATCTGATTCACAACCTGAGGGATGTAACGTACTTCCAGAGTTCCAAATACTTGCAAAATGGATTTGTTATAGAATTAAACGTTTAACAAGTAGCTGAGTGAAAGAGTAGAAAAACTTCAGACTGCAAAAGACCTCTATGATTCAATCTTCACTTTTAACACTTTTCATACTGCTTTTGGAAAGGAGTGAGTGGTTTTCAGAATGCTTTCTCCCAGTGGATAATGTTGAGGCTGGTTGGGTGGGTTCTACAGGAAATCTCTTCTCTGCAATGGATGTAACATCCAGAATGTCAGCTACCTTTCTCTGTTAATGTTAAAGAACCCAGTAGGTTAGCTCAAGTTTTTAAACGCTGCTTGACATTTTACCATGGGTTGTGCTACACACCCACTACCCTGCAATGGTAGCAGATATTCCCAAACGTACCTGGAGCTTCTCAATGAGAGGAGAGGAGTTTTTCATTTTCGGCTTACGAGAGGTATCGTTAATTGGTGGCTTCTGTGTACATAAAAGTAGAAGAAATGGGTTGCAAAACACTTTAATGCTTTCTATTCTATTTGGAGTATTTTAGCAAATTAAGCAGTTCATGACTTAATGCAGCAAGACCAGGGTGATATGTGGGCATGGGCCTGTAAGTAGCAAGTCACAATCGTGCCACAGAAGTGCCCAACAATGATGTTTTCAGAACAACAAGTCAAACCATTCAACAACATTGTCATCGCTGAGCCCACTGTTAACATTCAGGGGTTCCCATTGACCAGAAAAGCAAGTGTATTAGCCATTGTGGCTAGATTTATTGTAATTAATTTATTAGCCAAGTTTGTAAATTATGTTTATTACTATCAGGTGTAGAGAAGTACATTGAAATGCATTGCTTTGCATGCTATCTAAACACTTCAGATATACCACACATAAACACAATCAAGTCAAACTCAAGTACAATACAGCAAAGGGGAAGATACAGAGTGCAGAAAATAGTTCTCAGCATTGTAGTGCATCAGTTCCACAGACATAGTCCAATGGCCTCAATGGGGTAGAGGTGGATCGGACAGTACCCTAGCTTATGGAAGGAATGTTCAGAAGCCTGATAACAGAGGGGAAGAAGCTGTTCCTGGGTCAGGTGGTGCGTACTTTCAAGCTCCTGTACCTTTTGCCCGACGGGAGTGGGGAGAAGGAGGAATGACTGGTCTTTGATTGTGGTGGCTGCTTTTCTGAGGCAGCAAGAAGATAGATGGAGTCATGATGGGAAGTCTGGTCTGTGTGATGGACTAAGCTGCATCTACAATTTCTTGCAGTCGTGGGCAGAGCTGTTCCCAAACCAAGCTGTGATGTAACCCAACAGTATGCTTTCTGTGTTGCATCTGTAGAATGTTGTAAAAGTCACTGGAGACATGCCAAATGCTAGCTACTTCACTTTGCTGACATTGAGGGACACCATGTCATTAAGTTCTCTGTCTCCTTGTACTCCATCTCATCCTTGTTCGGCTACAAGAGCAGGTGGTGATTAACTCACCTCTGGTAGCCCAGAGCTTTATCACCATCTACAAGGCACAGGTCAGCAATGTAAAGCAATTCTTCCCACTTGCTCAGACAAGTTCAATTTCAACAGCACCCAAGACACCATCCAGGACAATGAAGCATTCTTCATCAGCTCCCCATTCGCCACTTTTTATTCAGATAGATATATGGAGAGAAAAAGTTTACAGGGATATGAGCCAAATGCAGGCAAATGGGCCTAACTTTGATGGGGCAACAGAATCAGTATGGAGGAGTTTTGCTGAAGGGCCCATTTCTGTGTTCCATGACCTCCACTATGCACGCACTGTAGATGTAGTCCATACCACCGACAAAATGCACCAATTATTTGCCTAGGCTACGCTGGCACTGCCCAAACGCCTGTACTTCATGGTGTGCAGGTGAATGGCACCAGGGGCATGGGACTCCAGATGCTGCATATTTCCCACTATCCCAGCTGAAAGTATATCACACATCATCACTGAGTTGAAGTCCTGAGTGATGAAGAAGACCTTCGTCAGAATGACCACAAGGGCTCAAGATGACGGCGCACTCTCAGCACGATCTTCTGGAGTGTAGCAAGCGTCGGGGAGCAATCACTGGGCTTGCCAGCAATATCCATAGCAGAAAAATAATATCCAAGCATTCATAAAGTGCCGAGGGATAATGTCATTTATGGGATACACTTCATATGAAGTGTAATTAGAAATGTACCAAAACATAAATGTCTTACCTGCTCTCCATTATGGTCTGTTTCAGTTTTCAAATTATTCTTAATACCATGTAGGGGAAGCGAGCAAGGAGGTTTTTTCCGAATTGATCCTCTGGGGAGTTTCTGTGCAAAGAATGAACAAACATATTTTTCAAAGCACCTTGCAAATTTTTCACAAATTATAGAAGGGCGGCAAGAATGTTTAATTGTCATATGTTCCGACAATTAAATTCTTATTTGCAGCAGCTTACAGGCTTGTAAATACAATACCACTCAGATAAATATAAAATAATCAAGAAATTAATAATCAGTAACACTAGTTAACCATAATAGTGCAAAACCAAAGTCCATAGATCAAGCAAAGACATGGTCCATAGAAGATCATAATTGCTGAGGTTAGCGTCGTGCAGTGTTCAAGTGCCTGATTTTTGCTGGGAAGAAGCTGCTTCTGAACCTTGGCGGTATACTGGTAAAGCTTCTGCCTCACAGCACCAGAGACCCAGGTACGATCCTGACCTCACTGTTTGAATTTTGCGCGTTCTCCCTGTGACCACTTAGGTTTCCTTGGGGAGCTCTGGTTTGGGCAAGTTTGTAGGTTAACTGGCCTCTGAAAATTGCCCCTAGTGTGCAAGGAGTGGATGAGAAAGTGCGATAACAAAGAACAAGTGTGAACCAGTGATCGATGGTCAGCGTGGACTCAGTGGGCCGAAGGTCCAGTTTCCGTGCTGTACCCCTAAAACTAAAAGACTAAGAACCTGTATAGATCATCACAGCAAATACTTCCAGGTACTGTAGCGTAGTAATTGAGATACAGGACCAGAGATCATTATAACAAATTATGAATTGAATAAGAATCATTTGATAATTTTTTGGAAAATCAATAAAAAGATTTTAAAATCTGTCATTCTGTCAGTGGATCACCAACTTCCTGACAGACAGGAAGCAGCATGTGATGCTGGGAAAGCACATCTCGAGCCCACTGACCCTCAGCACATCTCGGACCGCCAGACCCTCAGCATAGGAGCACCGCAAGGCTGTGTACTCTCCCTCTCCTTTACTCTCTCTACACCAACGACTGCACCTCCACAGACTCCTCTGTCAAGCATCTCAAGTTTGTGGATGACACAACCCTGATTGGACTGATCCAGGATGGAGAGGAATCTGCCTACAGACAGAAAGTGACACAGCTGGCGTCCTGGTGCCTTCACAACAACCTCGAGTCCAATGCTCTTAAGATGGTGGAATTGATTGTAGACTTTCGGAGAGTTTCCCCTCCCCTCCCCCACTCAACATCAACAACACCAGAGTCACATCTGTGGAGTCATTTAAGTTCCTTGGAACCATCATCTCCAGGGACCTTAAATGGGGGGCCACCATCGACTCCACAGACAAAAAGGCCCAACAGACGATGTACTTCCTGCAGCAACTGAAGAAAGAAACACAATCTGCCACAGGCAACGATGGTCCAATTCTATACTGCTTTCATTGAGTCCGTCCTCACCTTCTCCATCATGGTCTGGTTTGGCTCAACCACCAAGCACGACATCCGGAGGCTGCAGCGCACCGTTCGATGAGCCGAGAAGGTTGTGGGCTGCAACCTTCCCCCCATTGACGAACTGTACACTGCAAGGGCCAGGAAGCGAGCGGGTAAGATCATCTCTGACCCCTCTCACCCTGGCCACAAACTCAATGAAGCACTTCCCTCCGGAAGGCGACTCCGGACTGTCAAAGCCGCCACGGCCAGACAAAAAACAGCTTTTTTCCCACGAGCAGTAGCTCTGCTCAACAACCAAAAGTCTGTAGCCTTGTTTTGATCTGATATTTTATTTCATTTATAGATTCACATGTTTAAATTATGTTTTATTCTTAATTGTTTACTGCATGTCATGTGTTACTTGCGAGCAAAGCACCAAGGCAAATTCCTTGTATGTAAGCTACTTGGCTAATAAAATTTATTCAATTCAATTATTGAAATCAAATTAGTTTGCCGATGGGAAATACTTCAATTTTGACAGGCACACCTCAAGGTTGGGACTGACATCTTGTTTGACAGGCACACCTCAAGGTTGGGACTGACATCTTGTTTGACAGGCACACCTCAAGGTTGGGACTGACATCTTGCAAAAGGGGTGGATCAGGAGACAGACCCTCGGCACAACATGGAGATTCCACTGTTTACTGCACAAATGTAGGACAGAGATGCCAAGTGTCAGAGAGATATTACCTCCGTGACCAAACAGGGCAAGTGTGGGCATAGAACCTAAATGGGTTTTGGTTCATCATACATTCATAGAACGTTTTATATTTTTAATACCAGCGCCATCATTGATGCCAACTTTTGCTATTGGCAATTCATGAAGCTATGATAGACGTTATTCTCGTAAAGTGATCGGAATACATGCCTCATCCTTTTCCAAGGTGTTGCTGGTCTTGTGGTTGAATTTTGAAGCTAATGCAGCAACTGACGTGGGCTTTTCTGCCATTGCTTAGACTGGGATCTTGTGAGGTCTCCTAGACTGGAAAGAAGCAGAAATACATGTCAAGGACTCAGTCTTTGTTTAACAGCTGCAGCCACGCCCAACAACGGGCCTGGCTTGCTGCCGCTGCAACGAGAACCAGCCCGGAGAGGTTGCCGCCGAACCCGGCCTCTGCTCGCGCCGTGGACTAGAGAGGAGGGAGTCAGACCCAGGGCCAGTAAGCAGAGCGGCGGCAGGAAGCTGTGCAGGGCCTCGATGGTGGAGTGGGCCTCTGGAGGCCCTGCAGCAGCCTGGGGCCCGGCCATCTGCAGAGAGGAGGTGGAGGGACACAGCGACAGACGCTGGACAAAGGGCCCGGTGAGAAGAACCGGGGGAGGGTGGGGACAACCTTCCGCGCCCTCGAGGTCGGCAGCAGGAGGCGCCCCCTGGGGAACAAGGGCTGAAGAGTGCTAGGCGTGGAGAGGGACATCAGTTTGCAGAATGACCAAAATGGAGGAGACAGGTGCAATGGGCTTTGTGGCCAGCTGCAGCTGGGACTGCAAATTGGTGCCACAATGGCACCCCTTGCGTATGGACTCAATGGGCTGCTCTATGTATACTGTACTGACCGGGGTACTGACGATTGTGCTTATTTACTGGGATAATCTTGCTGAACTGTATGCAAAAAATGTATTTCACTGCACCTGGTACACATGGCAATAAAGAAAGCATTGACCATTAAATGGTTCCTTGTCACGTAATAATCACAGGCACGCAAATGCATGCAGTACATCCGTTACTGTGCTCTTCATGCAAAACATTCACTTCAATTAGCCAAAGTTCCCTTATAATGTACACTAATACTGTTTCCCGACATCAATTCAACAATTTAATTCACTTAAGAAACGCGGCAGTCAGCAGTTCAGGCAGCATCTGTGGAAAGGGTAAAAGAGTTAATATTTCAGGTGTAAACTCTTTGTCAGCTGTTGCAATTTCTCAAGAAGGATCTTCAACCTGAAACATCAGCTAGTTCCATCTCTATCGATGCTGCTTGACCTGCAGAATGCCTCTGACATGCTCTGGGCTTTAGATTTCCAGCATCTGTAGTTCTTTTTGATCTTCAGTTAAATTTAATTCATACTTTTGGCTTTGGGTTAGTGGAACTTCCAAATTAGTATAAAAAGTGTCGCAAATCCAAACCGCTGGCTGCCCATTCCCTCCACAGATGCTGCCTGACCTGCAGAGTTCCTCTCGTTCAAAATTGCCACACCTGCAGTTACTTGTGTCTCAATGAAGCATTAATTAGGATTGTTCAAAAACTACTTGTACAAAACCTTTATGTCAATTGAATGGTCCACATTTAAGCTTAAATTCAGGTTAAAGTTTTCACCAGGAGATTATTTTTCTAACTGGCAAGCAGGCGTGCCCTTAACTCCCCTGCTCTTCTTTTGTTTTTCAGACCACTGGCAAATGCTGAACAAGCAACTTAGTTGTTTTATTGTGCCAACTGAAAATGTTATTTGCAAACAGGAAATAACTCATAATATCCTACCTCAACCCTCCATTGCAAAACCTCAAAAGCTAGCAGTGATCATTAAATGCATTTCCCATAGCTGTCCATGCTGATAATGTATTTTTGACCCCCTCCCCCCCCCTTCTCCTTTTCCCAATGTCCTGGTTTTCAGTGGTGACCAGCTATTAGTAACATCCAGCAAGGATTTGTGCCTGATATTCCAGTCAGCAGTAAATCAACGATACCTGCCACAGATCTTTACAAATTCACCCAGTGTGGTTTAGGAGAGTGTGGCAAGAACTTTTCCTTCTCAGATTCCTACTGTTGTAATCCATTGGGAATTTGAGCAGCAATTCAGCAACAATATCACCAAGGTTTAGGTTTATTGTCACAAGGTACGGTGAAAAGCTTTGTTTTGAATGCTACCCAAACAGAACTACTAATATTATACGTACATACAATCAAGCCAATCTCAAGTACAATAGATAAGAGCAAAGGGGAAGATACAGTGTTCAGAATATAGTTCTCGGCATCGTGGCACTCCAAAGGCAAGCAGGCTGAAGAATTTTCAGTGAATTACAGATTGCTGCATACCTCTGGGATTAAGATAGATGCTAGAACACCTATTGAAATAAACTTTAACATTAAACAAACATTTCAGAAATCATGGAATTTTCTTCAAAATAATATTCACAGGGAATAATGCCTCATATTTACAATTATTTCCTCGGGGCAGAAGATGTTATGGAGACATACAGCACAGAAACAGGCCCCTCGGCCCAACTCTCATCTATGCTAGTCCTATTTGCCAGTGTTTGGCCCATATTCCTCCAAACCATTTCTATCCATGTACCTGTCCAAATGTCATTATGATCCCTGCCTCAACTACCTCATCTGGCAGCTTATTCCATACAGCCACCACTCCCCGAATGAATAACCTTTGGCCTCTAGCTCATGATTCCCCAACCTTGGATTCACCTTATCTATCTCCCCCCCCCCCCCCCCATGATTTTATACACCTCCACAAGACCACCCCTCATTCTCCTGCACTCCAAGCAATAAAATCTTAGTCTTCCCAACCTCTCCATTTAGCTCAGGCCCTCGAGCTGGGCAAAACTATCTATGACCCACACTTACCCAGCAGTGTTGTAGCTTACTCCTTCACCATTGAGAGACGGCACCAAATGTTAAGCTGTAACTGAACGTACAGATAACAGACTAATCATTAATCCTTCCGTACTCATTTCATCTGCTTCCAATGTGCTCCAATGACACTCCCACCTGATGCATTCTGTTCACACCTTTGATATCTTTCATGTGTGGGGGACATAAATAGAAATGTTCTGGTTTAAATATACATCCAGCTATCAGTGCATTGTTTGAGCTTTAGGTCAATGTGACCCGCAGATGAAAGAGACTCATGGCTGAAAATATTTGAGTCATTCGTGGGCGGTGGCAGCAGTGATATCTTTAAATAAGCGCCATCAAACCCAGGCTTCACATAGCAGACTGCACTGCCTCTCACGGGCATCGTGAAGTACAAACAGATAGCAATGATGGGACGCCCAGCCTTGGAGATGGCACTGTGCCAGAAATGCCATTATCAGCATTGTCAGCCCTGCATAACTGTCTCACAACTTGGCTGGTAAACTGCGCTGCACAATGAATAGAATCAGTGCTTTTGTTTGCCATGGTATGGCAAACCAGCACTTCGAAACAGTTAAACACCATTATTTCGTCTATGGAAAAAAAAAAGCACTGAATAAAATAATACCTTTTGCAAAATTCTGATATAAAATTGGTGCTCAAACTTTAACATGTCTTTCGTGACTCACAACTAACATGGCATGACACTCGTCAGTGTGACAAGAGCAGGTAAAAGTTAAGAGACACAAGGAACTGCAGATGCTCGAATCCTGCACAGGAACACAAAGTCTGACACGAGCAGGTAAAGTTTGGTTTAGTTTACTTTATTATTGTCACATATCCAGAGATACTGTGAAAAGCTTTGATTTGAGTGCTATTCAGTCAAATCATACTATATATTAGTGCAATCATATGCAAGAAGAAGTGCAAAATGATGGTAGATAATAGTGGATCCTCTTTGGGGACAGCGTGCAAAGAATCTAGTTTAGTTTATTGTCACGCGTACCGCCACGTTCCGGCGCCATCTTGCAAACTTTCAGGTCTCTGAAATCAAGTCTGCTCAAGATCCAAGGAGACATGCATTTCTTCTTTTCTCCCCCAGTGTCCTGACAGCATTGGATGGGTGGAGTAGGGGTGGGCCTACTACACCCCTAGTGGTCGGCTCCTTCCACCGCCACTCCGTGCAGCTGTCACAGGCTCACTCCATCTGCTCGCTCGCCGGTTGCTGTAGGGCCTCCCGCGGATGCCTCCGCCAACACCGCAGTCACTGCAAACACGCCACCCCCGTTGCCTCCAGGAGCCGCCTCTCCGCTTCTGTGCGCCGAGATCACCATGTCCCACTTGCCAAACTGACCGTGAAATTTAGGATGCTTTCTGAAGACAGAGGAGGCAAAACTACCAACTTTCCCCTTCACCTCCCAATGGCTCTTGACTTTCAAGCAAAACAGTTTACAAGTCAAGAAAAGTAGACACAAGCAACTACAGATGCTGGCTCACAAAAGCAGACACAAAGTGCCGGAGTAACACAGCGAGTCCCAACCTGAAACATCACCTATCCATGTTCTCCTGCGATGCTGCCTGACCCGCCTAGTCACTCCAGTATTTTGTGTCTTCCTTACAAGGCAAGGAGTTAGATTCACCCAATAGATGTCCTTCTTGATGTTCAGTTTCATTGACCTCAATCATATTGAAAATTTTGTTTATCATATAAAGATTTTAATAACTGCAGGGTCATTGAATAAAAGATGGTCAATCTCAAAGATTAATCTGCATTTATTGTCCTCTGCCATACTGCCCGAACTCACGAGCATTTTAGATTTCTAACTGATGTCAGCATCTGCTGCAAGAGTTCTGCCCATCCACACAGAGACTTTTCTTCCTACAATTATAGCTCATCGATTTTGTAAAGACAAGACAATTGCATGTGACATTTAAACACTCTTGACCCATCGCTCTGCCAAACAATTTTGGAATATGATTCACTGATTTATACCCTACATGTCACTGCTGAGATTTGAGCATTAACATTGTCCCTGGGATTTTACACATACACATACAGCCGGAAACAGGCCTTTTCGGCCCACCAAGTCCGTACATTAACACTATCCTACACCCACTAGGGACAATTCTTTTATTTAAAAAATTTTTTTTTTTTACATTTTTACCCAGCCAATTAACCTACATACCTGTACGTCTTTGGAGTGTGGGAGGAAACCGAAGATCTCGGAGAAAACCCACGCAGGTCACGGGGAGAACGTACAAACTCCTTACAGTGCAGCACCCGTAGTCAGGATCGAACCTGAGTCTCCGGCGCTGCATTCGCTGTAAAGCAGCAACTCTACCGCTGCGCTACCGTGCCGCCTTTATCACAACTGCCTTAATAACCCTATCAAATGGAATAGTTAAGTAAATATTCCTCATATCACTCATATCACTCCGGCAGATTTCTAAAACAAATTTAGAATGCTTTTTATTTGTAGACAATAGGGTAACGCTATGCACAATTAATTCACATAGATGTCACATAGTTTTGTAACATTGGATGAGAATTCCAAAGACAGTGAGCATAGTGTAGCACCAACTTGAATATCGCAATCAATTCCTTGAAATCTTATTTAGAAATGAAAATACCCAAAATAATTGAAATGTTTTACATTTGGAAGGTCTTATACCATCTATATACTAAATCTCTCATTTATTTGTTTGTTTGTTCCTGAACTACAGCCAAAACGGTACACGATAGCGCAACAATTTTAGGCCCACCTTAATGACTGTCGTCCCTTTGGTACTAATGGAAGAAGTTTTATTGAAATCGGTGTTATATTTTTTTACTTATTCACATTTGAAAGTTTTAATCTATCTCCTAGGGAGGGAGGGGGAAGGGAGGGAGGGGAGAGGATAAGAGGGGTTGAAGGTGGAGGGGTGGGGAGGGTGCTGCACCAATGCAGGAGAGGTTTGGGCCCAACGGGTCCACTTGGTCTAGTTTTTATATAAATAGAAGTGGTATAATTGTCAACACTGAAGAGGAAAGTATGGTTCATTTAGCAAAGTGAGTTAGAGAGAATAAATTCATTCGGCCATGACTAAGAGATGCGTTGGATGCGTGTGTGCCACCGGCTTTGTGGCAAAGTCCAAAGAACCAAACAAAGAGCTGGTGCTCAGCTCAGGAATGGGTAAGGGTGGGATTGGGTGCAATTTCCCCACCCAATTGCATTTAAAAATTATTTTTACTTGAGATGCATGAAATAGTGAAGTGTGTGGTAACAGACTGGTAAAATGGGCAGATGGATAGATTTCAGACAGAAAATTGATTTGGGAAGAATGAGGAAAGGCAATTTAACCTAAAAATGGCACAGAATAAAAGGGCATGTTGCTACGGAAACACGTGCGCAAGCATTTCAATAGATCCTTGAAAGCAGAAGGGGATAAAGTGAATGCTCACTGTCTTTTTCCATGGGAAGAGGATTCTAGAACTAGATGGCATAGGTTTAAAGTGAGACGGGAGAGATTTAAGAGGGTTCTCAGGGGCAACCTTTCACTCAGAGAGTATTCGGGAATGAGTGGCCAGAGAAAGCTAGACAAGCGGATACAATTATGACTTTCAAAAGATATTTGGACAGATATATGGATAGGAAAGGTTTAGAGAGATATGGGCAAATGCAGGTAAATGGGACTAGCCCAGTATGCCATTGGCATGGACAAGGTGGGCCGAAGGGCCCGATTCTTTGCTGCACAGCTTCATGGCCAGTTGGGGAGGATGTTAAAACAATATCCTGATGCACAAATTATAATGTCATGTTAATGAGATGACAGCTTTAACGAGCCGTGGTGAAGAGACACGAGATCCAGGGACAGCAGAACAGGATGAGCACCGTATGTCTGCTTGCAGGTCTTTACTCTGGCCTATCCTGCTGTTTAAGGTGATTGTAGAAGGAGTGATTTGGGGACTGAGACACCAAAGGGGAGAGAATCTCTTTATGGAGAATAAAGAGATTCTCCATAATGGGGTAGATCAGATCTATCAGTTGGAGCCATGGTCGGCACAAATTGCAGGAAGGTAAATAAGCAATAAACACCTCCAATTCACCAGTTGTTGAAGGTTATGCCCTTTAAATAACATGGAAGCTGGCCTCAAATCTATGGAAGATCTACTTCAGCATCCAAAGCCAATACCATTGAAGCATCTTGTCCATGCTGGCGAGTTTCAGGCATGCTTCACCAATCACCTTCCTTCCAGTCAGAAGGTCAGAAGATGGGGAGGTTCATTGATGATTGCACAACATTTATATCACATCTCTTCCATATGTACCATAGCCCAGGTGAGATTCAGACAAGAGCTGATAAATTCAAGTGACATTGGCAGCACAGAAGTGTTGCAACAATTATCCCCATTAGGAGAGAGTCCAATCATATATGCTCAACATTCATTAGCATTACCATGGTCTCTCACCACCAATATCCTGTGGTACAGGACCAAGTCAGAGGCTGGGTATCCAGTGGCAGCTGACCCACCACCTGACGCTACAAGGCTTTTCCACTATCTACAAACCACAAGTCCCATGGATGATAGAACACCTTACACTTGCTTGAATAAATGTACCATCAATAACCATCAGAAAATTCGACACCATTCAGGACAAAGCAGCCATTTTGATTAGCCCCCAGTCAACTAACAAGAATATCCTTTTCCTCCATCACCAGCACACAGTGTGCCATCTACAGAACCCCTAGCTTTCTCTGACAACACTACCAAGCCTGTGGCTTCTACTACCAAGAATGACAAAGCTGTAGATACATGGGAACACCACCACAAATAGGCTCTCCTCCCCTTTCAGACTGGCCTGAGGGAAATATATCACCAGTCTCTCGTTGGTGATCAAGTGTACAACATTGTGAGGGTACAGGTTTAAAGGTAACATGCAGGATGCTAGGAAGATTTGTTTCACAAGTGGTGGGAGTCAGGAACTTGCCTTGGGTGGCCAAGGCAGAGAAGGCTTTGGGCCAGATGTAGATGGGTATATGTTGGCCAGTGAGATACAAGTGAGCCAAAGGACCTGTTTCTGTGCTATAGGAATGTAGTTATGTGATTCTGAATCCCAGAACTCCCTCTGCACATGGAAGGTGGAAAAACATTTAGCACAAGGAGGGCAATAATTCAATTTGATGTCTCGTTGTCATCTTCCCAAGAGCAGTAGTTAGGCATGGACAATAAATGCTGACTTTACTGACAATGGCCACATCCTAAAAAGAAGCAAATTCAAAACAAGCCTTCCTTGCCACTCACAACAGAGCATGCGCTAGTGATCTCCATGCCTCCGTGCATTAAGCACATGGAGCGCCCAAACTTAATGCAAGGAAATGAGCTCAGTGCAAAGTGACCAAACACATCTCCCTGAAGCAACATGCCCCATCGCTGTGCACAAAAATATTGCAGAAGGGTGTCTAATCCTCTCCATGTCCTAAACAGGGACTTCAAGTACAGAGGAAGGAAGTATGTAGAATTTTACGAAGGCGCTGCTCAAGTGTTGTATCCAGTCCTGGAAACCACACACAAATAATGATGTCAGTACCGAGAAGCACAGATTGTTCTTACAGGCAACTTTACCCAAAAGTTACGAGTCAGTAAACAAAATAAAATTTAACATACTTGATAAAAGAACCAAGTTGCAAACATTTACACAGAGTTACGATAGTCTTTAGAGTCCTCGAGCTACATAGCATGGAAACAGGCCTATCAGCCCACCTTGTCCATGCCGACCAAGTTGGCATACCGGGCTAGGCCCATCTGTGTGCATTTGGCATATTTCTAAACCCTTCCTGTCCATATATCTGCCCAAATCTCTTGTACAAGTTGTAACTGTAGCCACTTATACAGCTGTCTCTGGCAGCACATTCCAGATACTAACTACCCTCTGAGCAAAAAAAGTTGCCCCCGACTCAGAGGTCCCTCTTAAATCTCTCCCCTCCCACCTTAAGCCTATTCCGTCTAGTTTTAGAATTCTGTGTTGGGAAAACGACAGCGAGCATTCACTTTATCCATGCTCCTCCCTCATGGTGTTCTACGCCTCAATTAGATCACCCCTCAGCCTCCCACACTCCAAACAAAAAAAGGCCCAGCCTAGCCAACTTCTCCCTTTAACAAGCCCGCAAGCCCAGGTAACATCCTGGGGAATCTCTTCCTATCTTTACTTGAAATGAAGAGTTAAGAATCGATAAATCAGTCCTAACATTTGAAGAATTTTATATCTGCAGGGTCCATATTTTGAAGAGAGGTCGTTGGTTTTAACAACCGATATATTTTACCATGCATGCATTGCAGGTTTACCACAGAGCCCTGATCAACACAGGACCAGAAATTAAAACGGTGAGCATATTATAAAAGCCATACATTCTCTTTCAAATTACAAATCTTACTTGCATTTCTAGTTTGGCTACGTTGCAGATACTTATTTAATTCTCATGATAAAAAATGTGGAATAACATGATAAAAGGTTGCTAAAATAATTAGATTCCAGAGTTGGACGCTTAGAAAGAAATAGCATTCAGATAGTAACATCAGACTGATAATGCAAAGCAGAAGCAACTGATTTCAGCTTCCTGTTCTAGTAAACATGCTGGAGGGTGCTCAGTGGAGGAAATACAGTTTCCATTCCTCATTTTGTTCTCAAGCATGATTATATTTTTGTAAAAATCTTATCTCGCATTGTGAAGCAATTCGTTCACAAAGTAGGAATAACAATGATAAAATTGAACAGTTGAATATTGTCGAATTGTAAATATATGAAAAGATTTTTAAATAAATTTTAAACCGTTCCCTTTTTAACTTCAAAATGGCCTGCAATGATAGATTCTACAAGTAAAATTCATTCTTATTTTTTGGGAATATTTCGAAGGGTTCCTGGGGAAAAAAAGTATTTTATATTTTCTGCAAATTCCTCAAAAAAGGTATTTTCTTGTGCACTTGCAGCGATCAATTCTTTCAAAGTAGAAACTCCAATACAGAGATCAAAGGCAGCCACAATACTAACCCGCCATGAAGTTCTACCGACACCTTGCACTTGAAAACGGGGCAGTTTGTGGATCGTTACGTGTTACATGCACGCAGGTAAAGGGACAGAGTCAAGTGTAGAGCTAAATCTTTGAATGTGGAGGATGTAGATGGCACGTACAAAACAACACAGACTCTGATGAAAGAGGCCACTGTCCCCAGCAAACAGGGCTGTTTATTTGTAACCTACGGTCCAGAAAGTAGACCCCAATGAGCTAATCTTCTTCCCACTGGGCAGAGTATCACCGCAGTTTCTGGGCAAGTAATATTCTTTATTCTTACTTGCAGCAGCAGCAGTACATACCAATTTAAGAGGCTCAAGATATCCTGAAGACATTCCCTGCCCAGAGAGGAAAAAACACCAATATCCAATAATCAGTGCCGAGATTACACTTAAAAAAACTTCAAGATTATCTTTAACATTTTTTAACACGTATTCCCAATCCACCTTGTGACCTTTCCACTGTATTTTATTTGTACTTTGTTTGTAGCTGTAACACGACACTCTGCACTCTATTTGCTTTCTCTTCATGTACTAGCTGTTGTACTCATGTAGGGTTTGATTGTACTCATGTGTGGTGGGATCTGCCTGGATAGCACGCAACAGCATGGATAGGCATGTGTGCAGCACAGAAACAGGGATTCTCAGCCTATCTCCCCCAAGACGACCATGATGCCAACCTCAGCTATTCCCATTCGTAAGCATTGGGGCCATAACCCACTGCTTCTTTTTCTATCTAAGTATCCGTCCAAATACCGATTAAACATTGTAATTGTACCTGTCACTGGCACCTCCTCTGCCAGCTCAGTCTATATACCCAACCACTGTGTGTGAAAAACCTGATATTCTGTCCATCATTTGTGAGTTAATGTATTGGGGTGACTACTAGTAATAAACACCAATCTTGGATTTAGTATGGCCTTGTTTATCTCGATTCAGTTTTAACAAGGTTTTAATTTTATTATTTTTATAGACAATAGACAATAGACAATAGGTGCAAGAGTAGGCCATTCAGCCCTTCGAGCCAGCACCGCCATTCAATGCGATCATGGCTGATCACTCTCAATCAGTACCCCGTTCCTGCCTTCTCCCCATACCCCCTCACTCCGCTATCCTTAAGTGCTCTATCCAGCTCGCTCTTGAAAGCATCCAACGAACTGGCCTCCACTGCCTTCTGAGGCAGAGAATTCCACACCTTCACCACTCTCTGACTGAAAAAGTTCTTCCTCATCTCCGTTCTAAATGGCCTACCCCTTATTCTTAAACTGTGGCCCCTTGTTCTGGACTCCCCCAACATTGGGAACATGTTTCCTGCCTCTAATGTGTCCAATCCCCTAATTATCTTATATGTTTCAATAAGATCCCCCCTCATCCTTCTAAATTCCAGTGTATACAAGCCTAATTGCTCCAGCCTTTCAACATACGACAGTCCCGCCATTCCGGGAATTAACCTAGTGAACCTACGCTGCACGCCCTCAATAGCAAGAATATCCTTCCTCAAATTTGGAGACCAAAACTGCACACAGTACTCCAGGTGCTGTCTCACCAGGGCCCGGTACAACTGTAGAAGGACCTCTTTGCTCCTATACTCAACTCCTCTTGTTATGAAGGCCAACATTCCATTGGCTTTCTTCACTGCCTGCTGTACCTGCATGCTTCCTTTCAGTGACTGATGCACTAGGACACCCAGATCTCGTTGAACATCCCCTCTTCCTAACTTGACACCATTCAGATAATAATCTGATAATAATTGACAGATGAACTTCCAAATACTGTACATAGGGATGTAAAAATGGAAATTAACACAAAACACAATTTTGCCTTCCAACTACTGGTCAAGTTCTTAAAATATGTTCTGAATATGCGCACAGCAGATTGAGAGAGAGAGAATAGTGTTCGATCCCTTTACGTAACTGAAGGGTTGTGTAGGAGTTATGGGTCAAACGTCAACCACCAAGGGTACAATCGGAAATGTTTAAATTATTGTTGAAAGACCAGATTGGGTGAATAATTTGTTTATGCGCTGCAGCATTAAGTGAAGCCTTTTCCTAAATGGGAAATAATCACTTCCATTGTCAATCCAGTCATGAAATACAATGGCAACTTTGGCAATTTGTAGTAGTTTTCTTTATGCGTAAAATAAACTGAATTAATCAATGCAATGTTTTATCTTTACATGGGAAAAATTATGGTGAAACTGAATTTTTAACTTTACCGTATTGTTAAAAATTAAGTAGTGCTTTACACTTTATGGAAAACCACAGCATTGTTCTATTTGCAGCAGTGTGTCGTGACGAGGCCTGGGATACTAATCAGAGCCACAGCAGTCCGAATCCCACAGTGACCACATGTTCAAGTAGGCACTCCAATTCCCAGGATTTCTTCCCAGTTCTTTGCCAGACTGTTAAACAGATGAGCAACTGACGGAAAACAAGTTTGATTCTAAAGGGATTGAGGGGAAACAAGCTGTCGGAAATGGAATAAGCAGTCCAGGTCAAACCACTTTCCCAGTAGAACATCCTGAATTGAGAGTGTATTTTGGAAGGATGATAAAATGCCAACAAATGGTGCTTTTACACAGCTTTGCAACGGTATTTTATTGTGAAATGGCCAAGTCAGCCCTCAAAACCAGAACAGAGTTGCACAGAAAGTGTTGCTGGACCTGCGATTGTCTCACCCAGACAGCTTCATCCACCCTGTTACCAGCAGTTTTTACACTTAGTCTCTTACATGGGCGGGTAGATGTGTGGAATCTTGGAACAGAATGTAATTGTGCAAGATTTTGAGTCTCGGGTTTGAGGTCATGATAATCTGTATCTATTAAAAAATTAAGCTAGAATTTTCTACCTTTTTTTCCATCAATATACCCAAGATTGGGGCTACTTTAACTTGCAATGTAATAACTTAAAGTCTGAAAAAAATCCAATTTATTTGCTTCCTCTCATCCACATTTTCTTGAAACCTAGAGCAACATTCATGGTCTACTGTGTTGTTGAGACTGTCCTTCTATAGACCTTTAATACTTGGACAGCTTAGTGCAGGCACTGGAAAGAAACCATTACCCCAACCTGCCCAACATCCCCCAAACCGTCTGGAAGATCCAATGTACCAATGACAGCATCCTCTCTCCAGCAATGAGGCCCTCATTACCACCCCCCCCCCCCCCCCCCATTCAACACCAGACTCCTTAAAATATACTATTTCAACCCTTCACAGAGCAAGAGGTTATCAGGCTGCAGAGGAACATGTACAAGGATATGTCCAAGTGGAAATACAACAACCCCACTGCTGCCTGAGGCATGGCGGGGAACTGGGAGCATCGAGGCCACATGCAAGGAGCACCGTGAAGTCCGATGGAAACACGTGCTTTAGAAATAAGCCACACCGTCGCGTCAGGGGCTTCATGGCCCGTCTGTGAAAGACTCCACATTCCCTCATGGCTCTCAGTGATCTCAGAACCCCGATGAATAATCGCTGCCATTGAAACTCAGGGAGTGCCCTGGAGAGAAGGTGACAGCGATGTTTCTTTCAATATTTTGGCACAACTACATTCTGGAAAGGTCAGATTTGCAAAGGGGAATTAACAAACCTATCAGCAACTGCTGGAGACCCATTTTAGAATAGCTTTGCTCGGTCTCTGTCCCTGCCTTCAGTGATGTGACCAAACAGCAGGATGCAGCCTGACATGGACATTCGCACATGCACATTCAGACTGCCATCCTGCACACACTGCCACCTGTCCTCAATCCAGCAGGTGTACCAAAAACTATCTATATAGGTCAATGTGTTCATGATGTTTGTTGGTGTTTTTAAAAACATTTTAAAAATTCCAAAACATTTATAACTGTAACTTTTTAAACTATCCTTACAATACTTAAACAACTAGCGTTTTGAAGTATTGCTTGTAATTATTATGCTATGTTCTTAATACACTCTGTGGAAACCTTTGTGGTCATTATAACAATAAGAAAGATTGTTATATTATATTACATTATATTATTGTTATATTACATTTAAGAAAGATTGTCACCTCCAAAAATCTCAATATCTAAAGGTCTCATGCTTCATTTCAAAGCTGTCTATTGCAATTTAGAATTAAGAAATGCTATGCCTATTTTTGTTGCAAAATTATAATATCCAGAAAGTATTAGACTCAATATTTACAGAAATTTAAAAGGTACACCAGTTTAACAAGAATAAAAATCACATTTACAAAGAGAGTAGAGTGAAAATAAGAGCATAATTGGCATGTGTTAATGATCCTGAAATGAACTACATTTTTGTTTCTATACATATAAAAACAGAAAGCTGTTCCCTAACAGGAAGAATGTTACCACTTCAAGAATGCATATGGGAAATTCCTTAATTTATTTTGCTATTTGTATGTAGAGTCGTGGAACATAGAAACAGACCCTTCGGCCTGACTCTTCCGAGATGCCCCATCTAAGCTAGTCCCACCTGCCTGTTTGGCCCATACACCTGCAAACCTATCTTTTGTACCTGTCGAATTGTATTTTAAATAGACCAAGTGGACCCATTGGGTCCAAACCTCTCCTGCATTGGTGCAGCACCCTCTCCCCCCCCCCCACTCCAACCTCCCTTCTCCCCCCCCACTCCAACCTCCCTTCTCCCCCCCACCACCCCCTACCCCTTCCAGCCCCTCTCCCCTCACCCCTTCCACCCCCCTCCATCCCCCCACTCCCCCCTCCATCCCCCCACTCCCCCATCCATCCCCCCACTCCCCCTCCATCCCCCTTATCCCCCTCTATCCCCCTTATCCCCCTCCTCCCCACTCCATGCCCCTCAACCCCACCTCCCTCCCCATCCCACCTTAACCCGCCCACCCTCCCTCCCCCCCATCCCCCTCAGCCCCCCCCCCCTTATTCCCCCAACCCTCCGCCCTCCCAAGGAGATAGATTTAAACTTTAAAAAGTGAATAACTTTTAAAATATGACACCAATTTCAATGAAACTTCTTCCATTAGCACCAAAGTGATGACAGTGAGTAAGGTGGGCCTAAAATTGTTGCGCTATCGTGTTCCGTTTTGGCTGTAGTTCAGGAACAAACAAACAAGAGTTTCCGTATATAGATGTTGTTATAGTACCTGCCTCAACTACCTCCTCTGGTAACTTGTTCCACATACCCACCACCTTCTGTGTGGAAAAAGCTTCCCTCTCACCTTAAACCTGTGCCATCATGATTCATCTGTAAGCGTGCTGATAAATGCTGCGAGCTAACATGGCATACAAGTAAATATTATAAAATAAATTAAATGACATTGTCTTTACACAGTTCAAAATTAGAAATTAAGTAACAATTTAACAACCACAAAATTAACATTTCCAAAAAGTTATGCTTGCAAACAGCAGTGGCTTCTCCAATTATCAAAAATAACACATTTTTAAGAGGGACTTACAACAACATTCATTTCCCCAGAGACTCTTTTACATGTTTCAGCTGTGAGCTAATCAGTAAATACCATCAGTCATTGTTCGATCAGCTAACAGGAAACACACTTACTTCCAATAGAAGGTCATCAACCTAAAATATTACTCTAGTTCTCTTTGCAAATGCTGCTTGTTGAGTATTTCCTTTAAAAAAAAATCTTGGCCTCACATTGGTTCAAATTGTTTGCAACATATTTTGGACTTGCTGCTGACCACCAGCCAAAATAGCAGATTGAAGCAATTTCAAGTGTAATTTGTAGAATGATAGCAGAGTAGCCAATCATTCAACCCCCTCACATTTGGCAATCTGATAGCCAGCCTATGAAAAACAGGACTGTCATTTCGTGTTTGACTGCATTAAGCACAAAATAGCAGTCATGTGTATTAAGATGGTATATTTAAACTTGAATTATTTTTGGGGGGCAGAGAGCATGATCTAAGGTAATGCGAGAAAGAACAGGGTGAGGTGAGATGAAATTAATTTTATAATACTGTGAATTGTTCAAATCTTATACACATTAGTTAAAAGGGTATTGGTCACTTTTACAGGTATGTTGAATATACTTATGATAAGGAGAACCTTATATGGCTCTTGGAAAAGAGCAGAATAATATAATTAATTGGATAACTTGGATAACAAAGAGCTTGCAGAGACACAATGCTTTGAATGGGCCTATCGTAAACTAGCAGAGAATAAATAGTAGAACATGATGGATTCATTAATTATGGGCTTTATTAATTAATTCTGAAGTGGTTACATAAATTACAACAGAAAATGCCGGAAACACTCAGCAAGTTAGGCGGCATCTGATCTGCAGTGTGTTTCTAAAACCTCTTGCTTTTGTTTGAGAATTTCCAGCAACTGCGAGTTTTTAAAATTATTTTTACACCTTGAATTAAAAACATGTTCAATTACATCAAGGGAAATAATTCCCATTCACTCAACTAAAAATAATGCTACAGTCTTCGATTATGGCTCAATAGCTAGAGTTCTTGAGGGAGAAAAGTGATGCAAAAGAATGTAAATGAGAAAGAAAAAGTGAAATATTCAGACTCATCAGAACAACAGGATAGGAATATACATTGAACAAATGGAATTGTTGTGTTAGCATTTGGACAGACTCAGCAAATATTGAGCAAGACATAAAATGATGGAGGAACTCAGCAGGTCAGGAAGCATCTGAGGCGGGAATGGACAAAAAATCCTCCCTTCTTCAGATTGATTGGGATCAGGGAATATTTCTTTGCACAATGGGGTTAGGAAATCTTAGTTACAGTCAAGTCTGATTTATAGAAGAAAAAAATGAAATATCATTAAGAATGGTAAAATTAGTTTTAAGAGACTTTTTAACTGAACATATTGTGAAATGAGAGTTGTGTAAAGTAATAATCTACAAGTAAAATACTGCTAATACTCATGAAAATCTTTCAAAGGGATAAATCTAAAGAGATTGGACATATCTGCAAACCAATGAAGAGGCACTCTAATGTAAAGGTTTGCACCATTTCTTACAATAACTTGTTCATGTCAGGAGATGATGTTCAAATACCAATCCCATTCCTTCTCTCCTAGATGCTGCCTGACCTGCTGAGTTACTCCAGCATTTTGTGATACCTTCAAACGCCGACTGTAATGTGATATACACATACTGAAATGTGCTTGATATTCATAACGTCTCCTCTGCCCGATTCAAACAGCAATTTGTACTTTATATGAATGGGATAAGAATATTTATGTTTTAAGAATATGGCTGGTTAGAACTTCAAGGTGTCCGGTATGAGAATCAATCGGCTTATTATTCCTTCTGCATTGTCTAGAAATACCAACCCGTGTAACCCGAAATTACAGTGAAAGTATTACACTATGTTGAGCAGATTATTTTCTCTAGAGGTGCCAGTGAAATAGTTTTGCGGTTAGGTTGGAACAAGAAACCAAGGCTGGTTTCAACTTGTCTGCAGAATCCTTCCTCCTCACTATCTTTGGTTCTACCACTGACTATGGAATCTGCGTTTCCGCTCTGCACAACCTTTTCCCATATCTTCCACGGCAGAAGCAACTTTTCTAAAAAGTCCATACTAAGGCAGAGTCGGTGGATCAATTAAGAAAAATGCAGCGCATCTACTAATGCTCTTAATTTTCCTAAAATATATTGCCGTGCCTCCATCCCGATCACTACAAGAACCAGAAGCGTTGCTGTAGCACCTTTCTTCCTTCATTTGCCTATATGCCCTTTTTGCAGTAATCTTTCTTGGAAAACGGAGGCCATGCCATGCACTCAAAAAATAAAGTGCTAGAGGAACTCAGCGAGGAAAAACTTTTTCAGTCAGAGAGAGTTGTGAATCTGTGGAATTCTCTGCCTCAGAAGGCAGTGGAGGCCAATTCTCTGAATGCATTCAAGAGAGAGCTAGATAGAGCTCTTAAGGATAGCGGAGTCAGGGGGTATGGGGAGAAGGCAGGAACGGGGTACTGATTGAGAATGATCAGCCATGATCACATTGAATGGCGATGCTGGCTCGAAGGGCCGAATGGCCTCCTCCTGCACTTATTGTCTATTGTTTATTGTCACGAGGAATTTTAGAACGGAATAAACAGACAATGTTTCGGGTCAGGTCCCTTCATCAGTCTTGGCATCACGTTCAGCATTGACCTTGTGGGCCGAAGGGCCTGTTCGTGTGCCGTACTGTTCTATGGTCTATTAATTGTCCATTCCTCCATAGATATTGCCTGACCCGCTGAGAGGAAGAAATAGATCAGCCGTGATCGAATGGCGGAGCAGACTCGATGGGCCGAATGGACTAATTCTGCTCCTGCGTCTTATGTGTCGATGCGTGTTTATATTATAAAAGCTCCATTCAAGCCAGCTCCAAAGTTTAATACGATACAATAATAAAATGAACAGATGTAATCATTTCCTGAAATGTCGCCCATCCTATTCAAGCCAGTTCTTACAATGTTGTTGAAACGTGTGGGCGATTAAGAGCAAGAAACCACAACTGTGGAGCAAGCAGCAATACTTTACAATGACAGTAACAAGCTGGAACCCCACGGCCCAGATGGCCATTGCTCACATGCCCAAGTAATCAACGCCAACAAACGATATATCAACATGCAGCGTTGCTGAAATGTCCACCAAATGCTCAACCAGTGTTGGGATACGCGCACCTTTTAGCAGCACTCACTCAGTGACACGGAGGGATCGATCGCTGGCTCCCTGAACGTTTCCAACCAGCCCAACCCTTCGCTGACCCTGCTGAGATTCCGCACATTCAGCACAGCTCAGCTCGCATCGATGTGAACAGGCAGCATCACACCAATCTCGCCACTGTCAACCCAGCAATCAAACCACTGGAAGCAACAGGACAAAGAGAGATAGATTGCTCCCCACTCATTCCACGGCATACCGATATGATCCATGAATTACTCCTTCATTGGGATATCGCTGTTAACAGTTTCCATTCGGTGGAAGGAATGCACAGGACATATGCAGAAATACATCTTGAATTTAACAGGGAGGTGACTAGACAGAGTTCGACATCATCCGACACTAACACGAGGAACCTATCCTAATTTCAAATAGAAATTATTGACAGAATTACTTTCCTTCATAAACTTCCATATAAATTTATGCTCGAATTGTCCCGGCGATGTTTTAATTGCAAGCTATCTTCGCTTACTATCTATCTATTTTTACTTGCAATGATGTAGTATGATTTCACTGGTAGGTCTGCGGGGTGTTTGAACACATTGCAGAGTCATGGAGTTGTACAGCACGGAAACAGGCCCTTCTGCCCACTCTGTCCAGACTGACCAAAGTGGGCTCCACCCATCTGCCCGCACTCGGCTTCTGAACGCTTCGTATCCACGTGCCTGTCCAGATTGTGTTGTTTGGTTATACTCCCTAGGGGCCTTACCAGTTCATACATGATGTGTTTTATCCGTGTCATTGTAAAGGCAGAAGAATAAATCGCAGAGAGTCGTGTTTCAGACAACCTATCTACGCGACTCCTAACTTCGCATCCACTTTTAAGTATGATGGGGAAAAAAGTTGCCGACTGAAGATTTGCACGTAGCAGCTCTAGTGAATCTCAGCAGTCTGGACAGTAAGACGTGGTTTCACATGTAACTTATACTGAGGACAGTTTAAAAATAAACAATGTGCCCTGGGGAGAATACCGACTCTTTCTACACGATCACTGGTTTCGACATGCACAAGCAGAGTGGAGTTGAAACTCCAGCAGCAATGAAACTCCTGCAATGAAACTCCAGCAATGAAACTCCAGCAGCAATGAAACTCCTGCAATGAAACTCCAGCAATGAAACCCCAACAGACATTCTCGGCCATGCGGATCTCGCAATGTTCCTACCACTTTTATCTTACCTCCCCACTCCCCGGTTCTTTCAAACAACGTGTCTGTGCTCAGGCTTGCTCTGGAGAACGTGATCTCTCTCTCAGACCGCAAACTCGGCGTCTGTCAGGACACACATCCCACCCGCGCTCAGAGCCGCGCACAACAACTTGTGGTCAGACTCATCAGACCCAACGGGCAAGTCTACCTTCAGACACGAGGGGGGCTTCGAGCTTTTTTTTAAAACAGTCACCTCCCGAACAGCCTGGCTCCACATATATCAATCACTCCTCTGCAAAATGCATCTGGTGTTGGGATGACACCGTGCTTGACTTGAAGCGGGGTCGCTCGCCCAGCACTGACCAGTAAACACGCAGCTGACCGACCCTTCCTCAGCAGTGTGTGCATGTCAAATTCCAAACCCAGAGTAAAGTGGCTTTTGATCAGAACTGTTACTCCACCCGCGGCAATGCGTACAGTTGTCACTCCACGAAATAAACATCTTTAAAAGTTTGCCTCGCTTTTTTGAATCTTGTCCACCTCACCTGGTATTGACGCTAGCTGTATTTACCGGCCCCCACGGTCAACAATACATAACAGAGACGTTTTTTAAATAATATTCCAATGAAGTCTGTTTGACGTTGTTTCAGCCGTGGCCTTTTCTCGGTGGTAGTTGCTTCCACAGTGAGTGGGAATGATTGATGTCAAAGTTTCAATGCACTCTGTCGCTGAGCACTTCCTCTTTTCGGTTTTGACTCGGGAGGTTCGGTTGTTTTTTTACGCTGGAAGGAAGCCATGGAACGGAAACTACTCAGAGTTGAGGCCGTTAGAAGGAAATGCGCTCTGTAAAGATAAATTGAGATGATCGAGAGACTGGAGTCATTGGCCTTCGGTCACTGGCGAAGACACAGCAGCGCACAGGCTGTTATTGAATTTATTAGAAATATCATTGGCAAATGAAGGAAAAAGATATCAGTGCAAAATTGGAATTATATCCCAGAGAAATAGAAACCATCTCAAGAACGTTTGTCTCATGGCTGTGAGCATTTGGGGATTGATATCCTTGTTGCCCTTGATGTAGGTTTTACTTCAATCATAGACACTCATTTTGATGAGCGACGCTCCTTTTAACTTGCTTACACCTTGACCCTGGGATGGAGGACATTTTGATCAGTGTTGAGATCGGTATTGTTTGTGAAATACATGGATGACTTGAATGAAAGTATAGATGGGTTGGCTAATACGTTTGCAGACAAACACAAATTGGTGGAGTTGGGATGTCAAGGATACAGCGAGAAACGGATCAGCTGCACACAGGGGAGGAGAAGTGGAAGATAGTGTTTGATCAGACACATTGTGAGGTGTTGCACCTTGGAGGTGAAATGTAAGCGGAAAGTATAGTCAATGGCAGGACCATTAATACCATTGATGCACACAGGAATCTTGAGGTCCAAGTCTATAGCTTATTGGAAGTAGCAAGACAAGTGGTAAATAAGGCATATGGTATGCTTGCCTTTATTGGTTCAGGCATTGAGTATAAGAGTCAAGAAGTATAATGTTGTAGCTTTATAAAACTTTAGTTCCGCCACGTTTGGAGTATTGCATGCAGATCGCTTAATTACAGAAAGGATGTGAAGGCTTTGGAGAGGGTGCAGAAGAGCTATAACAGAATGCTGCCTGGATTGGAGGATATTAGCTAATCAGGAGAGGTTGGACAAACCTGGATTGTTTTCTCTGAGGGAAGACCTGACAGAAGTATATAAAGTTCTAAGAAGCATAGATAAGGTAGACAGCCAGGATTATTTTCTCAGGGTGGAAATGTCAAATACCAGTGGACATAGTTTTAAAATCAGAGGGGTAAAGTTTAAAGGAGATGTGCAGGGCAACTTTTTTTTTACACAGAGTGGTGGGTGCCGGAATGTGTTACTACGTGTGGCGTTAGAAATAGATACAGTTCTGGCAATTAAGAGATACTAGACCAAGTGGACCCGTTGGGCCCAAACCTCTCCTGCATTGGTGCAGCACCCTCTCCTCCCCCACTCGCCCCTGTCCCTCCCCCTCCCCTCCCCTCTCTCCCCTCCCCTCCCCTCCCTCCCCTCCCCCCTCCCTCCTCCCTCCTCTTCCCCTCTCCCCTCCCCCCATCCCCTCACCCCCTCCCCTCTCCCTTTCCCCCCTCCCCCTCAACCCCCTTATCCTTCCTCCTCGCCCCTCCCTCCCCCCTCCGTAGGAGATAGATTTAAACTTTAAAATGTGAATAACTTTAAAAATATAACACCGATTTCAAGGAAACCTCTTCCATTAGCATCAAAGGAACGACGATGAGTAAGGTGGGCCTAAAATTGTCGCACTATCGTCTACCATTTTGGAGGTAGTTTAGGAACAAACAAACAAACAAACGAGAGTTTTAGTAGAGAGATGTGGATATGCAGGGATTGGAAGCGTTTGGAGCACATGCAGTCAGAAGGGAATAGTTTGGTATTGTGCTTGTCAAACATTCTGTGCCAAGGGGCCTGTTCCAATGCTCTACTATTGTATAGTCCGTGACACCAAATGTAATGTCCCGTCATATCTGTTAGTCTTGTGTCATGTTCTGTGTTTAGATTCTCATTTCAGGTCCCTTGACTTCCTGCCATTGTAATTGTCAGCCCCGCCTTGATTGTTTCCACCTGTGTGCCCTTACCTCATGTATATATAGTCCACGCCTCCCTTTGTCCTGTGCCAGTTCGTATTGGGATTCATGTGCTCTCGGTCGTAGCATAGCTAGCAAGTAATTTTTGTAACTAATGTTTTTGTAGCTGAGTAAGTTTAGAGTTTTTGGTTCGAATCGCAGTGTTCTTTAATGTGAAAATTAAAGAACGCCTTTATTTTCTCCAAATTGACTCTTGTGTGTGAGTCGTGCGTTTGAGTCCATTTCCTGTGTGCCCCAGAGCATAACAGAACGAACTGGCCATAATATGGACTCAGCCGACTCTAAGATTTGGAAATCAGCTCTTGCCAACCAGGGCACTAAGATCCAGCACCAGGAGGAGCAGCTGCGCTCAGTCAGTCACGGGGTGCGCGAGCTGAACGATAGACAAGGCGAGTTCCAGTCAGCAGTGACGACCCAGATTAACCACCTCGCTGTACAACTCCATCAGGTTCTGGCTCGTCTCGACCCAACCTCGGCAGCTTCTCCACTGGCTCACGTTGAACCTTCAGCCGGCCATCCGCCCGCTGTTCCGGCCACGCCTGCGAACCCCACGCTGATTCTATGCCTGGCTTCACCAGATAAGTTCTCTGGAGACTCGGAGAATTGTAGATCATTCCTTGTACAATGTGATCTCCACTTCAAGCATAACCCTGCACACTTCCCCTCAGACCAGGCCAGGGTAGCATTTATTGTGTCCCATTTGACGGGACGAGCCGCAGCATAGGCCACTGCGGAGTGGTCTCGGGGCTCCACAGTCTGTCAGGATCTAGACCTCTTCCAAAGAACATTTAGCAGTATTTTTGATCACACTTCCTCTGCTAAGGAAGCTTCCCGAGTCTTACTGCAGTTAAAACAGAACACTCGCCCAGTGATAGACTATGCCATTGACTTCTGAACCCTTGCAACAGACAGTGGGTGGAATATGCCTGCACAAGTGGAGGCATTCATGAATGGGTTGTCGGAGGCTATAAAGGACAGACTTTCACCTTTTGAGTTACCCAGTGATCTAGAGACATTAATTACCAGGGCTATTCGTGTCGATAACAGGATAAAGGAAAAGGAAAGACACCAGGCTGCTGATCGTCCTCCCAATCACCAGGGGCGCTCCTCCGGGTCCTTCACACCGAAGAAGTCATCGTTCCCTGTCCATCGCTGGCCGGAGAAAACAGCGTCCTCTCAGCCGTCGGAGGAACCCATGCAGCTAGGACGAACCAGGCTGACTCCGGAGCAGCGACAGCGCCGCCTGAAGGACGGAGCCTGCTTTTACTGCGGTCAACAAGGACACCGTCTGGCCGACTGCTCGGTAAAAGGGGTGGCTCACCAGTGAAAAGGAGGACACTGGTGAGCCAATTCCCCGTTTCGGACTTACCTCCTCGACCTCTGACACAGGCCACCCTCACTCTGAATCAGCAAATTGTGACTCGGGGGGTTTTGATCGACTCCGGAGCCGACGAGAGACTCATAGACTGGACTCTAGCTCGATCGTGTAAGGTTAAATCTGTGCCCTTGTTGCAACCTATTGTGGCGAGCGCTTTAGATGGATGTCAGTTGTTTGAGATAACTCATCGTACTGAACCTGTCAAAGTCATGTGCAATGCTAACCATGTGGAGATAATGTCTTTTCACTTGTTTGACTCAGCTCAACATCCCTTGGTCTTTGGTTTCCCTTGGCTGCAGAAACACAATCCTCAGATTGATTGGCGATCTGGTAAGATCAGACGATGGGGGGTTGAGTGCACACAATCATGTCTTGTTGAACCAGTGAACAAAGGGGTGAGTTACGGGAAGATCGAGGCGGTTTTGGGAATAAATGTTCTTAAATCTGAACAAATAAAGATTTCTAATGATGATGATGACTATCCCGATCTGTCGAAGGTTCCACCATGTTACCATGAACTGAAGGAGGTGTTCAACAAGTCCAGGGCCACCACCCTACCTCCTCATCGACCTTTCGACTGCGCTATCAACCTGCTGCCGGGGGCCCCTATTCCCAAGGGGCGACTGTACTCCATATCCGGCCCCGAGAGGAAGGCGATGGATGAGTACATTGAGTCCTCCCTGAGGACAGGCATTATTCGCCCGTCCTCCTCGGCAGCAGGCGCGGGGTTTTTCTTTGTGGGCAAGAAAGATGGGTCACTTCGTCCCTGCATAGATTATAGCTTCCTAAACGAGATTATGATCAAGAATCGTTACCCACTTCCTTTGATGTCTTCTGCTTTTGAACTGTTGCACAAAGCCAAAGTATTCACTAAACTAGACTTAAGGAATGCATACCATCTAGTGAGAATCAGAGACGGGGATGAGTGGAAAACTGGGTTTAACACCCCTAACGGGCATTACGAGTATTTGGTGATGCCGTTCGGGTTAACCAATGCCCCCGCAGTCTTCCAAGCTTTTATGAACGAGGTCCTCAGGGAATTTCTCAATGAGTGTGTTTTTGTCTACCTTGATGACATTCTTATCTTCTCTCCAGACATACAGTCTCATGAGCGTCATGTCAAGTGTGTGTTGCAGAAGCTCTTAGCTAACCGTCTGTATGTGAAGGCCGAGAAGTGCGACTTCCACGCAGACACAATGTCCTTTCTGGGCTACATTATATCGGCCGACCACATCCAGATGGACCCTGGTAAGGTCAGTGCGGTGGCCAATTGGCCCACCCCCACTAACAGAAAGAAGGTGCAACAGTTTCTCGGATTTGCAAACTTTTACAGACGTTTTATTAGAGACTTCAGTGCTGTTGCTGCTCCTCTGCACTCTCTCACGTCTTCCAAGACCCAGTTCCAATGGAATCCTCAGGCCGAAGCCGCCTTCCAGCGCCTCAAAACATTGTTCACCAACGCTCCTGTTCTGACCATCCCAGATCCCCAGAGACAGTTCATTGTGGAGGTGGATGCCTCCAACGAGGGGATTGGGGCGGTACTTTCCCAGAGAGCGGAGAAGGACAACCAGATTCATCCCTGCGCCTACCTGTCACGTAAGTTGACCCCCGCAGAAAAAAATTACGATGTCGGAAACAAAGAACTGCTGGCGGTCAGAGCCGCATTGGGGGAGTGGAGGCACTGGCTGGAGGGGGCCGAGCAGCCTTTTCTGGTATGGACAGATCACAAGAACCTGGAATACATCCGTAAAGCCAAGAGACTCAACTCTCGTCTGGCCAGATGGACTCTGTTTTTTAGTAGGTTCATCTTTTCTCTGTCTTACAGGCCCGGTTCCCAGATCACAAAACCAGACGCCCTGTCCCGACTTTATGACCCTGAACCTGATACCAGAGAACCCGAACCCATCCTGCCACTTAACCGTGTGGTAGGAGCGGTGTCTTGGCAGATCGAAACAGATGTGAAGCAGGCTAATGATGAGACTCCAGCACCGAGTGGCTGTCCTACTAACTTTGTTTGTTCCTGTGACATTGCATCCCCAGGTAATCCACTGGGCTCACACGTCCCTGCTCACATGCCATCCAGGTGCCAAGAGAACTGTTTTTGTGGTTAAACAGCGTTTTTGGTGGCCTTCACTTGAGAAGGATGTAGCTGAATATGTGGCTGCCTGCCCTGTCTGTGCAAGGAGCAAGCCCTCCAGACAAGCCCAAGCGGGCCTGCTGCACCCACTTTCAGTCCCTCAGAGGCCCTGGTCCCACATCTCCATTGACTTTGTTACTGGGTTGTCGGCCTCCAAAGGTAACACAACTGTGCTGACGGTGGTAGACCGATTTTCAAAGATGGTACATTTTATCGCTGTGGCCAAGCTCCCCTCTGCCAAAGAGACGGCAGAGGTAATGATGTCTCACATTTTCCGTATCCATGGTTTCCCTACAGACATTGTCTTGGACCGAGGTCCTCAGTTTATGTCCAAGTTTTGGAGTGAGTTTTGTTCCCTCATAGGTGCCACCGTCAGCCTGTCTTCTGGTTACCATCCGCAATCCAATGGCCAGACTGAGCGGATGAACCAGGAGCTCGAGACCTGCTTGCGCTGTCTGATCGCGCAGAACCAGACCACCTGGAGCGACCATCTCATCTGGGTCGAGTACGCACGCAACACGCTTCCTACGGCTGCCACGGGACTCACACCCTTCCAGTGTGCCTACGGCTACCAGCCCCCCTTGTTCTCGGCTTATGAGGGTGAGGTGACAGTGCCTTCTGCCCACGCCATGATCCGACGCTGTCGCCGAATCTGGGACGGAGCTCGGAGGGTTCTACTCCGGGGTCAGTCCCGGATGAAAGCGGCAGCCGACCGCCACCGCAGATCCGCTCCGCATTATCGCCCAGGCCAGAAGGTATGGCTGTCTACAAAGGACTTGCCACTTCACGTCCACGCCAGAAAGCTGGCTCCAAGGTTCGTGGGTCCATTTCCCATTTCGAAAGTCATTAACCCTGTTTCGGTCCGTCTACAACTCCCCAGGTCATTAAGGGTTCACCCTACATTCCACGTCAGCAAAATAAAACCGGTCAAGGAAAGTGCACTCGTGCCCGCCTCCAAGCCCCCTCCACCCCCCCCGGCTCGTCGACGGTGGTCCGGTCTACACAGTTAAGGCACTTCTTGCAGTCCGCAAGAGAGGTCGCGGTCGCCAGTTTCTGGTCGACTGGGAAGGCTACGGTCCTGAGGAGAGGTGCTGGATTCCTGCCAGCTTCATTTTGGACAAAACTTTGATCAAGGACTTTGACAAGACTCATCCTGACCAGCCTGGACCGTCAGGAGTCGGTCCTAAAGGGGGGGTACTGTAATGTCCCGTCAGATCTGTTAGTCTTGTGTCATGTTCTGTGTTTAGATTCTCATTTCAGGTCCCTTGACTTCCTGCCATTGTAATTGTCAGCCCCGCCTTGATTGTTTCCACCTGTGTGCCCTTACCTCATGTATATATAGTCCACGCCTCCCTTTGTCCTGTGCAAGTTCGTATTGTGATTCATGTGCTCTGATTCATGTGCTCTCGGTCGTAGTATAGCTAGTAAGTAATTTTTGTAACTAATGTTTTTGTAGCTGAGTAAGTTTAGAGTTTTTGGTTCGAATCGCAGTGTTCTTTAATGTGAAAATTAAAGAACGCCTTTATTTTCTCCAAATTTACTCTTGTGTGTGAGTCGTGCGTTTGAGTCCAGTTCCTGTGTGCCCCAGAGCATAACACCAAATGCTAATTAAAAATTCCTTTCTTTAAACCAAGATGTAGAAATTTAATTGCTTGATTCCCGTTAACATTGGAATCTCTTGTACTGAAGCCTTAAGTCCTTCACCACCAGGTTCAGGAACAGCCACTTTCCTACAACTATCAGGTTCTTGAACCAACCTGCACAATCCTAAATTACAATTAAAACGCAATGTACACCAGAATAAGCGATCAACCAAGAAAACCAAGCCCAAAGCCAAAGTACTATCTAAACTGTATTGACCAACTTATGCTGAGGACAATAACTCCATATGCAATAAACAGCTACCTAATGTTAACATGCTCATTTTAAAAAAACTGATCGTGTAGATGCAAGTACATCATTGGGGCTATCAAGTGGGCACCTCCCTTCACTTTCATTGAGTTAGGCCCACGACACCTCGGGAAGGCTCAACAGTTAGTTCTGGAGTCCCAGACCAACCCCCCTCAATACCTGCCCTCACCACCAATGCCATCAGTATCTACTAAATAAGGGAAACTACAGACAATTAACTCACTCGTATCCTATCTTCCACTAACCCATCATTAAACTCGTAACATTAAACACAAATATCAACCCTGCATAAAACCGGGATACACTTACACAGAATACACTTACAAAGAAATACACACACTGCATGTTATACATTTCCTTTCTTCCCCCAACTGACACTATTTCACCACCAAATCCACCTACTGCCTGGCTCTGCTGTCTCTGACATCTGCTTTACGGCCTGACGCAAACTCTGTCCGCAAATTCCTAGCTCTCCAAATAGCGACGTGGTCGATCTCACTATGAAACCTCTACAACCCACCTCCACCGGACGTACTCTTGCTCTCCATCCTCGCTGCTCAACTGCTGCTGCAACTTTACATCTTTTCCTTTCATAAGCCTCATCCACTGTTCTCCCAAGGCACCATCAGTTCTATAAACTACACTATCCGTTGACTAACTGACCATAACACTATATCAGGCCCTAAACTAGTACAAATTATTTCCTGTGGAACAAGAAGCCTTCCTCCCAAATCTACCTGCATCTCCCAATCATTGGCTTGCCGTAACTGGCCTAACTCATACCTGTCTGAAAACTTCCTCTACCTTTCTCTCCTTCATGGACAAAATGAATCACTACTCTCAGTCCTGATACCTACAGAATTTACTTGTGCTCTCCTCCTGTCAATTGTTCAGCTATACATTTCAAGACCTGGATAACCAAGTATACCGACCCTGAGAAACACTGGTCCTACATCCTGACAATCCTACATCCTCAACATTGCTACCTCTGAACACAGGGGACATGCGGGGTCCCCACCAACCCATTGTTTGAGGTACTGCGGTGAGCCTCGGTGGTGGTGGGGCCTCGCAGTCGATGAGCGTGAGGGGGGAGGGGAAGCCAATAGGGACCCGGCTTGGGGGGACCGCCGTGAGGGATGGTGGGAGAACAAAGGGGGATCCAGTGTGGGGGAGGGAGAGAGGAGGGGGGGGCACTCTAGTTTAGAATCCTCTGTCCAGCGGATAAATCTGTGTTTGTTTGTTTGTTCATTTATTCCGGTGAAGACCTTGTGCACACGGCAGCCAGCCAACAGTTGCTTGTCTTTTTGTTTTTGTTTTCACTTTTAATTTCAAGTTTTTGTGTACCTTGTGTGTTGTGACTCTCGGCAGACCAATTTCCCTCCGGGGATGAATAAAGTTTATTGTATCGTATCGTGATGGCAGCACATCATAAATAGCCCTTATAAGAACATTTACACGACCCGCCTCCATGCACCACAGGTCCCTCCGGCTAAACCTACTCTTTTCTACACTATCCAGTTCATCCATGGTCCCTGCTTAACCTGACCTACTGCCCTTATACATCTCACTGCTTCCTCCTGACGATGTACCTCTACAACCAATTCCCTCTTCTCTGTTGGACCTGCCTTACTCCACACTGGTTTCCCTGTGCTGAGCCCTAGGCCTCCTTTCCCTTGCTGCACTCTACCAACAATGTCTGTATGCCTCGGAGCTGCTTGTGCTTCTACTGCCCGCTTTTGAGTTCCACTTCCTCTAGTTACACGGCACCAGATTACTAACTAAGGTATCCTTGGTCCCTGATAATTGCAACTCTAACCTCACCTTAGCACACTTAAACTCTTCTGTGAGGCTAAACAATGGTAAATGGAGAGTAACTTTCCCATATAAAGCCACATTACTAAGACATTGTGGAACTCCTAACCATTTTCTAATATATGAACAATCAAATTTCTCTACCCTATACACTAGAAATTGGCCCCTCATATACTGTCAATGGCCACATCAACCAAGGGAATAGCCCAAACTGCAAACACCACAACTTCAACTTGCCTGGAAGCCCTGACTTCTCTATCCTTTCTAACCCGTCAGTAACATCTTTTCTGAACCTGTTCAGTGTCGTCCAACTTCCTGTTATACCACCTATTCAAACTTTTACCTGGCTTCTCCATTCTAGACAGGGTTTTCGCCATCTACATAAAACCTTTTCTCTACTTTCCTCTTGGCAAAGAAATACTCCGTGACTGACTCGGCTTAATCTTCAATCTCGCCCATTTAAAATGATCATTTATCTTCTCTAATAACCTTCTTGTACAAGCTCCTGTTCTGGTCACCAAGGTCACATCATCCACATATTGGAGGAAGGCGCAGCCGCCCTGCCATCTCTCCCTGCCGACAACCCACCGTGATGCTCTAATCACGAACTCCATTGCCATTGGAAAAGCTAACGGGAAAATAGTCCACCCTGCCATAATGCCCATCTCGAGTCTCTGCCATGCTGTCGTGAAGGCTACCAAACTAAAGCACATTCGGACATCTTGGAAATATGCTTTCACTAAATTTACTATCGATCCTGGAACTCTAAAGAAATTAAAAGCACTCCACCTTGGACTATGTGGTACAGAGCCAAACGTATTTGCCAGGTCCAAAAACACAACATGCAAATCTCTTCTCTCGAGCTTGGCTGTCTGAATCTGATGCCATATTACATTAATGTGTTCAAAGCACCCTGGAAAACCCGGGATTCCTGCTTTCTGCACAGTCTGAAGAAGGGTCTCGACCCGAAACGTCACCCATTCCTTCTCTCCCGAGATGCTGCCTGACCTGCTGAGTTACTCCAGCATTTTGTGAATGTATCTATTAACCTGTTCTTTCCTAAATAACTTGCCAGCCTCTGTGCCACTATGCTAAAGAAAATCTTGCTTTCTACATTTAGGAGACGTACAGGCCAAAACTGATTTAACTCTGAAGACTTTCTCCTTGGAAATGAAAATTCTCACTGCTCTGCCAAACCCATGGTATGACCGGCTTCTCTCAAAATGTTCGCCTCCACAAGAATCTAAACATTTCAGGTGCACTTTTATTTCATCGGTAAGGGACTCCATTCGGCCCTGGGAACCCTTTGCACGCTTTATTACTGCTTTACACCCTGGTGGCTTAACATCTAACCTGCTCTATATCTCCTAAGGGTGGTACATCTGGAGGGAGACCCATTCCCCTATTATTTTCTGGATCTGAGTATGTCCTTTTAAAATATTCCTCTAACTCTTCCTTTGATACCTTCCTTAAATCCTACCTTGACAACGGAACGATTTATACTACCACAGACTTGTTTTTGTTTCTAATTGTTTTACAATAATATCTTTTTTTTCCTGTCTTCTTTCTTTTAGAAATTTTATGTGTAGTTTTAGTAAAAACTAGACCAAGTGGACCCGTTGGGCCCAAACCTCTCCTGTATTGGTGCAGCACCCTCTCCTCCCCTCCCCCCGGGGTGAAACTAGATCGGCAGCTGACCTACAAGCAACACCTTGAAGCTCTCCGTGCTAAAGTCTCGGCAGGGAACAACCTCCTGCGTTGCTTGGCCGGATCGTCATGGGGCGCCAGGACATCTACTCTTCGAACCAGTGCTCTTGCACTCGTGTACAGCGCCGCTGAGTACGCCGCCCCAGTATGGTGCCGCAGCGCTCATACCAGCAAGCTAGACGCCACCGTCAACGACACCATGCGGATCATCACTGGCTGCCTACGCCCTACTCCGACGGATCTCCTGCCGATGCTCGCAGGTATCACACCCGCCAAGCTTCGCCGAGAGTTCTTCGAGAGGCTGGTGTGCAAGGCCCCATCGGACGCCAAACATCCTTTGCACCACCTCGCCCAGGATTCACAGCAACTGGGACCTCAACCCCTGTCATCTCGTCCCCCTTTCTCCCGTCACGCAGCGACCCTCTGTGGCTCCAGTTTCAACATACTAGGAGCATGGAGAACCAATTGGGAACAGACATTGCCACCTCCTCAATTCACTGTCGCACCGAACACCACAGCCCCACCCGGCTCGGACATGCCCCGCAAAGAATGGGTCGCCATGAACCGGCTCCGCACAGGGGTCGGCCGGTTCAACGCCAACGTGCATCGTTGGGGGTTGCGTTCATCAGCAGCCTGAGTGTGTGGAGCAGACCAGCAAACAGCGCAGCACGTCATTTTCGACTGCACTGTCCTCCGTCCCCCTGGTGGAGGGGTAGACCTCACGGCCCTCGACAACAGCACATTGCTCTGGCTACAGCGCCTGGAGGGCGTTACATAATGTCTGCTGCCTCAATCGCAAGAAGTCCTCCCCCCCTCCCCGCTCCCCCTCCCCGCTCCCCCCTTCCCTCTCCCCCCTTCCTCTTCCCTCTCCCCCTCCCCCTCCCCGCTCCCCCCTTCCCTCTCCCCCCTTCCTCTTCCCTCTCCCCCTCCCCCTCCCTCCACACCCCCTCCCCTTCCCCTCCCCCCCACTCCATCCCCCTCAACCCCCCTTATCCTCCCCCCTCCCTCCTTCCCCCCTCCCTCCCTAGGAGGTAGATTTAAACTTTAAAATGTGAATAACTTAAAAAATATAACAACGATTTCAATGAAACCCCTTCCATTAGCACCAAAGGGACGACGGTGAATAAGGTGGGCCTAAAATTGTCACGCTATCTTGTACTGTTTTGGTTGTAGTTCAGGAACAAACAGCCAAACAAACGATAGCGTATAGATGCTTGTGTGTTTATTCGAGTATAAGGAAATCAGGAAAATAACTCAATCAGCGAATTAGAATGGCACAATGGGCCATGAAAAGTCCCTGGCAAGTCGGATTAAAGAGAATTCCTAGGCATTTTATACATAGATTGAAAAAAGAGGGTAATAGGACCACACAGGGATAAACAAAGATTTTCCGTTCATAGATATTTAATAGTTCAAGCCAATTTCTGGTATTTTCTTTGGAATATTCACTAGTACTTCCTTGTACAATTGAGTGGTGACATTTCTTTCCTTTTACAATTATTTAGTACCCATTTTTATTTCACTGAACCAACAACAAAAGCTGTAGTCGTGTTATTTTAACTTGAATCTCCATCCAATTGGATCACCAATTTTCCTGTTGAACTCAATCAGTAAGATATCATTGTGAGTGGTTGTATTAATAGTATTATGCTATTAGCAAACCAGTGCATGATTGGGGTAATTAAGCAGTAACTTTAAAGGGAATACATTTTGCTGAATGTTACGGCCAAAATGGAAAAAAATGCCTTACAGGTACGTTCAAAGCAGACATCCTGTGGCAGAAAAGCAAAGGACTGAATCTCAGTGTGTATTTATGATCTGACCATTTCCTCCAGCAGGAATTATAAATTGACTCTAAATGTGTGGAAATAAATTGGGAAACATGCTATTGAGCCTCAATATATGAATTATACATTGCCATGTGCCATTTCTAAAACATCTCCAACTTGCCATCGATTAAGCAAAAAACAAAGTGCTGTAGGAACTCAGTGGGTCAGGCTGCATCCGTGGAGGGAATGGGAATGTGACGTTTCGGGTCAGGAACCTTCTTCTGTCTGTGTGGAGTTTGTACCTTCTCCCTGTGACCGTGTGGGTTTTCTCCGGGCGCTCAGTTTCCCCCCACATCCTAAAGTCATGCAAGTTTGTAGGTTAATTGGCTTCTGTAAATTGCCCCTAGTGTGTTGGATGCAAAACTGGGATAACACAGAACAAGTGTTATCGATGATCAGTGTGGACTCGGTGGGCTGAAGGGCCGGTTTCCATGCTGTATCTCGAAACTAAACTCAATAACGAGTACTATGTTGTGAAATAACACAAACTGTATAATGAACATACTCATAATTATCTCCAAATTATACATATTATTAATCGTATATCATGTAAAGAAACATAGATAATAGGTGCAGGAGTAGGCCATTTGGCCCTTCAGGCCAGCACCACCATTCAATATGATCATGGCTGATCATCCAGAATCAGTACCCTGTTCCTGCTTTCTCCTCGTATCCCTTGATTCCATTAGCCCTAAGAGCTATATCCAACTCTCTCTTGAAAACATCCCGTGAATTGGCCTCCACTGCCTCCTGTGGCAGAGAATTTCACAGATTCACAACTCTCTGGGTGAAAAAGTTTTTCCTCATCTCAGTCCTAAATGGCCTACCACTTATTCTTAAACTGTGACCCCTGGTTCTGAATTCCCCCAACATCGGGAACATTTTTGCTGCATCTAGCCTGTCCATTCCAGTGAATACAAGCCCAGTCGATCCATTCTTTCATCATATGTCAGTCCCGCCATTCCAGGAATTAACCTGGTGAACCTACGCTGCACTCCCTCAATAGCAAGAACGTCCTTCCTCAAACTGGGAGACCAAAACTGCACACAATACTCCAGGTGCGGTCTCACCGGGGCCCTTAACAACTACAGTAAGACCTCCTTGCTCCCAAACGCAAATCCTCTCGCTATGAAGGCCAACATGCCATTTGCTTTCTTCACTGCCTGCGGTACCTGCATGCTTACTTTCAGTGACTGATGTGCAAGGATACCCAGGTCTCGTTGCTCCTTCCCTTTTCCTAATCTAACACCATTCAGATAATGTGCAGGAAGAAACTGCAGATGCTGGTTTAAACCAAAGATAGACACAAAAAGCTGGAGTAATTCAGTGTAACAGGCAGCATCTCTGGAGAGAAGGAATGGGTGACATTTCGGGTAGAGACCCTTCTTCAGACCATTCAGATAATAATCTGCCTTCTTGTTCTTGCTACCAATGTGGATAAACTCACATTTATCACATTATACTGCATCTGCCATGCATCTGCCCACTCACCCAACCTATCCAGGTCGCCCTGCAGCCTCATAGCATCCTCCTCACAGCTCACACTGCCACCCAGCTTTGTGTCATCCGCAAACTTGGAGATGTTACATTTAGTTCCTTTGTCTTAATAGTTAATATATATTGTAAACAACTGGGGTCCCTGCACTGAGCCTTGCGGCACCCCACTAGTCATTGCCTGCCGTTCTAAAAAGGACCCGGTAATTGGTACTCTTTGCTTCCAGTCTGCCAACCATTTCTCTATCCATGTCAATACCCTACCCCCAATACCATGTGCTCTAATTTTGCACACTAATCTCCTATGTACGATACTGGTGCACTATGTAATATACTATTAAACTATATGGAACACATTTGCTCATACGAGCCAACATGACATTCCAAGTGCGAAAATATATATTAATTATGCATTTATAACTGAGGTTAGCTAATGATAGCAAATAATTAACCCCTAGATTGCCGTTATCATATTTATCAGAATGACAGATTCTAGAGAAATACAATTGGAAGTAACTCACAAATTTTCCACGGTTTATCTGCACAACTTCAGGCATTATTATACCTGGAACCGAAATCTGTACTAGTGTGGAAGGAAATTGCATCGCATACATTTTTAGTAACACCTGGTTGTTGTGATAGGGGAATAATATTCCAGGAGCCTTTGGTGATCCTCAGAAAGGAGGAAAAAAAAATCTAAAAATAGCCAGGTAAGTTTGAAGGCAAAATTGCAAGCAAAGATTTGCATGAAATAATTGGCATCACGGCCCACGTTTATGTGATGTTACGGTTTGTTGTCAGAGCCAACACATCATTCCAAACTCATCGTCAACATTGCTGGCATGCCCAAGGCAAAGCTCGACCATTGACAATTACATCGAAACCTGCAGCCAATGCACAGCACAGATATAAGCTATGAGCCCATATCTGTGCTGTGCATTGGTTGCAGGTTTTGTTGTAATTGATTGACCAGCAGGACCCCTGGTCCACACTCAGGCCCAGAAAACACCATTCCCCCGCTCTCATGGCCAGGGAAGGACCCTGAAGTGATTGGTGGGCAATGTTGACTCTTGATCACGTGAGATATTTTGCTGCAGCCAGTGCCACTGGAAGCATTGTTATTGCAATTGTTTCCAAAATAGCTACGAGATTTACTTTATCCTTTTAGATAAAAAGCCTTTCAACAGCTGTGCCAAAACAAGTGAGTCGTACTGGTATGTCAAGAGAGCCAAAAGTCAAGAGTATTTCATTGTCCTATCTACCTAATGAAGGAACAATGGAATTCTTACTTGAAGCAGCATACAAACCTACACACACAATACATAGATAACATATATTCAACAGAATTCAATAAATGTGAATCCTATGCAATTTATGTAGCATGCTTTTCAGTGTGGGTCAAGAGTCAAGAATGTTTTGTCATATGTCCCAGATAGAACAATGAAATTCTTGCTGCAGCACACCGAATGTGTAAACATAGTGCACTGTAAACAATATAGTAAATGTGAAAAAAAGTCAGTGTGTGTGTTTATATACATATAAATACATATATTTACATACATATGCACACATAGAAAAATAGGTGCAGTAGGCCATTCGGCCCTTTTGAGCCAGCACCGCCATTCAATATTATCATGGCTGATCATCTAAAATTAGGAGACCAAAACTGCACACAATACTCCAGAGACCACATATTTATGTGTGTATATACATATATATACATATATATGTATATACACACACACTCACACTCACACATAAAAATAAACAATAATAGTGCAAAAAGACAAAGCCAGTGCCCGCAAGTTTATGTAGTTCAAGATTCTTTGAGGTTGTAGTCTTTAATATCCTAATGGCTGTAGGGAAGAAGCTGTTCCTGAACTTGGACATTACAGTTTTCAGGCTCCTGTACCTTCTTCCCAATGGCAGTGGTGAAATGAGTGTGTGGCCAGGGTGGTATGGGTCTCTGTTGATGCTGGCTGCCTTTTTAAGGAAGCGTTTCCTGTAAATCCCTTTGCTGGTGATGGACTGGGCAGTGTTCACCACTTTTTGCAGACTTCTTCGCTCCTGGGCATTAAAGTTTCCGAACCAGGCCGTGATGGAACCAGTCAATATGCTCTCTACTGTACACCTGTAGAAGTTCTTTCCATGCCAGATAAAGTGATAGTAGCTTGATGTAGTCATTGGCTTGAGGGAAGTAAAAGTTTTTTCTCACTTACCTGTCACAATTCACACATAGGGTGGTGTGTAAATGGAACGAGCTGCCAGAGGAGGTAGTTGAGGCAGGTTCTATTACATCATGTAACAGACACTTGGATAGGTACATGGATGGGAAAAGATAAGACACAAAAAGCTGGAGGAACTCAGACTGAAGAAGGGTCTCGACCCGAAACGTCACCCATTCCTTCTCTCCAGAGACGCTGCCTGGCCCGCTGAGTTACTCCAGCTTTTTGTGTCTATCTTCGGTTTAAATCAGCATCTGCAGCTCTTTCTTACACATGGATAGGAAAGGTCAGAGGGATAAGGGCCAAATATGGGCGGGTGGGACTATAGATGGGTCATCTTGGCCGGCATAGGTAAGTCAGATTGAGGGCCCCTTTCCAAACTCTACAAAATCACCTGTACATCAGACATAACAATGCTGCAGAATCCACACTGCTAACACTTGAACTGACGATTCTTTGAATCCTATGAAAGGACATACACTATCTAAAAATGGGGCTCATACTTTGGAAATGCTGCATTAATTTCACATTTATGGCGGTGATTGGTTTTCTATGAAACTTATTCATTTATATTTGCTAGAATCCAATGAACACAACATGCGTGACGATGTAAAATATTTGACTAAAACCATTTTCAACCAGAACAATCGCATAGCCTACGTTATTTTTTAACTATTAGAATCGGTGGCAACATAATTCGCTGCAGATTCATGGCAGTGAGATCAATATCAGGACTATATCTTCTGATGATGTTTGTGGAAGTGAGGATTGTGCCCAATGTAGTGTAGGATTGTCACTCAGCTGTATGCAAAGAAAGAATTTTACCGTACTTAGGTACACGTGACAATGAAGTGCCATTGAACCGTTAACATTGTTGCCCTGCTCGATCAACACCTGAGAGGTGGCAGAAGCTAATTAAAGTGCATTTTCTGAAAGGTAGCACTTGAAAAACGGTTGTAATTATGCTGAATTTAGAATCATCTGTTGTATCAGATAAGGAATATAAATGCAAATAACTTGGTTCTAAAAACTCCAAGACTCTCCCTTTCCAAGATACATATTTTTATAAAAGAACACTGCAGGTCTGGGGGGGATTGAAGAATGTCCACCACAACCATTTTGTTTGTTCCAATTCACTTGCAGACCTTGGCTTCACGAGCAAAGCCAGCAAAGGACATTGAGCAAGTGTTCATTCACCCTGCCGTAGTCACTGGGAAGACACCTCAGATGAATGCAACAATAGTAAGTACCACAAACAGTGTTTACTCAGAAAGTGCTCAGAGTGTGTTTTAATTGTCCACGTCTGCAAAATCAGTTGTTAAATGAAAGATATTGAACTGCTAAATAACGACCAGAATTTGCTCAAGTATGCCGCATTTGCCATAAATACCCATAAAGCCAGACAGCATATTTAGGGTTCTACGCCTTGATCTGATGTGATCTCAGTGATCCGGAGACTCCATACACTGCCTCACCAATCTTTTATAAAGTTGTATCCTGGCATTCCAGCGCTTACATTTAATGTCACAGCCGATAAAGGCAAGCGTCCCAGATCCCTCCCTCCCCACTCTATCCTCCCGTGCTGAGACTTTAAGGGATTTTTGCATTTCTACGCCAAGATCTCTCAGTTCATCCATAATCCCTGGGGCCTGATCATTTACGATGTCCTACCCTTGTTTGCTCTCCCAAATTGTATCGCCCAAGTTGGGAATTTCCTCTGGAATTTCAGTGTATCTTTTTTTTATTTTCCAGATCATGAAGGAGAGAAATGGAGTAAATTCTTCATGATGCCAAATTACTTAAATACCAAATAATAGGTGAATTTTCTTTTCATTTGCAAACCATAAATATGCATACCATGTTATCTGGAAAATGTAATTAAATCAATAGCTGAAATGCAGCAGTCGTCTTCTTGTTCCAAGTATTCTTGAGCTCTTGGATTTCAATTTTATAGCCGTGTTATAATAAAATTTATATTAAATGCACAAGGCATATTTCACGTAACTTGTTTGCTTTCCAATAAAAATTGTGCAATATTCTTATGATTGGGATACATAATCAGGCCTGTAAATGCAACGGCTCATTGCCTTAATTTGAACAATTTCCTGCCTTAGCTTTCTCAAGGGAAGGAAATAAAAGTCACATGCAATTCAGTATTGAGAAAAGCAAGCTGTTGTGTTGTAAATGCATGCATCCTGTTGGCTTGGTGAAGGGTGGGGTGGTGGTGAGGGTAAATTTCTTTAGAGGCAGCTAAAGCAAAACAGCACATCAGCTGGGAACAGAAGTAGAGTGCTAAATTTAAAAAAGGATGAAGAACTTTCCGGAGGTAACATTGTATCTCTAATCTGTTGAAAGGCAGAGAAATGGAGGAAGGGATCGGTGCATTTGGTTAATGACCTCTTATCTTAGTCCAGTGAGATTGAAGATAAAAGTCTGAAGAAGGGTCTTGACCCAAAATGTCACCCATTCCTTCTCTCCAGTGATGCCGCCTGTCCCACTGAGTTACTCCAGCTTTTTGTGTCTATCTACGGATTAAACCAGCATTTGCAGTTCCTTCCTACACAAAGGGAAGATCTTGCTGATCTCAGTGTGTCTGTCTACAGCTCCCCAGATCCTTGGGAATAGGGTTGCCAAGTGTCCCGTATTAGCCGTTTTTTTTTGTTAAATTGTTTTCTCCCGTACGGGACCGCCCTTGTCCCGTATTAGACTCGGGGGGACGGTGTTGGCCTGAACGCTGTAGGCCCTGATGCTGTACCCCGAGGTCTCGACAGTTTAGGTCCTGACACCCTAGGTTTCTGACATTTTAGCTCCGGACAGTGTAGGCTAACGGAGTGCGTTCGGGGAGCGGGGCCGAGTATGTTCGCCAAACGGAGGTTGCGTAGCAACCCGCTTCCCGGCCTGGGCGGCCGCCTTTGGTGGAGCGGAAGCACGTGGCCGCTCGCTGGGTGAGGTCACATGGAGCGCGGGGTGGTGACGTCACCTTGTCCATGTTTGGGAGTGAGGAAGTTGGCAACCTTACCCACGGTCCACCTTGATGTTAGGTTCCCGGCGTGAAACCCTTGCTCTCAAATTACCTTTAAAGACCCGGGTGGCTGGCGAAAGTCCCATCACCAGCTTGCCAGCTATAAGAGCAGTGCATAATTTTTTAATACCTCTGACATTCAGAGACATTAAAAAACAAGTTGAAAAAAATTAAATTTAAACATGAGAATTATTTAAAATAAAAACAATTAAAAATATAACTTACCTTTCCTTTAGCCTCCTAATTCACAGCCATACAACCTCCATTTAAATCGGGCACAAGATGCGAGAGGGTGTTTTGCTGTGGACCATGTGTGGCGTCGGCAGGAGAGTGAGCTGAGGAATTTGGTGCTGCTGAACAACTCTCACCCATAAAACACCTGTAAAATAACACCTTGCCGTTAAAACTGTTGTTAAAAACACATGTTACAAACACATTAAATGGTTTATAATTCAGTGACAGACCCTTCAGTGACAGACTCCTTCACCCCAAGTGCGTGAAGGAGAGGTATAGGAGGTCCTTCCTTCCCGCTGCTGTGAGACTGCACAACCAGCACTGCTCCCAGCAGACGAGTCAACAATAACAGCTAAAACACACAAAAAACTGATGACAATTTATGTATCTTTTATTTATAATGAATGATCTCTTGCTCTCTTGCTATCCACTTTGCTGCTGTAACACTGTAAATTTCCCCAGTGTGGGACGAATAAAGGAATATATATATATAACAATCAAAAATATTTTAACTGGGACCCGGTGGGCCGAAGGGCCTGTTTCCGTGCTCTATCTCTAAATTAAAGAACAATTAACTTCTTACTTACACAACTGTTTAATTTTCTTTCTATTTACTTTTTGACATTGGTCCACATAATATTGTAAACTGATATTGACAAATTTCTAACCAATTGTTCTTTTAAATTGACTAGCTCATAGTGGCAGTGAAGCTGCAGATTAACCTTGATTTTAACCCGAACATCAGTTAAGTGTGGCTTCCTGAATCACTCGTCAATCACTATCCACATGGCCCCACCCACGGCTCCTCCAGGAGGTACACCAGCTGCTCTCTAACATCTTCTATTCTCACCACGTAGGGCCTGAACATTATTTTTGTGGTAAAACAGACATTTGCTTGTACCCAGAAAATGCTGGTTGAGCGAAAAAAAACACAAAGTGCTGGAGTAACTCAGCGGCTCAGGCAGCATCTCTGGAAGACATGGATAGAAGGGTCCCGGGCTGAAACATCGCCCGTCCATGTACCCCAGAGATGATGCCTCACCACTGAGGTACTACAGCACGTTGTGTGCTTTCTTGCTGGGGAATTTGGCACACTGCACTGCTGTCTCTGTTACATTGGGGGGTGGAATGCAAACTGGGTCACTGTTTCATGAAACATGTTGTTGCTTCATTTCACAGGTAAGACCCAGAACTGATTGTTGCCTGTCATTTTAATGGACTGTCTCATTTGTGGTCTCTGTTCTTGGCCTCTTTGCTTTTCTAACCAAGCAAGATATAAAGTCAAGGAGTAATTTATCACCCTCAAATTAGTTTGTAACTAGTTCGGCCCACTTTAGATACAGCTCTAGTTTATTTGCTTGTCCCACTACCAGCCCCTATGCTGACATCCTTTTTATCATTTCCCTTCTGCACTTTTCCCACATCTTCCCACATTCTTTCACCCATTTCCTCTTCCTGAGTAATTTCTTGAGCTTTTCCCAGTTCTGCTGTCATTGGCCTGTAACATTAACTTTGTTCCACTGTTCTCAGATGCTACCTATCTTGCTGAGTATTTCCTGAGCACAGAAGGGAGGAAGCTACATGGCCCTTTCAGACTGTGCAAGTTCTCTGTAAGAACAATGCAGCTGGCGTTTCTGTCCTATTGTTGTCAGGCAACTGAACGGTTCTCACGTCAGCTAGAGTGGGGTTTAGAGTGGGGTACACCTCCTGTGTACCTCATTGGAAATCTTTGAACTATCTTTAATCGGACATTATCTTGCAGTAAATGTTGTATCCTTTGTCCTTTATCTGCGCACCCGCTCAATTGTAATCATGCACAGTCTTTCATTTGACTGTATAGCATGCAAACAAAAGCTTTGCACTGTGCAGAACTCAGAACACGTGATAATAATAAACTAAACTAAACCAAACCTTTTGCGAAACCCATTATCCCATTATCATTAGCACACACAAAAACAAAAAAGTCCCAACAAAAAGTCCCAGCAAGTAAGAATTTCATTGTTCCGTTAAACATTCTTGACTCGTGACTCTTGATTTGCTGTTCGTCTGTTGCAAAAATTGTGAAACAGCACAACTTGTGGAGATGTGCCGAATTATAGGTCAGCAGCTGCTTCGAATAAAACCAGCTCAAATTGTAAAGAAATGCAAGCCAAATAAAACCTGCTTTGATCAAGAGTACCCCAAGATTAAATTAGAATGTTCCCACTGACAATTTACACGTTTTAAAATTCACAAAAGTATATATTATGTACGGTAACAAGGCATTCAATTGTAAATTGGTTTTGCAGTCAATAGCAAAGTGACAGTGCTCAAAGAATATTTCCAACAATTTGCATAACATGGAATACTTCGAAGGACCCAAGCCTTCAAAAATCACAGCCATTAAACTGGCTGGGCCAGTCAATCACAATTAAGAATTCTTGCAGCCAGTAAATCAGGCAGAAAAATGCATAGGGTCTCGACCTGAAACGTCACCCATTCCTTCTCTCCAGAGATGCTGCCTGTCCTGCTGAGTTATTCCAGCATTTTGTGTCTATCTTCAGGAAAATGCATAGTTTTTAAATAAATATTTAAAACATTTTATAAAGTCTAAAGACAAAGAAATACACATGAAACGTAGCAAAAAAATAAACACTGTAAAAACAATATTTTTGTCAATTTCAAATTCTTTATATTTTAATGTCTTGGTGTGAAATAATTAAAATCCACAAATGCAAACTTAAAGACCAGAGACTTTGTTCAGCAGTAAATATGGATTAGTGTGCCATTAAAATTTCATTAGGACCTCAAGTAGCCATTCGCAAATTTTTCGTGTGATTTTACAGTGAGACTATTGGAAATGTTTATTAGCTTACCAGAGTATTACTGATTATTAATTTATTGTAACATTGATAATTGTATATTTATTTGTGTATTATTGTATGTACAGTCCTGTTACCATTAATAATTTAATTGCTCCGTTGTCAATTGTTAATTGACAATGAAACACTTTTGACTTAACCCATGACTCTTGACTTCCTGTTATTCTATTGCAAAAGTTGCAAAACAGCGCAACTCTTGGAGGTGTGTGAATTACATGTCAGTGACTTCAAGTTTTTCACATAAAGTGATGCAGAAATCCGGAAGATGCTGACAGTCAGTCTCATGGTGTTAAGATAGAGAAAGTAACTGTTTGCCACCACTGTAAATTCAGTATTTGTGTCCACGAGTTTGCATTAATAGAATGCGTCCTTTTCACAATATTTACTTTCTTAAACATATGTTGGAAACGGAACAGTAAAAATGTATGATGAATGTGAAGAAGGGTCCCAACCCAAAACGTAACCTATCCATGTTCTCCAGAGATGCTGTCTGACCTGCTGAATTATTCCACCACTACGTGTCCTTTTGTGTATTGACCAGCATCTGCAGTTCCTCGTTTCTACGAGAATTTAATTGTTCCGTTTTCGGTACATATGACAATTGTTCTCGATTCTCATACACTGCTTTTCCTTTTAGTGGTTAAATCCAATAATTGTTGATCGTCTAAAATTGAAAGTACAGCACAGAAACACATTATCTGTGCCAAAAATGATACATGCACATGATCCATAACCATTGGTTCCATGCACATCTATGTGCCTATCTAAAAGCCTCTTAAATACCATTATCACCACCCCTGGCAGTGCATTCCATCACTCGTTCCCAGAACATCTCCTTTAAACTTCCTCCCCCCCTGACCTTAAAGCCAGGCCCTCTAGTATTTGATATTTCCACTCTGAAAAAGATTCTGACAGTTTACCTCATCTATGCCTCTTATAATGTTGTATACTTCTAACAGGTCTCTCCTCAGCTTCTGATGCTCCAGAGAAAACAATCCAAGTTTGTCTAACCTTGGAGCAAATACCCTCTAATGCAGGCAACATCAAGGTAAACCTCTTCTGCACCCTATCCCACCCTCCACATTCTTCATGTAAGGGGGAGATCTGAACTGCATATAACACTCAAAATACAGCCATACCAAAATCCTATAAAGCTGCAACATGGCTTCCTGACTCAATATCCCAATCGATGAAGCAAGCATGCCATATGCCTTCTTTACCACTCTTATCTACTTGTGTTGCCACTGTTAGGGAACAATGGACTAGGACCCTAAGATCCCTCTCTACATCGATGCTGTTAAAGGCCTCACTATTAAATGCATACTCTGCCCTTACATTTGTCCTCCTAAAGCGCAATATCTCTTATTTGCTCAGATTAAACTTTATCTGCCATTTCCCCGCCCATTTTCATACTAAGAAAAATCCAAGTCAAGATTGGGGAAGTTAAAATCACCCAGTATGATAACCCTGTTGTTTTTGCATAATCTGTCTACTCATCAGTCCTTCTGTTTCCCACAGGCTATTTGGAGGTTTATAGTTAAGTTTAGTTTAGATACAGCGTGGAAACAGGTCGGCGCCAACCACTACAAACCTGTACGGCTTTGGAGGGTGGGAGGAAACCGAAGATCTTGGCGAAAACCCACATGGGTCACGAGGGGAACGTACAAACTCCGTACAGACAGCACCCGTAGTCGGGATCAAACCCGGGTCCCTGGCGCTGTAAGGCAGTAGCTCTTCCGCTGCGCCACCGTGTCACCCTTAGTTCACAGAGATTCACCTGCACAACTTCCAACCTCTTCTACTGCATTCAGTGCTCTCGATGTAGCCTTCTCTACATTAACAAGTCTAAATTGGGGGACCGTTTGGTCAAACATCATAATCATAATCATACTTTATTAGCCAAGTAAGTTTTGCAACATACGAGGAATTTACACTCCGTCCATCAAGGCCTACTGCATCTCCCAGTTGCTAACCATTTTCACCCCCCTTTCCATAATGACCGTTCTGTCCTGGGCCTCCTCCATTGCCAGAGTTTAGCCACATGCAGACTTGAGAAACAGCACCTCACATTCTGCTTTGGTAGCCTACAACCTAATCATGGTCATATCACTGAATTAATATCCCCCCCCCTCCATTCCCTCTCTTTCATGCCCCTCCCCAGGCAAACCCTCATCCCAGTCTGCACACATTTTTCCAACCAACCCAGCCATCCTTCTCCTTTACTCTCCTCCATACACTCATCTAAGTCTCCGTCCCCTGTTATTCCCTTCCCTCTTTCCCCAGACCCCTGCCCCGGCTTTACATTTAATCTCATCTGCCTTACCCATGCACGCCTTGCACTGAAACAAACACACTTCAGTCCATCCATTTTAGAGAGTACAATACGAGTCCCTTTGTGAATGAAAACAAAACATTGCAAGGCCCATTTTATTTCTTCCAATGTTTCTTTAACACTGCATCAGTTTTTGTTTGTAAAATATGCTGTACTAATTATTACGAGAGGAATATAATAGGAGCAAGTCAAGCCTGCCCCACCATTCAATGTCAGAGTAGATCAACCCGAGGCATCAACTCCTCCTCTGTCAACCCCTCAAGTTAAAGAAGTTTTAGATATTTTATGTACCTTCACTTTTAATACATACATTGTATTAGTGTGTGTTTTACTAAGAGCACAGTTTCTTCACTATGTTAACTGTACACATCAAATTAATCGCTTGAAATGTTTCTGTTTTCATTCATATTGTAGTCGGGTATTCTCTTGGCATTTTACCCATACCAGGAGTTCAAACAATGTATGAAAACTGATGGTTATGTACTTTTTTCACTGGTCAGATTGGAAGGATTATAAAGGAGCAATGATTGCTATAATTGGAAAAACAAGTAATTACAGATTTGGGAATCTTGAGCAAAAAGCAAAGTATGGGAGTAGCTCAGTGGGTCAGGCAGCATCTGTGTGTGTGGTGGTGGGGGGGAGCGGTTGGGGGGGGAACGGTTGGGGGGGGAGCGGTTGGGGGGGAGCGGTTGGGGGGGAGAGGTTGGGGGGGAGCGGTTGGGGGGAGCAGTTGGGGGGAGCGGTGGAGGGGGGAGCGGTGGGGGGGAGGGGGGAGCGGTGGGAGGGGGAGGGGGAGGGGGGGAGAGGAGGGGATTGGATCCTGACCCAAAACATCACCTATCCATGTTCTCCAAAGATGCTGCCTGACCTGCTGAGTTACTCCAACACTGTGTTTTGCTATCAACAAATGGAGCTGATGTGATAGAACTTTTGATGTGGGTGGAGTTGGGGCCATGGGGAAATTATTGTGGAGGGAATGAACAGATGACGTTCAGCCTTCAGGTTGATTTCCCTCCACAGATGCTGCCTGACCCACCAAGTTCCTCCAGGTTTTGGAAGGACCGTTCAGACTCCTTCTCTCCCAGTCACTGTATAATATACTGGGAATCTTTGGTAATTTAAATTAACACTACAAGTACTTATAGTCATGGAAGTACTTACGGCTCAGGGGCAATCTGGCTGCTGCTGTCTTTGCTGGCGATGTGTTGGTATCCTCGGCCCGGCCCGGCCCAGTGTGTGAGTTGTGGCCCTCGGGGCGGGAGTCTCAGGGCACAACCCAACGTCCCGTCACCAGCAGCCTCCCATCTCCCCGTTCACTGTGTGAGCTCCAGGAGGACGTCCACCCATTCCTTCTCTCCAGAGATGTTGCCTGTCCCGCTGAGTTACTCCAGCATTGTGTAAACCAGCATCTGCAGTTCCTTCCTACACCTTTCGTCTGCTCCACTGCGAAATCTCATCAAACCTTGCCTACTTTGAAGTTCTCATCCCCCACTCTCCGCTGAGAGTTCTCCAACACCCTCTCTTGCTGCTCCATATCTCTAGTCTCCCTGTTTCCTCACTCTCAGTCCGAAGAAGGATCTCAACCCGAAACATAGCCCACTCCTCTCCAGAGATGCTTCCTGCCCCGCTGAGTTACTCCACCATTTTGTGTCCATCTGTAGATAGAATGGACAGACGATGTTTCGGGTCTGGCCCCTTCTACAGACTGATTCGAGTATCCCGCTCAAGTGGAGATCAGTCTGCGGAAGGGCCCAGACCCGAAACATGGCCGTTCATTCCCTCCACTGATGCTGCTGAGTTACTTCAGCACTTTGTGTTTTATTCACGATTTCAGCTTCTGCAGTTCCTGGTGGCCCTGGTCTTTAAGTGCCTACTTTCCACGTAAATTGTTTCCAAAACTTGGAGGTTAGAAAGAGGGCCATAAGACTATGAGAGATATGCCAAATCCCTCTTGAGCTTGTTCTACCATTTAATGAAATCAAATAATTTTTCTCAACTCCACTTTCCTGTCTGATCCCAATGACCCTTGATTCCACAATTGGTGAATGAACTTAATGGGGACATAGAAGTTTGCTGATGCTGGAATTTAGAAAAAAATAACTACTGAAGGGACTCAGTGGGTGAGACAGCATCTGTGGAGTGAAATGAACAGGCAATATTAAGGGGTGAAGGAAGGAACTGCAGATGCTGGTTTAAATGAAGATAGACACAAAAGCTGGAGTAACTCAGTGGGTCAGATAGCATCTCTGGAGAAAAGGAATAGGTGACGCTTTGGTTATGGATCCTTCAGAATGAGAGCCAAGGGACAGGGAAATGAGAGATATAGAACAAACTAGACCAAGTGGACCCGTTGGGCCCATTCCATGTACAGGGGGGACAGGGAAGGGGAGAGGGTGTCACTGAATGAGACCTGAACCCAATCCCTCTCCTGTATTGTAGCACCCTCCACCCCCACTCAATCCCCTTTATCCCCCTTCCTCCCCCCACTGACCCACTCCATCCCCCCTACCCACCCCCATCTGCCCCTTCCCTGCCCCTGCCCCCTACCCCACTTGCCCCTCCCCTACCCCCTAGCCTTCCCTCCACCCCTATTTCCCCCTCCCCACCCCTATGCCCCCCTCCCCTCACCCCCACTCGCCCCTACCTCCCCTCCCCCTACCACCACTCTCCCTGCCCGCACCCCACTCTCCCCCCACCCCCAATCTTCCCTTCTCCCCACCCCACCCTGCCCTCCTCCCCTCCCCTCCCCCACCCCCTCCTCCCCCAACCCACTCCTCCCCCACCCCCCAACCCCCACTTTCCCCCCACCCCCACTCTCTCCTCCCCCATTCTCCCCTCTTCCCCACCCCAACTCTCCCCTGCCCCGTCCCCCTTCCCCCATCCCCTCTCTTACCCCAACCCCCTCACACCCACCCTCCCCTGCCCCCCACTCCTTTCCCCCACCCCCACTCTCCCCCCCACCCCCACTCTCTCCTCCTCCACTCTCTCCTTCCCCCCACCCCCTCCTACCCCCACCCTCTCCCTCCCCTCCACCCACTCGAACCCCCCTCCTGCGAGCCCGGCAACGCCGCTTAAAGCTCCTCCGTGCGAGGGGGGAGAGGAAAGCGGAGAGGAAGGCACTGAGCACGGCACTGCCGTCAGTCGGGCGGAGATCTACCTTCAAGTAACCCTTGCATCCCCTCTCTCTGTGACCCCCCCACCCCCCAGTCATCGTACTAGTTTCTCTGTCGTCCCATTGAGTTTCACTGTCAACATAACTTGCTGTCACCTATCTCATAGCCAACAGTGGACCATTGTGGGCTCCTCCTTTCTTTGATCATTGTTATGCTTTGGCATATCTTTAATTTCTTTTTTTCTATATCTCACTACCTATCTCTCTCTTTCCCTTTCCCTTGAGTCTGTGGAAGGGTTTCGACCTGAAGCGTCGCCTATTCCTTCTCTCCACAGATGCTGCCAGACCCGTTGATTTACTCCAGCTTTTTGTCTCTATCTTCAGTTTAAACCAGTGTCTGCAGTTCCTTCCTGCACAACTTATATTGCCTGTCCATTTCCCTCCACAGATGCTGTCTGACCTGCTGAGTTCCTCCAGCACTTTGTGCTCACGTGACTCAGTGGGCTGATTGCGTGACGTCATGGTCCGGATCACGTGGTGCAGCGGCTAGTTGCGTGACGGGATGGGGTTGCTCACGTGGTGCAGTGGCTGGCTGTATGATGCGATGGTCCTGATCACGTGGTGCAGTGACTGGCTGCGTGACGTGTGTGCATGATCACGTGGTGCATTAACTGGCTGCGTGACGTGTGGTCCTGATCACGTGGCGCAGTGGCTGGTTGCGTGACGTATGGTCCGGATCACGTGGTGTAGCGGGATGACGAATCGGGCGGCCCATGTGGGGCTGCGGTCACGTGCTGGTGTTGTCAGACGGACGCACTGACTGAGGTGAGACGATGATGAAGATGATGGCGACGGCGCTTGCTGGTCTCCTGCGGCTGCTGGCTCTCAGCTGTGCGGGAGCGATCCCCCCTCACGGAGAGGTGGCGCGGATGGCGCGCTACGTGGTCAACAGCTGCGACTGGTGCTCGATGGCCACCATCTCCACGCATAAGCCGTTGGCCGGGCTGCCTTTCTCCAACGTCTTCTCGCTCAGCGACGGGCCGCGGCATCAGGGCAGCGGCGTGCCCTACCTCTACCTCACCCCGCTAGAGGTGTCGGTGCAGGACATCAAGGTGAGGGCCCGGGACCCGCATCCTTCATCTAAACAGGCCCATCGGACCATCCTGCCCATGATGCCCCATCTGCCCACGTTTGCTCCATGATCCCTCTAAACCTTTCCTGTCCATGTACCTGTCTTTTAAATGTCGTTATTGTACCTGCCTTAACTATCTTCTCTGGCAGCTTGTAACCTCTTTAAAAGGTTGTCCCTCAGGTTCCTATTAAATGTTTCCCCTCTCACCTTAAAGCACTGCCCTCTGATTCTTGACTCCCCTACTCTGGTGAAAAGTTCCAATCAATCAGGCACTTTACAATTCTCGAAGGCGTCTCATCCTCATGGAAGAGATCTACTCACTATTTCACACAGATGGTGCCTGCTCTGCTAAATGTTTCCAAAACTTTTAATGAAGAATTATGAGCTGCAGTCGCTGTTGTAATATAAAACAAAACAAAAACTCCTTTGCTCTACCTATTGTACCTGAATGAATTGATTGTATCTGATCTGTTTGGATGGAATGCAAAACAAAGCTTTTCACTATCCCTTGGTACATGTGACAATAATAAATCTAAATGTAATCCAATAATGTTTACAATGTTAATTTTTGAGGATAAAATACTGGACAGGGCAATGGTGGTAACTTCAAACAAAAAAACTGCTGCTGCTGGAAATCAGAAGTAAAACGGGAATGCTACACTTGTTCAGCAGGTCAGGCAGCAACCATGGAGTGACAAAGCAAATTGTAACCCTCTGTGCGGATGCCTCCTGACATTTTGACTATTTCCAGCATTTTATGGTTTAATAATGAGGATTATATTTTTTCAAAATAGTACTGTTGGACTTATTCTAATGTCCAGCAGGTGCAAGTTCTCAGCAGAGCCATCTTGTCAGTCTCATCTACCTCAAATTCTTTGTGGAAGATTTTAAGTTGTAGGATTACAAGCCCATCAACCTCTTATTTATTCTGGCATACAATTACGTCATTTACAATGGACAGTTTTGTGTATAGATTAGAGTTGCAGCAGAGAAACAGGCCCTTTGGCCCTCCGAGTCTGCACTGACCGATGATTTTGGAATGTAGGAGGAAACTGGAGCACTCGGAAAAAAATGAAAACGTTCACAGGGAGAACGTGCAAACTCCATACAGACAGCACCCATGGTCAGGATTGGGATGTGAGAGGAAACCAGGTACCTTCTGGAAACCTGCCTGGTGATGGGGAGAACTGCACACAGATCAGATCAGCAGCAGCACTAACTGCAGTGCCAGTCTTTCTTACAACGTCAGTGTTACTGATTGAGTTAGATATGTGATACTTGCTGCATCGCCTTTAACTTTCCTGATGCTCCTTTCTCCTGAAATTTGCAGGATTCTCTCAATGTCTCGAAGGCTTGATGAAAAGAGAAAATTAGAAGTGAGGAAAATATTTGGTGCATGAGAAATAAACGAGACTCGGAATGTTGAAAACGACAAATTTTATAGGAAAAGGGAATAAATTAATGGCTGATTGCTTTAAAAGCCATATGAAATAATGACCCTAGTCCGACAGGACCAACAAAATGTGGTAATTCAGCTTGGTACTTTATCAAGCACTGTTTGATTTGGTGTCAGTGGGTAATGGCTGTGATGGGCACTTGACCAGTGAAGATGAGGGTTGTAATCCTGGGTGATCGAGTAAATTTTTGTTTAAAAATATGTATTATCAGTTTTAAATTGGCAGCTGAAGCGTGACGTTGGACAAGAGTGGGAAGTCCTCTGCTTGGAAAAGTGTTTTTGAATGAGAGATGTTATGAAGAGCCAGTATTTCAACAGGACTTCGTTTCAAATTTTTAGTACTTTGAAAATGATAGAGACACAGCTAACATTGTTTATCATCACCAGAATGGGTGTGACTTACAGATTAGGTCATGCCACTTTGAAGATTAGGCAGCCACTCTGAATGTTTTGCTGAGTCAGGGTAGGCTGCATGTTCTGACTATAGTTTTTCATTTGATTATTGCTCCACTCTGTAAAATGTACTAATTGAACTCAAATGCACCTGAGAAGCTTTAAAAGAAGTATACATTTGGCATTGCCCCATTTCAATCTTGTTTTGAAATATTCAAATGATGAACATTTATTGTTTTTTGTGGCAAGGCTGTTTTTGTTTGGATAATTGAGAAGATAGTTTACTGGTTGTGTGCTGATACTCAGGACCTGTTGTTTTTTGTGCCTACGCTTGAGATACATAACTTGAACCTAGTCTGTGTTTTTCCACAGCTTGTTTCCTGTGTTATTTTTTTTGTAAACTGCTGCAACCAGTTCATTAAGAAATAATCTCGTGTCATCCAACATTGTTGCCTTGCAATACCTAATGTCATAAACCCTGGATTTCTTTTTTATCAGGGATGAGCAAGTTCAATTATTTAAAGATATTTGAGCCAATCGAATTGTTCTCCCACAAAGAATACTGGATATTAAAGTCTTCTGGTTCTCGATTCCCCCACTCTGGGCAAGAGACTCTGTGCATCCACCCGATCTACTCCTCTCATGATTTTATATACCTCAATAACATCAGGTTGTTGACGTGGGATGTTTGAGTGGAGTGTTGTGATCTGGAATATACTTTTGTTGGAACAAAATGAATATTGAATACAATTCTTCCTCTTGCCTATAAATTTTTTAAAGTTGCAGAACTTGGGGTAGGGGATGTGGAATGACAGGGCTATATTTGTTACAGGAGCAGTAACCCAAATGACAGTCTTCTGAGCAAGAGGGTTCAGTGATCCAACTTTCCATCTATGAATTGCTGTGGATGCTTTGACATTTTTATTTCCATTTACTTTGAATGTTTCTCGCTTTAACTTTAGATTAATCCAGAGGTTTCTCTGGCCATGACCTTGGCAGAGACGGACTACTGTCGGAAAAATGGGTTTGATGCCCAAAGTCCACTTTGTTGTCGTGTGATGCTCAGTGGAACCATTGTAACGGTACGCTGCCACATAACGCGGACTGCTATACCGTTGATCCTGCTGTTGTTTGAAGATGTATTATTACACAATAGCACCAAAACCATGGCCATTCTGAGTTGAGGCATGCTTGTAGTTAGCAAATTTGCACTACCTTAAGTCGGATCTCAAGATGGTGCTTGTCTGAGGCGACATGTTGCAAGCAGCACAGCAGAAAATAATAAAATATAGTTGTTCTGAGCTTACCTATATAAAAGAAACAGCACAACTCAGTGCTGTAAAAACTAACAAGCAGCTATTGCATTTAAACATATTAGCGCTATTGTGATTTACCCACGGCAATGGAGCTGCTGACTAAGGGAATTTCCGATCGCAGGGGAATCCCCGAACTCGCAGAGGATCGCAGGATCACAGTACCTGGAAACAGTGGGGAGGCCTCCATTGTGCCTGGAAACATGGCCGGCGGACAAGACTACAAGTCAGACTACGACCCCCTCTCCCTATCATTCTACTAGCCAATGTACAGTCACTGGAGAATAAAGTGGAGGACTTGAGGTCAAGGCTGCTTTACCAATGGGAGCTGAAGGAATGCTGTGTGCTATGTTTCACAGGGACATGGCTCACTCCCAGATTCAGCCATCCAGCCTGAAGGTTTCTCCATCCATCCATCTTCAGGAAATCCAACCATTCAGCTGTGCTGCTTCTCCCTGCATTACAGGCAGCAACTGAAGAGCGCACCCCAGCAGTGAGGACTGCACAGCTGGTCAGGGGAGGCACAGGAACAGCTCCGGGGCTGCTTGGAATCAGTAGACTAGACGATGTCCAAGGACTCAGCAATGGACCTGAATGAATACACCATAATTGTGACTGACTTCATAAGGAAATGTGTGGAGGAGTGTGTTCCTACAAAAAACATCTGTGTTTCCTAAGCAGAAGCTTTGGATGAACCAGTAGATCCGCATTCTTCTAAGGAACAAATTCCGGGCATTCAAGTCTGGCGACGCAAAGGTATACAAGAAGTCCAGATATGACCTTGATAAGGCCAACAAAAAGGTCAAAAGGGACTTTCGCTCTAAGCTGGAGGATGAGGCGGATTTTCGGCAACTGTGGCAGGGCTTGAATGCCATCACCTCCAACAAGGGGCGGCTCAAGCGACAGTGAAGCATCACTCCCTGATGAGCTCAATGCGTTTAAAGCACGCTTTGATAGGGAGAACACTGATGTGCCTTCCCAAGCCCCTATATTACAGTCAGTCACAGAGGCTGACGTCAGAAGACCCTTCAGGGGGGTGAACCCACGGAAAGTGTCTGGACCTGATGGTATACCCGGTTGTGTTCTGAAAACCCGTGCAGACCAACCGGCTGGAGTTTTTGCGGACATTACTGAGGTCTGAGGTTCCCACCTGCTTTAAGAGTGCCCAAGAAGAGTAAGGTGAAACTGAATAGGAAACTTCAATGACTATCGACTAGTGGCACTAACATCCGTGGTGATGAAGTGCTTTGAGAAGTTGGTTATGGCGCATATCAACTCGTACCTCAACAAGAACCTTGACCCATTTCAATTTGCCTACTGCCACAACAGGTCAATGGAGAATGCGATCTCACTGGCTCTCCACTGCATTGGACCACTTGAGAATAAAACACATACGTCAGGCTGTTGCTTATAGACTACAGCTCGGCGTTAAATACCATCATCCCCTCCAAGCCGGCTAACAAGCTCACAGAACTGGGTCTCTGCGCATCTCTCTGCAACTGGATCCTTGACTTCCTCATCAACAGACCACAATCTATTTGAATTGGCAAAAACACTTCCTCAATAACCATCAGTACAGGAGCACCGCAAGGCTGCATGCTCAGCCCCCTGCTCTACTCACTCTATACTCACCACTGTAGCTGGGCACAGTGCGAACTCCATCCTCAAGTTCGCCGATGACACTGCCGTTGTTGGACTAATTACAGATAATGATGAGTCAAAGTATAGAAGTGAGATCGATCAACTGACCAGATGGTACCAGCACAACAACCTGGCTCTCAATGTCAGTAAGACCAAGGAACTGATTGTGGACTTTAGAAGAGGAAAGATGAGGACCCACAAGGGATATAGATAGGGATCAAGCGATATGGGGATAAAGCAGGAACTGATTTTAGATTATCAGCCATGATCATATTGAATGGCAGTGCTGGCTCGAAGGGCCGAATGGCCTACTCCAGCACCTATTTTTCAATGTTTCTAAACCTGGCTATATCGATGGGACGATGGTGGAGGGAGTAAAAAGCTTCAAATTCCTGGGCGGCATATTTCTGAAGATCTTTCCTGGACCCAACACACTGATGCAATTATAAAGAAATCCCATTAACGCCTCTACTTCCTGAGTTTGCGGATATTGGGTATTTCAGGAAGGGTTATCTTGAATTATTATCATAGAGTGATACAGTGTGGAACTTTTGTTTCTTGTTTATATTTACAGTGTACTATGTTTACATATTCTGTTGTGCTGCTGCAAGTAAGAATTTAATTCTTCTATCTGAGACATATGACAATAAAACCACTCTTGACTACTCGCTTCATATACTCCCTTTTGCTCTTGTGAGACAACCCAAATCCACACATTTGGGCAACAATGTGCTGGATTTGGAGAAGCGCATGCAGAGGCTGGAATCTTGAGCAAATAACTGCTGAGCAGGTCAGGCAACATCCATGGAGGGGACAGTCAACATTTCAGGTCCGGACCCTTCTTCAGTCTAATTGAGATAAGGAGAGAGAGCTGATGGAAAGAGGAGGAGGAGGTTGGGGAGGGGGGGGGGGGAGGTGGGGGGGGGGGTGGGGGAGGTGGGAATGGTGGAGCAAGAATTGGCACGTTAGACATTGACACCTCTGTTCTATGAGATTGTGCTTTGTTCTAAGGTACCTTTCTATATTCTTAAATAACCCCTCCTGTTTTTGTTTCCTGAGTATGAGTGTGGAAATAATTGAAGCATGTTATTTTTTACAGGTGAATGAGAAAGAAGTTAAAATTGCCAAGAAAGCTCTCTTTGAGCGTCACCCAGTCATGGCCAGCTGGCCAAGTGATCATGGATGGTTCTTTGCCAAGCTCAATATCACCAACATTTGGGTTCTGGATTATTTTGGTGGAATAAAAACAGTCACACCAGAGGAGTACTACAGTGTCAAACCTGAATATGAAAGGAATTTTATTGGTAAAAAACTTTTACTTTTATTTTTGTTTTATAACCATTTGTCAGTTCTTGCCTTGGTGCCCAGTCCTTGAACAGCTTACCAAATTTACCCAAAACAAAGCAAGTAGCCATTCGCCTGTTCAGTGAAGAGTTAGAATTTGAACTAATCTCATTGTTTATATTTTATGCCAGCAGATTTTAAGAGAGTTGATATTAGTTCAACTTAAGTCTGCCAGTTGTTACCACCGGGCAAATGCAGCCCAGGAAGGGGCTCAGTCAGCTCATATTGGAATTCATGGTCAGTCTGAACCTCTTCCCACATTTTCCCCTCAAGAGCTGTGCTCTATCGCATAACTTTTTTTTGTCATTTTATTAAAATACTTCTTGAGACGTAAACTATTTACACTTACCTACATGAAAATAATTAGTTGCATTTTAAAGTTTTATATTTACCATGTTTTTTTTGGAGTACTCGTGTTATCTCTGTAATTTCTACCTTTGATATAATTTAAATTTACACATGCAATTAGAGCTGTTGGCAAGGTCAGCATTTAATATCCATCCTCAATGACCTTAGAAGGCAATGTGGTGTAACTATTGTAAACTTATCTTCCAACGGTGCGGACTTTTAACTGGTGAAAATGAGGTGGGTCTGGTGTGTGGCTTGTAAACTTTCAGATGCTTATCTGTGTAACTGCTGCTCATCATTTTGGGGTAAGGGGTGTAGCTTTGAAGTATTGCAGTTTTTCTGCACTTTGTCACTAGCCCAACACATAAATGAAAACTTAGGATTTCAATCTTGTCAGCTGCTCTTTTCAAAATTAACTGGAGGTTTTAAATGGATGTTTTTTTCTGAATTCCTGATCCATTCTACATGTGTCATGTGTATATGAACTGGCTGCCTTTGCAGCACTTTGCCATTTCGTGTTTATAAATGCCCAGATTGTTTCAAATCAAACATGGACATTTCAGATTTTGCTGTTGTATATGATTCCCTAAAACTACTATTTTAACTCGTCACTTTGAATTTTTTTAATCTTCATGTTGTTTGAATTGAAATTTCTTGGTGTCGTCATTGAGCAGTTCTTGAATCAGTGTACATTTTGTTTCAGTTGCCACAGTGAGCTCATGTAATGCTTAGTTTGTGATGCGATATTTCCTCCTGATTTAAAGCACTATATAATTCACACTGTACAATGTTTTAAAGCTGTGCTTGTTTATTTGTAGATGAAGGGAGATCATGAATGTTGGATGAATGTCATGTCATCAATCAGAAGGAGCCAACTTTTACCAAGATTCACCTTTACGGATGGCAATATTGCTATATTGGAAAAGGAATGTGCTTAGACTACTTCAAATCAATGAAAGAAATGAATCAATAGACATGGAATCAAATATTAAGAAAATCTTGCTCAAAATAAGTGCCTTGCAATTTTAAATATTGCATTCATTTTCACTCCGAGGGCAAGGTGGTTAAGAATTTTCTGATAGTGTTCATTAATACCTTTTTGCACCTTTATATGATAGGAAATACACTAAAATTGTGAGTTGAGGTAAAGTTATAACTAGTAAATAACGAACAAAAACCTGTTTTGATTGCTTTGCTTATAATCTGATTTTTCTTTCAATAGCTGTAAGGATGGAACAAACTCAGGTTTTTGCACTAAAATACGTCCTTACATTAGAACATGAGAATCATGTACATTCAATATTTTTGGTTGTATAAAGCTGTTCATTTTAATATAGCATGAGAATTTGCATGTGATTATTTTTGATTAAATTTTCAAAATGAACAAGGAGTCTTGTCTCTAAAATCTTCAGTTGATTGTACGTCGCTCTCCTTCCTAAGATGGTAACTAAACATTAAGCTTTCTGGAGCAGCTTGTCTCATCTAAATGACTAATGCAAATTCAGACCATGCTTTCCAACTGCGCATTGTTAGAAACACTAGTAATGGGGAAATTTCAAACTATTAAGCTAAGAACCGATTTCGATTGTCATTATATGAACTTTATCATTACATTTGGTATTTTGCCAGTTAAGACACAAACACGCTCAGTCCATGTGAAGGGTCTTGACAAAGCTGACTGTTCAATCTCTCCACAGATTCAGTCTCACGAGCTGAGGTCCACTGCCATTTTCTTCCAAGTATTAGTAAATCCTATTTCCAAAGCATTCTCTCCGATAGCTTCCCTAACACTGACATGAGGCTCACTGGCTTAGATTCTCGATTTTTCTTCTTCAAGAAATACTTGGCTACTCTCCAGTCCTCTGGAACATCACCTGTGGCTTGGGAGGATACAAAGATCTTTGTCATGATCCTAGCAATCTCCTCAGTTTCAGTTTAGTTTATTGTCACATGTACCGAGGTACAGCGAAAAGCTTTTTGTTGCATGCTAATCAGTCAGCAGAAAGACAATACATGATTACAATCAATCAATTTACAGTGTATAGATACATGATAAGGGAATAACATTTAGTGCAAGGTAAAGCCAGCAAAGTCTGGTCAAGGATAGTCCGAGGGACATCAAAAAGGGAGATAGTAGTTCAGCACTGCTCTGGTTGTGGTAGGATGATTCAGTTTTCGACCATCTGTACTTCAGCATCATTAATGCAAACTGGGGTAGGTTGCTTCCTGAAGTCAATCACTATCTCCTTTGTCTTACGTTGAGAGAAAGGTTGTCTTGACACCAGGACATGCAGCTCTTGTCCCTCTCATTATCTGGGGCTAGTTCTCAACCAGCTTTGAGGACCTATCCACCTTAATACTCTTCAAAAGACCCAGCATCTTGGTCTCAAAATGCCATAGCATTTGTGTACTGATCTCATTGGGTTCTTCATCATCTCCTTGGTGAATACCGATGCAAAGTACTCATTTTGTACTTCAGCTACATCCTTTGAATCCGAGCATAAATTTCCTCCTTTATCCTTGAGTTATCCTTCCCTCCGCCCAGTTACCCTCAGTGTTTTTTAATATGTCCAAAAATCTCTTTAATCTGACTTGCCAATAATATTTTATGTCCCTCCTAATTCTTTGTTTGAGTTCTTTCCTGCTTTCTTTATATTTCTCAAAGTACTTGTTTGATTTCATCTTTCTAAATCAGCTTAAAGTTTCCAGGATTTCTGCACACTTCGTCTGACCAATTTCCACAAACACAATTGCCTCCAGCTGTTATTTTATTATTAATACAATGTGCATTGGTATTCAAACAAAATACAAGAACATTTAATTTATTCCATTGTCCAGATTTATTAAAAACAATATCAAAAGATGAAACTTTAAAAATAATTCTACATAAGAATTTGAAATGGTTTCCTAGATTTGAAACATTTCCCAATTACTGGATTGAAAAACAAGAGCACAACCATTTATAATCCATTTGATTTTTTTTCTGTCTAAAATACAATCATTAAGAGACAATATTTTGATAGATTTAGAAGCCAGAGTAACTGAATTATCTACATAATAATCTCAAAGTAATATGTATTCGTTCAAATGCAGCAAACCTCAATCTGGACTGGATTCAAACCCAGGTGTAGATGAGACAGCTGTCAATTTCCCCCCAAAGTGTACATGATATTTAAAACAAACTAAGTTACCCAACATCCAATTTCATTGCCTATAATCAAAGTCAACAAGATTGAAGTAAGATTTCTTGTCTGAAATTAAAGGTTCCTGTGCAAAATCATATCTCAAGCGCAGCTTGAACTGATATGCAAATTGGAACCTTTGCTGTGTCCTGTCAAGAGTTCATGATGAAAAGATATGTTTAAAAAGTCACCAGCTGTGCTTCAACCTGACAAACGTATCAGTTGTGGAAAATGACAAGTGGAGGATTCCATCATATCACAATACTTTTACCACTCCGAGAACTTCCATGTCCCTGTCAAAACAAAATTAAGATTTTGTCAGTTTGAGCTTTTTTCTGAATGGTAACAGATTTAAGTAAGAAGTATTGCATTAAAAAAAATAGGTATATCATGCAAGTAGCTGGTGGGAAAATTAACAAGGGGAAAACTAAAGTGCAACAGAGCTCGAGTAAAATAGCAGTTCAAGTTCAATCCACACAAGAATAAACTTTCAGCATCAAAGCAGGATCATTTGCCAGACAATATTTTACACTCCTCCTTTGTCAGAACTCTGCTTTGAGATACTCGGCCCAGAGTTTTATTTAATTGATCACAATGAAATGATCTTGTCTGGCTTGTTTGAGTTCTTTTTATCTTGCTATGTTATGGTCAAATTCCATGCCTGGCTCAGTCACAAAGAGGAACTTTGTTTTTAGAATTCTGCACGTAAAGCAATTCTGCACGTAAAGAATCCAAGCTCTGGGCCAAACCATCCATACCTCTGGACCATAGCTCCATAAAGAGCAGCTGGCAAGGTCCTCATGGATCAGCTCATCTCCAACCTCCAAGCCCATGGAAGTCAGGGACAAGCTGGAGGTCAGATCTCGTCTCCCTGCTGAACTCCTAGCTGCAGAACACAAATTTACTGAGCCAACGGACTGTACTTCATTTCATAACCTGCTCCTCAGCTTTACACAGCATTCCATAGTGTTCATTTGAACGGGGCTACAAACCTTGAATAAAAAGTGCAGTTAAGTGGCTTATTTAGTTTAGTTGGTCTTTATATTTTGAACTAATTTCTAATACTATAAATATACTAATTACATAATTTTTATTTAAATGTAAGGTCATGTGATGGGAGTAGAATTAGGCCATTCGGCCCATCAAGTCTATGCCATTCAATCGTGGCTGATCTATATCTCTCTCCTAACCCCATGTATTTGAAGGTTTTAAAATGTCTGATTATCGGAGATGCACAAAACATTTCAAAGGCCATTGACTGCAGCAGACTGTGAAAGGTCTTCAAGATATTCTAGGGATGAGCTCTCAAGATTCACTGCCTGAAGCAGAGTTGAATTGGTGACCTTGCTACTTTATGGGACAGCTGCAACGAGTGGTCTATTGATCTTGAAGAGTGGGAAAGGCATCTAAAGCTTGGGGCTTTGAGTGCGAGCAATGGGCTGGTCATCTAAAGCCTGGGGCATTGAGTGCGAGCAATGGGCTGGTCAAGGAGGCTTTGTAGCAGGGTAACATAATGTGACCTTCAAATGTACAATGTACCAGAATCCGATTACATGCAGGGTGTTGGGAAAGTTTGTAACTGCACTGAGATAGAAATGACTGCACAAGATACATCTTAATGCAAAAACAAACTTACTGAGAGGGGGCCATTGTTCGATCTTCGTGAACTACTTTCTTGTGATGCCCCATCTACTGAATGATAGCTTGGGGGCTTCTCATTATACTTAAATGGCTTCTTCAGGGTATCTAACCACACTGTCATTCGATCATCCTGCTGAATTCTGTTATGAGAGCGGGTTTCATAATCATCCAGGGAACTCCACGACCCCTGATGCCTTCCTCGAGGTGGAGGAGAGTAGCTTCTGTCTCTGCGCCTATGCCTTCGTTCAGGTGAATAATCTCTACTACTTCTGTGATGTGATCGCCTATCCTCCTCATAAGCTCTTCTGCCATTCCTCTGATTGGAACTGCTGTGCCTTGATCTATCATAATCAGACTCATCATCACTGTAATCTCCATGGCTTCGTTCTCTTGGAAGCATCCGTCCACCATCTTCAACATCACCCTTCCTGTTCCCGAGGTATTGGTTCGATCTTCTATCTTGCGAGCTCCTACTTGACCTTGATCCTCCCTGGGACCTTTGATTTCCACGAAGCTCTGATTCCAAAATATCCTCGTGACTTCTTGCTCTTCTGCGATAATTCCTTCGGGATGAGTTGCTGGTTTGTTGTGATGAGGGAAGGCTTGTCTCACGGATTGTCTCCAATATTGGGGGCAGGTGGATAACACGCCGATCAATATCTCTGACTCCCATTTCATTTAATGAGGATAGCATACTGGGAGGTGGGCTACCACTTATGCGGATTTCATTTTGGAGAGGCTGTGTACTGCTAAAGTTTTTCACTTTATTCTCCACGTAGTCCAGCATTTTATCAGAAGGGATTTGATAGGCACTGTAAGGAACCATAGTCAAAGGTATGCTGTTCTTTGTAGAAAAATCTACATCATGGAAAAATAAGGAAGAGATTATATTTTTGTATAAATGCTTCAAAGTACTTTAGGATTCACATGAATTTTATGTAGTCTTATAGATCTTATAATAGAAGAGACAGAAGTATAACCACAATTACTAGAGACTAGGCAGAGTAAAACAATAATGTGAACAATTACTGTTTCAGGGTTAAAACATAGAATTCTCAAGAAAACTTTGGCACTGTTAGAGAAGGGGGAAGAGATCAGAAATTGGCAATCCACCTCATTGGTCACTGAAGAGCCAAGGGCTCAATCTAATCTCTCAAACGTTTATTTGATGGAATGTAAGATCCATGACGTTGACATATTGTAAACATTGCAAGTAGTAATTTGCTCCTCTTGTGCCTAGTTAAAATGACTGGCAGGAGAAACAAGGATGATCAATGGCATCAGAACGAGAGCAGGTTAGAGCAAATGTAAGTGAGGAAACAGGACTGAAGGGAATGCTCTGAGAACAGGCATGAACTCAATGGTTAAATGCGCCCTCCCCTCTATGATGTGAGTAAAATAGATATACCCAATCCAGCGAACAGAACACCTTGAAAAACGTCATTATTACCAGTTGGTTCTTGTTTGAGTGTGGCAATTATATTTCAAATTTGAGTCCACGAGAGTATTTGTGAATGATACTTTAAAAGAAAAACAAAAGCAATATCTAATTTCATACAAAATTGGAAGGAAAAGGAATATCTTAATTTTTCTTCCGTCATGAAGCTAGATGGCGTTGAAGTCACCAATGTATACACATAAATGGAATGTTACCATAAGGTTATTTTTGTTTCCTCCCATTTATTCTTTGTGGCATGGATTCCAGCATTTCAAACACATACATTGGTGCATTAGTGGATGAGCTACATACCTCTATGTGATGGGTCATTCATGTAGAACAAGTTTAACTGTGAATTCCTTTCTTCCTCACCATACATGGGCCTGTTGTGCATCCAAGGAATCATTCCTTGCTCTGGTTGTTTGACTCGAAAAGAATGCAGTATCCCAGTTAACAATCTTATTCAGCAGCAGGGGCTTATAAATACAATTAACAATGGCACACAAACTAAAAGTCCTGGTTGCCAGATTGTCACTTCCTTTGAAAAATTATTATTCGCAGTTCTATATTTCACAACCTAAAACCAGTGCACATGTACTAATTAATAGGAAGAAATTTGAGTTACCAAATAATTTTATTACATGACCTATAGGTTTCCCAGCTTTGCATGTGAATTTAAATCCTCCCACCTGTTCTATCAGTGGGACAAATCTGCAGAAAGCAGATGAATGTAGCAAGTTTTATGAATAAGTATACAAATAATTTTGCATTGTATCTTCACTTTTTGCTTCAAATCATGTTTTAAGAAATAATGCAGACCACCATATTCCTAAAGACATAAATCTGATTCTCAAAATTGCAGGGTTTTTAGTGTTTCCTGCCTATAAGTAAACTGGCCTACCACAAAACCATTTATTTTACCAAAAGACTCAGACCCCATGAAACATCTTATCCTAGCATTGTAAGCTAACAAAAATAATTCAGCATTTCCCCAAGAATCACACAATTACTATTGTTTTATATAATCCTGTAATGCACACACATTTGGTATTAAGTTCCATAACAATTACAACACTCTATGCCAACTGGACTGTACGATTATTCAAACTGCCAATGTTTATTTGAAAGCAGTGGGGCTTTCCAAATTCAATGGACACAAACTGATAAAAAGCTTGCTACGTCCAAGCATAATGTGCAAAATATTAAAATTTCAAAATATCACTTCATTGCATGCTAATGTTTGTCTAAATATTTCTAAAGGACACATAGGCAATGTGCAAGTGAATTCAGTGACATAATTTGCTGTCAGGGACCTTAATGAAGTGATGGTGATTCCAGAGATCTGGGTAATATGTCAAATAAAGGAACACCTATCAAATTTCACCTAACCATTTGAGAATCATAAAAGAAAATATGAAAATCAATATAGACACAATGGATTGCTGTAGAAACTCAGCTTTTTTACTAATGTAGATACAAAACATAAAGTCTGAGTCTTTGCCTCAAGAGTCTTCGGCGAGGAGAGGAGGCGATGCTTAAATTGGCCATGTGTGTGTGTTCTGATATTTAAATTTGTGACTTATTGCAGTGATGGCAGGAATGTTGTTGTAGTGCATTTGTTGCAGGATGTGGAAGGTCAGGGGCACTGCTGGTGCCTCTGACTACACCACCTGTGGGAACTTAGTCCAGATACAGCTCCTCAAGGACCGACTTAGGGAATTGGAGCAGCAGCTGGTTGACCTGAGGACCATCTGGGAAAAGAAAAGCTTCCTGGACAGGACCTACAGTCAGGTCGTCATTCCCAGAGTACAGGAGGTGCGACGGTAAAAGATGGCAAGGATGGGGATGAAACAAGTGCAGGAGACCTCAGTGGATGTACCTCTTGAAAACAGGTACACCCTCTTGGGAGCTGTCGGGGAAGACGACACTTCCAGTCTGAGCAGCGGACAGGTCTGTGACTCGAATCCTGGCGCTGAGACTCAACCAGCGAGACTGATGTCAGGCAGAGTCATAGTGGTGGGTGACTCCATTGTCAGCGGTGCGGACAGGAGATTCTGTGGCAACAGGCGAGACTCGAGGATGGTGTGTCGCCTTCCTGTTGCCCAGGGTCCAAGAAGTCCCAAACCAATTGCAGGGCATCTTCGAGAGGGAAGGGGAGCAGCCGGAAGTCGTTGTGCATGTAGGCACAAATGACATAGGTAAGAGGTAGGAGGCTGAAAAGCAGGACTTCTAGCGTGGTTATCTCTGGCTTGCTTCCAATACCTCGTGCTAGTGAGGGTAGGAACAGGGAAATAGGGGAGCTGAATGTGTGGCTGAGGAGTTGGTGCAGGGGGCAGAGATTTAGATTTCTAGACCACTGGGATCTCTTCTGGGGCAGAGGTGATCTGTACAAAAGGGACGGGTAGCACCTTAATTGGAGGGGGACCAACATTCTGGCAGGCAGGTTTGCTAGTGCTACACGGGTGGGTTTAAACTAAATAATGGGGGATGGGTCAACAACGTGGAAGCCTATGCGTGCAGGGAGATGGGAACCAATGCAGGGAGATAGGACCGTAAAATGAGGGTAGAAGTGAAAGGTAGAAGGGAGAAAAGAAAAACAAACCTGAAAGCTTTGTGCCTTAATGCGAGGAGCATTCGTAATAAGGTGGATGAATTGAATGCGCAGTTAGTTGTTAACGGATATGATACAGTTGGGATTACGGAGACATGGCTCCAGGGTGACCAAGGGTGGGAGCTCATTATGCAGGAGTATTTAATATTCAGGAAGGTAAACAGAAAGGAATAGGAGGTGGGGTGGCATTGCTGGTTAAAGAGAAGATTAATGCAATAGCAAGGAGAAACATTAGCTTGGATGCTGTAGAATCTGTATGGGTAGAACTGCGAAATAGCCAAGGGCAGAAAACGCTGGTTGGAGTTGTGTACAGACCACCAAACAACAGTAGTAGGTTGGGGATAACATCAAACAAGAAATTAGGGATGCGTGTAGCAAAGGTACAGCAGTCATCATGGGTGACTTTAATCTATATATAGATTGGGCTAATCAAATTGGTAACAACACTGAAGAGGATTTCCTGGAATGTATACGGGATGGTTTTCTAAGTCAATATGTAAAGGAACCAACTACAGGACAAGTCATCCCAGACTGGGTATTGTGTAATTAGGAAGGATCAGTTAGCAATCTTGTTGTGTAAAGCCCCTTGGGCAACAGTGACCATAATATGGTGGAATTTTGAATTTAGATGGAGAGTAACACAGTTAATTCAGAGACGAGGGTCCTGAACTTGAAGAAAGGTGACTTTGATGGTATGAGATGGGTATTGGCTAGGATAGACTGGCAAATGATACTTAAAGGGTTGACAGTTGAGATGCGGTGGCAAAGATTTAAAGATCGTATGGATGAATTACACCAATTGTTCATCCCTGTCCGGCATAAAAATAAAACAGTGAAGGCGGCTCAACCATGGCTAATGAGGGAAATTAGGGGTAGTGTTAAATCCAAGAGGCATATAAATTGGCCAGAGAAAGCAGCAAACCGGAGAACTGGGAGAAATTAAGAATTCAACAGAGGAAGACAAAGGGGTTAATTAAGAGCGGGAAATAGAGCAGGAAAGAAAGCTTGAAAGAAAGGAAGGCAGATTATTATCTGAATGGTGTCAGATTAGGAGAAGGGGAGGTGCAACTGGCCTGGGTGTGCTTGTACATCAGTCACTGAAAGTAAGCATGCAGGTACAGCAGGCAGTATAGAAAGCATGTTGGCCTTCATAGCGAGAGGATTTGAGTATAGGAGCAAAGAGGTCCTACTGCAGTTGTACAAGGCCCTGGTGAGACCGCACCTGGAGTATTGGGCGCAGTTTTGGTCTCCTAGTTTGAGGAAAGACATTTTTGCAGCGGGAGTGCAGCGTAGGTTCACTAGGTTAATTCCCGGGATGGCGGGACTGACATATGATGAAAGAATGGATCGACTGGCCGTATATTCACTGGAATTTAGATGGAGGAAAGGGGATTTTATAGAAACATGTAAAAGTCTGACGGGATTGGACAAGCTAGATGCAGGAAAACGTTTCCCATGTTGGGGGAGTCCAGAACCAGGGGTACGTTTAACAATAAGAGGTAGGCCATTTATGACTGAGATGAGCAAAAACTTTTTCACCTAGAAAATTGTGAATCTGTGGAATTCTCTGCCACATAAGGCAGTGGAGGCCAATTCACTAACTATTCAAGAGAGTTGGATATAGCTCTTAAGGCTAATGGAATCAACGGATATGGGGAGAAAGCAGGAACAGGGTACTGATTCTGGATGATCAGCCATGATCATATGGCTCGAAGGGCCGAATGGCCTACTCTTATTTTCTATGTTTCTAACTACAGATAATGCAATTTTGAGTGAAAAAAACCCTAAGTGCTGGAGGGGCAACGGTAGAGTTGCTGCCTCACAGTGCCAGAGACCCGGGTTCAATCCTGACTACGGTCGCTGTCTCTACGGAGTTTGTACATTCTCCCTGTGACCATGTGGATTTTCTCTGGGATCTCTGGGTTCCTTCCACACTCCAAAGAGATACAGGTTTGTTGGCTAATTAGCTTGGTAAAAAAAATTTGTGGATTGTCCCTAGTGTCTGTAAGATAGTGTTAATGTGCAAGGATCACTGGTTGGCGCAGACTCGGTGGGCAAAGGGCCTGTTTCCAAGCTGTATCTCTAAATCTAAACTCAGCAGGTCAGGCAGCGTCTGTGAAAGCAATGGATAAGCACCATTTCTGGTGAGATCCTTCTTCAAAAGAAGAGTCCCAACCCAAAACATCATCTGATCATTTCCCTCCACAGTCGCTGCCTGACCCACTGAATTCTGCAAGCTGTTTGTTTTTAGCTCTGTATTACTATCGTCTTCTCACAAAGAAAAATGTGTTTATCTGGTTTAATCTTGTACCAAATTAGTTAATTTGTGACAACTCTCTGGCCTGCCTGGCACCAACCACTAGAAGGGGACCTGGAATGGGCAAGAACTGTGCCCAAGGACATTACCAGCCACTTGTTATGAAAAAGCAAAAGCACATTTAGGGGATGTAGCAATGTATATTCAAATCATCAGCACATGGTCTTACACCGAGTACCAGTGTAATGATTTCAGATCATGGAACATCCTTGCATAGCATGATATGCTCACAGAAGAATGATATCATTGTGTCAACCAGTCTAGCATCATAAGTTATTAGATTCTGATCAGCAATACTTCCACTATCAAACATATTACTCAGCTATTGTTGTTGGGGGAAGGGTAGAGAGAAGACGAGCAATGGCAAAAATTAAAATATAGTCTTTACCTTCCTCTGGGCAACAGCAGCGTTTTGGGCAGCAAATACATCGAACATTGCAGCAGCAAAACTGTGGACAGCATTGGCAACAACAGATACTAATCAGTATGAACAATAGTAAAATGCCCATGATAATAAATAGCACCGTCAGCCAATCTGGAAAAAAAGAGAAAAGATGGAACTAATAGCCGAAACTGTACAAAAATATACTCAATAATGTATTTTGCACATTGGTTGTGTGAAGTAATTTCTTACAGACAGCACATCCCCTACAAAAAAAGGGTACACTTACATATTTGCAAATAAAATAAAGCACAATGCAAGTACACATGTGAAGCACAGTTGTACAATCCTGATTAATTGAAATATATCTCCATAATCTCACTTTATCTAGCCTGTATTTCTCTGTTTTGCTTCAGAAATGGGCGGCTGTTGTGCACCTAGTACAGCAGCTGCCTTGCATTTCAAAGAAGTGGATTTAATTCGGTGCTGTTTGCATGGAGCTTGCATGTTCTTCCTGAGATGGTGTGGGTTTCTGGCTGGTGATCCAGTTTCCCCCCATAGCCAATGCTATACAGGTTGGTGGGTAATTGGCTATTATAAATAGCCGCAGTGTGAAGGTGAGTTGAAGACAATGTTGGGGGAATAAAAATTAGGAATATTGTAGAAATGGTAGATGGTTGGCAGAAACCTGGTGGGCCAAACCTGTTGTATTTCTCTGTGAACAAATGTGCATCACAACATTTTAGGAACCACAGATGATACCAGTAAACGTGTAATTTTGTCTGACTCTTCTACTGATATCTGCTGTTCAATGACATTCATTGATATCAATGTTCCCAGCATGTACAAAGAGCAACAGAGGGTTTAAACAGCCACGCATTCAAACAATAATATCCTCTGGTGCCAGTTGTGTGAGGTTTGTTATAGCTATCAACAATATCTAAGAATCGTTTCATGCTTTTACACATATATCATGTGATAAAAGGTCAAATTTTCCCATGTCTGGGAATCTGAGGATCAGCTAATGAAGCAGTGAGGGGAACAGGGTCTTTGGGACCTGAGTGGACAGGGCGTCTCAGATAATCAAGTAAGACAAGATAGTAAATAAGTAGACGAACTGAGGAGGAATTAAAGAGGGTGAACTCAGAAACCAAGAGGAATAAAAGGATACGTGACCCAATTGAAAAAGGGGAGAAATAAGAATGGAAGACTTTGTGTAAAAAAAGATAATTTTCAAGTTTTACAAGTCACAACATTACAATTTTCACAGGTATGTTAGGCCAGTTACGGGGAGCAAATGATTGGGAGATGCAGGCAGATGTGGGGGGAAAGCTTGTTGTTCCGCAGGAAATAATTAATACTAGTTTGAGGCTTAATATAGTGTTATGGTCAGTTAGTCAACGGATAGTGTATTTTATAGAACTGACGGTGCCTTGGGAGAACGGTGGATGAGGCTAATGAGAGGAAAAGGCTTAGATATGTAGAGTTGGCAGCAGAAGTTGAGCAGCGAGAATGGAGAGCAAGAGTATGTCTGGTGGAGGTGGGTTGTAGAGAATTCATAGCGAGATCGACCACGTCGCTATTTGGAGAGCTAGGAATTTGTAGACAGAATTTGTGTCAGGCCGTAAAGCAGATGTCAGAGGCAGCAGAGCCAGGCAGTAGGTGGATTTGGTGGAGAATAAATAGTGTCAGTTGGGGGCAGAAAATAAATGTATGACATGCAGTATGTGTATCCCGTTTGGGACAAAGACCCATCATTTATTTATTTGCCTCTGTACTCCACAATTTGAGATTTCAAATAGAAAAAAAGTGCACATTGTCAGATTTTAATAAAGGCCATTTTTATACATTTTGGTTTCACCATGTAGAAATTACAGCAGTGTTTATAACATAGTCCCTCCATTTCAGGGCACCATAATGTTTGGGACACAGCAATGTCATGTAAAATGAAAGTAGTCATGTTTAGTATTATGTTGCAGATCCTTTGCATGCAATGACTGCTTGAAGTCTGTGATTCATGGGCATCACCAGTTGCTGGGTGTCTTCTCTGGTGATGCTCTGCCAGGCCTGTATTGCAGCCATCTTTAGCTTATGCTTGTTTTTGAAAAAACTTTGAAAAACTCCTTTGTTGCTTTAGCAATGTGTTTGGGATCATTGTATTGCTGTAGAATGAACCAGTGGCCAATAGGTTTTGAGGCATTTGTTTGAACCTGAGCAGATAGGATGTGTCTGTACACTACAGAATTCATTATGCTCCCACCATCAGCAGTTGTATCATCAATGAAGATAAGTGAGCCAGTACCTTCAGCAGCCATACATGCCCAGGCCATAACACCCCCACCACCGTGTTTCACAGATGAGGAGTTATGCTTTTGATCTTGGGCAGTTCCTCTCCTCCTTACTTTGCTCTTGTCATCACTCTGATATAAGTTAATCTTCATCTCATCTGTCCACAAGATCTTTTTCCAGAACTGTGGTTGCTCTTTTAAATACTTCTTGGCACACTGTAACCTGGCCGTCCTATTTTTGTGGCTAACCAGTGGTTTGCATCTTGCAGTGTAGCCTTTGTATTTCTGTTCATGAAGTCTTCTGCGGACAGTGGTCATTGACAAATCCACACCTGACTCCTGAAGAGTGTTTCTGATCTGTCGGACTGGTGTTTGGAGATTTTTCTTTATTATAGAGAGTCTTCTTCTGTCATCAGCTGTGGAGGTTTTCCTTGGCCTGCCAGTCCCTTTGCGATTAGTAAGCTCACCAGTGCTCTCTTTCTTCTTAATGATGTCCCAAACAGTTGATTTTGGCAAGCCTATGGTTTGGCTGATGCCTCTAACAGTTTTATTCTTGTTTCTCAGTCACAAAATGGCTTCTTTGACTTCCGTTGGTACAACTTTGGTCCTCAAGTTGATAAACAGCAATAAGTTTCCAAAGGTGATGGAAAGACTGGAGGAAATACTAGGTGCTGAGAACTCTCTTATACCTGCACTGAGGAGGCATTTAAACACACCTGAGCAATTACAAACACCTGTGAAGCCATGTGTCCCAAACATTTATGGTGCCCTGAAATGGGGGGACTATGTATAAACACAACTGTAATTTCTGCATGGTGAAACCAAAATGTATAAAAATACCCTTTAATAAAATCTGACAATGTGCACTTTAACCACATGTGATTTGTTCTATTACAAATCTCAAATTGTGGAGTACAGAGGCAAATAAATAAATGGGTCTTTTTCCCAAACATTATGGGGGGCACTGTATATTTAGTTAGATAATACTTTGGCTTTGGGCTTGGTTTTCTTAGTTGAGCACTTATCTTGGAGTTATAGCACATACATTGTGTTTTAATTTGTGCTTGACTTTGTAGCAGATAGACACAAAAAGCTGGAGTAATTCAGCGGGACAGGCAGCATCTCTGGAGAGGGAGGAATGGGTGACGTTTCGGGTTGTGACCCTTCGACTGAAGATGGGTCTCTACCCGAAACGTCACCCAATCCTTCTCTCCAGAGATGCTGCCTGTCCCGCTGAGTTACTCCAACTTTTTGTGTCTATTTTATGTTTAAACCAGCATCTGCAGTTCCTTCTTACACATTTTGACTTTTCAGCAATTGAGTTTGGGACAAAAAGGCAAATTGGTTATTTTGATGGTAAACTGATTGATAAAGAACATTTCTTACCTGTTATAGTTACATTCAATACAAGATCTTTCTCAACCATACTGACTTTTTCAAGTAATTACCAATTCAATTATTTATCATCCTGCAGACATACTTAAATTAAGTGATTTAGATGTATAAAGAATAAGTTGGGCTTAACATATGTGGTATTGAAATAATCTAAAAACGTACGTAAAACAACAAGTCGAACTTCTTTGTCAGAGTCCCCGGTGGTATCACCTGGTGCCTCCACAGTACAGAAATAAACACCGTGGTCCCACCACATCACTTCATCGATCCACAAATCAGCTCCTGTCAGGTAAGCATATACAGGTTAGCCACAATCAATATAGGATAACAAGCTAGCATCAAGTGCAATTGAATTCAGTATAGAGAAACAAAGAACTGCAGATGCTGGTTTACAGAAAGATACGAAAGATACAAAATGCTGGAGTAACTCAGCAGGTCGGGCAGCATCCCTGGAGAACATGGATAGATGACGTTACAGGTCAAGACCCTTCTTCAGACTGATTATGTTGGGGGAGAGTGGGGGAGGGGTAGCACAGAGTCCAAAGAAGGGTTCCCCCCATCACAATCAGTCTGAAGAAGGGTCCTGACCTGTAACGTCATCTATCCATGTTCCATGTTCTAGAAGAAGTGTCCAAACCTGAAAAATCACCTATCCATAAAAATCTTCTCCATACAAATATCTCTTTCCAAACCTTCACTCAACGTACTAAAGCAGAAGACATTTATTCATCATCCAGTCTTGCTGGCTGCAGAGATTCTCTTAATTTTAATAAAGAAATTACAACAATTCTTGTAACATTGCTCAAAAATAATCTTGCATCTTCAGAATGTTAGAATTTAGCTACAAGACCCCCCACCCCCCGGGTCTCTAACTTTGTCAGAGAAATCTATGTATTTCCAAATTGGGATATTATGATCATTTAAAAAGCTACATTCTCAATAAGAATAATGTGGGCTGTAATTATTGTTGATAGGGAAATGGACATCTTTTTACAAAAATCACTGAAAATCTATTTACAGTACGACATGCAATTAAGAAGGCAAATAGTACGTTGACCATTATTACAAGATAAATCAAGAATGGAGATATCTTGCTCCAATTATATAGGGACCTGATGATTCAGCACCTGGAATATTGTGCTTGGGTCTACTGTCCTAAAACGGAAAAGATATTCTTGTAATTGACGGGGGAATAGCAAATTCACAAGGTTGATTCCTGAAATGGTGGATTTGTCACATAAAGAGAGGTTAAACGCTGCCATATAATTACTGTGAACATGTAATAAACATTAGCATTTTGTTAATATTGTGCACCAGATTGCTACTTGGCAGTAGAAAAGATTAAAATGAAAAACAGCATAAAAAAAATAACATCATAGAGAATTAAAAGGCAACAGCCTATGTAATGCATTATATCATTTTAAACCAAGTTTCTCTCCATAGGAATTGAAACTTATGGGTGGTGGGATAGGTGAAATGTTGGTAATAGATTGCCATTCCATTGGCTCTAATCATTGATATCAATGTGATGCTTACTGTTCTGAATGGTGATCTTCCTTTGTCTATATTCGTTGCCCAGTATTGGCTCATTCTGGCCTCGTTTCTGAATTACAATTCGCACCTGTCGCTGATCATCTTGGCAGTCGTTGGTTGGATCTTGGCCCATACTCAACATAGCAATGTACGCTGCAGGAGGAAGAGATTTCACTTAAAGTTGAGTTGCCTATTTCATTTTATTTCTTCTTCCCTGTTCAAAAACCACAGGCATGCCAGTGGTGTCTTTTTAGCACATCACATGTTTGTTATAGGCTGCGATGGCTAAGCCATAATCGATAAAAATTTCCTACAAACTGCCTATTGTTTTGTATCATCCTCCAATTTAAATATTTTGCTGTTTTCCCTCATTTTTTCCAAAGCTTTTGCTTTGCATATTTCCCTTTAGATTTCCCCGTCAGTTTGCTGAAATACAAAATCTAGTTTGCCTGCTCTTAATTATTAAGGTGTTTGAACATTCCTATTTCTGAGAGGAAGCTAGATGGGCGTGGACCCGTTGAGTCCAAATCTCACCTGCAACCCTCCGTGCAAACATCTCCTGCGGCCAGCAGGAGAGCTCTCCTCACACCCCCCCCCCCCCCCCCATTGGCCGCTACTCCCGCGGGCCCTGCCCCCTCTGAGGCAACCCTCCCCCAACTGCGTAATCACGGATGCGGCGGCCATCTTACGTATTAAAGTTTAAAAAGTGAGTTTTAAATCTCTCCAGTGGGCCCGGCAACCCTCCCCCAACTGATGATCGTGGACCCATTGCCGGCTGGGGTGTGTCCCCTGGGCCATGGGCGGGCGAGGGGGGAGAGGAAAGGGTAGAGAGAGCCACTCACCTCGGCCCCGGGCGGCCATCGTGTCGGCCAGAGTGAGCCGTGGGCCCGTTGGGCGGAAACCCCTCCTGCTGCAGCAGCTCAGCGGCGACGGCCATCGTGTTTAACCCTCTGCCGCTGCACTACAGGAGGAATGTCAGGCGTGGGGCACGTCGGGACGGGCGCTGGTCCTCCCGGGGAGGGAGGGGGAGTGCAACCAGGGCCGTTTTTACAGCATTATGGGCCCCCGGGCAAAGCAGTGTACTGGGGTCCCTACCGTTACTCTCCCCCACCCCCCTTTCCCTACCAGCCCCCCCCTGTCGTGCCGGCGAAAAGCACAGCGATGGACTTAGGGTGCTACATTGTTGCGAAAAGCACTTACAGATCGCTGTGAGAAGCACTTAGTGACCGAAAATGTTGCGAAAAAAGCACTTATTGAACCTACATTTTTAAAGTAGTATTTATTTATTGGAAGTCACTTAACATACACAGATCAGCATGGGGCCCCTATGCTCGTGGGCCCCCGGGCAAGTGCCCATCAGGCCCATGCGCTAAGACGGCCCTGCCAGCAGTCCCCCCCCATCATTGGCTGTCACTCCCGTTGCTCTGGCGTGTCCCGCCCCTGGCAGCCATCATGCCCCCCCCTCATTGGCCGCCACTCCCATTGTGACGTCAAACGCAGCTGACGGCCAGGAAAAATGGAAAAGTTAATTTTTTAACTTTAAAATGTCAATAACTGTAAAAATATAAGACCAATTTGAACCTTATCTTGCGACTGCACACCCCAGGACAACGGTGAGTAAAGTGAGCCTAAAACTGTCATGCTATTGTGTACCGTTTTGGCTGTATTTCCGGATAAACGGACACAAACAAACGGACCTCAACGGACACAAACAAACAAGATGAGAGTTTTAGTGATATATATTTATAGCAAATGTTACTTGCACAGATGGGTCATCTTGGTCGGCATGGACGGGTTGGGCAGAAGGGTCTGTTTTCATGCTGCATGACTCTAACGCTTACAATATTTCAAACATCCTTTTCAAAATAAACCCACTTTGAACTGATAACCACATAGATAATTAAACTCCCATTGATCCTCATTCCCACCAAGCTCCTGGATTTTTATTATCTACCTTTTAATACCCAATAATAGTGAGATGCTATACTTTCAGCCTGCACAGATTTTTGTTCTAAATCTTCTAATCTAGAGCACTTGCCCTTGCTCTACAGCTTTCGCTGGCAGCTCGATCCATAGACACACACCACCTTCTGAATGAAGAATCTGAATACCAGTTCACTTTTAAAACTTTTCCTTCACATCTTAAACTTAAGGCTTTTGGTTCTGGACTCCTCAGTGCTGGGAAATAGACCGTCACCTTATTTATGATCTTAGGATTTTGTATAGCTTTATGTCATCCCCCAGCCTCCTACATTTCAGGCTAAAATGTTCCAGCCTCTCCTTATAACTCAAGCCCTCAAGGGCTGGTCCCCTCCTGGTGAATCTTTTCTGCATTCTTTCCAGTTGAATGATATTCTTCCTATATCAGGGAGAGCAGAACTGTATGTCACACTCAAAATATGGCCACACCATATTTGCAGTTGCAGCATGATGCCCGGCTCTTGTACTCAACACACTTACTGATTAAGAGAATCGTGGTAAAAACGCCTTCTTCACCAGACAATCTCCCTGTGTCGCCACTTTCTGGGAACCGTGAACCTGTACCCAGAGGTCTCTGTTCTCCAAGGCTATCCAGGGTTCTACCACCTACCGTGCAAGTCCTGCCCTCATTTGACTTATCAAAATGTTCCACTTCACAATTGTCAGAGATAAAGTCCATCTGCTATTCCTTAGCCAACTTCCCTTGTTGCTCCGAGTTAAGATTGTACTGTTTATCTTGAAAAGTAATATGAAAATTTTCTATTATTTTAAAATACCAGCTCTTATTTAATTTTCCCTCTCACGCAACATTGCTGAAAGCCTTCACTTACTTGGACTACAAAACCTCTGACCTTGCATTTGATACAATAACTGTTTAAATTGTTCCTAAGCAAATTTGATGAGCTGATAAACTTTACAGCTTCTCGATATTGACACTTTCATTTAAGCAAATCTGTAAAATTGTTTGCGTTTCAATTTTCACTAATCCAGGACTGTACAATGATCATCACTTCTGCTTTTTTAAGCACCATTAAGCCAACAATTTAGATATATGTGAATTCATTAAAATTCTTGAAAACCTGAAAACAAAACAATAGCAGCATTAAATGTCATGATCACTTAGAAAAATCTTTGATGATGTTATTTATTTGGAAAATACTGGACATAGAAAAGTACATTTTGGATAGTCAGTCAGGGATCATCCAGTAATATAATTAAAAGAGTCCATTCACTTCCCCATTGGTGTTGAAATGAATGGTGATGATGAAGCACATGCCATATTGCCACACAACAATGCAGCAAGTGTAATAAGTGTGGTCACAAATTTATATATCAAGTATAGAATTTTACTGTTGATTCTGCATTTTTGTTCCTACAATTTGCAATACAAGTTGAGCTATTCGATTGATACATCTTTCTATTTAAACAACAAATCTGTATTGAGCCTATATCGTGATAAACCTTTTTGAAGATGGCCCACTTATTTTTTTCTAGGGCAGTCTGATCATATAATTTTATATGATGTACAAAACTAAATGAATTATATTGTTCTATTTCACTGAGGCAAATGTTTTAGATGATTACTCCATCTACATTTTTTAATTCTTGATTTTTCCTTAAAAGATGCTTGCCCCTGCAGCTTGACAAAGTGAAAACAACAATTGAGATGTGTAAGAAGGAACTGCAGATTTTGGTTTAAACCAAAGATACACACAAAATGCTGGAGTAACTCAGCAGGACAGGCAGCATCACTGAAGAGAAGGAATGGGTAACGTTTTGGGTTGAGACCCTTCCTGAGACTGATTGAGATCCCTGTCTGGTTGCCTCAAGCTAAAGTATGGTCACCACAGCTGCCACAATCAGGAGTTGCAAGAAGCACTTGGATGCAACATAATTTCACTAATTCAGACACAAAGTGCTTGAGTAACTCGGCGGGTCAGGCAGCATCTCTGGAAAACATGGATAGGTGACTTGCCTGCAGTCCGTCTGTCTTTTGTGTTTTTTGTTGTTTTGTATGAATTGTAGTTTTAATATGGTGTAGTGTTTGTATGTTATGTTTGGGGGGGGGGGTGGGAGGGAACGGGAACTGTAAAATTCTCTCTCCCGAACGGAGACCCGACCTTTGTTCTGTGTCGTGTCTCCGTTCCCGCTGCGGCCTACCACCGGCCATGCGCCTGGAGCCACCTGGGGCTCTGGTTCGCAGAGCCCGCGGCCTGGACTCACCACCTGCGGCGCTGGCCGCCTTCGGAGGATGCGGGAGCGGCTGCGACTCGTCTCCGGAGGCTCCGGCGCGGGCCGCGTGGATGTCGGAAGCCCGCAGGCTCCTGGGTGGGGGCCGACATCGGGAGCTCTGGCAGCGGCAGCGTCTTCGCCCGCCCCGAATCGCGGACCTTTCACCGTCCGGCGCGGCCTGGAATAGGCCGCAGACCTTTCACCGCCCAGCGGGGGCTTCAATGTCAGGAGCCCCGACCGCCCCGACGTGGCAACTTCAACAGCCTGACCGCGGGAGAAGACGACAGGGGAAGAGAAAAGGCATTCTGGCCTTCCATCACAGTGAGGAGGGACTGGAGGAGACTCACTGTGATGGATGTTTCTTTTTGTTTGGTGTTAGTTTATGATTGTATGTGTTATTGCATTTTTATTGATTATTCTTATTGGTCTTATTGTTCAACTGCGGGTAGTTTCATTTCACTACACATTTATGTGTATGTGACAAATAAACGACTATTGACTATTGAGGTGACATGCTGAGTTACACTAGTGTTTTGTGTCTTTTTTGTTTCTAATTTTCACTAATACATTCCCTTTCAGAAGAGTCGAACATATAAAAATAATGAGGCTTTTATATACAAATGTAAAGCATGTCAAAAATCACTTCCAAGTTACTTTTGAAGGTGCGGTACGGTGGCGTAGCAGTAGAGTTGTTGCCTTACAGCGCCAGAGACCTGGGTTCGATCCTGACTACCGGTGCTGTTGGTACGGAGTTTGTACGTACTCCCCATGACAGTCATGGGTTTTCTCTGAGATCTTCGGTTTCCTCCCACACTCCAAAGACGTACAGGTTTGTAGGTTAATTGGCTTGGTATAAATGTAAATGTAAAATTGTCCCAAGTGTGTGCAGGGAAGTGTTAATGTGCGGGGATCGCTGGTCGGAGCGGACTCGGTGGGCCTCTTTCCGCAATGTATCTTTAAACTAAACATTTGACAATGGATTCACTAAGTAATCCAAATTGACAGTCAACTCACACAGAATAAATCCCAAATGACCTTTGGTGGTGTTGGATTGAAGGAGGCTTGTTGAACAGGTGAATGAGATGTATCTACCTGTCTTCAAAATGTACTTTTGGTTATTTAATATCTACATAGAACATTAAAGGATAGCATTTCAGCAATAAAGAACTCCCTCAAGTACTGCGATGAGTAACTGTTCGAAATTGAAGCCCAAATCTTCTTGAAATGCTGCCAGGGACGGATTAAACTAGTGCCGGGCCCAGTTTAGCATATGTTATAAAGGGCCCCTAAATGCGGGACAAGGTGACGTCACCCGATTGGGTGCTTCCAGCATTTCTTGCATTTTTATTTCATATTTAAATCATCTTAGCTTTTAATGCATTTCAATCTCAAATTTGAATCAGTGTACAATAAATGACAAAGTTACAAAGCACAGCGGCTCCTCCTTTTGTCCCCTCCCCTGGCCCCCACAGCGATTCCCCCATGCCGGATCCTCCATTGTTCGTACCCTCCCTCCCCTCACGGTTGTCCTCCACACTCTCATCGACCGTGGGTCAACCCATGAGACATCGCCGCCGCCCCATCGTCGCGAGGCTTCACTGCCGCCGCCGCCGAAGCCTCACCGCTGTCGACACCCCACTTCACTGCTCTGTGGTGTCGACCCGGGCTCCGTCGGTCGCTTTGCCCAACCTAGGCTTCAACCCGCGAAGCCCTGGCTGGGCTCCGACCTGGGCTTCTACGTGGCGATCCAGGAGGCATCGAGACCGCGGCATCGCGATAAAGGCCTCCGGCCACGTTCCTAGTCCATGGCCGCGGCCCATCGGGAAACACCGAAGATAGACACAGAATGCTGAAGTAACTCAGCGGGATCTCTGGAGCAAAGGAATGGGTGATGTTTCAGATGGAGACCTTTCTTCAGGCCAGAGGTGCCAGAGCGGCGCTCCGGTGAGCTCCGGCAGCACTGCACCCCTGGTTGTGGGGGGAGGGGGGCGGGGGTGTGAGGGTCTATGTCTCGAGGTTGGCAGTTGGGCAGTGACGCGCCAGCTGCCCATTGGTCTGCACAGCCCCGCTGCCAACATATTCTAATCGCTGCGTTGGCAACACATTCATACCGCGACGGTTGGGGAGCGGCACGCGCAACACAGCGCGGGGCCCTCGAATGTGCGGGGCCCTTAGCAAATGTTACTTTTGCTACTATGTTAATCCGGCCATGAAAGCTGCCAACTAAAGTAGCTAAAATAAGAGGATGACAGAACCCTAATTAATACTAGTGGTATTGTAGTTATACGGTAATGTTAACTCTCCAATATTCAGAACAGCATATCACATCTTATTATCAATGACTCGACTTTCTGGGGGAAAAAATCATAAATGATCATGTACTAATACTCTTGGTAAAAACCTTATTTTAAATTTACAATTAGAAACAAAAGCAGGATATGTTACTGGAGCCTGTCAAGTTCAGATGTGCACAACAGTTCCATGCAAATCTAATGTCCATCCACTTTCTAACCACATGTAGATGGCACA